>NW_026521807.1:1200000-1800000 GCF_021234435.1 Artibeus jamaicensis
GAGCCAGGCTGGATGCCCTGTTTGCCCCATAAAGTCCCCTGTGCTCTGTGTCTCAGGCCATTATACATGTACGGGCTCTCTTGCCTTCTGGCTTTTGGATGGTAAGTCAGGGTATTTGTTTTTCTCGCCCTGTCCTTCCCCAAGCTGGGGGTTGGAGGTGATGCGGGTCCCTCTGCTGGAAGCCACAGCTGCTGTCTGGTGGCCTTTTCCTGCTAAATTCTTGCTGCAAATACTCTCTCCTCTTGTCCCTTTAGACCTGGGGAGGTGATGGCTCTCTGCTGTTGCTGGCTGCTGGGTATCCCAAGGTCCTTGCTCACTTCCCTGGACTTGTTCATGCCTTTGTAAATAGTGTTTTCCTTACACTCTTTTCAATTACCCTGCTTGAGTACCATTTCTTTCCTACCTGCACCCTAATTAGATAACATCCCATTTTGCAAATAAAGAAGTTGAGGCTTAGAGATCAGTGAATAACAGAACTGGGATTAGAATCTAGGCTATTTATGTCAAAGCCTGATTCTGAAACCTAGTGCTTCACCATTTGCCTGTAGTGGCAAGGCGGTTCTCATTGTTATCCTCAAATTGAGGAGAAACTCAGGGGAAAAGTTTCTTACCGGGTAGGTGTAACTATGAAGTTATGAAGCTAAACACCAAACTAGCTCTTATACTTTTAAATAAGTGATAGCCTTCAAATCAGCTTCTATAGCTCAGAGTTTTGTTATTTTCTTTTGGAATTGCCATCAGAATCATTTTATCAGGCAAGCAGGAAAAATAATCTGCAGTAATGAGACCTTCATTTTGCCACCTTATTTTCTAGGCTGGGCTCGATTTGACTGCTGCGTATTTGCAAACGTCTGCTCTGTCTTTGAAGGTTCAGGATATTTGAAAGCAATACATGATTGTGTGCAAAGACATTCCAAGAGGCATCCAAAAATGTGCTCAGTGATGGCAGCCAAGTTGGAATGAATATAGAGCTTCTCAGATGGCTATTTTGAAGGATAGAATGCTTATTTGTGTGTGTAATCTCTTGACTTATGAAGACCAGAACTTAATCATGTTACCTGAGCCTCATTTCACTGTGTTCAGACTCTGCATTCATTGCCTTGCCCTTCAGAGGAGCCTGGGCCAACCAGGTGGCAGTGAGGGTGTGCGGCCCTCACTGCCTTAGAAGCAGAGCTGTCGCAGCCCATTGGTTAGGCGCTGGGTCCTCGAGCCAGACCGCCTTCATCCCAACCCAGGCTCCAAAATGGCCACTCTGTGCCCTGGTTTTCTCGTTTGGTCAGTGGAAATAATAATACCTGCCTCACGCAGTTTCCGTGAGGATTAAAATAATTTTCAGAAGGACTTAGAATGGAAAGTGCTCAGTAGTGGTCAGCCCGTTGGTTTTTAATCACCATTTGTCCTCCTCATTCATCTTCACAGCCTGAGACTCCCATTGACTCCTCCTCCTGGGTAGTGCTGCTCCTCCACAGGTCTTGTCTGTCACATTTCCGTGAACAAGTTTTTCCTGGATAGAATACAGAAATTAACTTTCTCAAGCACCTAGTACTTTTGAAGAGGTGTGTCTAAGTTATGGAACGTGAGAAAAAGAACCAGAGAGCCTTGGAATGTCTTTGCACACAATCATGTATTGCTTTCAAATATTAAGAGCCTGGTGGGAAAGTGAGCTTGTTGGGAAGAGAAGGTACCACTCTGAGTGCTGGTTTTTTTTTTTTACCAGGCCAGTAGGTGGGATCCCGTGAGCCTCAGCCACATGTCCGGGCTGGTTTCTAGCCTGCTTCTGTTGTTAGTTTGACAGGTGTACCCTTTCAGTCACTCCCTCTTGTGCCTCTGTGTCTTCAGCTTGCAAAGCGTTATTCCTGTTACCTCCCTACATTCTGGGTAACTTGGTGGACCTAACTGTTGCAGACGAGAATCCCTCTTGCATCAGACTTATAGAAGATAACAAAATTAAAGAGATTGTACTTTTGTAAGGAAACAAGTCCCCATGTGCCATAAAGAGGGCGTTCAAAGCCTGAGTGATGAGTGGGAGTCGCAGCAGGGCAGCTCGTATGGGATGAAGTTCAGGCCTGTGAGGACCAGGAATGTGGTACCTAGCTCTCGCTGCATCAGCTCCAGGGCCCATGAAGAGCTGTTTTCTCCATAATGTGGGGAGTAGGAAAAAACCTACTCAGTGGCTAGGGAAACCTACCCAGTGGCTAGGGAATGGTCTTGGGAGGAAAGAAAGAACTGGAGAAAAAAACTGGGACCCAAAGGCAGCATCACTTAGAAATGAGGTGGCCGACTTCTCATCTGCGTGCTGAGCCCCTCCAGCTGAGGCATGAACGCAGAGTTGTCTAAAGCCTGTGGAGAAGGTTAAGAAGCTATAAGAAGGGTTGGGGTACAAGGTGCTCATTGATACCGTATTTATTCTGTTTCTCAAATTTTCCGTAGGGGGTGTTGGAATTCTCTTCTTCCTACCCTTCCAATTAAAATAAAACCCTATGGCATATGTATCACAATAAGTCTTCCTCATAATCTGATCTCATTTCCCTGCATGAAAATGGTACCGAGGTAAACCGGGTTATAATGTGTGTAGTCTGTCATTATTAAGGCCTATGGAGTGACTTCGTCTGCTGAATAGCTCTGGCAGTGATGAGTAGGTACGCTGTGTGCATGGTGGGGGGGTGTGTTGGGGCGGGGGAGGAATGTGGGTCCTTTCTCACGGACTGAAAGGACTGCATGTACAGTTGTAGAGCCACAGGGCGGATGTGAAAACACACCTGGCCACTTGTCCTGCCTTCACCGGGGACAGAGAGTTTAATGCGAGTGTGTGTAAACATCTCGCCTTGTCTGAGTCACCGCTCAGTTGTGGCCCCAATTCCTCCTCTTTTCTCTGAAGTCGGAAATTGCCTAACAATATAATAATACCAGAATAACTACAAAATTCATTCTGCTTGAATCTAAAGAAAGATGCAGTAGAACCTTAAATAACCATGTTCTGGGTGAAAATGTTTTTCTGGAAGGAGTCGTTCAATGGGAGGACCATAATTTATAGTAGGAAACATATTCAAGTTAATAATTTCCAGAGTTTTAAATTGCCTCATTGTAAAACATTTTAATGGAATCGTTACCTGACACATAAAATGGACGGAAGCAAAGGTTATGGCAGATGTACAAACTTTAAAGTTCAACTTTGCCCTGTTGTGTGTGTGCGAGGGGGCAGGGTCCTGTGTGGAAAGCACGGGTTCTGGAACCCATACCCGTGTGACTGCCCCACCTGGCCCTGCAGCCGCAGGCAGGTCCCCAGCTGTCTGAGCTGTGTTCTCCTCCCCGCAAGTTGGGTTGTCGGTCCGGCAGGGCTGTCGGAAAGATCAGTAGTCACGTGTCCGGCCAGCAGCCGAAGCCCAGTAAATTCACGAATGGCAGTGCAGTGGGACATGGCATTTTATGTCGGAAATACCCCTGGGGTTTTCGTCAGAGAGCAGCTCTCCAGCTGTAGACTTTGTGGCTGGAGTTTTAGCACCTTTATGGGCAAACTCTAGTTTTGTATGTCATTTTAACCCTTTTTTGACATTCTTTTTCTATTCCAAAGTCCCTCGGGGACATTTTTCCTTATGTGTCAGTTTTCTCAGAAACAGCTGTGGGACTGAATATAAAATCCACAAACTGATACAAATAAATGCAAAGAAAGGAGTCTCTTCCCATTGTGGAAAGAATAATGGGGTTAGAAAATCCTCAGTAAATGCTAACATTAGTGGATGAAGGTTTGATGAAGGGAAAGATACACATATAGCCTCCAAGTGTCTCCCTGCAAATATTTATGACAAAGGGAAACATAGTGAATGTAGAGTGGAGAAACCTGGTGCGCATCACCTTAACCAAGTGATTCGAGTTTACATTATTACATAATGTCACATATTGAGGCAAACCAACATCTTGTGCCTTCTGTTGGATTCCATGAAAAGCCCACAACTCAAGTCTTGGTTTGTGTTAAGTGCCAACAGTGTGTAAACTGCATCCAGTCATGAGGAAATATCCGACTAATCTGAACTGGTGGACATTCTACAGAAATAACGGTCTGTAATCTTCAAAAACATAAGCTCAACAAAGACAAGGGCTGGCAATAGGTTGAGATTAAAGGAGACTAGAAAGACACGGCAACAAAATGCATGGGACAGAAAGAAGGCCACGAAGGCTATTACCAGGACAAGTCTTGGAACTTGCATATGGACTATAACTTGGTTTATAGTGTTGTATCGATGTTAAATTTCCTGATTTGGATAATTGTACCCAGATCATGCAATAGGATGCCCTTGTTATTAAGCTCACAAAAAAATAAAATATGTTGAAAAAAAAGAGAAATTGCCTTGGACTAGAGAGGCTCACATTTGCCATTATATCTTTAGCTGTTTGCCAGCTTTACTCTGGTCCCGGCATGACCTTGGGAAAGGCATGGAGAATGCTAACAACAGGGACGGGCATTTTCCTGGAGCAGCAGTGAAAAACAGTGCATCTTCTGAATGTCTCGTTATTACCTTTTGGACGGATGAGCAACAGTGTGAAGAGCTGATGAGGACCATAGAACAGTGTTTGAGACCTGAATGTGATCGCCGTAGACCTGTCTGTTGAATGTTTTATTCAGAGCTTTATCTTTTTTTAACAACCTCCAGGTGAATGGAATTATGAAACTGGTATTGTAACTTTGTGAAAGTATTTTTCTATAATTAAGCTAATCTTAAGTCATTAATCCTGTTAAAGAGGAGGTAGATCTAAAAGTATTCCCATTTAGTCAATGAGAAAGTAAGACCCAGAGAGGCTGAGCGACTTGCTCTAGGTGGTCCCTCCTAGATCTAGAACATCCATGCTATGGCCTTTTGGGATTGGGTTCTTTCATATACCATTATTCTATATATATATATTTTATATATTTTTTATTGATTATGCCATTACAGTTGTTCTACTCCCCCCCTTCATTCCCCTCCACCCTACCTCCCCCCCCCCATTACCCCCCCTTTAGTTTATGACCATGTGTCTCAAGTTATTTAGATTCTATATTTCCCATGCTATTCTTGCCCCCCCCCATCTATTTTCTATCTACCGTCTATGCTACTTATTTTCTGTACCTTCTCCTTCTCCCACTCCCCTGTTGCTAACCCTCCATGTGATCTCCATTTCTATGGTTCACTCCTGATCTAGCTGTCCTCTTAGTTTGCTTTTGTTTTAGGTGTGGTTCTTAATAACTGTGAGTTTGCTGTCCTTTCACTGTCTCTTTTATATCTTCGTTTTCTTAGGTAAGTCCCTTTAACATTTCATATAATAAGGGCTCGGTGATGATGAACTCCTTGAATTTGACCTTATCTGAGAAGCACTTTATCTGTCCTTCCATTCTAAATGAAAGTTTTGCTGGATAGAGCAATCTTGGTTGTAGGTCTTTAGATTTCATGACTTGGAATACCTCTTTCCAGCCCCTTCTTGCCTGTAAGATCTCTTTTGAGAAATCCGCTGACAGTCTGATGGGAACTCCTTTGTAGGTGACTGTCCCCTTAGCTCTTGCTGCTTCTAGGATTCTCTCCTTCATTTGAATCTTGGCTAATGTAATGATGATGTGTCTTGGTGTGTTTTTTCTTGGGTCCAACTTCTTTGGGACTCTCTGAGCTTCCTGGATTTCTTGGAAGTCTATTTCCTTTGCCAGATTGGGGAAGTTCTCCTTTATTATTTGTTCAAATAAGTTTTCCACTGGTGGCTGTTCCTTTTCCCCTTCTGGTACCTCTATAATTCGGATGTTGGAGCATTTAAAGATGTCCTTGAGGTTCTTAAGACTCTCCTCATTTTTGTGAATTCTTGCTTCTTGACTCTTTTCTGTTTGGCCATTATTTGGTTTCTTCTGGTCCACTCCATTGATTTGAGTCCCAGTTTCCTTTTCATCGCTATTGGTTTCCTGTGCAATTCCATTCATTTCAATTAGTTTCGCCTTCATATGTTTGTCTAATTTGTGGCTATAATCAACCAGTTCTGTGAGGATCCTGATCACCAGTGTTTTAAACTGTGCATCTGAGAGTTTTGCTATTTCTTCATCGCTCAGATTTATAGGCTCTGGGGCTTTGAGATCTTCTTGAGCCATTTTTGGTCTGTTAAGTGTGAGGGGCGGAGCCTTGGACTCCCAGGTTGCTGGGTTGTGACGCTGTGTGTGGGGGTGTGGTCAGAGCGGGGAAATGGCGGCACCCTCCACTGCTGCTTACCACGGGACCCGCTGGGTCCCGGTCCAATCGCCCACTCCCTTGCTTGTCTATCCTCGCACAAATGCGCAACCACAGTCAACCCACAGCCCTGCTCCCTCGCTGTTTCCCCCACGGTCGCTCAGTCGCGCTCCGTCGCTCACTAGGTCCAACCCTGCGCCTGGATTCCGCGTGCTTGAGTCCGTCTGACCAAGTTTTCCTGTGCAACCCCGCTCCACCAGCTGCTGGTTTCGCCCCTTACCGGTCAGGCTGAAGAATTCGTTGTTAACAGACTTCCGAAAAGTTCAATTTTCCGTGTTCTGGCTGTGTTTTCTGTTGCTAATATTTAGTTGTCTCTAAACTTGGTTGTGTGAGAAGGCACCGCATCTCCACCTATGCCTCCATCTTGGCGGAAGTTCTATTCCATATATATATATATATATTTTTTAATTTATTTATTTTTTATTGATTATGCCATTACATTTGCTCTATTCCCCCCTCCCTTCCCCTCCACCCTGCATACCCCCTCCCCCCACCATTTCCCCCCTTTAGTTCATGAACATGTGTCTCAAATTCTTTAGATTCTGTATTTCCCCTACTATTCTTACCCTCCCCCTATCTATTTTCTATCTACTGTCTATACTACTTATTTTCTGTATCTTCTCCCCCCCTTCCCCTCCTCCCACTCCCCTGTTGCTAACCCTCCCTGTGATCTTCATTTCTATGGTTCTGCTCCTGATCTAGCTATCCTCTTAGTTTGCTTTTGTTTTAGGTGTGGTTCTTAATAACTGTGAGTTTGCTGTCCTTTCATTGTTCATCTTTTTTATCTTCTTTTTCTTAGGTAAGTCCCTTTAACATTTCATATAGTAAGGGCTTGGTGATGATGAACTCCTTGAATTTGACCTTATCTGAGAAGCACTTTATCTGTCCTTCCATTCTAAATGAAAGTTTTGCTGGGTAGAGCAATCTTGGTTGTAGATCTTTGGTTTTCATGACTTGGAATACCTCTGTCCAGCCCCTTCTTGCCTGTAAGGTCTCTTTTGAGAAATCAGCTGACAGTCTGATGGGAACTCCTTCGTAGGTGACTGTCCCCTTAGCTCTTGCTGCTTCTAGGATTCTCTCCTTCATTTGAATCTTGGCTAATGTAATTATGATGTGCCTTGGTGTGTTCCTTCCCGGGTCCAACTTCCTCGGGACTCTCCGAGCTTCCTGGATCTCTCGGAAGTCTATTTCCTTTGCCATCTTGGGAAATTCTCCTTTATTATTTGTTCAAATAATTTTTCAACTGGTGGTTGTGCCTTTCCCCCTTCTGGTACCCCTATAATTCGGATGTTGGAACGTTTAAAGATGTCCTGGAGTTTCCCAAGCCTCTCCTCATTTTTCTGAATTCTTATTTCTTCATTCCTTTCTGCTTGATCATCTTTTTCTTCTGTCTGGTCCTCTCCCTGGATTTGAGTCCCGATTTTCTTTCCATCACTATTGGTATCTTTTGTATCAGCATTCATTTCAATTAATTTAGCTTCCATATGTTTCTCTAATTTGTGACTAAAATCCACCAGTTCTGTAAGGATCTTTATAACCAGTGTTTTGAACTGTGCATCTGAAAGACTGGCTATTTCTTCATCACTTAGGTCTATCGGTTCTGGGGCTCTGAGTTGTTCTAGAGCCATTTTTGGTTTATTCGTGCTGTTTAGTGAGCGGAGCGAAGCCTTAGTTGTTTACCAGGATGGGGCGACCCAGGTCGCTGGTTTGTGACGCTGTGTGTGGGGGCGGGGTCAGAGAGGGAGCGATGGCGTTCCTCTCCGCTAGCCCAGTGCATCCTGTCACTCAAACGCCTCGGGCTTGCTTATCCGATCCTAATTTTGCGAGCCTGCTGCACCGCGCGGGTTTCCCTTCTCACTGGTTTCTCCGCACGTAAATGCGCGCGACTGAGCGACCCACCGCGCCTATTCCCTGTGCGCTCCGGCAGCCAGCTCGCTGGCGATCAGCCCTCGGTTGCCTGCGTGCCCTGCGCACCGCCCTGGGAATTTTTTCTTGCTAACCTGCTCTGCTTCTGGCCTCGCTCCTCGTACCGGTCCAGCCGAGTATCTAGTTGTCCTTTGGACTCCGTATTATCGATTTTCCGTGTGGCTTGGTTGTGACTGCTGTTAAAAATAGTTGTTCTTAGATTTGGTTGTGCACAGAGGCGAGGTGGACCCTCCACCTACTTCTCCATCTTGGCGGAAGTCCCCCCATATATTTTTTAGAAACTTAAAAAAATATAAGATAGCCAACCTACCTTCTCTGGTATAGATTAGCAGTAGTTCTTGTCTTGAAAAGAGAATTAGACCAGAGAGATGCCATTTTACATTTGAAACTCTTTGGGTCTGTGAAATTGGTTAACTAGGCTAATTTTGATTCAAGATCTGTGTGATAAGCCCTCTGGATATTCCTTAATTCATCTTGGTAAGGCATGAGTGGTCTGCTGTCTTTAGGACCCTCCCAGTGATGTGTGACCAGTAGGATTTGTTACTCTGTTTCTGTTTGAATTGATTGGTGAGCCCCTCAGGCCTGCTGTCTCACTTGCAGAAAGCAGCCACACAGAGGGATTAAGGGCAAGGTAGGTGATGGAGCTGGAATGCCAGCCTGTGCGTCTTGGCTCTTCCATGTGCCAGCTGTGGACTCTGGGCAAGGATAATAATGAAGGTGACAATAATAATAATAGAACCTGTCTCATAGGCTTGTTGCAAAGATTAAATGAGTTAATACTTGCAACAAAGTTAAGACAGTACTTTGACATATACAAAATGCTGTGCAAGCAATTTTTTAAAATATATTTTATTAATTATGCCATTACAGTTGTTCTATTCCCCCCTTCATTCCCCTCCACCCTGCACACCCCCTCCCCCACCATTCCCCCCTTTAGTTTACGACCACGTGTCTCAAGTTCTTTAGATTCTCTATTTCCCCTACTATTCTTGCCCTCCCCCTATCTATTTTCTACCTACCGTCTACGCTACTTATTTTCTGTACCGTCAAATACATAATTTTACAGTTTTAATTATTTTTAAGTGTACAGATCTATGGGATTAAGTGCATTCACACTGATGTTGAACCATCACCCCCTCCATCTCCAGAACTTTTTCATCTTTTCAAGCTAACTTTTCATACCTGTTAAACACTAACTCCCCATTCAGACTCCCCACAGCCTCTGGCAGCTATATGTTTCTATGACTTTGAAATACTACTCCAGTCTGAGTACCTCAGGCCAGTGGAGTCACGCAGTGTTTGTCCTTTGGGGGCTGGCTCATTTCACTAGCATAGTGTCCTCAAGGTTCATTCACGTTGTAGCATGTGTCACAGTTTCCTCCCTTTTAAAGGATGAATAATATTTCACTGTATTATTGTTAACTGTTGATCATTGGTGTCAACAGTTTGTAACACATTTTACCAAGTTATTTACCCAGTTGATGGGCACTCGGGTTACTTCCACCTTTTGACTATTTTGAATAATGCTCCTATGAACATGGAGGGTACAAATGCCTGTTCAGTCCCTGCTTTTGCTTCTCTTGGATATCTTACACCCAGAGGTGGAATTGTTGAACCATATGGTGATTCTGTGTTTAATTTTTTTGAGGAATCACCATACAGTGGTGCACAGGGTTGTATCATCTTACATTTCTTTTTTTTTTTTTTTTTTTTTTTTTTGCATTGCTAGTGGGAATTTTATTTTTTGAAGTATATTTTATTGATTATGCTATTACAGTTGTCTCATTTTTTTCTCCTCTTTATTCTCCTTCATCCTGCACCCTCCCTTCCACCAGCATTTCCCCCTCTTAGTTCATGTCCATGGGTCGTACATATAAGTTCTTCGGCTTCTCCATTTTCTGTACTCTTCTTAACCTCCCATGGTCTATTTTGTACCTACTACTTAGGCTTCTTATTCCCTATACCTTTTCCCCCATTCTCCTCCCTCCACACTGATAACCCTCCATGTGATCTTCATTTCTGTGATTCTGTTCCTGTTCTAGTTGTTTGCTTAGTTTGTATTTGTTTTTATTTAGGTTCAGTTGTTGATAGTTGTGAGTTTGTTGTCAGTTTACTGTTTAGTTTTGATCAGCTTCTTTTTCTCAGATAACTCCCTTTATCATTTCATATAGTAAGGGCTTAGTGATGATGAACTCCTTGAATTTGACCTTATCTGGGAAGCACTTTATCTGTCCTTCCATTCTAAATGAAAGCTTTGCTAGATAGAGCAATCTTGGATGTAGGTCCTTGCCTTTCATGACTTTGAATACTTCTTTCCGACCTCTTATTGCCTGTAAGGTTTCTTTTGAGAAATGAGCTGATAGTCTATGGAACTCCTTTGTAGGTAACTGTCTCCTTTTCTCTTGCTGCTTCTAGAATTCTCTTCTTATATTTAATCTTGGCTAATGTAATTCTTTTTTTTTTTTTTTTTTCAATTTTAAAGCAGTTCCTGTTTATTAACTGACCAGATTACAAAAATGACCATGGTAGATACCTTAGTTCATCCTTCTAATAAGCCGTTGATCCGGTCTTCCCTGTTACCAGCATCTCCACCTTCTACAAAATGGGTGGTCTTTTTCTTCATTCCACCTCTTGGAGAAGATAATTTGAAGGGCCACAGGAAGTTGTTTGTTTCTTTGAAGTGTTTTCCAACAGTATAGATCTCATGAATCAGATCCTCCATGCAGATTATGCCATATTTACCAAGAGATCGAGCAATCAATGCATTATCTGTCGGGGCAATTTGTTTTTTGTTGATTTTCCCATACCCACGCTTGTAGATCAATTCATTTACTGACTTCAGGTTAGGGTACCCCCGTGCAGTATATGGTTCCACAATTCTCAGCATGTTAATTGAAGCCTTGTTGAGCTTAACAAAGGTACCACTGAAGATCTGGCGAAGGTGAAGAAGCTGCAGCACCTTTCGGACTTTCGGGCTCACACCATTGATACCTCTGATCCTGATGACAAATGCCAATTTGGGTTTTGCAGGTACATAGAAGTTGCCAGCTTTTCTTGCCATTCTAGCCATTCGAATCTCAGTTCTGTACATCTGCCTATATTCCTTGTGATAGTGCTTAGCTTTTTCATAGATAAGCTTCCTCCTTGCCTTTCGAAGCACCTTTTGGGCAAACTTCTTTCTCAGGTGCTTGATTTTCAGCTCTGCGAAATTCCTTCCCTTTTTCTTAAGGGTTTCTGGCACAGCAGGAACCTTCTTCTTCTTCTCGGCACCTTCCATGGTTCCAGCTGGAAAAAAAAAAAAGCTTGGCTAATGTAATTCTGATGTGCCTTGGTGTGTGTTTACTTGGGTCCAACTTCTTTGGGACTCTGTGAGCTTCCTGGTCTTTTTAGAAGTCTATTTTTTTTTTTGTCAGATTGGAGAATTTCTCCATTATGTTTTCAGATAAGTTTCCAATTTCTTACTCTTCCTCTTCTCCTTCTGGCACCCCTGTGATTCCGATGTTGGAATGTTTAAAGTTGTCCTTAATGTTCCTAAGTCTCTCCTCATTTTTTTTTTGAATTCTTGTTTCTTCATTCTGTTCTGGTTGAATGTTTATTTCTTCCTTTTGTTCCAAATAGTTGATTTGAGTCTCAGTTTCCTTCCCTTCACTATTGGTTCCCAGTATATTTTTTTTTATTTCACTTTGCATAGCCTTCATTTCTCCCTTTAGTTTGTGACCATACTCAGCCACTTCCGTGAGCATCCTCATTATCAGTGTTTTCAGCTGTGCATCTGATAGGTTGGCTGTCTCTTCATTGCTCAGTTCAATTTTTGAAGTTTTGATCTGTTCTTTTATTTGGGCCATATTTCTTTGTCTTGGCACACCTGTTACATTTTAAGGAGTGGTGCATTATGTATTCACCAGGGCAGGGCAACCCACCTTGCTGTGCGATATGGCACTGTATCTGGGGGTAGAGTCAGAGAGGGAACAATGCTGCTTGCTGAGTACTCCTCCAGCTTTCAGTCACTTTCCTGCTACCCACAAGCAAATTAGGCCCTTTTGGTGCTGATTCCCAGGTGGGTGGGTTTGTGTATTTTCTAGGGTCCTGTGGGTCTCTCTAATGAACTCTCCTACGAGACTGGGAGTTTATTCTGCTGCTGCTGCACCCCTGACAGATTTTTACAGCCAGAAATTTTGAGGTTTTCTTTTCCAGACTGGAACCCTGGGTTGTGCAGTCTGTCTTGCTCTTCATTTGTTCTTCCTGGTTTATTTGTTTGCAAGTGTGGGATTGCCTGGGCCCCCAGCCACCGCCTCAACCAGTCTGCCAGCTGCCACCTTGCCATGCATTCTCTCTGCTCCTGCTGCCAGTCTCCACCCATCCTACCAGTCTGGATGAATGTTTCTTCTTTAACTGTTTGGTTGTCAGACTTCCATACAGTTTGATTTTCTGGCAATTCTGGTTGCATTTTGTTTTTAAGTTTGTTTTTGTCCTTTTTTTGGTTGTGCAAGGAGGTGAAGTGTGTCTACCTACGCCTCCATCTTGGCTGGCTCATTTTACATTTCTGTCAGCAAGACACACGGTTCCAGTTTTTTCACATCCTCACTGACATTTGTTATTTTCTGTTTTTTTATTATAAGCGTTTTTATGTATGAAAATTTTGGAGTTGGTTTAACAACCTATAGTCTAATATTCAGTGTTAGACTGAATATTTTGGAGTTGATTTAACAACCGATAGTTTAATATTGCCTTAGTCTTTTTTTTTTGTTGTTATTTATAGGTTTTTTTAAAATTTATTTTTTAAAATTGATTATGCTGTTACAGTTGTTCTATTCCCCCCTTCATTCCCCTCCACCCTGCCCCCCCATCCCCACCATTACCCCCCTTTAGTTTATGTCCATGTGTCTCAAGTCCTTTAGGTTCTATATTTCCCATGCTATTCTTGCCCCCCCCATCTATTTTCTATCTACTGTCTATGCTACTTATTTTCTGTACCTTCTCCCCCCATCTCCTCCTCCCACTCCCCTGTTGCTAATCCTCCACGTGATCTTCATTTCTATGTTTCCACTCCTGATCTAGCTGTTCTTTTAGTTTGCTTTCGTTTTAGGTGTGGTTGTTAATAACTGTGAGCTTGTTGTTCTTTCACTGTTCATGTTTCTTTAACTTCTTTTTCTTAGATAAGTCCCTTTAACATTTCATATAATAAGGGCTTGGTGATGATGAACTCCTTGAATTTGATCTTATCTGAGAAGCACCTTATCTGTCCTTCCATTCTAAATGAAAGTTTTGCTGGATAGAGCAATCTTGGTTGTAGGTCTTTAGATTTCATGACTTGGAATATTTCTTTCCAGCCCCTTCTTGCCTGTAAGGTCTCTTTTGAGAAATCTGCTGACAGTCTGATGGGAACTCCTTTGTAGGTGATTGTCCCCTTAGCTCTTGCTGCTTCTAGGATTCTCTCCTTCATTTTAATTTTGGCTAATGTAATTATGATATGCCTTGGTGTGTTTCTTCTTGAGTCCAACTTTTTTGGTACTCTCTGAGCGTCTTGGATTTCTTGGAAGTCTATTTCCTTTGCCAGATTGGGGAAATTTTCTTTTATTATTTGTTCAAATAATTTTTCCACTGGTGGTTGTGTCTTTCCCCCTTCTGGTACCCCTATAATTCGGATATTGGAGCGTTTAAAGATGTCCTGGAGGTTCCTAAGACTCTCCTCATTTCTTTGAATTCTTGCTCCTTGACTCTTTTCTGTTTGGCCATTATTTGCTTTCTTCTGGTCCACTCCATTGATTTGAGTCCCAGTTTCCTTTTCATCTCTATGGGTTTTCTGTGGAATTCCATTCATTTCCCTTAGTTTCGCCTTCATATGTTTCTCTAATTTGTGGCTATAATCAACCAGATCTGTTAGGAACCTGATGACCAGTGTTTTAAACTGTGCGTCTGAGAGTTTTGCTATTTCTTCGTCGCTTAGATTTATCTCTGGGGCTTTGAGGTCTTCCTGCGACATTTTTGGTCTGTTCTGGCCCTTTAAATGTGAGAAGCGGCGCCTTGGACTCCCAGGTCGCTGGGTTGTGACGCTGTATGTGGGGGCGTGGTCAGAGCGGGAATATGGCGGCGCCCTCTACTGCCGCAAGCCACGGGGACCGCCGGGCCCGGTCCAAGCGCCCACTCCCTTGCCTGTCTGCTCGCCCGCAGATAGGCAACCGCAGTCAACACGCAGCACCGCCTCCCCACTGTCTCCTCAGCAGTCGCTCACCCGGTGGGTTGCTCGGTCGCTCACTAGGTCCAATCCTGGGTTTGGAACCCGTTCGTCTGGATTCCGCGCCTGGGTCCGTCTGACCGGAGTCCTGTGCAACCCCTCACGAGACGCCGGTTTCGCCCCTTACTGGTGGGGCTGAAGAATTTGTTGTTACCGGACTTCCGAAAAGTTCAATTTTCCGTGTTCTGGTTGTGTTTTCTGATGCTAATATTTAGTTGTCCCTAAACTTGGTTGTGTGAGAAGGCACGGCACATCCACCTATACCTCCATCTTGGCGGAAGTCCCTGCCTTAGTCTTTTTAAAGAGAGGGAGACATGAATCAAATACTTTGTCTAGAGCAGATTTGGGAAATCTGGTTGATGAGATACTGATTCAAATGTTTACCAGCAAAACTTGTACCAGAACCCTTATTGTGGATTTTGAGTCACTCCTTGGCAACCCCTGTGGTGTTCACACTATACTGTACTTTTAAGGAGAAAAGCAATTCATAACAAATAAGGTCATGCCAAGAACTTATTTAGAACCAAAGAGCTTTTTTGGTTTATCTGCTGGAGTCTGTTGAGAGTGGGTTTACTCATTTTTATCTACCAAATTGGAATATACCTACCTTCTAAGAGTTTATACAGCTTAAATGAGCAGACTTGGAGCATCTAGCATAAAACCAGCCCATCCCTGAAAAAAGTTGTGGAAAAACAGGTGGGGTGAGAAAGTTCTGCTTCCTCACTGACATGCTTCCCTACCGTGTGAACACTGCTGGTGGGTGCTGCAGGCACCCCTGTGTTAAGAGGGTCACGTCCATTTCCAGAGAGCCCTGTGGATCACAGTGAGGGGGGTGGCATGGGGCATGGCCAGGCCCTGGAGGGCTGCTATAATAACTGGGTTGAGTGCCTCCACTGAGTGCTTCCCAGAATGACACCCTCTCAGCTGGTTCTGTAAGCTGTCTGCATATGTTCAGCCAAGTGTGAGCTGAGCTGGCTGGTGCTGGTTATAGAGGAAGCCGTTTTCACTGCCCAAGGCCTCCACACCACTAGACTGGTGGTGTGCAGGCCATGCAGCCTGCAGGGTAACCATGGACATCTGCTTGGAACGCCAGTTTTACTGTGTTTGGAGGTAGGAACTCCATAGATCACTTGAGGAGTAGAATGCAAACTGGATGATATATATTTTTTAAGTATGATACTGAAATTAGGGATTTCATGCTTATTGGGAATTAAGCTGTGCATCTAGATACTTCTCTCCACCCCCACCCCATTCTTTCTATGTGTTTATTGTCTTCTGCATGATTTTTCTATGAAAAAGCTCACCAATGCACAGCTTGGGAAGCCTGGAGGTGTGTGGAGGTGAACGGAGGGCTCAGAAAGGCTGGTTTGCATCTCCTGAAGGCAGAGTGCCAGTTAGGAGTGGGATGGCTGCAAGACCTACCTTCCTTCGCTCCTTTCCTCCTTCCTTCTTTCCTTCCTTCCTTCCTTCCTTCCTTCCTTCCTTCCTTCCTTCCTTCCTTCCTTCCTTCCTATTTATTTATTTGGGAGAGAGGAAGTGGGGAGAAGGAATGAGAGAGAGGGAGAGAGAGACAGGCATCAATTTACTGTTCCACTTATTTGTGCTTTCATTGGTTATATGTGCCCTGACTGGAGGGTGGAACCTGCAACCTTGGTGTATTGGGATGATGCTCTAACCAACTGAACTAACTACCCAGCCGGGGCTAACAAGACCACGCTCTTTATGTGTCCACCGTGATTTTGGGCAATGATTTAATTGTCCCAAGTCTCTGTTTCCACATCTCTAAAGTGGGAATAATACCAGTGTCAGAGGACTGCTGTGAGTTAAATGTGGTCGTACCAGTACTGGGGAAACTGTGGTGAAGATGCTCTGAGGCTGTGGCTGTGGAAGTGTGGGTGTATTAAAGAGACAGAGTCTCACCAGCCCCTCTACTGGCACCTCTCCTAACTTATTTGCATAGCAAGCCTTCTACATGCTGTAATTCACAGCCGCCTTTCTTTTCTTCTGGACCTCTTCTCTCTGCTCTTCATCTCCCCTATGTACCTCTGCTTTCCCTCAACATGGTTTTAAGAGGGAGGGAAGGCTGGGTCAGGGGAGGGTTTGGAGTGGCCTAAGACCATTCCTAAGGAATCCCCCTAAGCAACACATTTGGTCTGCTTGAAACTCTGGGGTGTGAAGCGGAGGCATCAAAAGGCAATGGATAGAGGACTAGGAGGCGGAGCAAGGATTCTGAGGAGCAGATCTAGGGCTGCTTATTTAATCTTCATCCTTGTCAACTCTGAATATTGGTGACCTGGCAAAATGAGCAATGTGGTTTGAGTATTTAAACGAAGTTATTACAGTAATTATGTCACCGCTTTAACGACTGATGCCCGGTGAACTCTACATGGCTCTGTAGCAATTACGTGTGTTATTAGATGTGCCAGGTTAACTTTGTTGAATGAGCTTTTGGCCATAGAAGGAACTCTGCCCAGCTTCTTGATTATGAGCTGTCATCTGGCCCACTCATTGTCAGCAGACATCCTGCAGTCCTTTTAACTATGCTGCTGAGAAACAGCTGTGCAATGTCCTGGGCCGCCTGTCCCTCTTCTCAAGAAGTTTACAGACCTTTGTGAGGGTGGGGAGGGCAGGAGAGGCGACCCTGAGGGCTGAGGGATGGGACATCCTTGTCTTTACTTCTCTGGGTGTGTTGCCCCACTTTATCTCCCCTCCTTCAAGCCCTCCTTCAAACACTTTCAATCTAGAAAACTGGCCCTCGTCGATCCCACCAAGGAGAAAACTTTTTTCTTCCTTTTGGCTTTTCTGTTCGTTGTCCTATAATTAATTTTTCTTAAAGGGGCTTTCTAACCTTTCTTCAGTGTTGAAGGTGTGTTCTGTTAGATTGTAAACTATCAGGGGCATAGAGTCATTTCTCCCACCCCGTCTCATCCCCCAGGCCTGCTGGTAACTATTTTAGCCATTGGTTAGAGACTTTGCCATATACCCAAAGAAACACATTCTGTTGTTGTTGTATTTATTGGTTTTAATTATAAGGCACTTGGAAGGCATTTCAGGACTCTGCATCTTCATAATTTTCTACCAGCAATTTGCACCTTGTGGACCAATAATAAGGATAAATTTCCTTCCTCACTTGGCTTTATAATCATAGACATTTTATAATTGGCTGCCTAAGTACTAGCGGAGCTCTCGTGGCTGGAGTAGAAACGGTGACTTACTTCGGGGAATGTATTCAAACCCTCTGAGGAACTAGTGGCTGATGCACAAATCGGCTCTCTCCTCTACTCCCTGGTAGACCTGTGGTGCAAGGGGATTTACACGGTACCAGGGGTCTGTCCCTAGCCAAAAAAGACATGCCCGAAGGAGATCAATTGCTCATTTAAATCTGCAGCAGAAGAAAATGAATTATATTTAAGGTGGTTGCTGTCCTGGCTGTTGTATAAAGTCTGAGCTTTGGACTAAAGAATCATTATCTGAAAACCTTGGTGTCTTTTGTTGTGTTTACAAGAACATTTTTTTCTAAGCTTGGGACCGTGTACTTTCTAAAAGCAGTGGCGCTTCATGTTAGAGGAAAAAGCATGCAATACACCCAAACCAAAATGTTTTTAGCTTTTGTTGCCCAGATGGGGTAAACTCTTTTCCACAAAAGAGTTATTCCCAGGGCTTTTTACACACTTTCCAAGCAGTTTACAAAGTCACAGTTTGTGTACATTCTCTTCAGCCTGCGGGCTCGATGTTTGCTTCACCCACTCTTGCCAACTCAACTCCTTTCCCACATCAGCTATTCCATTTCCTCCTACCGCACCCCATACTCTTGACATAGAAGAATAAAAGTACGTTTGCTCTAATATAATAGGGGACCTCCAAAAGTTCAGTAAATACCAAACACCAAGAACTGGTTCCGAAAACAAACCGGCTTTGGACTGAAGTTCTGGGACCCTGAGCAAAGCACTTCCCCCATTTTAGTCTTAGTCAAGCAGCGGTAATAATACTTGTCCATATGTCTGATGGGGCTGTTATAGTCATATGAGATCATTTACATGGTAGCACTTTATAAATGTATATGACTTCTATGAAACAGGAGAGCTTGGCAATTCTGGTTCAAGTCCTGCTGGTTGATGTTGGCATTGTATACAGTGTTTTATGATTTCTTACAAGTCCCAGTTCTCAAAAACCCCAAATGTGTGAGCTGATACCTGACCTACTTAAAACCAGAGAAGCTTTTTTGCTCCTGAGAACTAGCCTGAACTGCTTTAGTCCAAAATCAAGTTGAAATATATTCGTGATCCATGACTGTATTATTAACATAGCTTCATTTGCATAGCAGGATCCATTTGAGAGCTGAGTTTTTGGCATACTTTAAAAATTGACTGCCTTGAATCATGTGTTAATTCACACTAACAAACAGCATATGCCTGCATTAATAGCATCCTTCTGTTCTACACCACAGCCTTCTAACTGAGTCTATTAGTTCAACTTCTCTTCTAAATATAAGTTTAGTTTTAAGTCAGCTCCCAAGTATATCCCTAGAACAGTGGATGCTTCCACACTTTTTTCCTCTTTAATGATACAAACTTGTCTTTATGTAAATTGGCATAACGGGGTAACTTCCTGGTGCTGAGTCATGTGCAGTTTCCACCTCCACCATCCGAAGTCACAAAATGAGTTGGTTGCTATTTGTTGACTTCCTTTTTCTTCCCCCGAAACAGGCTCTTCATCATCCTGTTCATTCCATTGCCAAAGTCTGCCCTGTAAAGCATCGCCATGTTGTTCTCTCTTCTCGGTAGATCAGACTTGCAAGGTTTCCTGTTGCGGAGGCTCGTTGCAGCCTTCTCTTCTTCCTCCAGTTCAGGCTCCTTACATTCATTCCATCTGTTTCCTCTTACCCTACCTGTTCTCCCTCATTAGCTTATCACACCCAAGCTACCTAGACCATGAAGGCCTTCCAACAAGGTATCATGGCATTAATCATCTTCCTCTCTGCTGTCTTTGAACATCCATGATTTTTTTACACAATAAAACTGTCTAAATATTCATAGTAAATATTGAGTGACTGTGATCCTTTTCTTAGAAATTCAACTGGGTTAGTGGCAGGAAAGGCGTTTTTGCAATGGATGTGGCATTAAGGCTCATTCCTCTTTATACAGGTTTTAATATTCAGTTATAGAAAAAATATTTTTTGTAACTGACATTAAAACATTTAATCTTTTGTTACTTCTGATATATATACCATGATGTACAGTATTTGAAAAATGTATGAGAATCAAAAATGGTAAAGGAAAAAACTTCAGAGCCCTCCTTTTAGAAATAAGTGCTTTAGTATTTCGATCCTTTCTTTTAGACTCCCCCCAAATTGTAATGCATACAATAACATAATCTTGTAGAATTATAATTAATTCAGTGTGTATATATGTGTGTGGAATCAAAATTGTGGTGTTTTTTTTTAGTTTATTTAACTTCAAATACATTCAGTTGGCAAATTATATGGAAGAAAGGTGCTAAAGCCACTAAAATTGAGTATAATCAACTTTAGCTGATTATCTGTTGTTTTTATTATATATACATTTCATATTTTATAACATGTAATAATTGACTTAATTGAACTATTAAGTAATTTTGAATACAATATATAATTTTAAAATATAATTCTGAAAAATATTCATACAACAGCTTCCTGAGGTAGTAGCATTATTTCCATTGTACAGATGAGGAAACTGAACGTCTAGTTAAATCGTCCATGGCTGTGACGCTAATTTTAGTCACTGCCTTCTCCTCTCGGCCACATGCCTTTTTAATCAAGTCTTTTTGTTAGTTTAGGCAGAAATTCACCTTTTGGGGAGCAAGGGGATGGTGACTCAGATAACAAAGGTTAAATTTCTCAAATGTGTTCTCAGCAGTTATTGATAGTGTGACTTTGCTTATGAGACACCATGTACATGGTGTCATCATTTAGTTTTTGTTGTCATCTGCTTTGGTCTTTTTCAAAGTTCTTACATTCCTGACATAATCTAACTTGCAATACTGAATATTATATTTTTCCTTTGTTGGACTACATTTGAGATTTCTGCATCTCTGAGAAACAAGCCTATGATTTTACTTTCTATACTTTTTCAAGATCATAGCATTAATTTACATGGCTTCTGCAGGAAAGCAAAGCCACATAAATCTATCCACTGATTAATGGGACGTCAGGAATACCATTAATAGTATCTTCAGAAGAGCCTCGTGGTTGCTGGGCCAGTCACACATGTCCAGGCAGGGGGGCCATGGCTTTTCGGTGGAGTAGAAAGATCAGAACATTGAAATCAGAGTTTTTTCTAAACAAACTCTGCCGTTTAAAATGTCTTTATGATCTTAGAATTATACCTAAACCTAAATTAACTAACGTCTCTGAGATGGTTTACCACCAGAGAAGTGGAAATTGAAATTCCTATCTTCAAGGGGGTGCTGGGACAAAGAGGTAATGTATGTGAACTATCAGGCACATAGTAGGTGCGAATTAAGTGCAAATCCCCTCGGTCTGTGTTTCACACATGCTTCACAGGAGTTTACACTGATTTGAGAAACACAGTGCATGACTCACACACAGAAAAGCCCAACTCATAACCAAGAGGTGGTTTTATTTTCTCCCACTCACCTTTGAACTGTTTGCAATGTATTGGTTTGTTTTTTTTCCTCTCCAAATAGACAAGGGAAAATTAGGCCAAGACTCAACTATTGTATTGTCTTTTGTGGCCTCCAGTTTTGTAGAAAAATCTTCGGATATCCTGGGTTGTTTGGGGTAATTTCTGAGAGGGCGGGGACAGTGTTCACAGTGACTTGCTGTTCCTTGAGAATAGCCTTGGGGACTGTTGTCATTTAAACAGACCTGCTAAGTGTCTTTAAGAGTTGTAAAGTATTATCATCCCCCCTGGGCTGATAATATTTTAGGTAAACATCTGTTCCCTTAAAATATTCACTATTGATAGAGAACGGGGAGAAGCATTAGGACTGGTACTAGTTAATCTGAAGTCTTTTGCCCTGACCATCTTAAGCACAAAAAGTTCTTACCCAAGTAGAGATGAGTTGCATTCCTTTCCCTTCTTTTAAAAATAGTAGAAGTTCCTCTAGACTAGAGATTTTAACATTGCCTTCTGCAGTTTGAACTTTTGGGAGTTAAAGTTTTAAAGCGGGTCTTGGAAACTCAATACCGTTCTCTTCCTCCCCGAGGGCTGTGTGGGGATGAACAGTGTGTGGGCGCAGGCAGTGAGCACATGGAATTTTCCCATGCCTACTTGGTAGCAAAAGAAATGCGTTTTATCCTGGAAGTGTTTTCTGAAATTACAAGTGTCTAAAAAATCCCAAATTTAGGAATCATTGCCTTTAATTCTCCTCCCAAATTGAGCAAAGTCCTAGACAGAATCCTTCCTCTCATCCCAAGTCTGTAGGTTGGGCCACCTCTGTATAATGGCCTTTGTCTCATGGTCTTCTTTGAGTATCTAGATTATATACACAATAAAGTTAGATATTGTTCGGATTTGCACAGTAGACCAAAATCAGATTTACTCTCATGCTTGCAATTTAGCAGTGAAATCCTGTCCTGAAAAGGTGTCCCGTGTCTTCTATCAGGCTTGGCAGAAACAGATGGTGTTTCAAGAGCTCAAGTATGGTCACATGAAAGGAGATGACCACAGTCCCTTACAGCCACGTAGAAGCTGAGTAGGCTCTGAAGTTCTGTATTGATTTATAACTTTGGAGAATTCCTAGAAAAGCGCGATGGGGGAGCAGCTCCAGGAAAGGTATGGAGGACAGGCTTCAAGTAAAGTCCACCTCCCCGGTGAGCAGGAAGTGCGGCTGTGTGGCCATCAGGGCGTTGCACTTGGTGGGTCTAAACCCACTGGGGACGACATCTCTAACTTTCAAACACAGTGCTGCACACGCTGTTCAGCAGCCTTTGTTAAGCACGTACTATTACTACCTGGCACTTTTTGAAGATGTAAAGATGGGTCAGAGGTGAGCCCCTGTACCGAGTGTCTCATAATTTTGGTGACTTGATAAAGCCTCTCCCATGTTTTTAACACGTGGAGGAGTGGTCTCTATCATTTCTGATTCTTTTCGGTGCCTGTGAATATGTATCCGGTTGCTAACAACTTTCAGGTTTGCCTATCTTTCAAAAGAAAATTCAGCTTAGAGAAGTTTGATCATGTGGTTCTCTAAAGCTTAAGATTAAGTAGCTGTGAAAGGCTTCAACAGGCTGGTATATCCCGGGACAAGTTTCCTGAGTGTATCAGCTTACTGGAAACTTCGGACTTTGGGTTCTCTCATCTTTATATTCCATTGCTGTCTTCTGCCCCAGTGTCAGGGTCTTGGAAACAGTTCTCTTCCTTCTAATGCCTTTCTTGAGGTATATGTGCCATTTCTGGTAGCCATTCTTTAAGTTTTGAGAGTGGGGGTATTTTCATTGAGATATTTCCTCCCAAGTAAAAGCTGGTCCCAACTCTTGAATGGTTCAATGCATGTTTGAATCGGATTACATATCTGAGGATATTCAGGGTTCCTTACAGAAATTTTGAGTCATACAAAATAACAGTATGTACATAAAATGCTAAATTGTGGCATATTTTCATGCCTTGGTGATTCATATCATATTCCTAATCTGTTTTTCCTTAAAGGGACATGCCTTAAATAGTACTGTTTTATGAAACAAGATTCCCAACCTGGTTTTCTGATTCTTGCGGCTCTCCCTCCAGTTTATCCCCACCTATCTAAGCATCCTATAATTATGCCAAACTTTCCATTGTTTGTAATGAAAACTTCATGAGGGACCTTGTGTGTCACACTTGTCACCTTGTGTCCATTTCTAGGACAGATTTGCACAAAGCAGCCACTTGAATATTTGTTGAATGAACAAGTGAATTTTAATATAAGGGACCTTGGTGGCCTTGTTGTCTCTGTGTGTGAAGGGAATGAGTAGAGCAGCTGAATTTAACAAGTAACCATGCCAACTCCTTAATAAATGAGGTAGGTCTTGGGCTGTTTTTACACTGGATTTTGTGGGTGTTCTTTGGGAAATGGACTTCTTAATGTTCCTTCTGCCTCTAACTTAGAGTTCTACTTAAATACCTATCAACTCACTTTCATTCTGCTCCTTAAGCCTTGTACTGTCCCTATATCATGATTTCCATAGAAACCTATTGCTTTAAAATACTGTCTTTTAGCCAACATGAGCTAACATAACAAATGGCATTTTGTAAGTTGCTAATACTTCAGGGAGTTGTGTTCTTCACAATGTCTTCATGCTTCTTAGGATTCAAAGCAGCCAGGAAACATGAACTTTTAGAGGAAATTGCAGATAATTTAGTTGCTTTACAATAAAAGCAGTTCTGAAGGCACTTAACGATCTGCCCTCGGGTTTGGCCATGACAAGTATGTTTCCCAGCCCACTCCGATCTGGTGGTAGCATGGCCCTGGGCAAAGAGCTGGGGCAGTGTGCTGAGGACCTCCATTCCAGCCCTGGCTCTGCCATTGACCCAGCAAACAATCACAGCTGGTCCCTTTCCCTTACGTGACCCCAGTTTCCTCATTTGTGAGAAAGAGATAGTGTCTATCTTTTAGGGTGATTGTGAGAACTACACAATAACATGGAAAAGTGCTTTATAGATGCTAAAGTTATGCCCAAGTGAATTATTCTATCAACTCCATGATGGCTCTTAAAATGACATGGCTATTATCCATGCTCGTGGCTCTGATCAGAAGTTGCTCCTCAGAAACTGTTGAGTAATGCAGAAATATTTGCAGGCAACCTCTGTGGTGCAGAAAGATCTGCTTTTGCTATGATTGAGGTTTTCTTAAACTCATAACCTTGGCCTCCACTTTGGCAATGGGTCATGAATGAAAGAAGGTGAGGCTGAAGTGTGAGTGGTTGAAAGAGTAGTTGAAGGTATGTGATCCAATGGGCCAGGTCATAAGGGAAGGAAGGGGTGGGTAAAAGGAAGCCTCATGAGGGCAAGCATGTTTTGTTTGTTTGGTTCAAACAAACAAACAAACAAAATCCTACCTTATCCCTCATGCTGTCAACTCATACCTAGCCCATGGAGTCAATGAATTAAACATGAGTTGAGTGAGGTCTTTGTAATGGTACTATATTTGCTCCATCCACATCAATAACCACCCCCTTATTTTATTCAGTGTAAATAAGCAAGAGTTTGAGAGCCCCCTGGGTGCTCTCCTGGGCCGGTAGAATCCTACATAGGTTTCTGGGAGCTTGCAGTCAAGGCAGGGGCCTAGGGACCAAGTGCTGCTGGGGCTTCTGCCTCCTCCCAGGAGGGTTGGCCGAGGCTGGAAGGGAGCGGCAGCTAAGAAGAAAGGTGGTGCTGAGAGTGCCTCCTCTGCCTGCACTTACCAGTTGGGAGAGTGGACTGAGCACGTGGATTTCTGCTGAAAGTCTAAATTGTTTTCAAATTGTGATGTGTCAGAAGGTGCTATAAAATGAAACTACCCTGGTAAAAATGGGAGACAGATTTTGGGCTGAAATTAAAATGAGAAACCGGAAGTCACGGGGTGTCCTGGGGATTAGCTGTTAGGAATGGTGGAGATGGAGGATTAGGTCAAGACATGTGGGCATGCCAGCGAGCTTCTGAGAAAGCCCAGGATGGGGAAAGTCACCATTTGCTAAGTACAGTCATCCTAGGGTGATGGCTAACTCACTTAGTGAGGATGCCCTGGAACGCAGTTTTTCAGCAAATGTTTGAGTGCTCTCTGTGTACAGGGAACCGTGATAGAGCTGAGGGAGATGTAAAGATGCATCAGAAAGAATCCTTTCCTCTGAGGGACCCCCACTTGGCAGAGGCAGACCTGGCGGAGTCACAGGGGGGCTGAGGTGAGTGATGTAATAAAAATGTAAACCAAAGTGCTGATGGGAGTGGATGGATGCTGATTTGAGATCCTCTGAATTTTGCTTGAGAAGATGTCAACGCTGTCACACACACAGAAGGTGGGGCAGTGGCTTCCATGCAGAGAGGAGGTGGAGAGCAGAAACCCTCAAACCCAAACGGTTGTGGTGTGGCCCCCAAACATGGCGCTGCTTGGAAGGGGTGGCTGCAATGTCGACTTCCTGTAGGGAGGAGAGGGAGAGTGTTCCAGAACTTTCTTCTGTAGGGAATGGGGATCCACTGAAGGTTCTGAGATGAAGAATAACATCAGTTGGACGGTGTGTTAGGTGTTTCTGGTGGCCCTGAGGAGAATCGGTAGAGGAGGGTGCATGGCTGCAAGGCTACTCGATGGTTATTCTAAGAGTTCAGAGGAGAGAAGGCTGGAACCTTGCAGGGGCCAGGCAGAGGAGTGTTTTTTGAGAGCCCTTGTACTTTTCCTAAACCTAGGAGCCATCTTCTAAAATTAAATCACATTGAGTTTATTAAGGAAAAAAGATGCTTTTGACAGATACAAATCTTTGTATTGGTATCAGTGGTCTGGGCTGAGGTCTCCCTGTTGAAAGGAATGGAGGCATAATGGGCAGTTGGGAATGGCAGTGGGGTGGGCCGGGCCAAAGGATGGTGGTAAGTGTGGAAGCGCCTGCTCTTCGGGGCCTTTTGTTACATACCAGCCTGTCCTGGTGTTCTTCGGTCTCTCACCTCTCTCTCCTTCCACTGGTTTCTTTTCTCCCTCATCCATAAACAGAGGATCCTCCTGAAGTTCTTCCATACTTCTTTTAGTTTTCTCTATCCCCTCCAAATGTGTCTAGCCTCGATGTTTCTGCCTTTTACTTGGGAAAATTATCTCAGCCTGTTGGCCCAACTGTAAGGTGTGGTAAACTACCTACCTGCCTCATAGAATCATGAGATTTAACTGAGAAACTGCATAAAAAAACACTTTGCCTAAGGCCTTGAAACAGAGTAAGTGCTCAACAAATAAGCATCTAGTACATATCCGTGGTCTTTGAGGATTTGAGGGGGGGTGTATTATTTGTTTAGTGTTATTTGATATTAAGTGTTTAGCATTGTACTGGCTCCAGTAAGAGTTCAAAATTTGATATAAATTTCTTTTGACTGCCAAGATGATGCTTTGGACTCCTCGTCAGTAGGGCACGGGATTGGCCTTTCCTTAGGGTTGGTTGGTTGACCTTCACATTCTTACCTCTTCTACTTGGAACCAGGGATCCCATTGATGAAAATGGGTGACTGGAGCTAGCAGCTGGGGAACAAGGAAGCACACACTGGACATTTCTGCCCCACATGACTGTCCCTGCTATACATACACTTTGTCTTCATTAGATGAGTAATCTAACAAACAAGAAACAAAATTCATTTCATAGCCATTGGAATTCAAGTCCAGGGGCAAAGAGGGAAAAGGGGTCCTTTTTATGAGAAAGGAGTGTCATCATGTCAGCTGACAGCTGAGTTGGCTGTGGTGGGTGCTGTTGAGATTGTGGCTAGAGGAAGTGCTGTTGGGAAATGGGGAGCTGGGTTCTCTACAGAAATGCAAAGCTGAAGTGTGCAAGTTTATAAGCTAGGCTTGTGTTGGGATAAAGAGTGTGGGCTTGAAAACCCTGTTCACTTGCTGTATTCATTGTTTTTTTCTTTTGGAGACCTGTTGGCCAAGAAGATTAGTCTCATAAAGGCCAAGAAATAAGTGAGGGAGGAATTTTAGAGACTTTGGCATCTGTAAAAATAGGATTTGGGTTGGATGAGAAGCCTTAATTCCCTGTAGGAGCAGAAAAACACAAGTCTTTGTAGATTCTTTGTTCAACCCCAACAGTTCCAGGATGATTCAAACTGAGCCACTGGACCAATTCCACAAGCTTGTGAAGGGAAGTCGTTGCAAGTTGGCCGTGCTGTAATCGATTTGAGGCTAACTCCTATGGCATCTTTTATGAAATCCGATTGCTGTTCTCATTCTATTACTAGTCATTTCAAACTGTACTTCAGTATTGTTTTTTTTGCATGCTAGAAATAATATAATATTGTAATATTCAGAGCAAGTCTCTTTCTATACTTGGCACTTCAGTGTCCCTGCATCTCAGTGTTCCGTGTTGAACTGCACGTGAGTTTGTTCTAGCTGATCGTTCCAGGTGTTTAGTTGGTGAACACTGCCCTTGTAGTAACATGATGTTATCCTCGTTTCCAGCTATTGTGGATGATGAAAGGCTCTCTGCAGAGGAGATGGACGAGAGGAGGAGGCAGAACATCGCTTATGAATATTTATGCCACCTAGAGGAAGCCAAAAGGTGAGATCCAGACTTTGGCTATTTGCATACCTTCTATTGGAGATAAGGTATGCGATGTTATGCATACGCTCTAACTACCGAATGTTTGGACTGTAAGATGCACCTCCCCCCAAAAAAAATTTAGGAGGAATAATGGTTGTTAATGCTGCTGTTGAGTTCTGTTTACATTTACACTGGTGAAATACTATGTTATTTATGTTACTAAATATTTTACCACATTTTTTACTTCAAAAATTTTTTTCCTATTTTCCTCCTTTAAAACCTAGGTGCGCCTTTCAGTCTGAAAATATGGTAACTCATTTGCACTTTTGCTGGTAGCAGGGTAATGGGAGAAGAACCACCTGTTAAATTATTTTGTAAATAATCAAGCAAAATTGAGAAAAAGTTACTATGACAGTCAAGGTCAAAGTGCTAGGAAGGCAACTGCTCCTTCACCTTCTTCAGAGTCTCCTAGAAAATGTCTGAGCAAATTGCAGATTATTTCAAATTTCTTATCTCACTGGCTTGTATGTGGGGGAGCAGCCAAGACTTAAATCAATTTCCTGCTTCCCCAAAGCTTCCTCAGATCCTTTCCCCACCCCTACCCCAATGATTATAAATGCCCAGGAGAATAATTTTGGACTGAAGTCCGTTGATCACTAAGCTAGAGGGTAGGTTTATGACAGCAATCTTCTTTCTAATTCGTGGGTGTGTTTCCCTTAGGATATGTTATCCCTAAACTCATGCTGACTCTTAGACTTCTTAGATTGTAAGTCAATGTTGGGTTCTCCAAGGACAAAGTGAAGATGAAGGTATTTGCACCCAGGCTTCTGTGTTAAAGGAATCAGGCAAACTGTGTCCTTTGAATGCTGCAGTGCTCAACTCCATGAGTTAGCTTCTGGTGAATGCTTTGTGCATGCTTTCGTGATGGGGCAACAACGTTGCACCATGGTCAGATGGTATGTTCCAGCTGACTTCTCTGTAGAGGAAATAAACATTTAGTTAGTGGTCATCCGTGTTAATTACCATGTAGCTATTACAGAGCTAGAATGAGCTTTTTCAGTGAATGTTGTGTAGAATATTCAGTGATACCTTTATGCTACTTTGGCCTCATAATTGCTTAAAAGAACATTTCTCCAGATTGTTTTATATTTTAAGTGTCCTGTAACTTTAAGCTCTAAAACTAAGTTTTAAAGGTTACTTAACATGTCTTTGAAGCCTACAGGTAAATTGCAGGTCACTGAAGACTCATTAATTGTCTAAGATTATTAAAATTGATTAAAATATGCTATTAATCAAATTGCTGAAACATGAGACAAGGAGAGATTCATAGATGTTCAAAATCAACATGCTTTTAATGAAGAAGTCTAAGGAGACTTAGTGGAAACTTCCTGCTGACACACGCTTTGCATCCTAAGTTTTTGCCTCGTCTTTTGTGTGAGTGGAAGGCAGTGTCGCACAGGGAAGGTTCATGACTGGGAGTTAGGAACTGACTTGCCCAGTCCCAGCCTCAGTGCTGATGAGCCGTGTGATCTGGGTGGGCTGTCTGCTCCGTGGGAGTTTCAGTTTTTTCTTTCTGTAATGGGATGACAAAGATGTTACCACCACCTGCCCTACTTATTTCATGGATTTTTTCCCCCTAGAAAATCCACTAACACCGAGAAGGTACAAGTGTTCTGTAAACTGTAGTGCCAGTCAGGTGTATGATAATAACATAAGCATAGTTTACTCCTGAATGTATCAAACTGATATCAATATAGCTTGAAAACTTGACATCTTCTTTAGTATTTTCACAATTCTATGGTTGATTTTGTTTTAGAAAAGTCCACATAACAATTAGCCCAGGTTCTTTGAAGAAAGCTTTCTTAGGAATAGTTTCATTGAAAGAAAAGACTGTAAAATATACAGTTTTTCCTTTAAGATGGTTTTCATCAATTTATTTTATAAAAAGATTTTTGGTATGTATACTTATGAATTTTTTATTAAGATCTGAGCAATTTTGTGACTTTCAGGATAGCTGATTTTTGGTTATTTAGTATGTAAACATTATGTGGCTATTAATAGATATATTAATATACATGCTGTGATTTCAGAAAGTGTAGTATGCAGAATTCTGACAATGTTAATGGCTTAGAAATTTGTTGTACTGGGTTTCTCATAGTGCATGCATGTGTGTGTGTCCATGTGAGTACAGGTGACTTAGAGCATTGGGTTTTTACTAAATGACATACTTAGAATGTGTAAGTTTATCCAGAAACTCTTTCTTGTTTCTTATTTCAGTTGAACTGACTTAGGTGCATTTTAACTAGAGATGGGTTGGTTCTGTGTTTGTGCCACTTTTCTTTCTTTCCAGAAGTGAGAGCTAGAAGGATTTCTAGTTTGTATGTATTAAAAATTCAGAATTGTAATAGTTCAATATATCTTTAATTTTGGTTTTAGTGATTTTAAGATTCTGTGATAATATTGCGCCATTTAAAGTTCCCTCAGCTCAGTTGTTTGGAACATCATCCCATAAATCAAAAGGTTACAGGTTCAGTTTCTGGTCAGGACATATGCCTGGGTTGTGTGTTCAGTCCCCAGTCGGGGTGTGCGTGAGAGACAGCCGATTGATATTTTTCTTTCACATCGATGTTTCTCTCCTTCCTTCTCTCTCTCCCTTCCTTCCCCCCTCTCTAAAATGAAGAGGCATGTTCTTGGGTGAGGATAGTGAGGATAAAAGAAAGTTCCATTAGAGGGGTGTACCTACCAACATTATAGAAATAAAAAGGACAACGAGGAAATACTATGAATAATTATATGCCAATAACCTATAAAACCTAGGTGAAATGGACAAATTCCTAGAAAGACTCAAATTAGCAAACCTTACTCAAGAAGAAATAGAAAACCTAAATAGACTTATAACAAGTAGAAAGATTGAGTCAGTAATCCAAAAACTTCCCACTCTTACAAAAAAATGTAAGAGGGAAGACCTTCCAACTCATTCTGTTGAGACCAGATACCAGTATCTTTGTCTAGTGTTGGTATCTGATACTAAAACCAGACAAATACACCTCAGGAAAACTATAGATCAGTACCCCTTACCAGTACAATACAAAAGTCCTCAACAAAACACTAGCAAACTGAGTTCAGTGGCATATAAAAACTATACACCACCAAGTGGTATTTATCCCAGGAATTCAAACTTAGTTTAACCCCCAAATCAATCAATGAGGACAATTCAATGGGGGAAAAAATCTTTTCAACAAATGATATGGAGACAACTGTATATATACAGGCACACAATTGAATTTGTATTCATTCCTTCCTACTCATGCCATATACAAAAATTATTTTTTAATGGATTGTTAATCTAAATGTAAGAACCACTACTATACAGTTGGACTTGATACCAGAAGCATGAGCACAAGAAGAAAATAAATGAGACATTATAAAAAATAAGTCTTTTGATTTAAAGGATACCATCAAAGAAGTGAAAAGACTACCCATGGAATGGGAGAAAATATTTGAAAACCATGTACTTGATAAGAGACTTGAATTCAGAATATAAAAAGAACTCTCACACTCAAAATAAAAAGTGAATAGCTTAATTTAAAGTTGGCAAAAGTTCTGAATAGACATTTCTCCAAGTAAGATATACAAATGGACAATAAGAATGGGACAGGATGCTTAACATTAGTCATTAGGGAGATGCAAATCAAAACTACAATGAAATACCACTTCAGACTAAGATAGCTATAATCAAAAAGATGGACAATAACAAATGTTTGCAAGGGTAGAGAGAAACTGGAACTCTTATACATTGTTGGTTGGATTGTAAAATGATGCAACTACTTTGTAAGACAGTCCAGCTGCTCCTCAAAAAAATTAAATATTGAATTACCATATGATCCAGCAGTTCTATCACCAAGTATATACTCAAGAGAATTGAAGATCTATGTCTATGTGCATACAAAAACCTGCACACAAATGCTCATTGAAGCATTGTTCGTAAGAGCAAGAAGAGGAAATCACCCAAATTCCCATCTACTGGTGAATGGATAAATAAAGTGTGGTATATCCATACAATGAAACATTATTCAGCTATAAAAAATGATAGCAGCAAATCAGATCCAGCAATATGTGGGAACAGTGTAAATCACAAGTGAGATTTATCCCAAGTATGCAAGGCTGGTTCAGTATTTGAAAATTAATTAATGTTGTCTATCACATCAATAGGTTAAATAAGAAAAATAGCATGATTATATCAATAGATGCAGAAAAATCCAACACCTATTTATGATAAAAATACTTAGTAAACTAGGAATAGAGGAAAATCCTCAACTTGAGAAAGACTGTTTACAAAACACCTACAGCTAACATCATACTTAGCGGTGAGAAGATCAAAGCTTTCCGCTAAAATAAGGTGCAAGGCAAAGACATCTCCACTCACTACTCCTTTTCAACATTGTACTGGAAGTTTTAGCTATTGCAGGAAAATAAGAAAAGGGAAGGAAAGGTGTACAAATTGGAAAGGAAGATAGAAAAACTGTTTTTGTTCACAGATAACATGATTAACTAAGGCAGTACAACTGAAAAAAAATTTTTTTAAAGCCCCTGGAACTAATAAGCAATTATAGTAAACCTGCAGGGTACAAGGTTAATATACAAAAGTCAGTCACTTTCCTATATAGTAGCAATGAACAAGTGGGATTTGAAATTAAAAATAAAATGCCATTTAGTCCTCAAAAATGAATTACTTAGGTATAAATTTAATAAATTGTATACAAGATATATATGAGGAAAACAATAAAACTCTGATGAACTAAATCAAAGAAGAACTAAAAAAAGAAAAGATATTCTATGTTCATGGATGAGAAGACTCAATGTTGTCCAGATGTCAGTTCTTCGTAACTTGATTTATAAGTGCATCCCAATCAAAATCCTAGTAAATTATTTTGTGGATATTGACAACCTGATTCTCAAATTATGTGGAAAAGCAAAAGACCCAGAATAGCCAATACAATATTGAAGGAGAACAGTGTTGGGGGACTAACACTACCTGCCCTTAAGCTTAGCATAAAGCTAGAGTAATCAAAACAGTGTGGCATTGGTGGGAGAAGAGACAAATAAATCAATGGAACAGAATACAGGGCCCAGAAATAGACCCCTGTGCATATAGTTAATTGATCTTTTTTAAAGGAGCAAAGCAATACAATGGATCAAAGATGGTCTTTTCAACAAATGGTGCAGGAACAACTGGATATCCACATGTGAAAAATGAACCTGGATACTACCCTTAAATCCTTCACAAAATTAACTCCAGTAGATCAGACCTATATGTAAAATACAACACTATGAGACTCCTTAAAGGCAACAAAAATGAAAACCTAAATGAACTTTGTGATGGCACCAATGGCATGATTTCATGAAAGAAAGAATTGATAAGTTGGGCTTCATTAAAATTAAATTTTTTTGTTCTACAAAAAAAAACAATGCTAAGAGAATGAAAAAACATGCCACACACTGGGAGAAAATATTTGCTAAAGATACACTGATAAAAGACTATTATCCAAAATACATAAGAACTCTTAAAGCTCAACAATAAGAAAATACCCAACATCCTAGGGTCTTCCAGTCAAGATGGAGTTAAACATGAGGCCTTGCCTGTGTGCACAACAATAGCAAAATGTGCAATTAGACTACAAAATAAATATCATCCAGAATTGTCAGAACATCAGACTGTGTGGAAGTCTGACAACCAAGAATTTAAAGAAGCCACATTCATCCAGGAAATTGGAAGTGTGGAGATGCGCACAGAGGCATGGAGACGTGGAGTGGCACAGACAGGCACAGAGATGGGATGTGTGGTCCCATATCCATGTGTGGTGGATAAAAATTGGGAGGAATACCTCGGGAATGAGAGCTCCTAGCCTCCGATCAGACCACCCAGAGCAGGTTCCAGCACCAGGAGGATAAGTCACCATAATTTCTGGCTGTAAAAACCAGTGGAGTTTGGGGCAGCAGAAGAGACTGTGGGATTCTCAAGAGACTCCTCTTAAAGGGCCCACAATGGACTAAAGACTCACATACACCCACCCCTCTGGGATTCAGCACCAGGGAAACAGTTGGAAGGGCACCAGTTGCATACAGAGAGAAAGTGAAGTGACTGGCATCAGGGCAAGTGCCAGGAGGCAGCTTCCTCCTGGTCAAAACTCCAGAGGCCAGGCAGAAGCACTGTCCCCTCTCCAAGCCTCCCCCACACAGAGTGACAGAGTAGTGACAACACAGTTGCCTCACCCTGGTGAATACCTAAGGATCCTCCCCAAACAACCTAACAGGTGTGGTTTCCCAGAATAGACCACACTACCAAGACAGGAAGTCAAAGCTGCTTTACCTATTATACAGAAACAAACACAGGGAAGCTGCCAAATTGAGGAGACAAAGAAATATGGCCCAAATGAAAGAACAGAACAAAACTCCAGAAAAAGAACTATAAAGGAAATGGAGATAAGCAACCTGTCAGATGCACAGTTCAAAACACTGGTTATAAGGATGCTCAAGAAACTCATTGGGTACATCAACAGCATAAAAAAGACCCAGGCAAAAATGAAGATTGTATTAAGTGAAATAAAGAAAAAATTTCAGGGAACCAGCAGTGAAGGGGATGAAGCCAAGAATCAAATCAACAATTTGGAATGTTAGAAAGAAAGATCATTCAGTCAGAACAGCAGGAAGAAAAAAGAATTTTAAAAAATGAGAATAGAAAAAAGAAAAAAACAAAAAAAATGAGAATAGGCTTAGGAACCTCTGGGACATCTTTAAACATACCAACATCTGAATCATAGGGGTACCAGAAGGAAAAGAGGAAGAGCAAGAAACTGAAAACTTATTTGAAAAAATAATGAAAGAAAATTTCCCTAATTTGGTGAAGGAAATAGATATACAAGTCCAGGAAGTACAAAGAGTCCCAAACAAGATGGACCCATAGAGGACCACACCAAAACACATCATAATTAAAATGCCAAAGATTAAAGATAAAGAGAGAATCTTAAAAACAGCAAGAGAAAAATCAGAAAGTTACCTACAAAGGAGTTCCCGTAAGACTCTCAGCTGATTTCTCAACAGAAACTTTGCAGGCTAGAAGGGACTGGCAAGTAATATTCAAAGTGATGAAAAGCAAGGACCTACAACCTAGATGACTCTATCCAGCAAAGCTGTCATTTAGAATGGAAGGGCAGATAAAACACTTCCCAGACAAGGTAAAACTATAGGAGTTCATCATCACCAAGCCATTATTATATGAAATGCTGAAAGGAATTACATAAGAAAAAGAAGATCAAAATGATGAACATTAAAATGGCAATAAATTCACAACTATCAAAAATTGGATCCAAATAACAAACTAAGCAATGGGTGTCAAACTCATTTTCACCAGGGGCCACAACAGCTTTGAGGTTGCCTTCAAAGGGCCGAATGTAATTTTAGGACTGTCTAAATGTAACGACCCCTTAACTAGGGGTAAGGAGCTCAGTGCTGCCGCCAAGTAGAAACAAGGGGCTGGGCTGGATAAAACAAGGTGGAGGGCCAGATTTGGCCTGCAGGTCTCATGTTTGACACCTGTGAACTAATCAAAACAACTAGAACAGGAACAGAATTATAGATTTGGAGATCATTTTGAGGGTTATCAGTTGAAAGGCGGAAGGGGGAGAATCGGGGGGAAAGTGTAGGAACTAAGAAGCACAAATTGGTAGATACAAAATAGACAGGGGTAAGTGAAGAATAGGATAGGAAATGGAGAAGCCAAAGAACTTATATACATGACCCATGCACATGAACTAAGGTGTGGAATTGCTAGAGGGCATGGGGGTACTGGTTAGAGGGGGAAACGGGGGACAACTGTAATAGCATAATAAATAAAATATATAATTTAAAAAGCAAACAACCTGATAAAAAATTGGCCAAAGACCTTAATAAATACCTCATCAAAGAAGACATACTGATAGCAAATAAGCATAGGAAACTGCTCGCAGCACATGTCATCAGGGAAATACAAAGTAAAACAACAGTAAGATACCACTAAACGCCTATAAAAATAGCCAACGTCTAGCTCAGGGATGGCACCAAACTACTGGTGAGGATGTAGAGCAACCAGAACTCTCGTTACTCATGGAAATGCAAAGTGGCACAGGCACTTTGGAAGACAGTTTGACAGTTTCTTACAAAACTAAACATACTCTTATCATACAATCTGGTAATTGTGCTGCTTCTGTTTACCCAACAGACTGAAATGTCCACACACAAAAAAATGCACGTGGATGTTTATAGAAGCCTTTTTCATAATTGCCAAAACTTAGAAGCAACTAAGATATCCTTCAGTAGGTGAATGGATAAATAAACTGTGGTACATCCAGAGAGTGAAATACTATTCAGCGCTAAAAAAAGAAATGAGCTATTAAGCCATGCAAAAAGAAAAGCCAAGGAGAAACCTTTGGTAAAGAAACCTTATGATGTGAAAGAATCCCATCTTGAAAAGGCTGCATATTATGTGACTTCAACTATATGATGTTCTTGAAAGAGGCAAAAATATGAACACAGTAAAAATATCTGTGGTTGGGGGAAGGAAGCTGAATAGGCAGAATGAAGAGGTTTTTTAGGGCCGTGAAAATACTCTGTGTGATACCACAATAATAGATAACTATTATAATATATTTGTCCAAACCCATATAATGTATAATACTACGAATGAACTGTAATGTAAACTGTGGACTTTGGGGGGTTATTACGTGTTAATGTAGGTTCATCAGTTATAACTAATGTTTCATTCTGGTGGGGAATATTGGTAATGGGAGACTGCGTATGTGTGGGGGCAGGGGCCCAGAGGAAATTCATTTACATGAAATGTCCAGAATAGGCAAATTCATAGGTCCAAAAAGTAAATAGTTGTTGCCTAGGGCTGGGTGATAGGTGGATTGGGGAGTGATTGCTTATGGGTATGAGTTTCTTTTTGCAGGGACAGAAATGTTCTAAAATTGTGGTGATGGTTGCATGACTCTGTAAGTGAGTTGTATGGTATATATTCTTTCTCATCAAAGCTGTTATTAAAATTCCTTTGATCAGACTGGCTTGGGGAAGTCCTTAGTAAAGCTGTTAAATAAGATTAAATAGCATCTAACAGATAAAATGCACATGGAAGGTACTCCTAAGATACATGTGGTATCTAAACACTGTTAATTTCACAGGATTTTATTTTTAGCATTTATCGTAAGATCATCTTGGGAGCAGGAGATCAAGCAGTTAATAATGCTGTACTCAAAAAGCTCACTTTTTGGTTAAAGCTTACTCACAAGTTTTAAACTGTTTCTTTCACATTTGTTTGCTCTGTTAATCTCTCTGTATGTGCATGCATGAGCATCTCCCTGCATCTAGCTCACCATCTTCCCAATTTCTCTCATATGTGCACCACTCTACCCCACCACCCGCTTAGGAAGGCTTTTAACATCTCTTGCTATATTACTGCATTGGTTTCTAATTGGTTTTCCCATTCCTCTGGCCCCCTTTCATCTATTACCTGTATCATGTTCAGGTGAATCTTTTCAAAACCCTGAACTGTTGCACTCGGTCCTATTCAAAACTTCTAGTTTTTTTTCAATACTCAGGATAAAGACCAAGCTTCTTTATAGGGCCTCATAGGCTCCATATAGCCCAGTCCTTACAGCCTCTCCAATTTTGTGTTGTGCCCTGTTCCCTATTCTGTATTCCAGCCACACCGACCCCTTTTCACTTGTGTGTTCCCTCCCACACAGGACCGTTTCCTGTTCTTTTGCTAGTCAGACTCGACTCAGTGTTCAGATCGCAGCTCAGTTTCTCAGGGAGTCCTCTCCCCGTCATCCCCGTCTAGGTCACATACCCTTGTTATAAGGGATCGTGACATCAGATCCTTCACATACTTGAGTGAATCCCTTAACACTCAGCAGTGAATTATCACTTTGTTACTATTGGGGATTTATTGTTCTCTACTTCTCATGTTTTGATATTCCTGGTGATAACAGGTAGGGTATGAATTAGATGTGTGGTAGACAGGATTCTAGATGGTTTGACTAGACTGCCAGCCTCGAGGTAAAATTGAACCTTCGCATCAGTGGAAATTTCCATATTGCAGTTAGATGACACAACTTCTTCCCACTATATATGTAACCCAGTGAGTTGTGAAGCTGAGACTTCTAGGTAATTTAATGACACCACAGTCTGTTAGAAGATATCCAGAGAATGACATAGAGTATTTTCCTGTGAATGAATGAATGAAGACAGGAAGCAGTAATCTGTGTATAATTATGATTTATGGCTGGGATTAATGCTCACAGTTTATAATTTTTATGAAGTCTGTGCATGTAGATTTTTAAATTAAGTGTCAAAATACTAGTATCAATGATAATGAAAAAAGCATGTCTTTAGGACCAAAAAAAGAGAATTGTTTTATAAACTGACTCCACCCTAGGGATGTGTTCTTCCACAGGCAAAAGGGTTAGATGATGTCATGAAGAGCTAGTCATAATTGTGTTGGGAGGCAGAGGATGTCTGGCATATGGATTAGTTATCCTTGACTGTGTAACAAATTACTCTCAGACTTAGGAACTTGAAACAACAAACATTTATTCCATGATTTTTGAGCACCAGGAATGTGGGCTTAGCCTAAGTGGGTCCTCTGGCTCCCAGTCTCCCACAAAGCTGCATCAGTAGAAGGTTCAGCAGGGCAGATGGGCCTCCAGGCTCACTCGTGGTGTTGGCAGGGTTCCGTTCCTGATGGACGCTTGGACCGGGACCTCCGTTTCTCGCTGCTGTTGGCCAGAGGCTTCCCTCAGTTCCTTGACAGATGGGTCTCTCCGTAGGGCAGCTCGCAGCATGGCAGCTGGCTCCCATCAGAGCGAGTGGACAGGAGAGCGAGACAAGGCAAGTCAGATGGAAGCCAGAGTCTTTTTGTAACCTACTCTCTGAAGTGGCATTCCATAGTTTGCTGAATTTTATTCATTAGAATCAAGACTAAATCCAGCCTGTGCTCAAGGGGCGATTATACAAGGGCATGGATTCAAGAAGGCTGGGACCACTGGGGGCTCCGTTAGAAGCTGCCTTTTACATGGTGTGTACCTAGCCTTTTGAAATTGACCCCAGAAGGGGTCTTCAGGAGCAAATGTCCCCTTTGTTACTGTCAGATACCAAATCAGGAATTGAATGATGTCTTGGTCTAAACGATTATAGTACTAAGGTTAGTTATTCTGTGATGCTTTTGAATTTGTGAGCTTTTTAAACTAAGCTCTTCATTCCCCTACCATTTTAAATAACACTATAGGGACTTCTAAGTTTTCTTTTTGGGTAGGTCCTGAAAGTGAAGTTGGTAGTTTCTTTGCTGTCGGAACTTTACTGAAATGAGGCTGTATCGACAAGTCTGCTACTCATATGGGCTTTGAAAGTTTTGTTCTTAATGCCAGAAATCCCACCATTTAAGTTAAAGGATTTAATTTTCTGAAACAGTTAGTATTCCTGAGTAGATTTCATGTGAATCTCTGCAAAGTATATTTGAATAATGAAAAAGAGTCTATTTCATGAACTTCCTTCCGTTCTTTAGATTTTTAGGACGACTATGTAATTTTAAGATAGAGAGTTCTCTTTGGGAAAACCTGGGTTGAGGAAGGAAATCCAACTGGAGCTATTATGAAGGTCAGGGAATTGGAAAGGGGTCTTGGCAAGAAGTGGAGAGGGAATTTATAAATTACAGTTCAGCGAATAGTTATGAATGAGGCTGCTATTGTGTTTCCCAAGAAAAGTTCTTGACATATCATATTCCTTATTTTAAGGACAGAAAACACATACAAATCTTTTGCTGTGCTTACTTTTTCTGTCCTACCTCTGAAAATAAACAAAGCAAAAAAGCCTTCCCTTGGTGATGGGCTTGTTTAGAAATATTATCTTCAAAGGGCTTTTTATGTGAGCCAAGCTGTTCTTTGTATTAGTGAGTCTGGGACAGTTTCGTCTGCACTCTGGAAAGGAAACAAAACATGGGTGTGATTCCTTTTTGTTTCAGTGCTTAAAACTCAGATACCAAAAAGACACCTCATTGACTAGATCAAACCTCAAGCTCTGGCCCTGCCTAGTAGTGATGTGCTGCACAGCAGCGTGTTGGTCAGGGATGGTTTTGGTCGTGATGGACCTCACATTCAATGGTGGTCCCAGAAGATCATACGTAGCGGAGCTGGAAAATCCTTATTGCTGAGTGCCAAGTGGCATCATAGCCTTAGAGTGGTGGATTCCTGTTCTGTGCAGGTCTCAGTCTATCAGTAGTGATGCTCTGGGCTGAAAATGCCTGGGGGCACTCACCTGTGCACCCCTCACACTTATCTTCCCCTTTTAAACCACTGTTAATACTGGACCAGTTCTTGGGATTTTTATTATGGTTGAAAGAAGCCCTTTCATGATAATGGTTAGAAAGCTCTGAAGAAAAAGAAAAGAGCTTATTATTAACAGGCCCTAGAGCTTACAAGGCACTCCAGGGGGCACAGGCCAAGGTCAAGGGCAGAGAGATATAGAATGTAGGGGCCTGGGGTCCCGATTTTATTGGAGTTGGGGGGCTAGAGTTTCATGGGTTTTTACTGGTGAATTTAAAACGCGACAGTGAGAACTTAAAGCCTGGGAAGAGAAAAAAGCCTAGGCCAAGTGGTCAGTTATCAAACTCAACCAAGGTCTTTAAAACAAAGGCACCTCAGAGGGGGGAGACCGCCTATCTCTGTATCTAGGCGTGTGGCGGACAATGTGTTTATTCTAGATAGTGTTCCTTGAAGTGGGTGCCTTGCCAATCAAGACTTAAGTCAGGCGCTTACATCACAAAAAGAAAAGCCAGCTGTCCGGGCTGGTATGAACAAACCGAGTGGGCTGACACGTTAACAAAAGCACAGCACGCAGAACTAAAGTGGTGGGCTGCACCTCCCAGGTTTGTGCAGGTGCCCTCAGGATGTTGATGTTCCCTCAACAGCGAAATCACCTACAGCCTCCTTTCTCAGAACATGCCCCTATTGTTAAGCAGCTGAATTTGAGAATCAGATTTGAAAGATGTGCTTCAAATGCTTAACAAGTGAGACCCATTGAGTGTGGATTTGCTTGACACTGAACATTTGTGATTACTTTAAGAAAAACCATCTTATGACTGGGGAATTCTTTAGAGAATCCACTGGATTTCCTCCGCACACTGAGACGTCCCTGTCTTTATTTCTAAGTGCGCTGCCCATAGCTGGGCTCATGAGCAATGCTAATGGAAACTTGGAATTTGGAGGAAAACAGCTTTCTTAGTAATCAACTCATGAAGACATGCCATGGCTCTATACAAAACATTAATGAACTTTTAAAGAATTCTCAACTGCATTTTAAAGCATAAATAGCATTGATGTTTCCAAGGTAGCTCTGCACTTCTTCCTCATTCTCTTCCTGGTCCTGGCCTCACCTCTGCTGTTCCAGGGAATAAGATAAGGTGCAGGGTTGTCCTGTGGAGTGGCTGGCAGGCTGCTGGGGCAGGGGCCACGGCTGAGTTGAGAGCAGGGGTCCTTCCCAGGTTTGGCTTCTGGGTGAGCTTGCCCAGGGCCATTTCGGCAGGTCAGGACCCATCCCACCACTGGGCACATTCCACTAGAAGGGAGAGGAGCGTGGAGTCATCAGGTGTAGCCTGGGAGAGGGTGAGGTGTGGTTTCAACGGGAGTCTCCGTGGCACAAAAGGAGACATGGTACCAGCCAGCCAGACTGTGGTGCTTGCAGTTGAGGTCCAGCTGTGGCGTGACCAGGAGCTGTGCCACGGAACTGGAGTAGAAGGGACAGACATTATGGATGTAAAGGGAGAAGCTGCAGTGTTTGGCAGGGGACTGGATTTGGAGAACCAAGGACACAGGAGGTCAGATGCTCTGGGGCAGACCCAAGCATTGTTTATCTGACACAGTGGGACACATTGAGTGGCCTCCATCGGCTGAGTCTGTGGTTGGGACACAGAGTTGTTTTCAGTTTCACATATTTTGTATTCTAGCCTTGGGTATGTGTCGCAGCTACCAATCAAGTGTGATCTGACAGATAAAAGCTTAACTTCTCAGAATACTGGTATTTCTAAATAACTGATACCAACCATCCTCAACCAAAGAGTTTATATTTGTTTCTCTGGCTCTTAGAAGTTGGAGAGCTAAGAGAAAGTTGGAATTTTCCCATGGTTTCAGATGTCTTTCACTATAGGGTTATCACATGACTGGCCACTCAGCAGGCATGGCACCCTGAGCACTCAACCTGCACAGGGTTGTCCCCATTTTGTGGATGGATAAACCAAGTCCTGGAAGAACCTAAGTAATGTATGGAAGGTCACAGCCAACAGTGTTCTAACCCAGGTCTATCTGACTTCAAAGCCTGTGTGCTTCAAAACTGACACACTGTCTCCTTAATGTGTTTCCATTCTCTCTGGATTGTAAGTTCCAATCTCTGGTTTTGGTGGTATTGGTATTTAGGGTCTACATGGACTGGCTTTGTTAGGGCCCTTGATCTGTTCTCACTACTTGAGTTTTGGTAGAATTAGCACAATATAACCATCTATTGCCTTTGTTTTTTGTTTTTTTCCCCCTTTTTTCCTCCCCTTTTCTGTTGCCTGCTTATTCATTTTTGTTTTGTTTTAACTGACACTCTGGCTGGTAGTTTGTTCTGGGAAGAATTTACTTCGTGTTCTCCCCTTTCTCCCTTTCTTCTCTCTCCTTCTTCATTTTTTTTATTAGTGTTTTTAAAACTGTAGTAAGAATTTGTCCTTTTCAGAAACGTAGACTTTATTCTCTTCTCACCCAAGATGCCTCTGGTGCATCTTCTTGGTCAGGTCTGATTTTTACTTTCAGTTCATCCGTGGTCTTGGTTCTGCCACTGTTGTGACTGGTATGGAAGAAGGCTTTGCTTTCTTGTTGAAACTTCAAAAGGCACGAAGAGCAAACACTGCTGAGGTCTCTTCCTTCCTGTGTGAACCTCACCACCAGATGCTGCTTCATGCTGTGTTGCTCACAGGTCATGAAATGGTGTCGTTATTCAAGACGTTCGGGGACTGGAAGAGCGTTGGTGGGGAAAACGTCTGTGAAAGTCGTTACAGAATGATTTTTCATCTCGCCTTTGTGGACGGTAGAATGGTCTTCTGTTGCCTGTTTTGGTCTGAACACTGGTTCTGCTGTAACAGAGTGCAAACCCCCATTTCATACACGGGGCACGGAGGCTCAGAGAAGTCCATCCACTCATCGCTGGTGGTGGAGTTAGTGGTGGACTTGGGGTTAGAAAAAAGGTCTCCTGACTGACAGCTCCTCTTTCCTCTGGTGATTCTAAGTTGTGATGATTAGAAAAAGTATTAGTAAGAAGATCAATGCTGAAAATAAACAAAAGTAAAATGAATGTTAAGCTTACATTGTTTGGTAAATGTAGTTTAAGTTTGCTTTTAGTTAAATATTGAATTCATAGTGTGGGGGAGTTGGCCATTGTCACATACCTTTTTTTGCCGAGACACTTGAATCCCTTCAGATGCCGGATCAGGAATTCAAGCACGAACAGTCTAGTCATTTTCATACTCTCCTCATTCAGTCTTGCATGACCAGAATGTTTGGGGGTTTTCGCTTCAATAATCTGTAACATACAGCTGTTGCTGCCTCTGGTGTTCCACGGGGCGAAAGTTGAGGCAGCTGCGTCATCCGAGTGAGAGAGTGACTCTGGACAGTGATTCTCAAACTCATTTACCACCTGCATCAGGGCCACAGGGGGGTTGCAAATGCAGGCTTCTCCTGTTCACTCCAAATCCATCTCTGTGAAGGGGGCCCTCTAACAGAGCGCCTGGTAAACGCTGAGGTTTGAGCAGGATGCTCTCCAGAGGGAAGGACCCGGCATCTCTGCCTGACGCTGCCTCAGCAGCTCCAGCTTTTCCGCCCGGGTGGGGTGAAAGAACAGGAGCCGGGGAGAGGAAGGTGCTGAGGGTTGTCTTATGCCGAAGTGCGGGGGTGGGGGTGGAGGGGTGCAAACAGCTGCTGTTGCAAGAGTTGACAGTGTGTCAGCCAGGCGTGGATAGAAGGCCTGGGCATGTTTTTGTTTGTTTTCTTTTTTTTTATTTTTTAAATTTATTTTTTAAGTATGGTTGGTAGACAGTCTCATATTGGTTGTATTGTTTCCGGTGTACAACAGGGGGGTTGGGCAGTTTTATGCCTGACAGTGTGATCACCCCAGCTGTTCTAGTGATCATCGGTCACCGTGTGAACTTACCACCGTGTTGTTGACTACATGCCCCTTCCCCTTTTCACCCCTCACTCCCCCCCAAGCCTGGGCAGTTTTGAAGATTTTCCTCATGGAGCCAGTCAGTCTACTCATACAAATTTTTCCAAAAAAGATGAAAGAAAGTGAATGGGGTAACCAGACTCAGTTAGCAATTGGCTGTTGGTTCTGAGAAAGTCCTGGGAATAGGGCCCCTGGGGTGTTGATGTGAGCATCACTCACAAGGAGCGGTTTTGAGATCTCATCTGGATAAGGAGGCTGGTAAAGCCAGAGGGTTAAGATACAAGGGGCAATGGGCGGAGAGTCAGAGAACCTCCCAGGATGAGGGTGGAGGGCAGGGCCCCTCAGAATAGGGAAGTAGAGAGATGGGTAAACAGAAAGCTGCAGGCAGAGGTTCAGAAGCCTGGATCTCACAGGTGGAGTATTTCTGGGCAGTGATAAGGTCTAAGGCACATGGGGCTTGTGTGTGGCTGAAGTGGTGGACCCTTCAGATAGAGGAGGAATTCTTTAAGCTGTACACCTTTGGGTGTTCCCAAGGTCACCCACATTCTTGAAACCTCCAAGCAGAGGTAGCTATGAAAGGAGCGCAGTGATTGTGACAAGAAACGAGAGTCCCAGAGGTCAGGGACAGAGTGAGACAGGAGTGAGACCGAAGTGAGGTTGGAGACAAGGCCTGGAAGAAGGAACATTCAGCTACAGTGGTCCTGACCCTACCTTCTTTGGGCTGTCATTTAAGGAAATTTGGGCAACGACCACCCCTGGTTTATGAGAGGTGGTATTATGAAAAATAAAAAAGCCAGATTTCCATTAAGACAAATAGGTGGAGAAAGTATAAACAAAAAGTTGAGAATATAGGAGAATTACATTTTTGCAGCAGGTCAAGAGTTCCAGAGCTGGTGGCCGTGGAGGACGTTGAAAGAGGAGGCACATGACGTCACCCAGAGCATCGGTTGGCCAGCACTTCTGTCAGAGTTAAGCGGGAGACTGACACCATTGCAAAAGCGAGTTTAGATTTATTTCACCCCAGTAGGGGCCCATTACAGGTCTTCTGTTACTAACTTGTTACTAATTCATCAGCTGCGCCGCACACTTGAAGCCCTTGTGACCTAGAACGGAAGTTTTTTTTATCATGTTCCCAGCTCTCTGTGAGGTGGTGTGTAGAAGTGTGCATGCGTGTCTAACAGCAGAGATTGACAAAGCAGCACTCCCCTGTTCAACATGTCAGTGCAACATTCTGACATTTAAGGCTCTGTTCTCATTTATTTTCTCAGAAAATGCTGGTTGTGAGCCATAGTATTGATTTCACAAAGTGCGCAGCGTTCTGCCTGCAGCCGGACAAACGTGCTTAACTGCAGTCTTGAGCCTGCCTTGCTAATACACTGGGTGCTGTTTCCTGGTCATCTCTTGGATAGAGAAGGTTTATTTTCTGGGTCTAGGTCATACTTAGGGCTTATTGTATGGTCAGGCAGAAGCTAGGAAGTTGTGTTTGATAAAGCCTTTGCTGCTTAAAAACCTGCTGGCTCCGCGTGGCCAGCGGGATGGGGGGCACCTCCTGAGCCTCGCTCAGCAGCCCACACTTACTCTTCAGAAGTCTTCCTGTGGTTAACGATTCCCCTCTCGGTTTTGCCCCAGGTCTTTGTCCTGCTTCCACTGCACTTAATCCAGTTTGTGGTACCTTTTAGGCCATGTTGTCCTTTCCTAGCTGCCAGGGAGCTCCTGGAAGAAGACATGTGACTCTCAGTACCCCAGGGCCTGGCACAGAGCGGGGGGCAGGTCAGTTTGCCTGAGTGAATAATGTAGTGATCTCAGAAGCCCTGCCTCAGGTTTCTTGTCCAGTGTGGATCGGCCTCGAGGGCCTCGTGCAGAGCACGGATTCTCTCTGTCAGACAGCTCTTGCTGATAGTTGATGATTTTCACTTCTGAATCTCGTGGGTCCCTCTGGGGAGCACAGACCAACTGACAGTGTTTGGGCCTTTCACTGTGGAGCCCGCATTTCACAGATGCTCAGTGGGATGTGCACCACGCCTCTCACAGTTCTGGATACCGAGGAAGTGGGGGTGCTGCTTGCCTTTCCATTACAGTGGGGCAGTTTGTTTGGTGGTTTCCCCATGTTCATGACTTCGTGAAATGGCAACTTTCAAGGACGTCCATGCGGATAGATGCCCCCACACCCAGACGATTCATTCTGCACAAACAGAGTCAAACAGGCTTTCTGTGGGTCAGAACTGCCTACAATCTAAACCATACCAATAAGACAGACTCAAGGCTGAATTAGCAAAGTTTCAGCAAACTTCAGGGATAAATGGGAATGGTCAGAAATCCAGCAGCTAAGCCGGACAGATAAATTCATGCACATGGAGTAACCTATATGTGTCGGTTTTGGGAAACTGATGGACAAAACGAGGAGCCATCCATTTCTCGTTCCCAATGCACCTCCCAGGCTGGATAGAGACAGAGAACAAAGGGGAGGCAGTCAGGCTCAGCCAGGGAGGGCGGGAGTGGCGGCCTGTTTCTAGTAGCAACGTTGAAAAATCGAAACGGGTGAAAGTAATTTTAATATATTTTATTTAACCCAGTATAGCCAAAACATGTTTTCAGTACATGATCGATGCACAACACTTGAATGAGATATGCCACTGTCTTTTCCCCCAGTGCGGTACACAGGATCTCAGTCGAAGCTGCAGATCAAGCCCTCAGCAGTTACCTGGGACTAGGGGCTAGCCCACGGGACAGGACAGGCCCTCGACCCCTTTGTCTGTGGGGCCGCTGAAGGAACTTCCGACTATGCCAAGCACAGATGCGACGATGCAGAGATAGCTGTGTTTTATGTTCGTTAGAAGCCAAGTAAAACTTTAAGAGTCAAAATGGAGAATTCATCAGTGAGGTGAACTTGACTTTTTTCTCCCTTAATTTGCTTCCCATATTCACATTTGGAACAGAAATGAACTTGCTAAGATACTGAAGGGAATATTAAGTCACATGCCATGCACTCTCTTTTCTTCTGGTTTTAATTTTTTATTCATTTTTTTAGATAGAGAGGAGGGAGAATGAGAGAGAGAAAGATTTGTTGTTGGACTTATTCATGCATTCATTGCCTGCTTCTTATACGTTCCTTGACCAGAGATCTAACCCACAACCTTGGTGTATCAGGGACAACTCTCTAACAACTGAGCTACCTGGCCGGGGCCTCTTCTGTTTTCAGCTGTACCTGCACCTGTCTCACCTTTTCTCAGGGTGGGTGGATCGTACCACCACATCTTTTTGGGGAGAGGTTGCGGAGCAGGAATGGTGATACCAGCCACTCATCCTCTGCCTCTGGTCTCTTGCTTTGTCCATGAAGTTAAGTAACCAGAGTGAGTGCTGATAAAGTGGTGATCAGAATGTTACCTCTCTGTGAATAGGCCTTTCTTAGGGCAGCAAACCCATATTACTGTTGTGTTTTTCTCTTACTTAATAAAGGACTTAATGATGGACTGTGACAAAATTGGCTGTCTTATTTTTAGACTCATTGGAGTTAAATTAAGACCTGTCCACAGTGCTTAATTTTGCAAGGGTGACGCTGAGGGAAGAAGGCGGTGGGTAGTGCAAACACAGAGAGGTGGAAGAGGGCCCAATATCGACATTCTAATGCCCGGGACTAGAAACAAAGACTGTACTGTTACAAAGGCCAGGAAGGATGCTCTCTTTCTACCCAGGCAAGCATTTTCTAAATTTTATGCACAGGAATATTCATTGTGTACAGCTGCAGAAACAATAGAAAATACAGCCTGTTGTAGAGCAGCATTATCTAAATAAAATCAGCGGGCTCGGTGTTTTGATTTGGCCTGGCTGGAAAGTTAGGTGTGGAGGTGACGTGCTGATTTTGTTCTTCTCAGCGTATGAGCCCCAGCTGATTTTTTTTCCCCTCGTCCTGGCTGTTAGTACCTGAGTGACCTTGAGTAAAGCCCAGTCTCAGTGTCTTGGCCTCCTTATTTGTCAACTGGGCCTAGGAATACCTTTCACCTTGGCATTGATGGTGTGAAAAGCAGGCTCAGAGGCAATCACTGCATTGGTGTAAATGACAAAGTGTTGAAACATGGAGCAGAATACATCTTAGACTCCAGTTGTTTATTACGAAAGCATCTTCAGTAGTAGGAACAGCTGTGAATCAGGCATCCCAGCTTAATTAGGGTCAAAGAATGTGTGCCTTCAGCAGCTCTGCATTGGTGCTGTGTGCACATTCACTTCCTGTCTAGCGTAAACAGAGTAGGTTTCCTCGGGCAGAAAGAGCGCATGTGAACAGCCTGGAGCTGGAGTCTTCCTTCTGTAAACAGTGTTTTCCACTCCAGAGGCAGGCCCCTCTTTTATAGCATAAGGAGAGGAGAAAACCTCTCCTTATGCTATAAAACATGTACCCCTGCTTTTCAAACCCGGATACAGCCCTGACCACTGTGGCTCAGTTGGTTTGGGTGTCATCCCACAACGTGGAAGATCACAGGTTCGATTTCTGGGCGGGGCCCATGGCTGGGTCGTGGGTTCAGTCCCCAGTCAGAGAGTCCGAGAGGCAACAGATCGATGTTTCTCTCCCTTTTTCTCCCTCCCTTCCACTCTCTCTAAAAATAAATAAATAAAATCTTTTTAAAAAAACCTTGGATACGCAAATTAGTTAGTTATATCTTTTTGTAGTAGAGCATCCACTGAGGAAATATTCTGACCACTGTTGGCACAGCAAATTCAGGTTTTAAATAATTCTTCCTGGAAAGATCATCTCCTTCAAGAAGAAAAATGCATTTAAAACGTGTTGGCCCTTTGACCTGCCACCTTGGGCAGGGCTGGAAGTGAGTCACCAGCTGTTAGAAGTGACTTGGGCAGCAGGTAAACTACTTCTTGGTGTCAGGTGCACGAAGTTGCAGGTTTTCTCCGGGCCCCTGGAGCGCTGAAGCAGGCCGGCGCCTGTTCTGAGGTCAAGCTCATTTAGGCTCACCTCAGCCTCCCACTCCCCTTCAGGGCGAGTGTAGGTGTGTGCCTGCTCTTCCCAAGCCCCAGTCTTAGAATTGTGTCTCCCTCTACTAGTCCTGATGCCTGTGCTCCTCCAGCCCCCATGTCTGTCCCCACCCTGTACCAGTCAAGCAGTGGTGGGGGATGGTTGGGAAATTGACTCCTAATAACAACTTCTTAGCACCTCCTGCCCCCAGGTGCCCTACAGGGAGAGGTACAGAATGGATGGGCAAGGATCAAGGGAATAATAATGAAAGCTATTCCATCCTCCTGTGAATCCTTCTAGAATTAGGAGTTGTGGTTATTTTCTTTAAGTAGCAAGGAGCTGCAGTGCGGATAGAAGGGAGAAGTCTGCCTGAGTCCTGGCGTTGGGAGTACAAGTTTTTTCAGGGCAGAGACTGTCTCATTGATTATAGTTTCTTCTCCTGTTGTCCTAGAGGACGTCTGGTTTCCAGCAGGTTCTGTCAAAGGTGTGGTGGTTTAAATGACTTCCAGGTTGGGCCCAGATGTTCCACTGGATGAGCCTTGGCTTTAAAACCTAAATTTAAGTTCAGCACCAAAGAAAGAGCAAACTCAAACTTCAAAGAACCCGAAAGAGAGGATGTGATTTCATGTGCTATAAAGGCTGTGGGGGCTGCTTCACCCGGGTGCCAACATTGTCTTTGGTTTACAGATAATTTAATCCAGCTGCTGCTACACATGCAGGCAGGACAGGTTGTGACAGGTTGCTCTGGAAAGCCCCTCAGGTAGGACGGGGTGTTCAGAGCCCTAACTAGTCTCTAACCAGAGTGTGTCAACCTGCTCGATGCTCTTCTCCCCACGCTGAGCACCACACGCTCACCCTGTCTCACTGGTGAGCATCAGAATACGGAGAAAGTCCTCTTCCACTCCACTCCGTGAAGCAGTGGCTGACGGCATCAGGCTTAATTTTTAAAAATTGTTTTCATCTCTTTAGCACTTTAAGGTAGGATGCTGAGGAGCAAAGAGGCAAGGAAAGCAAAGTAATTTTCAGAGCCTACACCAGAATCCAGTTCTTCAGATGGTAATGCTTCTGTGAAGTGTCTTTTTTGTGGAAATTTTGAGCCCTTTTATTAAGTAAAGATTTATCGCACAGCACACACACACATGGACATGGACGGCCAAATCGTACATGCATCTGTAATAGCTTTGAAAAGTTTTTACACTGGTTGTAGGTTCTGATTCCCTGTGGTGTAAGAAATTTTCTGTTGCTACATTTTAATTGCAATAGTGAATAAACAAATCTTGGAGTCTTTTCTTCTTTTTTTTGGTAAGTGAAAACTACCTAGTATTAATATTTATTCTGGTTAGTTCTTAAATCCCTAAGTGAGGGGTCCTAGTGCCTGGGGTGTTTACAGCCGGATGTCTGTGTGTCACAGGAGAAATGGCAGGACTGGGTGTCACAGCAGGTCTGGACAGATTCCTGAGCACCATCCCGAGGTTGGCCAGGCCAGACGCTCCTCCTCCTCAGTGCCCGGATGGGGCTCCAGCCAGGGAGCAGGTGCATGCGCCCTCGGGCATGCCCTGTTCTCTGTGGCTTCTGGGAGTGGGGGTATGATCTTCTGCGATTGTATTTTAGACCCTGAGTCCTCATTCTGAGTCTCTCACAGCCTAGTAGGAGGGTTCTCAATGACATATACTTCGGGTTCCCCAAGACATACACTTTTTTTGGTTTTAATCTTTGGTGGTATAATATTTTAATGAAAACTTGGCCCTTAATGTTTAGATTGACCATTTTTCCCCCTTAAAAAATCCAGCCAAGGCCAAATTTGCAGAAGTTGCTATGGTAACTTTGGAGAACTTGAGAGTGGGTACTAATGCAAAGACCAAGATGCTTGAACAGTAGATTTCATTTAAATGTAGAGGAAGAATTAGCTTTGGTATAAAAATATTCAGTTCAATCTCCATGGAAAAAGATGACAAAGATGACAAATAGAAAAGGTTTATAGCTCGAATAGCTTATCATGGGAATGTTTTAGGCATCTTTTAAGTAAAATAAATCTAACTTGGGTTCAATAAGCTCATCCTATACAGGAATAGTATCAGTTTAGATTCTGCTCAGGTTTACAACTAAAACCATGGATTTAAAATTCTGCCCAATTTATCTTCTCCCTCCCCCGCTCCCCCACATATGGCTTTACCCCTGGAAGATTAGCTTACAGTGTGAGTTGTATTTCAGGCTTATGTTCATATACTGCTGTGGGTTGAAACATAACTTGGGTCAGTTTTATGCCTCGTGGCACAAATATCAGTACCTTAGATGCTCTGTTGTCCTCAGGTGAACACCCTCAGTTACACAGAAGTTGCCCACAGGAACATTTCACCATTATCTGAAATCTCACTGGTCTTGGCAGCAAAGTTTCAATTCAGTGATTTGAAAAAAAAAAGGCATTCCCTAAGGAGAACGATTGTCATTCCACCCTCAAAAATGACAAACGCCCATTTAAAAGAAGCTGATGATATACTTGAATATTATAAAAAGGATGAATGCATTTAAACTTCCTCCAAAGTAAGTCACTATTTTGCCACTGTAGCCACCATTAGGAATTCGGTGATAAGTGGTAACTTCTCTTCTATTTCTTGTTTTTTTCCTCATACCTGTTCTAAGCATGTTTGCTCACCTATCAGGTCAATAGTAGACATTTAACCTGGCAACTATCTGGAATATAGGTGTTTTCCTTTTTATTTGGTTGCCAGCCTTACTGGAGTGCGTACTCCTTGCAAAACGCTGTTCCAAGCCCCGTGAATACAATGGTGTTGCTCCTCCTCACTGCGTGTGTGCATTTATCGGTATTTAGTATTGTCAGTTTGAAGGTGGGGCAGTTAGCATCACTTTGAGACAGAAGTTTAGCTTTTTAACATCATTTATTAAGGGAGGTCGGTTTTTGTTTACACACCAGTATGTAAGTTTGAATGTGAGGATGTTGTAGACTGGCTGGGGCAGGGTGAGCATGGCCGCCTACCCTGCGTGGTTTCCCTGTCACGTCACCTCACTCCACCGCCCCCACCCCCGCACAACTCTGTACATGGGGGCACTTTCTGTGCCCCAGGGTTGGAGAGTGGAGGGCAGGGTCTTTTCCTTCTGTAGTGTCAGAAATAATGTTTTTAAGCCATATTCTATATAAGATTGTTGACTAGTTGAAGGGAAACTGTGAAAATTCAGATTTCCTCTTCATGGTTTTTGTTGAGGTATAAGCCAAGAGGTAAAGAAGCACCTTTAAAAAGACCTGGTGGTGAGAATACTTTTACAATAATGGACACTGTGCAGATGTACACAGTACTAGTGTGTGATGGCTAAAAGCTTAACAGCTATTTTGCCTGGAAAATGTATTCTTCATACTGAGTGGTGTCCTGATCATCTGAAAAGTATAGTCCTGTTACTGAAGAAGGACACAGGTGGGTATCAGGCGGGTGGTGAGCAGCTCTGCCTCAGCCCCCCCGAGCCACCGCTGCCAGGTCAGGCACTGGGGGTGCCGCTGTGGGCTGTGAACAGCACATACTGCCTGTCCACGTGGATCTCACAACAAACAGTTAACCGGGTTGTCTGAATAAAGGGAGGCTGAGGGTGCTAAGTTAGCACAGAAGAGGGAGACCTAAACTAGAGTGAGGGCTAGCAAGAAGAGCAAGCTTTCATGAAAAAGTCTGTGTTTTTGAAATCTGACTACAGGCGGAGGTTTAAAAGTCAGTGGTTGGGAAGGACACAAGTGGGTGAGATATGTACTTTGTACCAACTGGTTTGCAAGGTTGCAGTCCCCCTCGCAGCCGACTTCCACTCAGTGGAAAACACAGTGAGCCCAGGTCACTTGTGTGTAATAACTGCTGGTGGTAAAGGGCTTTCTGGCTCCTTTATTCCTCAGAGAACCCCGTGAAGTATAATACAAGGGATTCTTCAGTTGGTTTCTGTTTTTGCAAGAAAAGAGAGATCATCTCTCCCTAGCTTTGACTTACATGCCTGATTTTGTTGTCTGTTAAAGTATTACCAATCCAGTCTTCGCATATTTCAGTCAAAGATTTCAGTTGAAATAGCGAATTGTCAGTTGGATGTAGAGACATAAGAGTTGTCTTTTGCTCTTCCTGAGTCTTCGACATTTACTGTGTGGCTGTGTGGGAAGTAAACATAAAATTTGCCTTCATAGAAATGTTGGGAAGATGTAGTGAAGAATTTTGGGAAAATGTGTGTTATGGTAGATACGCGAATATGGCTTTAGAACCAGTTCTTAATATGTACTTTGTATCTTTTGGGAAAATTTTACTTTTAACTGCTAAAAAATATTTTGTATAGTTCGAAATCATTGATTGGTATGTGTGTGCAGTGGGCCGAATAATAGCTCTCAAAGATATCGGGTCCTAACCTCTGGAACCTTATTCAGAAAAAGTATCTTTGCTGATGCGATTAAATGAAGGGTCTTGACTCAGATACAGAGAACAGATTGATGGTTGCCAGAGGGGTCGGGGCGGGGGGGGGGGGGAGCACTGGATGAAGGTAGAGCTACAAGTCGGTGGTTACGGAACAGTCCCAGGGATGTGAAGTACAGCATGGGGACTAGAGTCCGTTGTAATAACTGCGTACGGTGCCCGGTGGGTACTGGCAGTACCGAGGGGAGGACTTTGTAAAGTGTATGGTTGTCTAAAACTATGCTGAACATCTGAAACTAATACAAAATAAGACTGAATGTCAACTATAACCGAAAACATTTTTAAATTAGAAAAAAATTTAATGAAGGGTTTGGGATAGGAGGTTTTCCCAGATGTGTGGGTGGGCCCCCCACCTACACTCACGGGTGTCCTGTCAGAGGAGGAGGCAGCCAAGTGTGGAGGAAGGGGCGCCAGGGGTGTCACGGAATCTTCGTTCATCACAGTTCTCTCCCTCTCGGGCATTACATTTCTTGACTTTCAGCTCCCAGAAAGTTCAGGGTTGTTCACTGTGCATGAGGGCTGGGAATGGGAGCACCTGGGCTGGGGCTGGGGACCTGGGCTGGGGCTGTGTCTGCTCTCCACTCTGTGCTAGTGAGGAGGCTGCAGGGTGTGGCTCCTTTTGAGAACCGAGCACCCAAATCTAAACTGAGGCAATGTCTTAGGAAACGCTTTCCAGCACTCAAACACACGGAATGTGTCCAGTGCTTTCAAAATTCAGAGTGATGGAACCATACTGGGGAGTCTAAGTGGGGAAGGGGAGGAGGCTGTATCAGGCCTGAGCTGGAAAGGAGGTCAGGACCTTGAGGAGGCGCAAGGAGGTAAGATCCTAGTTTCACATCTGGGGGTCACCTTTTTCTAGCCGCATGACCCTGAATGATTACCAAGCCTCTTATCTTCGGTTTCCCAACTGTGTCATAGGACTGCCATGCAGACAGGAAGTACCAGTAGATGTAAAAACTGTCCTAGCACGTAGGTTCTGTGGGGAATTGGTGTCTGAAGTTTGTCAGTTCCTAGTCCCCATTTACATCTTATAAATGTGAAGTGAAAGGAGGGAGAAATTCTTGTTGGTGGTAATAACTTCAGTCTTCAGCATCAGACTATCTATGGCATTTGTCTTGCACCTGTTAATCCCAGTTAAGGCTGAACTTTTATTCTTTTATAGACTAAGTATTCTCTTTTTAAGAATTATCCATTAAAAACCATGGATGGAGGAACAATTCATGGTGAATACCTATCTTTAAAGACTGGTTTTGGTAGTAGGGTAGGATCTAATAACTGCCCTCCAAAATATTCTCTGGTTCTGGATAACAAGTAAAATTATTCTAGTCTGCAAATATCCCAACTTAGGAAAAGGGAAGAGAAACTGAGATTCAATGATTCACGTTTCTAGAATCTGTCCTGTTTTCGTAATAATCATTTTGGGGAACAGTTTGAACTTCTGCTTCAATAAAGGAGGCATGAAGGTGCAATGTACGTGCTGCCTTAGAGGAAGAGGCTGGGGTTGCCCTTCCCTATAACGCCAGGTGGGTCCACCAGCCTATATCAGTAAGATTAACCATCCATTGTTAGCTTCAAAAATGAGAGACAAAAGTCTCTGCTTCCAGATTCTTTTGGTGCGTGGGTTTGGGGAGAATAGACGGGAGCGAATAAATATCACCCACCTTGAAAGGCAAGTGCCCAGCTAGGTTTTATGCGCATTTGGTGCATCCATTCCCCACAGTAGTCCTGTGAAGTAGGAGTTCTTCCCGACTTCAGTTAGGAAACCAATGAAAACGGGCTTAATGAGTGTTTAAGGTCACGTGACTGGGACCAGATGACAGGCAGATGTGAGGCAGGCTTCCATTTCAGAGCTCTTCTACCACCGTCTCCACTCCTTTCCAGCTGGGGCCTCATGCCGCTGCGTTCCTCCTTCCTTCTTTGTCTCTTAGTGGCCCGTGTGCAGGAAACCCACATTCTAACAGTTTGCCCTATGAATCAGCTGTCCGGGCGATGGAAGGCCAGGTGGGAGCAGAGGGCCCTCGTTCCTCACCCCGCGCAGGGAGCGGCACTTGTTTTGTGCTTCCTACTTCAGACTGTACTGTTCGGTCTTCAAGCCTCACTCCTTTCTTCTCTGCCACTTCTCCGGTCAAGAAGTAACTCTTTGTAGGAGAACAGCTTTTGCCAGTTAAGATGTCCTCTCACCTTTCTCTCCTACCTCTTCTACAAACACTTTTGGAAAATAATACTCGATCTTGATAAAATTCAGTTGACCCCATTAGAGGTTGAAGCAAGCTATCGTTTTCAGGAGGATTATTTCTGACTCCCATTTCTCTCGTCCCTTTGCCACCCCAGTCACACTCACACTCACACCCCACATGCACCACTGCACACACACACCACCCAACTTCACCACGATTCACTTTAACATGAGACTGTGTCAACTTGGCTGAAAGAAAGTTGTTAGCTCTTAGGCGACCGCGTGAAAAGGGCTCTATGGCCGTGCACCCTGGTATTTCAAATGTGTGCTGGTTGGAAATGACAGTTCACTGAACTGAGTGGTGATTTCCATTGAAATGTCAGTTGCCTCTACCCAGTCTCATGCTTGTAGAATTCCCAGGAAGAAAACAGGCTTTATCTTACAAGCCTTGAAGAGAAAAACTTTCTCCTCACATCTCTCTCTCTTTTTTTTTAATACCTAACAAGATTGAAAAGGACTCATTTGGGCAGCTCCGATCCATGATAGAGGTGTATATATGTAACAATGGAAAATATTCACAGAATTTTACCATTATGGGATTGTTAGTAATTGGACGGAGAAAAGATGACTTTGTACCTGGGTTGGAGGCTGCCATCACCCTTGAAGGCCAATTTTCTTTTCAGTTCCTTTACCCACCTGTGAACTACATTAAGGCATTTATCAAATGGTTGTTTAAATCTAAAAATAAAATAAAATACATGAGACTTACTGCCTTGTGTTCAGAGTGCTTTTAGAGAGCACTGGGACTTGGAAGCAGTGAGGTGGGTGTGGAGGGAACGAGGAAGGTGCAATAATAGAGGCATAAGGCCTCAAAGTCCCACGCAAGTGACCACACGCGTGGCCTCAGGCACAGCAGAGGCTGTCGGAGCAAAGCCGTTCCGTTAGTGGGTCTGTTACTGTCGTGATAGCCAGCAGGCACTGGAGGTATTACAGGTCCTTTTAGGACTTTCCTACTGAATGCTGTTTTCCCCTTTTTAGACTGTCAAACATGACCGTTCCATTTTTAAAACACTGTTGAATCTGTGAGGCAGAATATAGTGAAGATACACAGGTTACTTAAAAGACTGGGACCAAAGAGCTGAACAGCCTTGAGCGTTTTCCTTTAAATATTTGAGCTTAGACATATGTTTATTAGCATTCCTGGAAGAAAAGCCCAGAATACATAGCATTTGAGATTTTTACCCCTTATCTTTGTGAGACCAGGGGTTTATCCATTGGAAATTCTTAATGGTGTTATCACATACTTATGTAGTAGTGAGAGCGATGTGACTAGCGTGTGCTTTGAAATGGCCTCACCTCCTCCACTCCTGCTGAGTCTGCCTTCCCTCTGGCGTGCTACCCTCACTGTGTTTTAGGTTGTGTATGTGTGGACATGGGAGACAGCCCTATTGTTACTGTTTCACTGTTGGTCAGCCCTGACTCTTTATGTGATTATAATTGTTTGCTAAACCTTGAAAAGTCTCATTAGGTTGAATATAATGAGAGAGCCCACGATTATAATGGGGAAGACCGGGAAGACGCATTTTTTCCTCATGCCACCTTTATGAAAAAATTGAAACTACTGTGATAAGTCTGTGAGTTGTGCTAAATTGAGTTGGTAACAGTGTTACAGTTGTATAGGGCTTTTTATCTGTTTGTGAAGATATTGAAGATCCTGTCTTATAATGTTTCTTGTAATGTTTCCATAACTTAGTTCTTTGTACCCAACATGCACTTGGGCGGTCCTCAAGTGTCTGGCTGCCATCGGCTGTTCCTTCCCCCCCTTCCTGCTCTTCCTACATGAAGGCGAGTGATCTTGTGGTTCTCTGCCTACTTCGTGTGTCTCTGGACACGTTGTCCCCTCTGCTTTGAATGTCCCTCCTCTTCTTGCCTGACTAACTCTGACATGTCCCTTAGGACGGCTGAGCCGGGCCTTTGCCTCCAGAAGTTCACCCTGGTTTTCACTTCCCGCCGCCCACACCTCCACACACACAGTGCTTCTTCTTCTTTGCTTCCTCTTAGAGTTCTCTAACCCTCGATGTGCCTTTCTTATCTTTTTCTGCACTGGCCAGTCGCAGTTGACCTGCTCCCCTGCCATCCTTTCCCACTTCCATGGTCCCCTCAAACACCCACAGAGCAGAGTCTGCAGCAAGACACAGCCCTATTCATTACCTTGAACAACCTCACAAGAGCAGGTCAGTCAATAAATACCACCAACTGTGAGAAGCTGTTGAGGCTGTGAAAAGGGATTTGAGACATTTGAGATGCATTTGACCCCAATAGTTCTTACCTGGATTAAGGACATAAGGTTCATCCTTGAGGAAAGTTGCTGCGCTGGGCATAGGGACTGTAAAGTGAGACGGGGTCGGGGGCGTACACCTGTGGAGGTGTTCAGGTTTGCTCTGCCCTGGGTGTGGGGTGTGGGGGGTGGTTCATGCCTCCTGTCCCCAGTGCCCAAAGAGCGCGGTGGGAGCAGATCACCTTGGTGGCAGAGGCCAGAGAAATGCAGCAGCCCCCCTTATCCACAGGGGACACCTTTCAGTATCCCCAGTGGATTCCTGAGATTGAGGATAGTACCAAATCCTATATATACTATCTCATTTTTCCTATACATACACACCTATGATAAAGTTTAATTTGTAAATTGGGCAGTCTCATGGATAGATTTATTTTTAGTGTAGATCTTAGCAACCTCAGCATGTGCTTTCTTTGCTTCCATATTAAGTCAAGAACTTTCACCTTTTCACGTAGAGAAAGCACTTCGTAGCTTCTCTCTGCCATATCCAAATTGCCAGCGTCACTACTGTCACACTTCGGAGCCACTATTAAGCCTTATTTTTAAGGGTTACTTGAATACAAGCACCGTGACAGTCCACCTGCTACCCGAGACACCTGCTAAGTGACTGACAGGCTAGGAGCGTGTACAGCATGAAGACACTGGGCAGGGACGGCTCCTGTCCTGGGCAGAGTGACGCAGGATGGCTTGAGACCTCACGATGACACTGAGAATAGCGAGCAATTCAAAACTTAGTAATGGTTTATTTCTGAAGTTCTCCATTTAATATTTTTGGACTGTAGTTGTCCACGGGAACTGAAACCACGGAAAGCGAAATTGTGGACAAGGGCGGGACTGCTGTTTTCTCTGGGGATGAATAGGATTTCCATAAGCCGTGGGGGAGGGGTGGGAGGAGCACGAGGAAAAGATTAACATGGAGAAGGGACAAAGTATTCGGGCAAAAGGTTGGAACAGAGATTTCCTGTTCTGGGCTTAGTAGTGGGAGGGAAGGTGGCAAGATATTTGAGAAGCTGGTTCTACAAAGCCTTTACAGCTGGGCCGAAATATTTGGGTGTTATCCTGAGGTGCAGAAGAGTGTTTTGAAGATTTCAGAGAAGCAGAGTGATAGAAACAGTTTTCGTGATGAGAGGGGAGGGAGACTGTGGGGGGGGAATGAGGCTCTTCAATAGTCTAAGCAGGAAGCATCCCAACCCGAGAAAACATGAGTTCACTATTCAGCCAGTCAATGAAACTGAGTCCTGTGTTTCAGGCAATAGGGATTCAAAGGGGTGAGTAAAGTAGGGTCCCTTCACAAGAAAGGGCTATGAAAACAAAACCACCTCAGTTATGTCAGTACTGAGAAAATTGCCACCTAAAGGAAAATGCATGGGTGTGACTGGCTGTTGGTTAGCTGATGTGAGCTGTGGCGAGGCTGCAGGATGCGAAGATCACGAATTGCAGATTTGGCCTTTGTTCACAGTGAAATGAATAATAGCCTCTGTAAACTACCATAGTAGCTTCTGCCAGGAGTCCTCTTGATGTTATCGGCTTCGGTTGCTTTTAACTGGTCTTCCTGCTTCTTCCCGTGTCCCCCACTATACTCTGTTCTCAACACAGCAGCTGGGAGGATCCTTTTCAGTCACAAGTCAGATAGTGTTACTTCTGTTCCCCAGACCTCACAGGGGCTTCATCTCACCCAGGGTAAAAGCCAAAGTCCTCCCGTGGTCCACAGGGCACCCCCGCCATTTCCTCTCTGGTCTGTCCTCCTCCCACACTGCTCACACCGCCCTGCACACGCTGGCCTCCTCGCTGGCCCTCAGATCTGCCTGGATGCTTGCCCTCAAGGCCTCACCACTGCGTGGCTCTAAGTGTAACCTCTCACCTTCTCAGTCTGCTCAAACCCCACCCACCAATCTATTTAAAATGGCAGCCTGTCCCCAACCCCACCCTTGGCCCTCCCTATCCCTCTGACACCACTCTACCAATTTTGTCCAGGACAGTAATTGTCTTCAAACAGGCTACATTGTCGTCGTCGTCATCATCATCATCTCTGGTCAGGCCCCTCCATATGCCACCACCACTTCCCCTCATATGCAGGCTCTTTAGAGGGAAGAACCTTTGTCTGCTTTGTCAGTGGACACATCAGAACACTCAGAACAGTGCCTGCTACAAAGTAGTAGCTCAGTAAGTATTTGATTTGTGAATTCAGATTTATCTGCTACTATTAAAAAGACCTAGTTAACTTTTTCTCCCTGTAAATTGGGTTTGGGCAAAGAATAGTTGACCCTGCCACCTCTAAATCCTCTGTATTTTTACCCAGTTGTTCATTTTCTTCAAATGAACTATTTTCTCTCTGAGATTTTTAGAGCAAAGTTTTATGAAATATGAACAATAATTAGAGAAGAAAATTTGAAGGCAGTTTTTTAAATAAGAGAAGCTTGGCAGAAGGGCCCAACCACATTATGTCACAGAGGATTTGTGACCTGCAAGGCTGAAATGGACTTACTGTAAGGATCTGAAAATTCGGCCTCTGCTGCTCCGGCTTTTCTCTGCGTGCCTTTTAGGCACTCCTGACGACAGTGTCGCCCCACAATTATACATGCCCTTACCACTTCATTATCCCTTAATTCTGGAGCAAAACACACTCACAGACCCCCAAACCCCAACTAAATAGCAAATGCGTAATAGAATAATTGCAAAAAAGGACAAGACTTCGCAGGGTTTAAAAAAATAAATTTTATTGTTGTTCTGTTTCCCACTCATTCCCCTTTGCTCGCCTCCACCCCCACCTCCACTCCCTTCCTCGCTTCCACCATCCATCCCCACCTTGCTGACCGAGGTGTTCTCTTTCCTGGCACCTGACCTGTTTTTCTCTAATGCTCACAAACATCGACATGCTCATACATGCTCGCCCCTCTTCACCAGACGAAGTTGTTGAAGAAAGTTTAGACAATCCTAATAGAGAGGGTGGAGATTTGCATGGACAACTTGTAATTAGGTGGCCTGTCACCTTATAAAGTAGGTTCCACAGGTGAGTTGTGACCTCGCTGAAGTCCCAGCTGGGAAGGATCCACTAGACTCTTTTCTGTCCTCAGCGGGGAAAATTCCTTTTTTCTAAAACCTCTTTTTATTGCATAGCTCATTTCTCAATGAGGATGGTATCTCCCCAAGGGGGACAAAAGTCTTGTTATGTAAAAAGCACAGATATATCGACATATAGGTATATATAGTACATGAAGGAGTATACAATATATCTACGGTACTAAAAATCTCAGGGGAAGGCAGTTAGGAAAAAAGTCTCAAGAAGCCCTAGGGGTGGGGGCAATATTAAAAATATGATTATACAACTCTGGTTCAGCCTACACATGGAGGCACCAGCCTACAGCATGAAGGGTGTGTTCTGGACTTCCATCCTTCCGCAGGGGGGAAAGGTATGTTAATAGTTTAGAAGGGAAGAGGCACCCAAGGACATGAGTCTGTTAAGAACCCAGACTTATCACAGTCTCCTGGGCTCTTTTTGGCTGGAGGGACAGAATGGCCCAGGTGACCTGGGATCCTGGAGGGCTGCGTGAAGGACTGGCAGGCAGCAGCTGAGTGTGGGGGTGCGACCAGAGCGTGGGAGCTGTTTGAAATGCCCAGCATTCAGTCATCTTCCCTGGAAGCAGCATGTTCTTTATTCTTTACTTCTTTGCCATTACTGCAGTTCCCTTTGATCTTTTGTGATTCTTTCTCCTTTATTTTAGTCCCTTCTAACACACCATCCTCTCCCCTTCTGTTACAAAATCCTAGGAGAGTCCTTCCATTCGTGCTTGAGCAGAGCTGAGTGCTGTGGCCGGGTTAGATCTCTGGCCGCTGCAGATGGGCTGCCCTGGGCCAGCTGCAGTGTTGGCCTCCTGGGGACAGGAAAATGCCACACAGGATTTGCATGTTGCTGCCTGTGCCTGAGGGATTTTATGAGGCCAATTCTCTGAAGTTTGTACTCAGGATTCCCTGCGATCACAGCATCCGAGGGTGAGGTGGGCATCCTGTGGCTTCACCTGCATGCTAGGAGGCTTACATTATGGGCATGAGTGTTGGACATAGGTCATCACCAGAGATTTTCCATTGGAGTTGCCTTTCACATCTACTTGGACCAAAGATTTGAAGTGTTGTTCAAGCTTCTTAAACTAAAGCTTGCCTAATGCCTTCGCATCAGAAGAGAAAAGTTAGCACAGACTTTTGAGTGTTTTAGAGATGGTGCTTACAGCTCAGACGGTCTCTCTTCTCAGACAGTGAGAAGCTGGAGGCTGGAGACTCTATTATCTTCACCTCTCTTTCTTCAGCACCTAGTAGGCAGCTGACGCATAGAGCTCTGTCAGCCAGCCTTGTGACCTGAGAGTGGTCTCGTGCACGGCAGAGACAGTTAGTAGTTTCGAAAATTTGAACATTATCCAAGGACAGTTGACCCATGTCTAGTCAGGCTGGAGGAAGCCCTTATTTTATACTTTAGTCCTGCACCTTAATACTTATTAGGTTGCTTTTAAAGAAAATTTTCATTAAAAGCTAATGAATATCAATTATATCAATTATGAAAAGAAGGTTGGAGGAGGAAAATGTAGCATGTAAGGCAAAGATGAATCTCCTTAACATATGAGCCTCTTTCAAATAAGTAAATAAGGAAACATTCAGTTGGAGGGGTTTTTTGTGCTTACTTTAATAGATCATTTACATTAAAAAATAAGCATGGGAAATATATTCAAACTTGTTCATCAAAGAAAGGCAAATTATAAAAAACACCCCATTTTACCTACCAAATTGACAAGGATTAGAACATGGTCTCCACCCTTAGGGTTAAGAAAACGAGCATTCATACCTCGCGTGGGGGAGTGTAAGTAATACATAATCTTTCGGGAGGATGATTTGGCAGCAAATATTTTTGTGACACAGCAAATTCTTCCACAAGGGTGGTTATTGCCACACTATTTACAAAAGTAAGAAGTAAGCAACTGGCACGTCTGGGGATAAATAACTGGCTAATTAAATGTTGTAAATACAGATGATGGATTGGGGCCATTAAAAATTAAATTTGTGAAGTCTAATGTCATTGTGTAGCTGAAACAGAACCATACAAGATAATATCTGAAGCATATCTTGTATTTATAAAAGTGTATAAATTTTCTTGATGTTAATTTTATTTTTTCCTAGAAGAAACATTATAGTTCTTTCTGATATTTTTCAAAATTTCTGGAATTTGATAATAGACCAAAATCACTTCCATTATGAGGAAGAATTACTTCATGAAACAAAGCACAGTGTATGGAAATGAGAGCAAGTCCCAGCCACGTGTGTTATGTGTTGTTGAGTTGGCTCTGATTCCTGGTAATCCGAGTGAATTACTAGTGAATGAGTGATGTCCACAATGCCTTTTCCTTAATAGCCCTGCTCAGCGTCTGTAGGCTCATGCTGCTTTCATATAGTCCATCCATCTCATATTTAATATTCCTCTTTTCCCTCTGCCTTGTATTTTTCCAAGCACTATTGTTTTTCCCAAAGAACCCTGCCTTCTCATCAAGTGCCAGAAGTAAGACAGCTTTTTTTACATCATTTTTGCCTCCAGCGATGATTCAGGCTTAATTTGCTGTGGGACCCACTTACTTGTTTTTCTGGAGGTCCATGGTATCCGTAGAGCTCTCCTCCATCGCCGTATTTTAAATGAATCAATTTTTGTTTCCTGTTGGCCTTCTTCACTGCCCAACTTTTGCATCTGTACACAGTAATTGGAAATATGAGGGCGTGGGTGACCTCAGCCTCTAATGACACACCTTTGCTCTTTGCTTAATAGACTACACATCACTATAATGCCGTAATGATTATTTTTTCTCAAAGGTCCTTCACCAGTGATTAAATAAGGAGAAGTAGTTTGATAAAATGCCCTTAATTAACTATACCATTTTATGGGTTATCGAAAGAGAGAAACAAATAGAGGCAGCAAGAGGTAGCACACATGGCTACCAGCATCTGATGAAAGGCTGCAATTCCAAGGTAAGGCAGTATCAAGGTACACAAACAAGGTAGTCTGCTTTCTCACCTAACAACTCGAATTGTTACTGAGAGGGTGAGACCATAGTAAATACTCAAATGTTAATTACCTTTTTTCCCCTCTCTTAACAGCAGAAGGAGTGAGGAGTTCTCAGTTAGATGGTTCTGCATTGGGGTCATGGCTGTAACTATGAGACCTGGGGCACTGGACCTGCAATTTTCCCATCTATGAAATGGGTGTATGGTCTCTATCTTTACAGGGCTGTTGGAAGGAATACTGAGGTAGCATATATGAAACACTTAGCGCGGAGTGTGACTCACTGGACAGGTGGCTCTGAGGAGGAGAAACCTCTCAGAAAAGGTATCGCATATTTTTCAAGAGAATCAAACTCGAAAACAATGAATGAGGAAGCGATTACTCAATTTACAGAGAATGACTATTGTAATAGTATAGTCCTTTTCTATTCCTAAACTTAGCAGCTTAAAACAACACACATTTATCATCTAATGGTTTCTGTGAGTCAGAAGCCCAGCCACAGCCTAACTGGGTCCCCTACTTAGGGTCTCTGGGTGGGTGCTGCCTTCAAGAGGGTGACTGGGCCTGGGTTCTCCTCTGGCAACTAGAAAAGCAGCTATTTCCCTGCTCATGTGGTTGTTGGTTGGCATCATTCAGCTTCCTGGGTTTGTAGGGCCAGTACCAGTTTGCTTCTTCAAAGCCGGTAAGTTGGCAGCAAGAGAAAGACAAGCACAAATTTGCCTGCAAGGTGGAGCCTTCCATAACACAGCGTAGTCACGGGAGTGACAGTCAGTCACCTTTGCCGCATTCTGTTGTTTAGAAGCAAATCACAGGTCCTGCCTGCACTCAGAGACATTGTACAAAGGTGTAAGCACCAGGACTTGGGATCACGTCAAAGGGGGCTGTTTGCTACGAGTGGAATTCACAGTCCCATGTTTCTAACACAGTAGAAACACATGCACTATTTTAGAAAGTGATTTGGTTGGGGAAAACTTTAGCTTATATCTGAATAACACTGATTGGAAAGCAAGATGAAGCCACACTGGGCTGGTTTAATATGAACTGTTGACGGCCAATAGTGCTGCCTTCTGCAGCTGGGAGATTGAGGACCTGACTCTCTTCCTGGAAATATGTGGTTATCTGAGATCTTCCAACCCAAGGAGTGTTTGGGGGGCTCAAGAGTTCCTGTTTTATTTATAAGTAATGGGTAATTGAAATATCACTCCAAAGGTGATTTTTCCACCTTTTCCTAAATGTTGGGTTACTTTTATTATTTGTGCAGTCTTTATGATAGGTATTGACTTCACTGAAAAGAAACATTGTTTTGTCTCACCCAGGTTCATTGTTAAGCTTGAAACTTTCATTTGTTCTCTAGATGTTTTTTTAAGCCATTTGTTTCCTTTGTTTTTATCTTGGCATTCTTAGATAAGAAATATGGCACTTGGTGTTCTCTGCCAGGCTCCTCCTCCTGACACTAGCTCAGAGTGTACCTTACACTAGCTATTGGGATTAGTCAGCGCTCCTCTGTATAGGAAAATGTTGATGAATCATGCTAGCAATTTTATGGATATCATATAACTGGGTATCTAAATGAGATTGCTATTTGAGACCAGCATTCTGAAATGCAAAACAATAATGTTTTAAAGGTACAAGTGTAATCCAGAAGACGAGGAAGGGTGGTTGATCACTTACCCTTAAACCAAAGGTTGAGAGTCGCTGATGAGTATCAGAACTTTTTTCCTGCTGGGAACAGCTGTGCCGGCTGCCACGTTGTGGCACTTCCACGGCCGCAGGTTGGGGTCCTGGTGATTCAGCACTGGAACATATTGTGATTTCCACTTACTCAGCAGCTCCTAAGGTCTGGCTGATAGACCAAACCCAGCAAGGCCGTGTCAAGTCATCTCACACTGTGGAAGTCCTGCGGGTGGCAAAGCCACCCCCCCATTCTCTGACCGAAGAGCCTCTGTGGCCCCCATATCCACATCCTGGTGCGTAGGGTGCCTCTTAGAATTCAGAACAGACACATGCTTTAGCATTCTCTTGGGCCCACTGTTTGCCAGAACACATGGTTGAACAACAAAAAAAATCAAACATTTCCATTTTTCTTTGTTTAAAAAGTTTTTTTTTAAAAAATTTTTATTGATTGATGAGAGAGAGAGAGAGAGGAGGAAAGAGAGAGAGAAAGAGAGATTCATTTGAATCTCCACTTATTTATGCATTCATGGGTTGATTCTTGTATGTGCCCTAACTGGGGATCGAACCTGCAACCTTGGCATATCGAAATGACACTTACCTGGCCAGGGCTTTCATTTTTCTTAATGCCACACATTTACATAGTGCTTAACTTTTGGAGAATTTTTATCTCTTCTTGACAGAGTGAATTCATCCAAAATGTGGTAATAAGGCAGATGGTATTATACGCATTAGACAGATGAGGAAACTTAAGGCTCAACCATTTGACTTGTTCAGGATTGTGTCGCACTGTCATAGCAGAGACATAAATGGATCCAAGGCCTCCTCCTTGTTCAAAACCTCAGACACTTTTTTATTAATAAATTGTGCTGATCTCCACTTCTTTTCCTCATTGAAAAGTGAAACATTCTGAGGGGAGAAATTTTTTCTCCTTCCTATGAGACATCTGAGACGTGTTGCTATGGTATTTAAATACCATAGCATGTTATCTGCGTAATTTTTCGAAGCATGACACCATCACACACATGCACACATGGCTACCAGCATCTGATAAAAGGCTGCAATTCCAAGGCAAGGCAGTATCAAGGTACACAAACAAGGTAGTCTGCTTTCTAACCTAACAACTCGAATTGTTACTAAGAGGGTGAGACCACAGTAAACACTCAAATATTAATTACCTTTTTTCCCTCTCTTAAGTGCATTTTAATTATTATGTTGCTGTGCTTTTCCCAATTTCCCCCCTTTATCCTTGCTCTGCCCTGCACCCCCCCAACCCCACCTTCCAGCATTCCCCACCACTTAGTTCATGTCCATGGGTTTTACATACAAGTTCTTTGGCTTCTCTGTTTCCTATACCTTCTTAACCTCTCCCCATCTGTTTTATGCCTACTGATTATGCTTCTTATTCTCTGTACTTCCCCTGCCATTCTCCCCCTCCCACTGAAAACCCTCCATGTGATCTCCATTTCTCTGGTTCTCTTCCTGTTCTAGTTGTTTGCTTAGTTTTTGTTTTTGTTTTTTAGGGTCAGTTATTGACAGTTGTGATTTGTTGTCATTTTACTGTTCAGAGTTTTTGATCTTCTATTTCTTAGATAAGTCCCTTTAACATCTTATATAGTAAGGGCTTGGTGATGATGAACTCCTTTAACTACCTTATCTGGGAAGCACTTTATCTGCCCTTCATTCTAAATGAAAGCTTTGCTAGATAGAGCAATCTTGGATGTAGGTCCTTGCCTTTCATGACTTAAATACTTCTTTCCAGTCCCTTCTTGCCTGCGTGGTTTCTTTTGAGAAATCAGCTGACAGCCTTATGGGAACTCCTTTGCGTAACTCTCTCCTTTCCTCTTGGTACTTTTAAGATTCTCTCTCTTTTTTTAAAGATTTTATTTATTTATTTTTAGAGAGGGGAGGAGAGAGAGAAACATCAACGTGTGGTTGCCTCTCACATGGCCCCCACTGGGGACCTAGCCCGCAACCCAGGCATGTGCCCTGACCAGGAATTGAACCTGTGACCCTTTGGTCACAGTCCGGACTTGATCCACTGAGCTACGCAAGCCAGGGCAAGATTCTCTCTTTATCTTTAATCTTGGGTAACTTAATGATGATGTGCCTTGGTGTGTTCCTCTTTGAGTCCAATGTCTTCGGGACTCTTCCTGGAAGTCTATTTCCCTTGCCAGATTGGGGAAGTTCTCCTTTATTACTTGTTTAAATAAGTTTTCAATTTCTTGCTCTTCCTCTTCTCCTTCTGGCACCCCTATGATTAAGATGTTGGAATGTTTAAAGTTGTCTCATAGGTTCCTAAACCTCTCCTCATTTTTTTTGAATTCTTGTTTCTTCATTCTGTTCCAGTTGGATGTTTATTTCTTCCTTTTGTTCCAGATCATTGATTTAAGTCCCAGTTTTCTTCCCTTCACTGTTGGTTCCCTGTATGTATATTTTGCTTTATTTCATTTTGTGTAGCCTTCATTTCTTCCTTCATTTTGTGACTGAGCTCAATCTGTTCTTTGAGCATCCTGATTACCAGTGTTTTGAACTCTGCATCAGATAGGTTGGCTATCTCCTTGTCATTTAGCCCTTTTTCTGGAGATTTAATCTGTTCTTTCATTTGGGACCATACTTCTTTGTCTCAGTGCACCTGTTATGCTGTAAGGTGGCAGAGCCTTAGGTATTCACTAGGGTGGGGCAACCCTCTTGGCTGCGTTGTGGTGCTGTGTGTGGGGGAGGGGCCAGAGAGGGAACAATGCTGCTCGGTTGCCTCACTCCAGCCCCACTTTCCAACCAGCTCTCCTGTGAGACTGGGGGTTTCTCCCACCATCACAATCCTCACAGTATGTTACAGCTAGTTTGGAGTCGTTAGTTTCTTATTTAGCCATCCGCCACCTTGCCACGAGTCCTCTCCTTTCGGCTGCCCATCTCCCGAGTCCACTCCTCCTACAGGTCTGGGTGAATGTTTCTTTAATTCCTTGGTTGTCAGAGTTCCATGCAGTTCAGTTTTCTGGTACTTCTGGTTGTTTATTGTTTTTAGATTGGTTGTTATCCTTCTTTTGGTCGTGTGAGGAAGTGAAGCATTTCTACCTATGCCTCCGTCTTGGCCAGAACTCCCTAATTTCCTTTTAAAAAGAAAAAAAACCAGAAGCACTTGTTTCAGTGCCTCTGTGACATGGCCCCACGTCCGGAGTGTGGACATTTCCTCACTAAGTAAAGATGCTGGCTACAGAGTGGCCGCATTTGCTCCCGGGTGGAGGCAGTCACCCTCCTATAGCAATACCGTGTCACTAGCTGAGGACTTGTTGTAGAATTGTCATACCATAATTCTTTTTCCATTACAGGAAGCTTAGAGCTGCATAAAAATGAGTTTTATTTACAGCCTTACCTTATAGGAATAATAAACATTTTGGTGGTTTTGCCCCCTCTTTTTATTTATTTATTTATTTATTTATTTATTTATTTATTTATTTATTTATGATTTATTTATCTTTAGAGGGGAAGGGAAGGAGAGAAGGAGAGAAACATCAATGTATGGTTGCCTGTCATGCGTCCCCTGCTGGGAACTGGCCTGTAACCCAGGCATGTGCCCTGACTGGGAATAGAACCTCGATTCTCTGGTTCACAGGCCTGCGCTCGATCTACTGAGCCACACCAGCCAGGGCCCTCTTTCTTTTTCTAACTTTAAGTATTTTTGCGTGAGAAATCTATCATGCCTATAGAAGTGCATAGAGCACATGTGGGTGCCCATCGCCCAGCCAAAGACCTAGAGCACTGCCAGCGCCATGAGCCCCTGTGCCTGACTCTTCCTTCATTTCATTTCCCAGAATCAACTTAAGTTTCCTTTACGTAGTTTCATGTTGTGTTCTTTTTCTTACTTTATCATAATCCTTTTCTCTGCATTGTCATCTATTTAAGTTGCTTTCTTATCTTTGGAGCTTCAAGTAATCACAGATCCTGGACTAGCTTTATCCTAGTGATAATTGCTACTGGTGACCTAATGTATACCAGATACTCTGCCTTAAATGCTTCTCTTCTTTAAATTTATAGCACCCTATGAGACTGAGTTTCAGAAAGCTTAAATCTCCAAGGTGATATAATAAGCAATAGAACTGAGGTTGGAGCCCAAATCAGTCTTTTTCCAAAATCCTTGCCGTTTCTACCCCAAAAGGCTGCTTTATAAACTATGCATTGAAAGCACAACACACGTTTATGGAATTGGCCATTAAAAGTAGTATTTATGACAAAGTTTAAGCGAAAACAAAGCACATGACTAGGCTCTAGTTTTTAGACGGTGTTGGTGCCAGAAATATCCAAACAAGAAATGTGTGTGTTGTGTGTGTGTGCAGGGCGGGGGGGGGGGGGGGCGCGGATAGTAAGATTTCTTGATAATCAGAAGAGTATTGCATGTAAAAGGTCTGCTTTTATCTGAAGGGTCTATCTTGTTGGGTCGTCTGGTCCTGCCCCACCCCAAATGCTGTAGAGCACAGCCAGAGCTTTTATGTTGCAAGCAGCTCTCCTGCTGCGTTTTCTACAGTTGCACATCTGTAATTATGGTGCAACCTGGGAGGGAGCGGCTCTCCTCCTCTGCCCGTGGAGACATTGCCCTTGGAGGTCTAGAAGAATGAAATGGTTGCTATGGTTGCTGTGGCAGCAACAATGTTGAGCTCTAAGTTGTCACCAAAGTTGTGCTGCTTCTGTGAGGAAAAAGCAGGGACTCAATTTGCACAGATACAGTTGCTCACTATATTCTGTGGGTACAGTCACCGTGGCATCCTTGGTTATATTCCATGAACTCTATGATTTGTATAGAAATAGAATGTAAATAAAAGGCTGTTTGCTTAGGTAAAAAAATAGTATCTCTCTTGTAACAACTTTCAGGTTTTGGGTGGTGCTATGTAGCTCTTATTAAATTTAGAGAGGCTGCACGGCTCCATTCATCAGTGTTCATTTCTGTAAGCATCACCTTCAGCTTTGCTACAGTTTTTTTTTGAAGTATGTGAAGTCACTGCCTGCCATGGTGAATAGCAAAACACTATTAGTATTTTATCAAATGGCCACTAAATGCCAACAGCCACCACTTGCTGCGGACAGTAAAAGGAGAGGAGGAAGACAGTCACCACTTGTATACACGCTTGAATTCTTTCACCGTAGGTGTCCAACCAGAGTGATACTATAATCAGTTTTAATCCAGTTAATCATGCTTGCATGGCAATAGGGCTTCAAAACTTTATGGGTATATTAAAAATAGTTTGTGTCCCGACATCATATCTGAAATGTGAAATAGTTTGTTTTATTTTTAAAAGTCGAACTTCAGAATGTCTTATCAGAGGTTACTCCTAAATATAATAAATCTAATGTGAAGTTCACATTGACTTTATTTTTTAATTCCATTGTTAACATTTTCATTTTCTTGTGTAATTAAACTTTACATTCATTTACTAGGGTGCAGACTGACTTCAGATGCCTTGCCTTCCTATGTCAGAATGAGGTCTTAGTAAGAAAGGAAGTTTCTCCATTGCCCTTCTTTCCAGCTACCCTGGTATTTTCATGTTGGGCAGGCATTTTCCTGTTGGTTGGTGCTGTTTGGAGGTGTCTGCCTAAAATCTTACATCCTGTAAGATTTTATCTGATGGCTGGGTTCTTTCTTTCTTTTTTAAAAAATATATTGATTTAAGAAAGAGAGAGACAGACAGACAGATACGCATCAGCTTGCTGTTCTATACATCCATGCATTCATTGGTTTATTCTTGTATATGCACTGACTGGGGATCAAACCTGCAAACTTGGCATATTGGTATAAAACAACACCATAACCAACTGAGCTATCTGTCCAGGATGCTGGATTCTTTCCAAAAGCTCTGCTACAGCTGCCAAATCCCTGAACTTGAACGATCAGTGCTAGCATTGACTTCAGCAGTGGCCTTGACTTTTAAAGCATTGTTTGCTGACAGAGGAGCGTGCCTCATCAAAGCAATATCAGGATAATGTTCAGGCAACAGGCTTACGAGTATTTCCCTCCCACCCAACCCTCCCTACCCTTGCGTTTCATCAGCCTTCTGCCACTGACTTCTGTTTAACAACTCCTATCCTGGTGATAGGGGCAGGCAAAAATAGTTGGGTACAGCTCAGCTGAGTGCCTTCAAAGTGGGCGAGAGCTAGGGAACTCGTTACTCTGTCTCCCTGCTGCTCAGTTACCTACTGATAAGGCCCTTGCATGTATCTGATCCATGTCATTACAACTGTTCTCTCTCCACTCTCCTCCACATGTGCTTGCTACTCTGTGTAACCAACATTTAAGTGTGGCAGTTCCTCAAGGCTCAGTCCCAGGCTTGCTCCTCTCCTCAGTCTGTACTTTGTGCTGCAGATGGACATTGGTAAGATTTCCTGGTGACTCTTCCCTGAGCCCCAGGTCTGTGTGTGTCATTGCACACTCAACCTTCTCTGTGTCTGGGTCCTATTTCAAACTTTAAATGTTCACATTCAAACTCCTGGCTTTGTAACATCCCCCATCCCGCCCAACTATAACCCTTCCCCCAACAACAAAATCACAAATTTGGTCTTCTCCAGATCCTCTTCATACGAAACGCACCATCATCCTCTCAATTTCACAGCCTGGGAGTCCACCACCATTTTTCCCTCACCCTCTGTATTCAACACAGCCCACGTTATATCAGTTCTGATTCTTAAACCTCTCCTTAATATGGCCTTAAAGGCCCAGTGTGGCCCTGGCTGGATGGCTCAGTTGGTTGGAGTGTTGTCCAGTACATCAAAAGGATGTAGATTTGATTCCTGTCAGGGCGCATACTATGTTGAGGGTTCGATCCTCAGTCAGGGTGCATATGAGAAGCAACACATGGATCTCTCTCTCTCTCTCTCTCTTTCTTCCTCTTTAAAATCAAACATATTTTTGGGTGAGGATAAAAAAAAAAGGTTCAGCATGATCTGATCTGATCCTGCCTCACTCAGATGGCTCCAGCCATACAGACACTTTCCGTCTCTTAGGGGGACCCTTCCCACATTAAAGCCTTCACCTAAGATCCCAGCTGCTAACGTGCCCTCTCCCTGGCTACTGCCCTCCCCCCTTCTGATTTCATGTTAAACCTCGTGTCCTTAGAGGAGCCTTCCCACGATGCTTGGATGTGGTCTGTCTCCATGGTATAAGCTCACAGAGGCTACATGGCTCCCTCAGAAGAGCTCTGTCCCATAGGAATGGGACCATGCCTTTGCTTGCAGTGTATGCCCAAGGGCACAAGGTATGCCCTTGGCAATTATTGTCTAGAGAATGAATGATACCAGGCACTGTGCCATGCACTGTACACATATCACCTCATTTGATCCTTAGGACAGTGCTCAAATTGCTTAAGAAGTTGCCACTCTGGAAGCCAAGCACAGTGGGGAAGTGATCCAACTTCTGAGCCTCATACAGTGCCTAGTATATAGAAAGTGTTCATTTAATATTTAACTAAATATTAGGAGCCTGAACAGTTGTGAAGTCAAGACCTCATCCCATAACTAATGATGATCCCCACCAAAAGTGTGTGGGTTGCTGAGCACAGGGGCAGGGCTGGGGCAATGTTGACGGGAGATGGGAAGAAAGGTGGGTCACGGCAAAGGCTCTTTCTACTCCCATCACTGGCTTTCTCAGGCAAGGAATGGTTGCTGCTGTTCGTGTTATTAGTAATAAATTTGTGATGGTAAAAAGAGAAAGGTACAAGGCTTCTCATAGAGGAAAGTGATAGAGGATTTGAAGAGACTTGCATTCTATGGGTGCTATTTCCTTAGGGTAGTTTCTCCTATTTAAACAAATGCTCTTAAATAATAAGCTTGGGGAACTGTAGGACTGGATCAGCAGATTTGGCTGCCAAACCTCTAACTGACATTCCAAGGCTACTTTCCACAGCTTCCTGCGATGATCTGCCCTCCAGAACTGCACAGGTTTATTCTCGATATCTGGGCTTGTAGCTTTTAATCAACTTGCTTTCAGCTCCTTTCCTCTCTCCCATTTTAGTTCTTAATCATTTCAGACCCCATTTGTTTACTCGAGAAATTTTTACTGAGCACCCAGTATATTCCAGGGAAGTTTTCCAGTGTAGTATTGGCAACAGCACTTAAAAAAATGTCTTCCTTGAGTGAATGTACAGAGATGATCGGCATACGTTCCTTTTATAGGATCTTTAGGAAAAGAACATACATTACGTTTCAGGTCATCTCTAAGGGGCTGCAGAGATGGCTGCTGCTCATTCTCATCTTCCTTGTCTGTGAGAGATAGAAAGACGTACTATTTGAAGACAGAAATTTTAGTAGAACTTGACCATTAGCCAAAAGATAAAATTTGCTATTACAGGAGAGGGTCCTGAGTCCTAACCTGAGCTAGCTGCTGGATACCCAAACACCGAGAGAGTAAGGTAGATTCAAAGTGCGAAGTTCACGCTCCGGGCAGGTCTTCGGTAGCATTGGAGGGAAAACTTAACCCCCCTGAGCAGCCCTGTGCTCCGTGTCCCTCCTCAGACCGAGCCAACTCATGCTACCCTTTCCATTTTAGTAGCTAATTTCCCAGTCCGTGAAATCAAAACCTTTTAATTGCATTCTTTATTGGTAGCCTTTAAGAGATAACTTGGACTTCTTGGTGTCAGTCTCTAAAGAAACCAACTCTGAAGATGTGGTATCATCTATTGAATTAGGAAAGGAAAAGCTAATCACAACTACAGGGAGATTGGAGAGTTCTCAAATGTTACTGACTGTAAGTGAGGATGTGGATGTTCAGCTTATTAGATTCTTCAATAACTCATGTCATAATTTTTATTAAACATATTTTTCTGGACAATGGCAGTATTTTGCCTCTAACAACTATTTGCTATGTCTATGAGTTTTATAAAATGTTTTCTTTGAACTACCATAGCCTTGGCTAGTTTGAATGCTTCTTTTTGGTAGAAAACTTAAGAGATCATGAAACAATTCATAGTTACCACTTCCTGAGTGTTTGCCCTGTTCCAGGCACTGTTAAATATTTTAATCGTGTTATCTTAGTCCTTAGAGCGCTCCTGTGAGGAACAGGGTATTGTTCCTGAAACACAGTTTTTTTAAAACCCCTGTGTTTTCAGCGATGAACTTATTCAGGGTCAGGGCAGGAAGAGAAAGCTCTGGACTTGAACCAGTTCTGTCTGCCATAAATATTCTTTATAGGGTGAAATCTTGCATATTAAAACACTTAAATAGGTTTGTGAGTATGTTTAACATTGCTAGAATTCCTTATAAAATATATTCATAGCACTGAAGTTCACTAGTGCCTCATCTTTCAAATAAGCCACAGAAGTATCGATCTGATGCAGTGAAAGAGACCGTCAGAGCTGTCAGGCCAGCTGGCACCTTAAAAAGCTAAGTCTGAACAGGCTGCATATTCCGACTGTGGGACCTCCTGGAAAAGGCAGAACTATGGAGACAGCAAAGAGATCAGTGGTTGCCAGGGACTCGGGGGGCGGGGCAGAGGCATGAATAGGTAGAACATGGGACTTGGAGGGTAGTGAAAGTATTCTCTATGGTACCGATAACAGCGGATATATGTCGTTATACATACGCCAAAACAAAACCCACAGAGTACACAGCAGCAGAGTGGGCCCTAATGTGGTCTACGGGCTTCAGTTCATGGTAATGTCTCAGTGTCACCAGCTGTAATAAATATTACCACCCTAATCCAAGGTGTTAATTAATAATAAGGGAAACTGGAGATGAGGAGTATATGGGAAATATCTTTACTTTCCTCTAAATTTTCCTGTAAACCTAAAACTCCAAAATAAGGTCTTTTTTTTAAAGCGAATTTTCCAGTCTTCCCCTCCAATTTCAGGATTTCCTTCACTTTTAAAATTACTGACCCCAGGTCCTAAAATGTCCACCACATTTAAAATTTCTCTGCCCTTCATTCATACCTGATCTCTTGCCACCTCTGTGGGTGACCATTTCCCTCTCTGCGTTTTCCCAGCGGCCAGTGTGCTAGCTGCTTGCATTCGGTCTGCCCACTCTCAGCCTGTCCTACACGCTGCCATCCGATGAATCTTCCTGACGTGAAGCCTTGATTCTCTCACTCCCCTGCCAAAAACCTTTGCCTGTGCCCCTCTCCTGCCTCGGTTTCTCTGTCATCTGTATCATCAGGTGGCCTGGACGCCATGAAATCTTGTTAGAAGCAGTTGCTTCTTGAACTCAGAAGTGATCTCTACAGCACACTGCTCGTCACTTTGTTGATGTTTGTTCTAATGGCCTTCTAGTAAACACTGTGCTGCCCTGGGTTTGCCTCTCCCCTCCCCGCCCAGTCAGACCGTTATTTGATGGTAAAGACTGTATTTTCCCTCCACCATTGTGCTCGAGTCACTGGAGTGCCTTGAATACAGTAGTAGGCCCTTCGAGAATGCGTTCAGCTGAATTCAATGTATCTATGTTCCCAGTCTCTTTATCCAGGGCTCTGCTGTTGGGTGAAATGAAAGAGAACCCCGCTGCCCATGCGGCAGGCATTGTGAAATACAGAACAATAGTTGAGATGTTTCTGACGTTAGAGTCTTGTAATTTATTGGTGTTTGATTGCTGGCACATTCATTTGGGGTCTGTAACCACTACTTTGGCTGCCCTCAAATTTGGTCTTAAATTAAGAGTTTAGATCAGCATTCACAATTTTTAACAAGCACATTTTGAGCCAGTCAAACATCTATCCACATGCCTTTCCAAAAGAAATTCTTGTTTGCATAATAAATGGGTACCTTTGCTATACTTCCTATTAGAAGATTGAAAATGAAATATAAATGATGCTGTTGCATTGAAAACTTTTTACATACTTTGAAGATTGAGGAATTTTGTGATTATTTTGTCAAGCAATTCTTCTAGAAAGAATTTATTTTTTATCTTTTGTGACTTAATCCAGTGTAAGCTGTTCAACTGAATGAAAATGAACTGCATCTAGCTCCTAGGTCTATTTCTTTATCTCAGGTAAAAGGTAGGGTGTGAGAAAGAGTAGCTCAGTTATTAGCCTCCAACATTTAAGAGTTCAGCTTGAGGAAAAAAAATTGACTGGAAAGACTATAGCTTGAGGGCGGAGGTAAAGAAGTATGCATCTATAAAACCAAGTTTGTTTCTTATTTGCTTTCAAAATTATTTAAGCAAAGCACATTTCACCAAGTTGAATTTCAACTTGAGAGATGTCCAGATGTTAAGTGGCAGGACTCCAAATACTGAATGTGCTGTGCTTTCAGAAAAAATAGTCATTTTTTGTTTTGTTTTGTTTTGTTTCTTTAAAAATAAAGGTCAAGAGAGATATCAGCAGGAAAGTTAGAACAGAAGTAGATTTATAGATATAAGTGTTCTCATCAAGGAATGGGGGTAATCTTTTAAAAAGGAGTAGTTTAATAACAGTATGTAGGAAATGGGCTTAAGGATTTTAATTGATTGTAAACTCAATATATTATAGATCAATAATGCCATTTGGCTGCCAAATAAGCTACTAAAATATTAGGCTGTTTTAATATTTTGAGAAAAGATACATATCCTAGTAGAGTTGCAAGGGCTACATATTTTTTAAGGCTTTATATTTGTTTGACTCACAAGAAATCACAAAGCTATAACAAAACTTAAGTCAACTCATAATATTTGTCTCTCATGAAATTTGATATCTCTCATCAAATTGCAGGATTACATTTTAATTGAAATTATTTGTGAGTTCCCCAAGATGATAGAAATTAATCGCTCAAAAAGCCCAACACATAATGAGAATAGTAGAAAAGGTGCGGAGGGGGGGAAGGTGGAAGACATATGAGATGGAAAATTGTCCAGGGCATCCTCAGTGCTTTAAAACAGAGCAGAAGGCAGGTATGGAAGATGTTAGGTGACTACTTGACATCAGCGAGTTAGATCTGAGACCTCTGCAAATGAACTTCCTTTGCAGGTGGAAGTGCTCTATACAGAGAAGAAAGTCACGTGGTTTTTGGTTGTCTGGTTGCTTTCCCAAGAAGAGCGGCTGTCTTACCTTGAAATTTTGTTTCCAGTGCCAATTAAAAAAACAACAGCAACTCACTTTTGGTCTGACTTTCCTGCTGATAATCGCTCTTGCCCTTTATTTTTATTTTTATTTTAAATTTATTTAATTGTTGTTCAAGTACAGTTTTCTGTTTTTTTACTCTCATCCCAGCCCCACCCCCCACCCCATGCTCCCCACCTCCCTCCCATTTCCACCTGCTCTTGCCCTTTATTTTTAAAGAACCAAGATGCTTCCATTTGTAAATGCTTTTTTAAAACTAAATACATACAGAAGGCAAGATAGTGCCCCCTTCTCTGTGAATGTGGGATTCCTAAGCAGCTGAAGAGAGGGAAAGGTTGGGTCTATGCTAACTTTTTAGCTCATTTTTTGTTTAAATTATAAAATATACATCGAGCTTCGTTTTGTTTTTTTTTTGCTTATGATTTCCAATAGTTCCAGCATGTTTGTTGAAAAGACTACCCTTTCCCATTGAATTGCATTTGTACTTTTGTCAAAAATCAGTTGATCGTATTTGTTTGTTTCAATTTCTGGACTATTCAGTTCATTGATCTGTGTGTCTGTCCTTTCGGCAGTACTATAGCAAGTCTTAAAATAGGGTAGCGTGAGACCCCTAGCTTTCTTTTTAAATCAGCATTGCTTTACCAATTTAAACTATTTTGACTTTTCATATAAAGTTTATACGACTTGTCTGTAGTTCAAAAAAATCTGCTGGGATTTTTAAAAATTAATTTATTTTTGAATTATAGTTTATATTTAGTATTATTTTGTATTAGTTTCAGGTGTCAAGCATAGTGGCTAGATAACCATACTTTACAAAGCATTCTCCCCAATATTTCCAGTGCCTACCTGGTACCATACTCAGTTATTACAGTATTATTGACTGTATTCTCTGTGCTGTACTTTACATTGGTGGGGTTTTTAAATTGAGATTGTGTTTAAATCTATAAGTCGACTTGAGAATTGACATTTTAACTATAGTAAGTCTTCTAGTCCCTGAACCATATAGGCCTCTCCATTTACCTTTGTTCTCTTTGGGTTGTTTCATTGGTGTTTTGTAGTTCCTCTCTATTTTTAAAGTAGAAGCATTTGTTGATTCTGGTTCCTTTGGCATTTTTTACCTTTCTTCTTAACAAAAATGTTTTTAAAAATCTGATTTCACTTTGATTAGGAACACCAGGAAAGTCTATCATTTGTCCAGATTCCCATCTTGTTTAGTGCTGGACTTAGGCCCTTAATGGCAGAATGCCCCCCTTGACAGGGCAGTGACCGTGTGTACTGAGCCCACCGGTCATGCCAACTTCTCATAAGTTACAGCAGAGCAGAGAGCATCCTCCTGTCACTATCGCCTATTTCTCTCCTCTTCGTTTTAAGTTAAAGTTTCTGTCTTTGGGGAAAAGCAGGCAAAATCTAATTTGTAATGGATAGAACCAGTTGTCCATTAAACAATAGAAAACTGAGTCATAAAATCTGTCTTCATAAAACTCCTCCATACTTTTGGAAAATGACTCATTTTTAGGCAGCGTCTGAAGTAGAGAGTTGCCAGAAAGTGATCTAACTTGGATCAGCCTGATAATTTGTATAAGTTTCAGAACCCCCAAAGAGAAAGCATTAAGAACCAGAGACATTGTACGCATGTCTGTGTGCCAGGGTTATCAGTCCTTCAGCACAAGCCAATGTAGCATTTGGAATGTTCTGGTTCAGTTTTTCTCAAACCTTAGTTTACTTCAGAATCACCTGGAGAGCGTGTTATAAAACACAGGTTGTCGTGTCTCATCCCCTGAGTTTCTGATTCAGTGGGTCTTGGATGGGCTCAAGAATGTACACTTCTAACACGTTCCAGGAGTGGTTAAGGCTGCTGGTTTGGACACCACTCTGAGGTCCATTCCTCTTGTTTCTCTCTCTGTGTCACTAAAAAGAATCGATCATTTAAAAAATGCAGCCAACTGAATCTTCCTTATATCTTACATGTTTAAAAATGAGATCCTTCTCACAAGAGAAGGCATGGATTTATTCTTGGTAATCTTGGGTTATTGAATGGAAACAGAAGCTCCTGCTCTCAGGAACCCCATTTATTGCGAACAGGGACTGAGGTAAGGAAAGCTGTGTTGTATTGATGTCTGCCCTCTCCTTTCATCAAACCGGGGTGGGAGAGGTACCTAGAAATTTAACAGATTATTATCTTACGATTAGATCACAGGTGCTCTTGCTGGTGGGAACTATCAGACGTTTGAATTTCTTTCATTTAGTCAAAGAATTTCATGCTAAAATTTGTAAGTTGAATGCAGATTTAACTTGGATGCAGGCCAAAAAATTCAATGGTATTCCAAAAGAATTTGCAAGGTGACTCAGCAGTGACTGAAAGGTTGACTCCTGTGTGTCTTGATAAAACAAAGATAGTAAGGCAGGGTAGAAGGACCAATCAGTAACCGAGGAAATCTGTGTGCACAGCTTATGTTCCTTGGACATCGGTGCAGTGGCCTTGGGTAGGTCACCTATCTGAGTTGTGTTTGGGCAGGAAACAAGAGTTTTTGGAATAATTGATCTTTTAAGTTCCTTTCTGGTTTTGAAATGTTATGTTTTTTATATTTCTGTTTACTTCCAGCTAAGTAAATTATTCCTTTTTCCTCTCTCCATCACTCATCTCCATTATAAATTGAATGCCTTTCCAAAAACTGTATAATATCCTATCAGAAGGAGAGAAAGTGTAATGAACAAATACCCAACTTTCCTTTCAGTATTAATTTTCACTATAAAGAATGGTATTTCAATATAAATAGTGATATTTCAACCATACTCTATGTCCTGTTCATTAAAGATCTCACCATATCAGATTCTTGCTACCTGTGTTGAAATAGGGAATTTGCATGTCTTCCTAAAAAGCACACACTTACTTTTGTCTGCAGATGTCAAGTAGACATGGCACAGCTGAGTAACAGATGAAAACGCAGCTTTTGCAAGTGTGGTGTAGGGGTGGGGGGCTCTCATCACCGTGCAATCGGCTACGCAGAAGTAGTTCCACTTTCATCTTCTGAACAGAACGGGAGGGTCATCAACGGTCTACTCCGGAGCCTACTTTTCTAAAATACTTTGAAGAGAAGTTTTTATCTAGTAAGTAATGAAGAGTTCCTGATTAATCATCACATTTCTTTTAATTGGCTTAAATTGAGACCATTAAGAAGAAACGAAGGTGGGGTGAAGATTCAAGATTTTAGAGATGTGTTACACCCTGTTTCAGTTGGTTGTCACACCTTGGGCCAAGGACACACTGGGCTTCTTCATTTATCTGTGTTCTGCGGCAGACAAGATTAGACAGATCCAAGTGCCCTCTGCCCAAAGATCTCTTACTTACAGATTTAAGAAATCATATTCAAGCAGGAACCTGCACACAGTAAGATCTCTTGAGGAATCTGTAAATGTGAGGCATCTTCCCTGAGATGGGTCCGATCGTTGTTGGCTCACTCACTGTGAGGAGGTCCCCCTGTAGGGCACAGGCCAGCCCGCTCTCACATTCACCTAGAAGTCCAGCAGAATTCTGGCCTTGGTAATTCAGGGAATCAGCCTTTGGAGTTGAATGAAAATGCAGTCCCTTGGCTAAAAACATGGCTCCGAACCTGTACCTGATGTCCTGTGTGCTGTGATTTTATTGTCTATTCTACATGTCCTAAACATTGGACTTTTCAAAACTCATGACGGCTGAATTCAGTGATGTAGCCCGGTAAGGCTGTGTAATGGCAGTCTTTTCATAATGAAGCTAGAGCCCCTCCGAGGGCCTTTGGTGGTGGCTGTACTCCAAAGGCGCCGTATTTGAGAATCAGCTGATACCAACCCAGTGACATACGAACTAAACCTCCTCGGTGATGGGAAAACAGAACTGAAGGCAGAGTTGACCAGGCCGGCCATGCGTCTGGGCATAATGGAGGCCATAGTTTCTCACTTTGCTTTTAACGTGGAATCACAAAGAATTTCTTTGTTAGGAACCAGAAAACAGAGTTGAACAAGCCCAAGGAAGAAATGATATCATGGCCCAATTGAATCAATTAAAAGATATTTTTATATTGAAGAAATTCTTTAGCCTTATAACCACAGCCTTCACATTCTGGTGTGTATTGAATGGAAGATTCATCTGAAAAGGAAGTTAACATAAATGGCCTCATTAAAAATTTAGGGGGAAATTTTTAATATAAGACTCACTATTAAAAATCTGAAATACGTTTTTTCTTCCTACTGATCTTCTACCTGTCAGTGGCAACATCAGGACAATGACATCCTGCAATTGCACTATTAACCCATCACAAAGGTGTGCCTTGTGCCAGCATATTCGGCAGCAAAGCTCTCTTTATTTCTATTGTCCTATTTTCACTGAGGAAACCCATGCCGTTATGCAAGAGCGTCTGGTATGTTGTTTAAGTACTCTCCCCTGAGACCTCCCTTAAGTCTGGATGAGGGGAGAGCTGTGTCTTTGCATTTTCAAATACAAGAGAGAGATGTCGCCTGATACTCAGAGAATCTTGGCTGCAGTTTAGCAGCCGTCTCTGCATTAGTTTACTGTTGTTTTACGATACTACCTTTTTGTTTTAACCAGTCGTGCCATTGTTTGCTAATGGAAATTGTTTCGTGCTGGTAGGCAGTCAATAGGCCCTTGTAGAGTTTCCAGTAAATGGAGTGCCCGTTCCATTCTCTGCATCAGCAAAATGATGAGTTAGGTTTCTTTAAACATTCCCGTCCCCTGCCTCCTCCTCTTTGGCAACCATCAACTTGTTTTCTCTACTGGTGGGTCTGTTACTGGCTTCTTTTGTCTATTTGTTTATTATTATTTTTTTAGATTCCACATATAAGTTAGGTCATATCATATTTGTGTTTCTCTATCTGACTTATTTTACTTAGCCTAATACCTTCTAGGTCTATTCATGTTGTCACAAATGGCAAGGTTTCATTCTTTTTTATAGCTGTGTAATATTCCACTGCACACCCCCCCCCCCCAGATATTATTTATCTATTCATCTATTGATGGACCTCTTGGCTGCTACTAGTACTGCTTCAGTGAACGTAGAGGTACACATGTTTTTTGAATTGATGTTTGCTAAATTGGGTTTTGACCATCACAGGTAAAGATAATTTGAGACTAAAAGTATACAACCATGCAAATTTACAAATATCAGTACTACTTAGCAAATAATGCTTTCATTGATTTAGTGGTTGAATCTTCAATAAATGCTGCTTTTTAAAAAATTCTACATGAGGAACCATTTTAAGATAGTCTGGGAAAGGAAAGGACCAGGGAGGAGAAGAATGTGGGGCAACCTGGATGGAGAAATGAAGAGATGTAGGTTTGGGGTCTGACCAGGGGTTCTTATACTTTCCCCATGCCAGGGTGAGAAGTCTATGGGACTCCTCCAAGAATTATGTTTCAAATGCACAGAATAAAATAAATAGGGACTACAAAGGAAGCCACTCATATTGAAAAACAGTTATCAAAATATTTAGGAAAACAAATTTGTGAGAGAGTAGTATGTGTTTCTGTCTTAATGCATGAATAACAATTTCTAGTGGTGAATCTAATAACTACTACAATTTCTAAGTAGTGATGAATGTGGACAATATTTTGAAATTGACAGCAATTATAAAGCAATATGAAAATATATGTATTCTTATTAGTGACAACATCATAGGTACTGTCATACCTACTGTGGTTGTTTGCCTATATTCCTAATTGAAGGAAAATGAGACATTTCAGGCAGAAGTTAATGAAAAGTGAAATGTAATCATTTTCCCATACCAGTCCCTAGACCAAGAACCCATGGATCTCAGATCATGATTACCCCAGGTTAGAGGAATTTAGCTCAAGTATTAATTTGACCACTTACTGCCTGCGTGACCTTGGCCAAATTAACCTTACATGGTACGTTTTCTCATCTGTAAGGGGTGAATGAACTACTTTGTGAGTCCTTGGAAGGCTTAAGAATAGCATGTGCAGCCTAACTCCTGTGTAAAGACCAAGTTAGGTGTGTTAGTTCCCCGGCTGGTTTTCCTTCAGCACTCACATGACAAACATGGCACTTGGTATACTTGCTGATAGGCTGAGGACTTTCTAGTAGTTAAAAAGCTGAAAACACAGATTACACTGAGAGCAGAAAACCCCTTTTTACCTTTAGACTTTCTTAATGGTTGTTGACTCTTCGGGTAGGGGTAGGGTATAATATGAATCAGGTGAGAAAGCATTGTAAAACCTGTGCAGAGGGCTCCATTAGGAAATTTCTTCCTTGCCTTATTGATCCAAAGCTTTAACAATATTTTTTATTTTTATTTCCAGTTGTTATGCAATACTATATTAGTTTCATGTGTACAACATAGTGATTAGACATTTATGTAACTTACAAAGTGATCACTCCAGTAAGTCTGGTACCCATCTGGCACCACACATAGTTATTGCACTATTATCGACTATATTCCCTATGCTGTACTGTACATACCTATGGCTGTTGTTGTAAGTGGAAATTTGCATATCTTAATCCTCTCCCAGTTTTCACCTATCCACCTAACCCCCTTCCTATCTGGCAACCATCAAAATGTTCTCTGTCTCTTTGAGTTTGTTTCTGTTTTGTTTGTTCATTTATTTTGGATTTTAGATGCTACAAATACGTGAAAGCATATGGTATTTGTCTTTCTCTGATTTACTTCACTTGGCATAATACCCTTCTAGGTCCATTCATGTTGTCACAAATGGCAAGATTTCACTTTTTTTATGGCTAATTCCCATTGTGTATATATGTGCCACCTCTCCTCTTCTCAGTTTGTCTATTGATGGACATTTAGGTTGCTTCCATATCTTGGCTATTATAAATAACACTGCAATGAACAAAGGAATGCATATGTCTGTTTGATTTAATGTTTTAGATTTCTTGATAAATACTCAGAAGTACAACTGTTGCATCCTTCTTTGTCTCTGGTTAAAAGTTTGCCTTTGTTGTAAAGTCTGCTTTTATTTTGTCTGCTGTAAATATTGCTACCCTAGCTATTTTTTATTTCCATTTGCATGAAATATCTCTTTCCATCCCTTTACTTTCATTCTGTGGGTAACTTTCAGTCTGAGGTGAGTCTCTTGGAGGGAGCATGTGTATGAGTTTTGTTTTCTTATCCATTCAACCACCCTATGTCTTTTAATTAGAACATTTAATCCATTTACACTTAAAGTAATTATTGACAGATATGCAGTTATTGCCATTTTATTATTCATATTTTTTTCTTCTTAAAGAAGACCCTTCAACATTTCTTATAATACTGGTTTGGTGGTGATAAACTCCTTTAGATTTTTGTGGGGGAAGTTTTCTTTCCTTTGATTCTAAATAACAGTCTTACTGTGTAGAGTACCCTTGGTTATAGGTCCTTGCTTTTCATTACTTTGAATGTTTTGTGCCAATACCTCTGGCCTACAAAGTTTCTGTTGAGAAATCAGTTGACAGTCTTATGGCAGTTCCCTTGTAGAAAACTAACTACCTATCTCTTGATACTGTTAAGATTCTCTCTTTGTCTTTAACATTTAGCAATTTAATTATGATGTATCTCAGTGTGGGCCTTTTTGGATTCATCTTGTTTGAAATTCCTGGACTTGTATGTCAGTTTTCTTTGCCAAGTAAGGGAAATTTTATGTTATTGTTTCTTCAAATACATTTTTAATTCCTTGCTCTTTCTCTTCTCCCTTTTGGTATGTTTATGATGTGAATGTTGGATATGATTGATGTTGTTCCAGAGGCTCCTTAAACTATCCTCATTTTTTAAATTCGTTTTTTCTTTTTACTGTTTTGATTGGACATTTTTCTCTACCTTATCTTCCAAATTGCTGATTTGACCCTCTGCTTCATCTAATCTACTGTTGATTCCCTTTAATGTATTTTTCACTTTAGCTATTATATTCTTCATTTCTGACTGGTCCTTTTTTATGTTTTCTATCTCCATTTTTATGTTCCTATCTCTTTGTTAAAGTTCTCATTGAGTTCATCTATTCTTTCCCCAAGTTCATCAAGGATCCCTGTAACCAGTGTTTTGAACTCTGTACCTGGTAGATTGCTAGTTTCCATTTCGTTTAGTTCTTTTCCTGAAGTTTTGTTCTCTTTTTTTTTAATTTGGCCTATGCATCTCTATCTCTTCATTTTGGGTGCCTTCCTGCATTTGTTTCTATGTATTAAATAGAATTGTTACAGGTCCCAGTCTTGATAGAGTGTCCTTATGTAGTAAGAATCCCATGGGGCTCAATGGCCACTTGAGCCAGATCTCCAGATGTATCTTTTGTATGTGTTCCAGGTGTGTACCCTCCTATTGTAGTTGAACCTTGATTGCTGTTGACATGTCAATGGGAGGGGATTAACCTTCAGGTCTGGTTGGCTGTGAGCACAAGCTATGAGGACTTGACCTTTGGGTAAGTCATTTGTGCAGGTGGCTGGGTAGTGCACTGGTATGGTCTGAAGCTGGCCATCCAGTGTGTTAGTTCTGGGGCCTCCTGGGAGAGGCTCTGGTGCAAGCCCAGGTCAGCTACTGTCTGTGCCCAGGCTGGGGCCACCTGATATGAGCTATAAAGTGATCTGCAGATGGTTGCTGCTTGTGCTTGGCTTGGAGGCACTTAGAGAAGCTAAGCTGTGATTGAAGGCCATCTTCCACTAGTGCCAGGTTTGGTGCTACTTAGCAAGATATATGGGGCAGGCTGAGGCCAGATGCCATTTGTTTGGGGTTTGTGAATCTTTGAGGCATTTTAGTAAAGACCATAGCCCAAGCCACGTAGGCCATTTATATGGAAAGGCTGCTGGAGGTGGGTTGGGTGGGCCTGTAAGTTCAATGAGATGGGGTCTCAGAATCACCAAGGCAAAACAAACGGTATTAGCCAGGTTGACAGACTCAGACCTGACTTGATGCCTGCCTGCTGGCTTTGTGTGGGGAAGTCTCTACAAAGGACCAAAATGGCAGAGAACCTCCCTTCCAGCCATTGCCTTTTAGCCAAACAGTTCAGTTCCTCCCTATATGTCTGTGACACTTTTTGAGCTGCTACCCCAGTGCAGGAGTTCAGAGTAAGTGAGTTAGTTCATCAGCAAGTAAATTACTGCGCAGGCCCTTTAAGAGGAACACCTGAGCCTCCAGAAGCCCTTCATCTCACTCAGCTACAAGCCCCACTAGTTTTCACAGCCAGAAGTTATGGGGACTTCTCTTCCCAGTGCTGGAACCCTGGGCTTTGGGGCCTGGTGTGGGGCTGTCACCCCTCGCTCCTCAGAGGGGAGCCTCCACAGAAAAAATCTCTCCCAATTTTAACTGCCACATATGGGAGTAGGGCCTGCCTATTCCATGCCACCACCCCTCCTACCAGTCTCAAACTAGCCTCTTCTGTGTATCCTTGGTTATAGGACTTCCATTCAGCAAGCTTCATGCCGTTCTCGATGATGGTGGTTCTATAGTTAAACTGTAATTTTATGTGGTTGTGGGAGGAGGTGAGCACAGTATTAACGTCCTCTGCCACCTTGACCAGAAGATCCAAGGCCTTTTCTTGCAAAGAAATAGACTTTTGCTTGTTATAAAGGTTTTTGACAGTAAGTAGGAGTGTCATTGTTACCCAATGCATTTGGACATGACCTTTTTCACTGGTCCAGCAGGCCTCCTGGTGATTTACTTGCCTGCAGGGTGTGAGCATGTCTTGGCTGCTTCAGTAAGGGTCAAGACCACTGCCTTCTCAGATCACACCTGCTATACCTGAAATCACACCTTCTACACCTGTTGAGTACCTCAAGATCTGATAACTCTATTCATTTCTGGTTTAGCATGTAAATTATAGTCTAGTGTTATTATTTGATTTAGGGGAAACTCAGAAGGGTAGATACCTTGGTTTGCATGCATAGTTTTTTAAGCAAATGTACCTATGGGGCACAAGGGTATGTTCTTTTTCTGGCTGGCTGTGAGTAGGTCTGTGAACAGTTCTGGACAATCCTTTTTTCTCTGCTGGCTTTTAAAAGCAGAATTCTGTAGTGTTTGATCCATCCTTTTGGCAGGAGTGTGAAGTCTGTGAGGCAATGGAGTTTCAGAGTTTCCGTGTCCCCTGGGTAATACTAACACCCCATTTAATGTCTCCTTTTCATCAAAACCAGATTTGTCGTCTCACTTATTTCCCAGTGTCTGGCCAAGATAGTGATCTTTATGAAAACAAACTGGCAGTAACTCAAGCCAGATAACATGGGAGCCTTTCGCCTCGGCAGAAGGAAGCCGTTAAGGGGAACAGATGGAGAGAGTGTCTAAACGTCTTGAAAAAGGTGTGTGCTTGCTAGTTTCAGAAGTGATTCCTGTCTTCCAAGGACTGTTTGAATTGGAAGAGCTGGTGGGGACCTGAAGTCCTTCCCCACCATGCCAAGGACCCTCCATCATCCCAGCACTTCTGACCATACTTGAGAGCAGACCTCTCCCAGTCTTTTGTGATACTTCTGACTGTAGAAGCAGAAGTGGGATATAAAGAGTAGCTGTAGTAAACTCTCACCTAGTATGATTAGAAAAACAAGTGTCAACTTGAAGAACTTTCATAAGTTTGAGCCAGAGCAGATGACAAATGCTGGAAAACAAGATCTCAAATGTTCTGTAGAATGACAGTTTTGCAGGGGTTTTTTATGCATGGAAGTGGGATTACAGGATGGTTAACAAGATTTGTGGAGGCAACTTTGCCCACAAAGTCCCCCCATCCTCCATGGATGAAAGTAAACACTACCAAGATAAGATCTGCTTGGGGGGGAAAGGTGGCCGATCCCTCAGAGGGGAAGGGCCCAGAGCCCCCTGCTCAAGGGGCTTTTATTGGGTTCATTTGCACAAGAATACAGGTAAGGATAAACAATAGATATCATTCAAAGAACTATGAGGGCTTATTCTCAGTCAGGGTCAGATAGCTAAGGAGCCATAAAACTTCGAGGAACAAACTTCTTGCTTGGACCCTTATCATTTAAATGAGAGCATTCTAAACAAAGCAGGTTTCACAGGATTTTTATGTATTCTTTCTTATGCCTGATTTACCCCAATACCCACCCTTTCTAGCACAGGGCTGTACTGCCTTCCCCATCATAGGTTTTTAGGCTTCAGTGGATTATAGCCAGGCAGCGCTTCTCCCAGACGGAATGTCACAATGTCGGCTATGTCACAATAGCCGGGGGGGGGGGGGGGATGAGGGTCCATCGCTCCCTCTTTGTCGCAGTCTCCCGAGTCTTTCCATGATGGCCTCCCAAGTGATTGTGTCTGGCCTGGGTTGCCCCTCCTCTGAGGAGTTGTACACACCATGGACATTGACCATGCTTTGGGGGCAGGGGGAAGAAGTAGAAGCAGCGCTTGCTGCCAGAGACAAGCTTTGTCTCCTGTGGCCCACAGTCCAGAGGGCACTCACTTTGCCATGGGAGGCAGTTACAATTCCTGAAACCAGGCAGGGTGGTTCCCAACAAAGATTATGTGCTCTCTCTCTCTCTCTCTCTCTCTCTCTCTCAAGGTGTCTTAACATAGATGCACAAAAACGATGGATAGGGCTTCCTTAAGGCCAAGGTCAGCCTTTTACTAAAAAGTTACATGCCTGGGGTGTGACTACCCACCATGACCTGTACAGCTAGGAATTTATGGTCAGATCACCCCAAGAGGTTAATTTCTATAGAGTCCCTTTTTCATCCACACAAGGCGTTACATTTTATAGAGAGTTGCCAAATATACTGTGGATCGATTACTTGTATTCTAGATATAATTATTTATCAAATGTGAAGACTGTAATTGTCATATTACTCTCTGAAAGTATAAATTCAGGAGATTGCTGTGTACTGGCCATCACTGAAATCACTTATTGTTCCTAACCAGTTTCCTGACAACATGAATGGTTAGCACTCGGGGCAAGTTAAGGGAAGGAACCACTTATCTACAGTCACCAGAGCTCATGTCTTGAATGTTTGCAGTTTTTTTCTCTTCTTTTTCTTTCATATAAATTTCAGTGTATCTAAGCTTATGGCTTATCATGTATTAACTTGCTAACTCACTTCCTTGTCTCATAGTTTTCTTTCTTCTGATTCAACTTGTGCAATCAAAAGGAAGATCATATATACTTTCTTGATATCATCCTCTTCAGAGGATCCCCTTCGCATCCCTACCCAGTCTTAACTCTCTGGCCATCAAGCTCTTGGGTGATATTCTTTTGTCATAGTCAGGAGTCACTTGATTCTCTGGTCAAAAGTACAAGTATGGATGGTGGCTCCTTATGATGGCTTATTTACTGTCAGATACTCCTTGCTCCTTGCTGTTTTTTCATTTGTGGGGTTTCTTCTCAGCTGGATTCTATTGACACTGGTAGACTCAGCTCTGACTGTTTTTTGTGTCCTGGAGCCATTATACGTCCGCCCACACTGCCCACCAGCATCCTGCCATCTCTCTCTCACTGCACTTCACACACATCTTGGTCATTTGGTAGATCTGGTTTGTTCTTTTTTAAATTTTTACTTTTAATTTAATTTACTTTTTATGGGTTTTTTGTAGATCTGGTTTTATATTGGTCTTCTGTTATTCACATATACTGTATTTTTCAGGCCATAAGATGCACCTAGGTTTTAGAGGAGGAAAATAGGAAAAAATTTTTGAAGCAAAAAATGTGATAAAATATTTAATAACATAAATAACATAATATTTCACCAGTGTAAATGTAAACAGAACTTAACAGCAGCATTAACAACCATTATTCCTCCCAAATTTGGTGTGGGGGGGGTACATCTTATAGTCTGAAAAATACGATAACTTTTTTATATGGCAAGTTAAAGCTCCTCAACAGAGTGACCTCAGCTCTATTGAATTCACATACACGTATATTATAGTTCCTAACAAATCACCAGCTCACAAAGTGTTCATAAATATTCAGAGGAAGCAGGTAAAACGTCCCACACGTTAGGTATTTCACAGGGGGAGACCGAGCCTTGATGTGGTCACCAGCATTAAGTGTGTCTGTTTTACAAAACCAGAAACTCTGCTTCCCCTACTTTTTCTGAGTTGATCCAGGCTGAGGGAATTGATCCATAAGAACAAAACTTATGTAATGATTGCCTGTTTGTTCAAAATGAGAAATCTAACTTTTGTACAACTGGAAGATCTGTGTTGACTGCTCAATGCAAACTTTTCCTTTTGGCATTGCTTCCGGTAGGTTCCCACAGAGCCATACATGGCGAAGACGATTCATTTGAAGCAGCTTCGAAATTCTAGTCTATGATCTCTAGACTCCAGGATACAGTGCCAAGTTCTCGCTCTTCGTTTCATATTTCCTCATAGATGACTCTGCTTTTACAGATTTAAGGTCTGATCTATGAACTCGGGAGTAAAACATGCTCAGTGATGTTCTAAAGGCCAGTTTGAATTTGCTGGAGACTGAAAGGGAAAGTGATTTAGTTGGGTGCAAAGCACAATCAAAAGGCTTTGGAACAGAATTGCTCAAGATATCACTGGGCACAAATGGTACTAGAGAACTGAAAGAATGAATGATTCTGAGAACATGCATACCTCATTTTATTGTACTTTGCTTTATTGCATTGCTAGAAATTGAAGGCAAGATCTTCCACCAACAAGAAGATTAGGACTCAATTTATTGTGGTCCTATTGTGGGCTGGAGCTAAACCTGCAATATCTCTGAGTTATGCCTGTGTACCTGTACGAGGGAGAGGACAGTTTTGAAGGGGCAGGTAGAAGTGTTGAGTGATGCTGAGGGGTGATCAGAATATTGAAATGGGAGTATGACTGATGTCTGGTTAGTTTTTTTATTTTGTTTTTCCTGAAGCCAATGTGGCTGCTGATTTACTTGTGAATAAAGAATGTTACAAATAAGTTATCTTCAAACTAAGTTAACTTCATAATTTTACATGGGACTTTAGAGTATACAGAATAATACAGTAGTCTCCTGTAATAGACAGTTTCACTTTTTGCACTTTCAGTCACGTGTCAACCATGGCCTAAAAATATTAAATGGGAAATTCTGGAATAAGCAGTTCATAAGTTCCAAATTTCACAGCATTCTGAGGAGGGTGATTAAACCCCACACATTCCTGTTCTGTCCTGCCTGGGCTTGTGACTCAACCCTTTGCCCAGGTATCCACATTGTACATGCTCCTACCTGTTGATCACTTAGTAGGCATCTTGGTTATCCGATCAACTGCTGTATCATGGTGTTTGTGATCAAGTGACCTTTACTTAATAATGGCTCCAAAGCACAAGAGTAGGGATGCTGGCAATTTGGATATGCCCAAGAGCAGCCATGAGGTGTTTTCTTTAAGTGCATGAAAAGGTGTGTATATAGAGGAAAAACATAATGTCTGAGGGGTTTGCTATTATCCACAGTTGCAGGCATCCATAGGGGCTTGGAATGTATTCCTCAGCAAGAAAGGGGACTACTGTGTAAAGGCATAAAAATGGTTATTTTTAATGGTTTGATGTGAATCATAATGAAATTTCATATACTCTAAGCTGGTAAAAGCTGTGAGGGTGTGGGAGATAATTCCTGAGCTACTTTTTTGTATTGTCCTTTTACCACTGATGAGTATTTTTACAGTCTTGGAGCTACATATTTGTCAGGACCTTCTTTGTCCCATGGACAGTGTCAAGGAGTGTTTTAAGTGGCTTGAGCCCAGGAAGTCTAGTTCAATAAGCACTAGATGGTCTGATATAGGAGTTTACTGTCTCTGAGCAGCTGATATCATTCAAATATATGTAAGGAGCTGAATGGTACCTTTTTGGAACTATCAATAATGATGTTCGCCTAGTACACTGGTGGCAAACCCAAGGCCTGCAGGCCAAATCCGGCCCTCCACCTTATTTTATTAGGCCCTGCACCTTGTTTGTACCTGGTGGCAAGCGCTGAGCTCTTGCTTAACTGTTAAGGAGTAGTTACATTCATACAGCCCTAAAATCACATTCGGCCCTTTGAAGGCAACCTCGGGGCTGACATGGCCCCTGGTGAAAATGAGTTTGACATCCCTGGCCTAGTGCAAATGGGAGTAAAGACAGTCCATCTGGTCTAGAACAGGGGCCAGCTCATTTTCTGTCTGTGAAGGGTCAAAGGGGTTTGAGGGCCACGGGGCTCTCTGTTGCAGCTGCTCAGCTCTGTCCTTGCAGCATGAAAACAGCCGTAGACAACACAAAAAACAAATTCCTGTGGCAGAGTTCCAGTGCAACTTGATTTATGGACTTGAAATTTTTATGTCACAAAATACTGTGTTTTCTAAGTTTTCCATCTATTTGAAAATATAAAGACTGTCCTGTAATGTGCCAATTCCTGTGCCAATGACATAGAAATAAGATGGATTTAAGGGAGCAATGCTACAACATGCAGGCTGCTCTCCCTTTGCAATAGCGTGAAAGAACATCACCATTTTTTCAGCAACCGATAGTTTTTACACCATTCATTTTCAAAACCCATGATTTTCTTAGCTGGTTTTTTCAAACTAATTATTAGCTCCTCGAAGATAGTTGGTCTGTAACCAAAGTACTGTTTTTGTCCCTCGATTTTACAAGCTGTGGTTGAGTGCTGGGTTTCCCCTGCTTCAAAGTGAATTGTGTATGTACACAAACGTGTGCACATGTGTATACACACACTCATTCACGAGGGCTCTTTACGTCAACAATGTCAAGTTCTCCTACTCTCCTTTTTTATTCACCACTCGGTGGTTTTCTTCTCTGTGTGCCCGTTTATTTCTGGATGTCTTCGTTTCCTTTTGACCAAGTCCTGTTTCCTCCTACTCTCCGATAGAGGAAACCACAAAAAGGACTTATTAAAATTAAGAAAACAATGTAACTTCAGCCGTGAATCTTGTCTACTTCGAGAAGAACCCGTCTGAGGTCCATGGGCAACATCCAAGCCCCAGAGGCAGAATTTACTTCAATGGAAACATGTTATAGGAAAAGCCAAAAAACGGCAACCGTGCAGTTATACAACGCAGCCCAAACGTGGGCTCATGTCCTGGTGGTTAGAACGTTTGCTGATCTGTGGTTAGTAGATTAAGACTGGTAGATGGAATCTGTTCCTGGGAACAGTGTCTTTTTTTCCCCAATGCATTTAATTATTCGTGGAGTACATGACTGTGTTCTTGTCTTTTAGAATAATATGCATAAATTGAATTTCCTATTTGACACCGTCCCCCCCATACTATTCACCCTTTACAGAGACAGCCATTCGTATCAATTCTCGTGTCTTTCTAAACACTGTTTCCTACATGTTCGTATACGTAAATATTCATGAAGTGTTTTCTTTTCTTTTTATTAATCTTTACCAAACATGTGTGGAGATTAAATATGTGCATATGTTTATTGATTTTTTTAGAGAAGAGAAGAGAGAGAGATACAGAAACAGCAATATGAAAAAGAAACATCAATTGGTTGCCTCTCGTACACGCTCCAACCAAGGATCAAACCCACAACCTAGGCATGTGCCCTGACCAGGAATCAAACTCACAGTCTCTTGGTGTATGAGACAATGCTCCAACCAACTGAGCCACCTGGCCAGGCTGAAGTGCATTTCTTAACATAAACTGAATCATACCACATGGATTGTAGTGAAAGTTGTTGGGTTTTTTATATAAAATATCTTGGAAAATGCTGGCACCTTTCCTTGCCATGCTTTCCTGAGGTTGGAGGTGGGAGGATGGCAGAGGGGGCAGGAAAGGCTTTGTGCCTGGTACTGTGCTAAGGCAGCCTTTGTTCCCTAGGCCTGGCAGAGTGGTAGGGCTGGCTCTCTCATGGGGTGCTCTTCAGAGGCCCCCATCTCTGAGTCCTTCTCAGCCCCTGGGAGCCCAGTGTTCCCCTCCAGTCCTGGCACCCAAGGTCATGCCACCCCCTCCAAACAGCACTAGAGGTCTAGACATAAGACAAGCCTGGGGCTGGCTCCTTCTTGCCTGTGGACCACCCCCAGCCCATGAAGACATCTTGCACTCTTGGCTCCCACAGACTCTGAGAGGCTGAGCCGGTTTCAGTGCAGCCACAGCTGTCCTTCACTCCCTGGTCACAAAGGCACCTGCCTCTGTTCTGGATCCCCAGGGTCAGAGTCAGACACCTGTTCTCTGTGTTTCCCTAACTGCCGAGGACTCCTCTGAAACTCCCCATGGGTCTCACCGAAACCCTCTTGTGAGGCAAGAGGGTGATGTTCCCACTCTTCCCCCACAGGGGAGAAGGGCTATATGGGGCTCTCACAGCGGCTCTTTCCAAAAAAATCCTTCCTCAGATCTTTCTCTCGACTCTCATTATGAAAGAAAGACTCAAATCTGGTATTCCGTACTCTCTTTTTGGCAGGTTTTCCGGAGTGCACTGTTTTATGACTCACTTTGATAATCTGATGTTTCTCGTGTTATAACTAGTGTGATAGCCAGCATCCCCACTGTAGCATCTGCATACGTGTGTAAGTCACTAGAGGCGAACACGATTGTTAGACTGGAGGGTTGCGTGACAGGAGACTAAAATTGTTCCCCAGCAGGGTCTCTGGCGAACATGCCACACACTTGGAACACTTTATAAAATTGACCTTTATATTTGTTGCCAATCTATCAAAGAAAACGTCTTACTACTTTATTATTTTTTCTTTACCAGGCAGCTCTTTATATGTTTGTGAGGCATTTTTATTCTTTTCTGTGAATTAGCTCTTAATATCTTCTGCTCATTTTTTAAAACAAGTCTTTATTGATTTATAGTTACTTTTTTTTTCTGAATACTAATCCTTTGTCCTGTAGCAAATATTTTTTCTAAGCCTGGCCTTGTCTTTTAACTTTGGGAAATTGGACTACATCAAAGACATCATAAATAATTTTCCATGGTATGACTTTTTTTTTGTTGTGTCTGACTTAGGAAGGCCTTCTTTCTCCAAGATTATAAACATAGTCCCCTATATATCCTTCTAATACTTTCATAATGGACATTTTAAAATGTTTAGAGCTTTAATCCATCTGGAATAGTTTTGTGAACAGTAGGACTCTAACTTAATTTTTTCCCAAATGCAGAGCCAGGTCTCTCAACACTCTCTCGTGAAAAGCCAGCAGCATGTTCTGCGCACTGGCCTAAAATTAATCAAAGAGCCAGTCAAAGAGCAGGGGCGGGGAGAAAGGCAGATCCTTGCCAAACATCCCAAAGGCCAAGAGGAGCTGACATCTCAGTGCAGAAATGCTGTTCTTCCGGAAAAGCGCCTTGTGGCGGTGGGCCCTCGAGATGCCCGGCCAGTGCGGTCAGAGCACGTCAGTGGAGGGGCACTGACATCTGTGAGCTGGGCTCATGAGCAAACAGTTGCAGGTAGCTTGTTCGTAATTGTTCATTTCTTTCACGGCACTAAAAATTTTTACTTAACCACTTTCTGTATGAATTATTTTTACCAGCTCTTATAGTTAAATTTCTTCAAAGAATGTATGTGAGATATTCTTTTTTTAAGTGAGCTCTTAATTCATGCCCATTAATACCTTTTTTAGAAATAATTGAGATTTTTGTGGGGGGGGTTGGTTAGAGTGGTTAAAGGTTCACAGCAAAATCGAGCAGAAGACACAGATTCCCCGTATATTCCTACCCCTGCACATGCTTGGGCATATCCAAATTCCCCCATTAGCAACATCCCCCGCCCGCATGGCACGTTTGTTGCGATTTGTGCACCTATCTATGTTGGCGCATTGTAATCATCAAAGTCTATGGCTTACATGAAGGTTCAGTCTTGGTGCTGTACATTCTCTGGGTTTGAACAGTCATGTTGATATTAAACACAGTAGTTTCACTGCCTTGGAAACTCTCTGTGATCCACCTGTTCGTATCTCCTCTCCCATTTGCCCCCTGCCTATCCCCAGCCCCTGGCAACCACTGTTCAAAACTGTCTCCATAGTTTTTTGCCTTTTTCCAGACTGTCATGTAGTTGGGATCATGCAGTATGTAGCCTTCTGAGATTGCTTCTTTCACTTAATAATACACATTTAAAGTTCCTCCATGGCTTTTCAGGACTTGCGAGCTCATTTCTTCTTAGTACTGAATAATATATTCCATTATCTGGATGTACCACTTTTATTTATTCATTTACCCACTTCAGAACATCATGGTTGCTTCCAGGTTTTGGCAATTATGAATAAATCTGCTACAGGCATACCTCGGAGATATTGGAAGTTCGCTTCCAGACCATTGCTATAAAGCGAGTCATCATCTTTGTGCTGGTGGAGGGTCTTACCTTCAATTTGTTAAAACACACACATCTGTGAAATGCAGTAAAGGGGAGTGTAATAAAAGAAGGTGTGTCTGCATAAACACCCATGTGCAATTTCTTGTGTGGACGTGTTTTCAACACCTTTGACGAATAACAAAGGGTCTGATAGCTGGGTTGTATGGTAAAAGTACGTTCAGTTTTGTGTGAAACTACCGAGTTGTCCCTCCAAGTCACTCTACCCTTTTGCCCTCATACCAGCAGAGAGAGCTCCTGTTGTTCTGTGACCTCACTAAGACTCGGCGTTGTCAGTGGTCAGGATTCCGGTCATTGTCGTGGATATGTCATGGTGGCTTCCTGTCATTTTAATTTGCATTTCCTTGATGGCGTAGGAGGTGGAGCATCTTTTCACACATTTATTTGTCATCTGTATATCTTCTTTGGTGAGATCCCATTAATATTTTTCAGTTTGTTTTCCCAAAAGCCTCCCAGGCTGTTTGAGAACATTGTGCCTTTAAGGACCAATGTCCTAATCTGAAAAACTTTAAAAGGGACCTTCTTCAGCTCTCCTGTCACTGTCCCAGGCTTCATAGTCAGATCGAGGCTCACTGTCCTCACCACTGGGCACGGAGCCCAAAGCAGGGTGTGAGTGAAAAACACCTGCACCGAGAAGTGTAAGCCTTTGTAAACCCTCTTGTGTTTCTTTCATGGCATGAAAACCAGTAAGGATTTTTGGTTGAAGTCAGGATTTTTTTTCTTGATTTATATCTAAGTCTCTGGACATACATGGATTGAAATATTTGTTCCTAGGGCAGAGAGAACAGCAGGAGCAAAGGCTATGAGAAGGGATGGTGAGTGGCACATTCTAGAAACTGAGGGAAGAGCTGTGAGGCAGGGACACAGGAGGTAAGGCATGGACTGAGGCCACTCGGCAGGTAGAGGCTGGAGCTCAGGGTGCTGTGGCTGGGAAAAGGGTTTGAGCCTGTGGATGCCACCGATGGATTTTAAGCAGAATGACAAGATCAGTTTTGCATTGGACAAAAAAGGTTGGCTGTATGAAGACTGACTGACAGTAGGCAAAAGCAGATCCGAAAAACCAGTTTAGAAACCTTTCGCAGTGATCCAGGGGTAGGATTTTTAGTACATTACCTACATTGGATTGGAAAGTGTATAAATATTGGCCCCTGTGTTTTTTCAAGTAGACTAAACATGTAAGTTACAACTCTGGCATAAAATAGCACTTCTTTTTAAACCTCAATGCCATGTTTTAGATATCAGATCTGCATCTCTTAATAAGATAATGTGATTTTTTATCCTTTGTTTTGTCAATGTGGTGCATTACATCGATTGATTTGTGTATTGAACCAGCCTTGTTTCCCTGGAATGAACCCCACTTGACTGTGATGTATTATTCTTTCAATGTATTGCTAGTATTTTAGTCTAAGATTTTTACATTTGTATTTATCAGAGACACTGGTCTGTAGTTTTCTTTTTTGTGTGTTATCCTTGCCAGGCTCTGTTGTCAGGTTTATGTTGGCCTCATAAAATGTCTTAGGAAGTATTGCCTCTTCTTTAATTTTTTTGAAAGAGTTTGAGGAGGATAGGCATCAAATCTTTGAATGTTTGGTAGAATTCACTGGTGAAGTCAACTGGGTTCTGGGCTTTCATTTTGGGGGGAGATTTTTTATCATTGTTTCAATTTACTTGCTGTTTATCTGTCTATTTAGATTTTATAAATCTTCATGGTTCATTCATTTTTGGAAGGTTATATATTTCTAGGAACTTACCCAATTTTTTCTAAGTTACTGAATTTGGTGACATATAGTCTTTCATAGTATTCTAATATGATCCTTTGTATATCTATGATGTCTCTGGTAACTTCTCCTCTTTCATTTCTGATTTTGTTTATAATCCTTTTCTCTTGTTTTCCTTAGTGAGTCTAGCCAAGGTTTTGTCAATTTTATTAATCTTTTCAAAGAACCACCTCTTTGTTGTCTTAATTTTTTTGTGTAGTCTTGTTGTTCTCTATTTCATTCAATTCTGCTCCAATTTTTATTATTTCCTTTATTCTGCTGACTTTAAGTTGCTTTTGTTCTTTTTTTTCTAGTTTTTTAAAATGTAATGTTAGGTTGTTTACCTGGGATTTCTCATGTTTCTTGAGCTAGGCCTGTAATGACATAAACTTCCCTCTTGTTACTGCTTTGGCTGCATCCCAGAAGTTTTGACATGTCGTATTGTTGTTCTTATTTGTCTCTATATGTCGTTCGACCTCCATTTTAATTTTTTCTTTGACCTAGTCATTTTTTAGTACTGTGTTGTTTTATCTCCACATACTTGAGGGTTTCTTAACTTCCTTTTTGCAGTTGATTTCTAATTTCAAAGCACTGTGGTCAGAGAATTTGGTATGATTTCAATCTTCTTACATTTGTTGAGGCTAGTTTTGTGACCAAATATATGGTCTGTTCTTGAGAATGTTCCGTGTGTACTGGAGAAGAACGTGTAATCTGGTGTTCTGGGATGAAAGGTTCTATAAATTTCATTTATGTCCATTTGGTCTAATATGTCACTTAGGCCAATATTTCTTTATTGATTTTTTTTATATGATCTTTCTAGAGCTATCAATGGAGCAGTAAAAAGTCTCCAACTATGAGTGTGTTTTTGTCTGTTTCTCCCTTTAGTTCTATTAGTAGTCGCTTTATATATTTTAGTGTTTCCTGATTAGGTACAAATATATGAAGAAGTATTATGTCTTCTTGATGTAGTGTCCCCTTTGTCATTAAAAAATGTCCATTAAAGAGTAAAGGAGGCCAAACATATGGTGACAGAAGATGATTTGACTTTGGGTGGTGGACACACAGTATAATGTATAGCTCATGTATTGTAGACATGTTTCCCTGAAACCTATGTGATTCTGTTAACCAATGTCACCCCCATAAATTTAACTTTTTTTTAAAGAGGGGGAAAAAAAGAAATCAGATCTGTACAGGACCAGTCACAAAATTTGCAGAGCCTACTACAAAACAAAAATGTGGGATTCCTTGTTCAGAAATGAAGAATTTCAAGGTGGTGACAGCAGGGAGTTGAACCAAACATGGGGTCCATGCGACTGCCATAAAGCTTGCCCTTGGGGTTCATCAGTCCCTGAGACACTTCTCTCCACCTGTTCCAGAGCAGCGCTGCTGACTGCCCTGACCTGAACAGCAAGGCAAAGACTGAAGCAAGCTCGTGCTGTTCTTTTGCTCAAAGCCCTTATTTAACTTACCAGTGGTAATCAATAAATTACAGAGATCCTGGGAAGTCCAATTGAAAACAAATATTATGACTGGGTAAGATAAATAAGGATGGTGGTGGAAATTAAGACTGAATCTTTGTTTTATTGTTTCTTGTTTTTATTGGCAGGGGTAGATGAAAACATAACAGAGAAGGGAATACTGTTAACTTTAAATCTGTTCCTTAGAGCTATTCTTTATCCACATGTACTAATTTAACTGCCTTTCTAAGCATATATTCTTGAATACTTTGGGGGGAACATTGGTTTAGGCAAGAAGGTTTCTGTCAAGGTCTGTGTTTTGTATTCTTTAAGGAATTGGTGAGACACAGCCTTTCATCTCAATTTTAAATGTCAAGAAAACATTTACTATTTACTTTTTGCCTCTAGAAAATGGATCCAAAAACTTGCTGAGCTTTTCATAGGAGGTGTCAAAAATGTAAAGGTCTTCAACTCTGAAAATTGAAAGTATGGTGTGTGTGTGTGTGTGTGTGTGTGTGTGTGTGTGTGCGCGCGTGTGCGCGCGTGTGTTGGTGGGGGAGGGGATTTCCTGTTAACATCACAGAGGGAAGAATAGTGGTTGTGGAGTGTGACAGTTGGAAAGATTCTGGAATTGGAAGCTGTCATTTTTATTCATAGTAAGTTTCCTTGGTGAGCTCTGTACCAGAGATATCTGGAGGGCAAAGTCTGAGAACACCTTTCAAAGGGTAGCTTACATTTCTAGGAAAAGATCTTGCGCTTACCAAACCAAATTTCTGTCACCAATTTTCAGTGACTCAGAGCCCTGATATTTGCATGATGATTCAGCCAGCAAGGGACGGGTTGCTGAGATCATTTGGTTAAGATAAGTCTTCGGGTTAAGGCTTTTGAAAAGCTAATGAAGGCCTTTCCTGAGCAGTGTGCTGTGCAGCGGTTTTCAGAAACTTTTGAAACTATCCAAAGTGCTGCCCGTAGAGCTGGGTAGTAATAGTGGCATTAAAGCATTCTGTCGGAGAGACCCACAGGCCCGTTCTGGACCATTGACATTAAACACTGCAAAATTCCACAGTGCAGACAGCTTGGCAAGTTTGAGTTCTGTTCAGAACTAGTGCATTCTGTTCAGAACTAGTTTTTTTTTTTTCAATAGTGCTTTTGTCTTCCTGCTAAAGGTCAGACTGCAGTTGCCCAGTACTGGTGCTGCTCCTTTGTGAGAGTTACTACAGAAGAGGGTAGACATATTTATTGACTCAGTTTTTATATCTAGAATCAACTATCATCACATCAGATTATATAGAGTTGAAAATATAAATAAAATGGTGTGCATTGTTAAACGGCTGGTGCATAACTGCCGATCACTTGGGACATGTGAGCTCTCCTTTGGGCTTATTTCTCACACGGCCCCGCCTTTGCTCTTCAGCGTAGTGGGATGGAAGCAGCATGGCTTTGGTTCAGGTTCAGCCTTAGCTGGAATGTCACCCTTTGGACTGTCAATGTAATGCTGAGATGAACTAATCTCTGTGGTACGGAGTTTCTACTGCTACCTAGCAGGGCTGTTAGGTAGAGTAACTGGTGTATTGCCTGCTGCATAATGGGTGTTACATACATGTTAATGTACCTGATATATCCCCTGGGAGAGGGGGTGAAGTTCAAGTGCAGACCTCTGCCCCTCTGCTTTTCTGTTCCTTAGGAAGGGACAGGGGGGTCCACAGGTGACCCTGGCATGCCTCAAGTTACAGTACAATCCTGCTGTACTGTTTTTCACCTGCACACCATTTATTTAGGAGTAGTTTGTAACTTTCGTGTACTTAAAGCCCTGCTGTTAGTGTGACTGATTTCTTGAGGAGCCTCACGCAGTTCATTGGGGTTAACAGCATGAATCATTTTCTCCAAGCACCGCATACAATTGTACTGTGTCAAATCCCCCATTCCAGCCACTGGACATTGAGCACATTCTATAGCTCCTTTCCCAAACTCCTAATCTCATGTCCAAGTCAAGCACCTCCCTCAGTCCCTCCCCTGGGTTCCAGCTCCTCCCAGAGTGACAGGAAACAGGAAGCACAGTTCCAGGAGTTACTGAATTCGGCAAGTCATAGTGGGTGGTGAGAAGGCACGCCCATCTGGTTCATTCTGATGCTGGTGATCTCCTTTCAGTGTGTGTGACTCTCCTGGGGCTGTGTAAGCTTCCTCACAGGGAAGCAGTGTCTCCCTTGGGTGTAGCTAGGTTTTCATACCCCATTCACACTCCCAACTTCCCCCCCTGGAGTCGAGTGCCCTGCTGCCTGGCCTAGCTGCTGCCCGGCCTAGCTGCTGCCCAGCAGTCCTAGAGCTCCTGTCCCACCAGCCTCAACACTCTTTCAAACGGAACTGCACAACTACCAGATCCCTTCCCACTCTCTCTAGGGGTTGTAAAGAATGGGCACGGAGCGAAAGTACTCCTATCTTATTTCCTGGAACACTGCACCTGGGTCTGTTTACACTCTGCTTGCTAAGGGCTCCTCCAGGGGCTTCCCACCTTCCATATCGCTAGCTCAGAAATGGTGTCAGTGCCTGAGTTGATGGATGTCCCACAGTTCAGTTTACAGGTACCAAGTTCTCCCAGCTCCCTAAGGCGCTCCATTCTGCCACAGTGTCAGCTGTGGGTTCTGCTGTTTAACAAGCAGCCAGACATGAACAGGATACCCGTCTTCACTTCTTGCAGGTACCCCAGTCTGTCTTTGAGATTCTCTTAGAAACGTTCCCATGCACTTCACTTGTTGGGGAAGCAGGTAGTAACCTGCACTAGACACTGTTCCTCCATGAAAAGCCAAGGTCAACCATTCTCCCTCTCCCTAGGGGCTGGGTGGAGGCAGGGGCTGCAGGCAGGTAGTAGGATTGCTCCTGTGATCTCTGGTAGCAGGAGCAGGCAGTGTGGGCCCTCCTGTGTTTATGGCTTTCCAAGTGGGGTCCTTGGCCCCATTGTTTTCATCTCGAATATTGTCTGTAATTCTAAGAATAAAAATGAGTCCACTCTGCTATGTCTTCTTTATGGTAGTAATATTCTTTTTCTTTAAGTCCTTATCTTGCAGTGCCTGAGATGCTCTTCCCATGCATCTTTTCCGGCAGAACCAGAGGGCAGGACCAAGGGAATGTTCATTGGTACTTGTGTAGGATTTGAATTGTAGGCTTAAAGTATATCTCACTTTTAGGAAGGTGCTGCGGGGATCTCCATGGACAGTGTTGAATGTTCGTGTCCCCTTAACAGTCACACGTTGAAGTCCTAATGCCCGATCTGATGGTCTTAGGAGATGAATTTGGGGAATGATTAGTTCACGAGGGTGGAACCCTCAGGAATGGGATTAGTGTTCATAGAAAAGAGACCCCAGAGAGATCTGTGGTCCCTTCCACCACCTGAGGACGCAGTGATAAGGTGCCAGCTATGAACAAGCCAGAGGACTCTCCCCTGACCAGTCCTGATTTTGGAATTTCCAGCCTCCAGAACTGTGAGATGTCATTTTAATTAGCTGTAGGGATATGAAGTTCAGGGTTCTCTGAGCTTTCTTCAGTTTCCATCTACTGACTCCTTGCCAGCCATTTGGGAATATAAAGGTGTGTTCTGCTGGAAAGAGTGCTTGAATCGCTGCTGTTTCTTCATACTCGCCTAAGGAAGGGACAACCGAAATAACCGGAGTCTCACTTTAGGTAGCAGACTTGACAGTTAGTTGTAAGCTACTTCATTGTTCATCTTTTTCAACGTATAAGAGAGGAAGGGAAAACGGAAAGTGTGTGAGTGAGAGGTGAGCCAGGTTTGGGGAACATTAGTCTGGCAGCAGCCTGCACACTGGATCATGTGGGAGGTGGTGTTGCAGGTATGGAGCCCTAGGTGAGAAAGTTCAAAGCAGATGTCAGAAGGCCTCAGTGGGGGATGTAGCAGTGGGATGGGCCAGAGGAATGAAGGGGGACAGAAGGAGATTTGATAGAAGCCAGCCATTTATTGGAATGAGAACAGGAAGGGACGTTGCAGTTTCAATCTGGGATCAATGGGGGGGGGGGGGGGGACCGTAAACAGAAATGGGAGTTAGAAGAAAAGACTAATTTGAAGGTACAGGAGGTAAAGGCCGTCCTCTAGACACGAGACCTGGCCAGCAGAGCACAGGCCTGTCTCCTGGGTGTGGCGCCTGTGCCGTGTGCCACCTGTACAACCATGCACGAGAGCCCCGTGGAAGGTTTCTGCAGGGCAACACGGTTCCTGCAGCCACAGCAGGTCATCGGGGCCACAGCCGGGCTGTCACAGCTGAGGGGGGGGGGGCAGGAGGTCTGTGTCCTTGAATGGGGTCCTGAGAACGCCAGCATGTAATAAAGGCACGTTCTTTCGACTGTGTCTCTATGAGTATCCATATTATTCTTTTCCTTTATATATTGTCAAGTGTACAGAAAACTTACTATTTTAGTCATTTTAAAGGTAGTTTATTGCCATTAAATACATTTACCATGTTGTACAACCATGACTACTATCCCTCTCCAGAACTTTGTTTCTTATAAAATTGAAGCTCTATACCCATTAAACACTAATGCCCCGTTCTTATTCCCCCACCCCCTGATAACTACCCTTTTACTTCCTGTCTCTATGAACTTGGCTATTCTAGAGACCGCCTGTAGGTGGAAGTATACCGTGTGTGTTCTTTTATGTCTGGCTTCTGTCACTTAGCGGAATGACTTCAAGGTTCATCTGTGTTGGGACATGTAGAAGAATTTTATTTTTAAGGCTCAATCTGTTGTATGGATAATGCCATATTTTGTTTATCTCTTTATCTGTTGGACACTTGAGTTGTTTCTGTCTTTTGGCTGTTATGAATAATATTGCTATAAACATTGGTATATAAGTATCTGAGTCCCTGCTTTCAATTCTTGGGGTGTATACCCACGAGTGAGATTGTTGGATCATGTGTAATGATCAGCGGCTGTGCCATTCTGCATTTCTACCGGTGATACGTAAGGGTTTCAGTCTATCTGTATCTCCCCCACCATTTGTTATTTTCTCTGTGTTTTTTTTTAATAGATGTAAAAGAGTTTGTTTGTTTGCCTTTCCCTAATGTCCCTATTTTATTCATCTTTTTCTAATGTATTTGTTACCGTAAATTTAACAATTACTGAAATGTAGTGCCTTGCAGTCTTGTTTTTTTTTGTGTGTGTGTGAAAGCTCCACTTTTTGAGCATGTGCTTGAGAAAGAGCAGCTGCTAACCCTGTAAATTCATGGCCAACATTTACCCATCTGAAAACATATTCACAGGACATATTTTTCACTTCCCTTTGAAATGTTATAAAAGTTTAAGATGTGTTTCATTCAACATGCAGAGTGTTTAACTATTTTTAAATTAGTTCTGAGCATTGAAAAATCAGAAGTGATTGTAAAAAACAGAATGAAAAAAGAAAACACCCTGGATCTCTCACTCGTAAGGAAATAGTGAAGGCCGGGCCCCAGTGGCCCGTGTCCACACAATGCAGTGGTGGGCTGGAGCCAGGCAGCACCAGCCCCCGCCCAGCCAGCTTGCCCTTGTCTGATCTGCTTCACCCCTGCAGGCCTCGGTCCGCAAGCCCTGCTACAGTGAATTTTCTGAGACTGAAGTTAGTCTGGACTTCTTCCCATTCATATTAATAATTTAGGTGATTAGAAGTTACTAATACTTCTGCTCTACCTAGCTATTTAATACCTCCACTGACACTTTCTGTCCTGATAATATCTGAAATCTTCTTGCATGCCTCAAGCCTCTTGGGGACAGGTCTGGCGAACAGATTGGTCTCTAGTGGTAAAAAGTCCCTTTAAACTTGAGTTTTCTCTTAGCTGGAACTATTTAAAATTCAGTTTTTCTAGGTACAGAAGCCCCACATGCTGCCTTCCAGCTCTGCCATGGGCCGGCTTAGTGGAGCTTGGGTGTGCTGCTGTCGAATTCCAAATTCCTGCTTGTTATTCTCATCTACCAGGGGTCACATCAATAAACCTGCGTTTCACATACACTCATTTGTGATGTGACTATGTGCCCTTCCACTTAAAATTCTGTGTATGTGCTACCATTATTAAACTATGTGTACATGGTCTGGAAATACAGTTGGCAGCATCTGTAGATATTTCGATTGCAGAGATGGTAATTGGCCGGCTTCAGATCCTGTGTCCTACAGGTCACCGGTACTGGAAGGTGTTTGTGAGGCGAGGCTGCCTCGCAGCCCTGAAATGGAGGCGTTGTGAAACCCAGGCCGGCCCAGAACAGCCTCACAGTATGATTTGTTATTGCAGAGCTGGCTGTGCTGTCGGTCAAGCCACATTTCCTGAAACCTAAGAACACCAGGGTGTAATAGTGTTCTCTTATAACCAGCTCCTGTTCCCTGAAACCTCCGTGGGACTCTCCTTGTGGTTTGCAGCCTGTCTCTCTCCCTGTGTGTGGTCGCTCATGACTTCACTAAAGGTGAAACTTTTAAGTGACCGTGACGGTGGTCGCAGAAAGCATGATGGTGCTTGTGGGTACTCAGGCAACGCGCCTCCCCTCCTCACCTCACCGCCCCCCAACAGGCTTCATCTCTGACGCTCTCATGGTGGTTCGTCCAGGCAGCCAAGCTGGAAGCCTTTTTGTCAGTCACTAAGTCCCAATGATTTGTGCTTCCTGTCAGGGGGGAAACAGGGGCTGCGTCTACACGGTGGTAAAGGCTGTGCAGGCTGTGTAGGCCTTTTCGTGCCTGTCCCTCTTTTCCTGACTTCTGGTTCCAAACCGGACATATTATTATTCAGCTCTGGAGTTTGAATTCTGGTTTTCGTTCTACATGGGAGTTTCGTGTCTGGCTTCTCCTTGCCCTCCCCCCGCCAAAAGTTCTACTTGTCAGTGACCTTTTTCCCAAGGACAAGATTGCTTTTTATTCATGTGGAATTTCACTTTTCCCCTTTGTAAGGGTTTGTCACAGAAAAAAGTTTTCTCTATTTCTGATGTTTATTTCAGTATAGAACAATGATGAAATTGTGAGACGAGTGAAATGGGACTTCATTATCTGTCTGGAAATTCTTACGCCTCTCAAAGGTTCTCAGAGTGAGAAGTCACTGTGGATGGCAGTGAGGTTCCCGATTCCCAAACACGCCCTGGGGGCAGCTCCCATGGCACTGCCCCTCCCCCCTCTTCTCGCTTCACTCTCTGCTCCGTCCCAGTAGCTGCTGTTCTGACCAAAGAGCCAGCAGATAGGTAAGAAACCGACTTCTAAGAAAAGGGCCTTAGTTTAAAAAAACTTTCTAACCTGCCTTTTTGTTAAGGTGTAAGAACTTGGAAGCCCCCAGGGGTTCCTGCTTTCAGATAGATCATAGGGGCACAGGGGCAGGCGTCTGTCCTTCTCAGAGTCAAGAATCGTTGACACTCAAGTGTGGGGACATCTGGCAGAGACAGAAGTCCCCACTTGCTTTAGGTGCTGAGCAGGTATTCTGGGTGGCAGGGCTCTAATGAATTATTAACCTACATGTATGAATCAAGCCAGGGAAGTGCTGGCGAGCAGAGCTGCAGATGCTGCCCCCTGGTGGGACGCCTCGGTTGCTCTGGGAGGAATCTCACTAAGGGAACTCAGGGTCTGTCTTTGAGAGGAAGGCTGCTTGGATTCCTACTGCTTGTGGTATAATCAGAACATTTTACTTTGTAAGCTCGTTTGTAATGTTATGTGTATAGAGTGGGTGGTTGCTTAATTAAATGCTTTAAAATTTTGATTTGGTCATATATGCACATGGTATACATTTTTTAGAAAGTACACAGTGGAAATTTTCTTCTTTCTACCCAGTCCCCCTCCCCAGAGACAGCCACCTTTGCAAGTTTCTTTTGTGGCTTTCAAAGGATCATTTCTGTAACTTTCAAAGTTACATTTCTATAACTACATATATAACTGTGCACACACATACACATATTCCTATACAGTCATATAATACAATAATAGTGTACACAATTGGCAACATGACCAAATATTTTTCAGTAGTTTCCTGTGTTCTTTTAATCTTCTTTTACGCAGAAGAAAATTAGAACCTGGGGCTGAGCAGAAGTGGTTCTTGTACAAAGCAACTACAGTTGGGGAGCACGAGACATGTGGTAAAAAGGAAATGTCTAGGTGTCTGAAATTGTAGCAGTTGACTCCAAAATCTTAACCCCATGGCTGGCCCTGCTTGAGGACCTCAGGTGCAGAGGGTGAGCCAGTCACACCCCCAGGGTGTGGAACATGGTCTCGCTAGTCACATGGTGGGTGGTTACTGGTTTGAGCTGGGTCCCCTAAAACTTATTTCCTTTTATCCCTACTTCACTCTCTCTCATAGGCAACCATTCAGGTGTCTATGAAGTATATCTTTTAGGTCCATAAGTATTCTTGCCGCATATCTTGTCTTGTAAATCATTTTAATTTATGCAAAGGGAGAATAGCTATCTCATTTTGCTTCCTAGTTTCTTCACTAGGCTCTGAATGTTCCATCTTTGTTGGTAAATGTGCATCTAGTTTGTTGCTACGTATCCTCGTGTGGCAAAACTGAGATTTTGAAAACAGGTAAAGCATTGCAGTGACCTTTACCCCAATTTTTTCTATCTTAATTTTTGTTCATCACAGACAACACTTCAAAACACACTTAGGAAACCCTAGAAATCCACCAACCAAATATGTTAATTTCCTTAACTTGTTTGTAGGCAGGCACACCTGACATAGTTATAACAAAATGCCATGTGTCTTTGTATTATTGTTTCATTCACTCTATTGCATCAACATTACTTCATTTTGCTAAGTTGTCTTCGTAAATTTTGGTGGTTGCAGCTTCACAATCTCTTGTGTGAAACAACTTGTAAGATGTTCATTTCTTAATATCACTGTGATTTAATACTCTCGTATGTATAGTGTTTTTGGTTTTGTTGTTTATTTTTTGTCTTCTATTATTTAGCCAGAATAGATGTGCATTAGGAGATTTTGGAGCTAGAGAGAGAAATTACTGTATGGCTCATGGTGCAAGTTGCCTCTCACTATATTCCCAGAAACGAATGCAAGTGTCAGATTTCAGTTAAAACATCCTTCTTTTATTTTTAGAGTGTTATACTTAGAGCTGTTGCCATAGGAATTGATTTACCAAGTGCCATGGTGGTCAGCAGAGAAACGAGGAACTCCAGGTTCTCCGTCTTCAGAATGAGTTGCAGAGCGTACCATCTGCTACCTGCGTTGTGCGTCCTTTCTGTTCCGCACCCCACCTGGCACGAGCGCAGCGCTGGTTTAGTCACCCATCCCTTCCACTGGCTGTGGTCAGGATTGTTGGGAGCCGGTTGGTGTGCAGTTCCACTTGGGTCTGGCCCAGGGCGTGTGAGAACTGTAACCTGTAAATACGGACACACTTATGGAAGAGAAAAGTGCTTGGGCTGCTTCTACTGCCTGCTTGCCATCCTTTTCCACTGGAGGACTATTGAAAAGTGGCTTGCTGCTCGTCAAGACTGTGTGCCTGTGAAGAGGAGTAGGAGTGGAGAGTGGGAGACATTTGCAAGAACATATGTTGGCTTCTTTTCATTTTGCTTTTAGTGACGATGATTGATGGCATTCAGTGAGGTCCCGTTTGTCCCTTTCTTGGTACAGCTGGCCATGGGGGTGCAGGAAATCAGTAAGGACTGGGCAAAGTATGTAGGTACAGAAGGAAGGGGCTCTTGATGTGGTACTGAAAGTGACATTTCTCACAGTTAAACTTTTTTTAAAAATTATTTTATTGTTATTCAAGTGCTGTTGTCTAGACTTACCCCCACAACTCTGGCCCCACCCCAGCCATCCCTCCCTCCCTCCCCTGATTCCACCCCCCCAACCTTGGTTTTGTCCATGTGTCCTTTATAGTTGTTCCTGAAACCCCACCCCCATTATCTCTTCCCACCTCCCCTTAAACTTTTCAATAGTGTCTCCTTGTGCAATTAGTTCTCTTCTACCTGCTGAGAGCTACTCTTCTTTGATCTTTTAGACTCTAGAAAAATCAGTTTTTATATCTCTTCCTTATTCCCCATCTCCAGGAAAGGCTTACCTTTGAGCACAGGATACCTGTAGTTTTAGGGGAGGAAAAGAAGGAAGAAAATCCACACTGGATGCAGCTTGTGCCAATTAGGTTTCTTATATTTTGAAATATGGCCTGGCTCCAGTTATGTCCTTCTCTTGGTGTTCTAGAGTGTCCATTATTTAAGAATTCCTTGTTTAATGTTTGGTTAAGAAGCAGGAACGGGCTATAAAAAGAGAGTTGAGAATAGGAAGGAGTTGTGGCAAATTAGATAAGTTTACAATGGTTTCATTAAGCTAGTTGCTTTCATTTTCCTGCCTGTATTGGGGCGGATAAATGTTCAAAAGTGCAAGAACAGTGATTATTTTGTGGTTAGATCACGTGCACAGTGCGGACAAACCCAGGAAGGAGAACCTGCTTCATCAAGTCTTTGATTGTTATTTAGGCCAGAATTTATGCAGAAGCCTCAGATGAGGGTTGATTTGCCAGGAAACTGCTGCCAACAACTTTCAGTTCATTCTTTACTTTTTCCCCCCACACCCCAGCTCCTGGTTATCTTGCAGAACAGAGAGTGCTTTGAACTGCTGTGGAATGTTACAGGCCCATCCTGTCTGTGGCAAGTTCTAGGAAAGCCAGGTTGGCAGAGCCCAACTTTTGAGTTCAGGTCTCCAGGGCAGTTTCGTCTGCCACTTGTCCTGCAGGGTGGGTGTCCTATGCCCCACAGTTTCCACCCAGAGGATGTGGGACCTTATGCACTGGCATCAGTCTGGCCTTGCTGCTTGGAAGCCTAGTGAAGAGAGGGGAGACACCCCGGGAGACCGTGTGCTGTGTGATGGGTCCTTTGCAGCACTGCTCTTTAAGCCGATGCTCCCCTGCCTAGTTCCTTTTGGTAAACAGCTGTTTCACGAACACCTGTTGCATGCAGGGGACTTTTTAACCAGGTGACTCCACATATGGTATCTGTTTTAATTCTCAAGGCATTTCTGTGGGTACACCATCACCAGTGTACCCACTGTTCTTAAATGGGAGGGATTGTGGCCCAGGTCGATGGTTGTATGCCATGGTAATCACCACTAAAAAGTCGCAGAACCAAGTTCGAAGCCAGGTTTTGGGGAACCCAAAGTCCAGTACTCAGCTGCACCCCACAGACACCCCCAAAGGTGAGAGTAGCCTCTTCATCCAGTCCCAAAGAGGATGTTCACCTTCATCTTCTATGAAAACGCAGGCGCACCTCACTTTAGGAAAGCAGAGTCTTTGAAGATCAGAACCGGCTTGTTCTAGTTTTGAGAAGCCTTCACTGTGAGTTTCTGCTTAAGAAGTGAGCCTTCCTGGGCAGTGAGCGTAAGCCCTGTTTACCACGTTCATCTTGAGGAATCTGTCCAAGCAGAGAGGAGTGGGGGGGGATGTGTGCACTCTGCAGGCGACCGACCGCCTGGGCTGAAATCTCAGCTTACTGGCTGTGTAACCTCGAGCAATTTACTTAGTGCTCTGAGCCTCTTTCCTTCCCTATTAAAGGGGAATAATAGCCATCTTTCTCATCGGGTTGGTGTGAGAGCATATTTGTTCAAGCAGGTGCCAGGTACCTGCTCAATGCTGAGCGCTGTGCCGAGCAAATGTGAACTGCCATGGTGTGTCGTTGGCATTGTCGGTATCGTGGGAGCCCTGCGATAGTGGAAAACTGGCTCACGGACATATATAAATATTAGCATGACCCCTGCTAAATACCAGTTGAGCTTGTAACTTGTGTATGGCAGTGGAGTGTATGGGTTGGCAGTGGGGGCGGGATGGCAGGACTGAGTACGACTTGGAGCGGGTGCTACAGACGGACGGCAGGGACAGGAGAAGGCGTGTTTGACACAGTGAAGGGCTGGGCTGGTTGCTGCCCTGTAGAAGTCTGTGTGGCAGGGGACAGCTAAACAAATAATGTGGAAGGACAGGGGCAATCAGTGAATTACATGGGTGATTGGGCGAAGGGCGGCTCTAGGATGTGGCAGTGAGCGGTAATGGCAGTGACAGGTGTCACGGGAGGTGCTCGCTAGGCGCCAGGCACCGTGCTCGTGCCCCCCCAGGACTCCCAGCAGCCCTCGGGAGCAGATTGGAAACTGAACACTGACAAGACATGCCAGTCCCCAAAGGCACACAGCTGGCAAGTGGCACGGCTTGGGTTCAACCTCAGATGTGTGGCTCTAGAGTCCGCGCTTTGAACCCCGTGCTGTGTGCCTCTGAAGGCAGACGGGGTTCTTGCCTGCAGGGTGTTGACACTCTCAGTAGGTGAGTCAGTCAAACAAGTAAACGTGATATAACCTGCCAGGTTGTCGTAAATGTGGTGAAGGAAATACCGTTGGGTAAGTGGTTTTGGAGGGTGACGAGGATTGATGTTTTAGTGTGTTACTTGCTTGGGCTGCGGTAACAAAATACTATAGACCAAGTGGTTTACACTGTTTTCTCATGGTTCTGGAGGCTGGAAGTCCAAGATAAGAGTGTCAGTTGGATTAATTCTTCCGGGGCCTCTCTCCTTGACTAGCCAGATGGTCGCTTCTCCCCAGATCCTCAACGGCTTTCCCTCTGTGCTCAGCCCTGGTGTCTCTCTGTCCATCCCAATCTCCCATACACCAGTCATTGGATTAGGACCTACCCCAATGGCCTCATTTAACTCAGTCACCTCTGAAACGCCCTCCTTCAGATACAGTACCATTTTGGGATACTGCGGTTAGGACTTCAGCAAATGAACTTGAAGGGAGCACAGTTCTGCCCATAACACTCCACCCTTAGACCACCAAAATGTGCATCCTTCTCATGTACAAAATGTATCTAACATCCCAGAAGCCCCAAAGTCTTCACCTATTCAGGGGCAACTCTGAATCTCACCTAAATATCTTCTAAAGCAGGTGCAGGTGAGCCTTGAGGAATTATTCATCCTGAGGCAAAAATTCCTCTTCAGCTGGGAGCCTGTACCAGCGCTGATAGACATTGGCATTGTAAAAGGAAGAAATTGAAAGAAGAAAGGGGTCATGGATTGAAGCAAATCCAAACTGTAGCAGGGCAAATTCCGTTCGATTTTAAGACTATAGAGTAGTTTCTTAGATGCTCTGTCCTCTGAGCCTACCTGGGCGCTGGTCCTGCCTTCCAGAGGCACTGGGGCTACATCCTGGCCCATGGGAACCAAGGAGGAGACAAAATATGGGCCTGTGGTGGGAAGGACAGCCCTGCTAAGCTCTGCGTCACCTTCGGGGTCATTTTTCCCCTTATCTTGACACACAACTGGATAGTTCTATTGTCCTATCCCATAGAATCCCTGAAATCTGAGAGCGCTCCTTCATTTTTGCTCTTCCTCTGTGCCCTTTGATTTACCGTATATTGCTGTGTATAGTACACTCCCATGTATAATATACACCCATGGTTTCGGTCCAAACATTCAGGAAAAGAATCTTTCGTTTTAATTTTTTAATTCAATTATGTATTTATTTATATTTAGATACTTGGTTTTTGTATTATAAAGGAAGTTTAGTGTTTGTTTTTGGACATACCATGGTGCCAGAAATTTTATACAATGAGTAATTATAAAAGGTATTTCAGGTACTGCCCATGTATAATGCACATCATTATTTTTCCCTAAAAATTTTGGGCAAAAAAGCACACATTATATATGGCAAAACACGGTATGTTTCTGCTGATATAACCCCATATTTGTTCCTGGCTTTTGCTGAGATGGGTGATTAAATCAATGAGTCACATTCTGTATGCAGTGATTGTCCAGTTGCACCTTTTATGTTCTCTCCCTTTCTTTTTTTTTTTTTGTAATATTGATAGGTTAAGAATTCTCCAAATCTTCAAGTTTTGGTTCCTTTTTGCTTGACAATTTTTTCTTCAATTTCTCTGTATGCTCTTGTATTTACTATGAGCAGCAAAGATGGTCCGAGGTTTGCTCTTGATTTGTTCCACTTATTTTATGTGTTCATCAGTAACAGCCCTCCTTTACTTTCTAAGCCTTAGAGCCAGGCTGTTGACGTGGTTAGAGGTACCTGAAGGGCCTATCTTCTCAATGTTTTCCTTGATGGGGAATGCCATCGGTCAGGTGTCTCAACTAACATGCTTTAGAAAACAAAGCTTAGAGTGTTTTCTTTTTGTCTTCTCCTGCTTCCAACCATCATCACAAACTAGATTAAGTCTTAAACCATCATTTTTCCCTCTACCACCACCAGACTCCACCTGGGCCCCAGTGTTAAGAACCATCAGGAAATAAGCTCTTGCTTTTTGTACATCGGAAAGAACCAGGAACTTTAGAACACACTATATTTCATTACTGAAAATAATACGTTCTCATGATAAAAAATGAAGATTCCCACCTCAGTTGTGCAGGGCGCCTCCCTGCATCCCCGCTCCCCTGAGCAAATAAGGCCGATGGGGACGGTTTTGCCACAGTTTTGCGGCAGCCTCCAGGGAATGAAAAAGTTCTACTGTGAGAACTTCGCTAATCCTTCTGATGTTTTACTATCTATTGGCCCAAAAGGTGCCCAGTTACACTGTAAATATAAAAATATCTGGCCTTTGTTTTTTATTCTTGTGTAAAATATTTTATATGCTGATTTTCAAAACATTTAGGGAGAGAAAGTGACTTGTAACACTTGAAAGTTCATGGAACAGGGCACTGCATTGAAACAGGACTTTGTGCAGAAAAAAAACCACTTTCTGGGTTTTGGCCAATGGTTCTACTTTCAGGACATTTATTCCATACAGTGCTGCATGATAGAGACCAAGATTTATAGTTGGTGATTTCCTGAATAACAACTCGGATGGCAAACACCTCAGTGAAACAACTTTCATATGCTCTGCAAGGCACAAGGTAGCATAACAGAATGGATTGCTTGTCTCAGGATTTTCATGAGTTTGATTGTTTTATCTTTTTGTAAGACAAAATGGCATTAATTATTTTTCTTTTTGGCCTAAAGCTAAAATTGGAAAAATTTCACCTTTATCTCCCCTTCATCCTTCTCCCAGCACCCTCCCCCCACTTCCTCCTTCTCCCAGTCTCCCTTGGGTGAGACCCTATACTTTTACTTATGAAAACTAACTCAACTAAAAAACATTGATGGGAGACTATTTAAATGATAAAAGGGAAATTTCTTTTACTTCCATTTTGTTTCTGTGTCTGGTATTTGGTCTGAATTTTCCTTGCAGAAAGAGGAGAAAATAAGCGATACTAATAACAAAGTAACCCCTCTAGCTTATAAGATGCTCAAAAGAAGTAGCTTTGACTTTTGCTTTGGGGCGAGACATCCAGTCACTGGTGGTGTGGTCAGTAGGCGCACGCAGTGGAAGGAACAGGGAAGGAGCAATAAGTGCACAAGGTCAGCAGGAGGACACACGGCCAATTCTGGCTTTCATTTCTGTGGATGTTTAGGTCAAATCTGAAGACAGGTTTTGGATGAATGTGAAGTCTTTCTAGCTTGATTTTGTGTATTCATGCTTTCTGTGCTATCATACAGAAATCACAGACATGTATATCATTGGAATAGAATTGAGAGTCTAGAAATATCTTTCCACATTTGCATTTCATTGATTTTCAGCCAGCATGCCAAGACAATTCAATAGGATAAAGTGTAGTCTTTTTAACAGATTGTGCTGGGACAACTGGATATCCACACGCAGAACATTAAGTTTGACTCTTACTTCTCTCCATATGCAAAAAATAACTGAAATAAGATTGAAGCTCTTATATTTAAGAGCTTAACTCTAGAGCTCTTTGAAAAAAACAGGTAAATATTTGTGACCTTCAGTTATGCAATGGTCTCTTAATATGACACCAAAAGTATGAACAACAAAAGAACAGATAAGTAGGACTTTGTCAAACATTTTTGTGCCTTCAAAGACACCATTAAGAAATTGATAAGCCAACACACATGATGGAAATGTATTTTCAAATCATATATCTGATAAGGGACTTGTATATGGAGTATATAAAGACCTCTTATAACTCAATTATAAAAATATAACCCACCTAGAACATGAGCAATGGACTTGAATATACAGTACTCTATAGAACATATGCAAAAGGGCCATAAGCACATGAAAAGACACTCAGTATCATTAGCCATCGGGAAACAAAAATCAAAACCCTAATGAGACATCACTGTGCATCTACTAGGATGTCTACACTCAGAAAGACAGCTATTTGTTGGCGAAGAGGTGGGGAAATTAGAATCCTCATACAGGGCTGGTAGGGACATAAAATATTGCAGCTGCATTGGGAAACAGTCTGGAAGTTCCTAAAGACTAAACATTCTACTTCTAGGAATATATTCAGGAGAAATGAGAACATATGTCCATGCACAAACTTCTGTATTAATGATTAAGCAATGTCACTCATACTAGCCAAAAAGTGGGAAAAAAACCCAGATGTCAATAAACTGTAACTAGATAAATAAAATGGGGTACGTCCATACAGTGGAATATGGTTCAGCAACAAAAAGGAACGCAGTACTGACACATTCTACAGATGAACCTTGAAAGCAGGAAGTAAAGGAGCCAGTCACAAAAGGCCATATGTTGAATGTTTCCATCCGTATGAATTATCCAGAATAAGCAGTTCATAGAAATCAAGCAGATTTGGCAGACTGGGAATCTGGGGATAAATGGGGAATAACTGCTAATGAGTAAAAGGTTTCTTTTCGGAGTGACGGAAATGTTCTAAAATTGGCAATGGTGATGGTCTCACCACCCTGTGAATGTGCTAAAAAATTAGTGCCTTGCACCTTAACTGCGTGAGTGTATGGTGTGTGGCTTATTTCTCAGTAAAATTAGTAGTAAACCAACAAAATCATATTACATAATTACAGTGTCTCTGAATTCTGCTGTAATTTTAGACTCAGGGACCGGAACAAGTGGCCCGTTTCCCGGGCCTCCGGTGATGCCAGAGCCAGACCTCCTGAACTTCAGGCCAGTCGTCTCTACGCTGCGATTGGTGGCAGGAGTTTGACCCCAACGGGCCATAAAAATCACACTTAGAGTCTTAATTGGTTTGGCCAGATAATGCCAGTTTGTGCAAGAGACAAGCTACTGAAGTTGAGGTTGGCAGTAGAAGTTGAACTCTTTCTCATGTAACCTTGTTGAGAAGACTCTTTGAGACCCTGCCTTGGCTAAGAAGCTCTTGTGGAGGGTGCCTTATCTGGACAGGCTGCAAGCTTCTTGTACCTGACTGCTGCTTGCCACAGCACCCACAGGGCAGCCCAGGCCATTTACTCTTTATTGTTATTATTGATTTTTTTAAAGAGAGAGGAAAAACAGTTGTCATTCCACTTATTTATGCACGCATTGGTTGCTTCTTGTATGTGTCCTGACTGGAGATTGAATCTGCACCCTTGGTGTATTGAGACGATGCTACAGGGTCGTCCAACCTGCAGCTTGTGGACTGCATGTGGCCCAGGATGGCTATGGATGCAGCCCAACACAAAATCGTAAATTTACTTAAAACCTTTCTTTCCCCTCAGTTTTCATTAGTGTTTGTGTATTTAATGTGTGACCCAAGATGAATCTTCTTCTTCCAGTGCAGCCCAGAGACACCAAATGATTGAACACCCCTAACTGAGCTACCTGGTCAGAGCCAGGGCTAGGGCCAGGGCACTTACTCTTGTGGGGTAGATGACAGGGAAATCTGCCAGTGGTGATCCTAACAATACTTCTTTCATATCCTATGGTCTCGAGGATTAAGTGATAATCCCCATAAAATATTAAATTCAGGTTCTAGCACAAAATAGTGCTTAATAAATACTAGTTATCATTGATGAGAGTAGCATCATGTTTGACTTTGAAGGCAGTGAAGCAAATATATCTACATTGATGCCTAAAGTTGCACAAATGCTACATTTATAAACCTTTGGCCATGTCCTAAAAGATTTTAAGTGTGCGGCTTGGAACACTTTTCTTAAGCAGGCAGAGTCTTTCATTTAATAGCAATTTACCAGGGACCCACTACATATAAACAGGTTGGCAGGCACAAGGGATTATAAAGAGGAAGAAGAGGTGGCTGGTGCCTTCGTGCAGTTGGTACCGTCATAAGCATTAGCAATGGCTAGACTTTAAATGGGCTGTAGCTAACCTAAGTTTTTGATGTCATTAGTGTTTTAAGCCAAGTGCACATATATTCTGATACAGACAAAAGTACACGGGGTTACCTTTTTTAACAAGCCCAAGTCTAATGTGTCATACTTCACACTTGGTATTTTAGCTTCCAGACCCCAGCTCCCAGTTGATAGCTCCTCTCCCCACCCCGCCCCGCAGTCCGTTTATCTATCCCCGCCCCCACACGAGCACCCCAGGTACAGGACTGTTGTGAAGCAATGATATAGTGAGTGCTGTGTGAGAAACAATTTCCTAAATTAACAATTATTTGAAAATAGATGGTTTTAATGTGAAATAGCATCACTAATGCTACAGTTTGTAATTTAGTGAGACTAGAAACTCAGTCTACTGCAATGGCTTTTAACTTGGCCAGATTTTTATTAAAATGGCAACAACATTGATTTCTTAATTATTTTTGAGTTTGGCAGGTCTGTGGCACTCATAGTTCAGTTTATCTCAAACAAGGCTCATATGAACCAAACGTCCCTTATTTACCTTGGAAGGGTACGTCTCCTTGTGCCTGTTCCTGTTCCTGTGTTCCAGTCTCACAGGCCTGCTAGACTATGAGAGTGGGGGTGTCATCCCACTGTCCTCACTTTCCCCTTTAGCAGAGGAGAAAACTGGGGCCCAGACGGGCGAGGGAATGTGTCTGGGGCCTCGCAGTGGCCCGAGACCCTGGAGCAGAGAACTCCCCTTGACAGCAGCCCCTGACCCTGGCTGCTGAGACTTCTCTTTCCTTCCACCCTGTTTTCCGAGCCGTCTCCCAGTCCTGTTACTGTCTCCTTGAAATGTTTCCTGGTCTCCTCCCTTCCCCTCTCTTCCTGTCTGATCTTGTCCCTCAGTTTCTCACAGCGGGAAAAGCCTGACAAAGCGCTTTGTCTCCGGGACATCCATCATACAAGATTAATTTTCTCTAATTGCCACTGTCAGCATGTCACTCCCCTGTTCGGAAGCTTCAGGAGCTCCCTGCTTCCCGTGGCAGCAAATATCAACACTTCGTTGTTGTGCTCGGTCCTCCCGAGCCCAACGCTCTGCATGTGCCCAGGTGCGTTTCATCCTCCTCCTGCGCCCCAAAGGCCCGGGTCTTCTGAGGGTTTTCTCCCTGAGCCGGCCGTGTGCCGTGTATGCTGCGGGCCTGTCCGCTCCCTGGCTCTAGTGTTCCTCCTGCCTTTCCAGATACTCATTTTTTGAGACCAAACCCTGATCCTACCACCTTTTCAACGTTTTCCCAATTATGGCAGCGATAACCCTCCCTCCCGTGTTCCCCAACGTTTTCTTCTTATGCACTAACACGTGGCATTGGGCATAATTGCTTCTCGTATATGCTGCTCAGGTTTATCTTGCAATTGCATTGCTTTCTCAAGTATTTAATGCTCTTTGAAGGCAGGGCTTATATGTTTTTGTTTTTCTCACATATTGCATGCTTTACAGTGACTAATAAGTGGTCAATAAATACTCCTTGCCTATTAGGGCCTCTTTGAGCTTTTAAAGGATGCTGTCCAGAGCTACAAACAGTTCAGACATCTTACAGTGTTCGCTGCTTGGATCGGGATCAGTTGTTAATATTGCAGAACAGTGCTCCAGTGTCTGCCAAATGTTGATGGGATCAGCCGCTGCTGTGTTAACGATCCTCTGGGGGCACTGGCTGTGGAGGCATTGTGCGCGCACTAACAGTTTCGGTTTGTTTGCGGATAGGTTGCAGGGGGTTGGGGAGCTCCCCCACGGAGAGCCGGCACACCTGCCTCCTGGACCTGGTAGCAGGAATAGTTAGTTCCTTGAGTGTGAATAGGAATGGCATTATCCTCAGCACACCGGTATGAAGTGGGAACTGGCCTGGCTCCCCTCCCATGGTGTGTCCTTGAGCCACTAACGACCTTGGTGCTCTCTTTTCTACAATACTGGCACTGTGTCCTCAGATTCAACCTGATCTTGTTCTGAAATATGTTTACAGAACCCAGTAAATCCTCTACCTTCTCAAAAAGGTAAGCCTGTTTGATAAGCACCTGATATCAGAAGAAGGAACTTGTATTGTTTAAAGAAGACCATGACTACTTTCTGCATTTTAGTGTCCCTTCGCATGCCCTCCTGCCTTTCCTGAGAGTCACTCCTGGACTGGGGCAACTGCGGGTTTTATTGCACCTTGAATTATGCTCTCCCCTGCCGCACAGCCCCTGCGAGAATCTCCTGTGCAAAGGGCTCATAAACCTGAATTACTTTATTCTGTCATGTCAGCAGGACTAACTCCACCCAGAGAAAATGGTTTGGCTTTTTTCCTCTTTGGTACAAAAGAGAATTGGCGGAGACTCGAAGTTGACAAGCTTTGGCATGGTGGTGACTTCGGGACCTCTGGCCTCGTGCCCCTCGTTCAGCTTGTGTTCTGAATCCTTGTTCCACCCAGCAAGTCCTGTCTTTCCATCTGTGACACCAGTCCTGCTCCCTTAGTTCCTGCCTCCATCACACACACTGAGAGGCAGCATCTCTCCACTTCTAGAAAGTCACCCAACTGGGGTCACTTGAATGTTTTGTTTTTTTAATCCCTTCAGGTGGATGGAAGTCTGCTTAGTGGAAGAATTGCCACCGACCACCGAGCTGGAAGAAGGGCTCCGGAACGGAGTTTACCTTGCAAAGTTAGCCAAGTTCTTTGCTCCAAAAATGGTATCGGAGAAAAAGATCTATGATGTGGAACAAACACGTTATAAGGTAACTGAGATCTAATTTGTTTTATCTTCCAGCTAAAAGTGTAAATTCGGTATTTTATTTCCTCTCCCTTCTTTTAATGTGTCTATAAGAATTTTGAGGGGGTGGGATGTATGTCCTTGGTCTTCGAAGCCCATTAATAACCTTTCCTGAGGCAGCAGCCATTGTAAAAGCGAAGCGTTTGTATTTTCAGGCTGAGGCTGAGGGACCTGCGATCTGTGCGGCTCCCCCCTCACTCCTCCGTGGAGGCCATTTTTATTAGCACCAGTAAATGGCAGTGTGTGGGCACTCTGCCCCCCTTTTCTTCACCACCACACCGTTTTATTACTCCCCTTATTCTCATCAAGGAATAAAATACCCAGCTGGGACTTGAACTTGTAGCCCCAAAGAGTTAGGGCCAGTGTGATAAAATGAGTAGTAATATTGAATAGTCAGGTAGGAATTCCTTTCCATTTGGTATTTAAAACAAAATATGATTAACCTTTTTATATGCAACCAGTTTTAGGAATTATTTCACAGCTAATTTGAGAAGGTGTATAGAGGAGAACACAAGACTGAAATAAACACCAATCTTATATCACTTAAAACATTCTGATATTTTAGAGAATGTGTCTAACTATTTACAGGTAAAGTAATATGTCCGGGATTTGCTTCAAAATAATTGGGAGGCGCTTGGGTAGATGATCCAAGACTGGCCGTGAGTTCATGATCGTTGAGGCCGGAGGATGGGGGCACAGGTTCATTGCACCGTCCTGTCTACACTTCTGTGCTTGAAACTTTTCATTACACAGTGAAGGAGGGAAAGGTGAACACTGGCCCTTCATTAGATTGTCTTCAAAAGGGAGTTTTAAAATGTGTGACGTTTCCCTTGCCCACTTCTGATCAGGGTTTCTAAACCTGCTTTGAAACTTGATTCTTTATTTTCTTAGTGAATTCTTTTTATGGGTATTTTTCATTTGCAGATTTTCAACTATCCTTAAAAGTTGTTTCTTTTACAGCCACAAGGACGACATTAAATCTAGTTCAAAGCGGCATGAGTTCCCATGTATTGCAGGATTCACAGAACCCTTCAGTGGTTATTGAGACAAAATTTATTTTAAAAATATGTGTATTCAGAGCAAATGTTTAAATAATCATGTAAACTAACAGCAGACAAGAAGAATTAACAAATCTTTTACAACAAATCTGTTTTCATGGTGTAGCCTAAAAGGTAACTGAGCAAAAGTTGCTGCCTTGAATAATGTTATGAGTAAGGGTTTGCATTTGTTAAATAAGTGGAGCTTAGGAAGCCATGTCTCACCCTGGAGTTTCAGCTCACTATAGCCTTCCACAAGACTTTAATGAAATAACAACTCAGCCAGCCAAAATTAGTTTTCTAATTTTGAAAAATATTTTTAACGCTTAGAAAGCACAGGAAACAATTATTTGTATATCCTCATCACAAAATAAATGAATATATGTCCACATTTTAGAGCATGATTTTTTTTTTTCTACAATGGTTGCTACCAAGATCTAGGCCTATTGGTACCATCCCAACAGCCAGGGAGATGTGACAACAGAGCTAAGCTCCAGCCCACTCCGAAAGGGATTTGTGGGAACCTTGTGTTGACACCGTGGATGGTGGGAATCGGGGCGGAAGGACAGACCTTCAGTGGAGGGGAGCCCCAGAGCAGAGAGTGGCTCACTCCTTCCTCCCCGGGGACGGACTTCAGGCAGCTTAACTACAGGCGTGTCTTTCCAGTTCAGTTGTGGCTTCCCTCCTGGCAACTGAAGCAGGTACTGTTTCCGGCTGACCTTAGAGGTCCTACTATTTTGAATGAATGACAACTTGTCACTGGGATAGAGATGGGACATATGTCTGATCTTTTGTTACAAAATAAAATACCTGTGGGGCCCAGGCAGGTGAGCCATCCCTAAGTTGAACACGGTGAGAAAGGGAAGTGCTGTGTTCCGCCCTCCTCCCCCCATCGGGCCCCTGGAAGGCTGGGGTGCCCAGAAGAAGAGCTGCTGGCGGAGGGGCGGAAAGAAAGGAAGTAGCAGAAAGAGGGGGCCGATGCCGGCTGTGACGTGGGAGAACACGCAGGACAAATGGGAACTACTCCTCTGCTAAATCACGGGGGGAAAGAGGTGTTTCTTTTTTTTTCCTTTTATTAAATTCCTGAAAGTGCTTAATGTCCCCGAATGGGAATGTTTCATGATTTCCCATGTAATCATAACATTTTTATTTTAAGGCCATTTAATTTCTTCTACAAAAATGAAAGGAGACAATTATTAGTGAACAGGAGACTTTATTAAATGCCCTGCTCTTGTGTTATTCAGGACTAAAACCCATCGCGTAGTCTTTTCCCGGGAACAGTAAATCCTGGGGCTGCCGCAAAGATGTGCAAACCCGAGGGAACCCTCAGTAACCCGGGCCACCCTTGATGTGCCATCTGGAAACCATGAGTTCAGCAGCCTTGCGCCCTCGCTGCAGGATCTGCCTAGACGGCAGCCATAGAACATGACCCGCCTGCTAGGCAGTGTCCCCTCAGTCTGGGCACTGGTGCCTTTGAGTGAAGCAGATGGGAGCTTTCGTGCTGCCCCACGCTCTCTGCCAGCTTATATGCCAGCTTATAGGCCCCTTTTAATTTAGGATTAAAAGGATGCCCGAGGTCTTTGAGTTGAACCTTCCAGTGATGAGTATTTCTCTGTCCACCTCCACCCCGCTCAGGTCTGAGGTAGGTGACCATGCCAAGTTTGCAGTGACCCCTGACACTGTCCCTCTTGGGTTCACCATGGTACACTGTGATGGTTGTTTTGTCATGAAGGCAAAAACCCTCTGTGTCTTCTCTGCCATACCCTTGGTGAATGGCACAGGGTCTGGCGGTGGCAGAGAAATAGCTGTTGGGTGAAAAATGAATGGCGGTAGTCTCAAGTAACCAAAGGACTCTGTTTCTTTTCATGTCTTCTCTGCTTTGTTCGATACTTAATCAAGGTACTTCAAGTTTGACACCTTTCTGTTAAGTGTGGTGCTCACACCTACTGTAGAACCACCTGACGGGTGTGTACAAAAACGTGGACTCTTAGACCCCAACCCATGCTACTGAGTCAGGCAGAATCTCTTGACCAGAGACTTAGGCAATGCCTTCTTAATAGTCATCCCAGGTGATTCTTTTCTTATGTACCACCAGGGTTTGAGAACCACTGCTCTGTGGTAGATAAATGTGAATATAATAAATTTTAATAAAGCTACAGGGAAAGAAGATTTAATTGTACTATGATAGAAGTATATACAGGGTAGAGCTCGTCCAACCGTATTATACGTAGCAACACCCACTGTGTGCCGAGCACTCTGGACAGCGAGGGGAGCAAGTGGGCGTGGCTTCACGGCACTTACAGCTGGAGAGACAGACTGGGAGTGAGTGTACAGTGTGAATCCTGTGAGTGTGAAGGGAGAAGTTGACAGCAACAAACAGAAGATGTGCTTCTCTGAGGAGCCGTTTTTCTCAGGCTGGAAGAATGAGAAGAAAATCATCCATGGGCAGAGTTCAGGGGAAGGAGTGGGGAGAATAGTCCAGAGAAAGGGCCCCGTTCGCAACAAGCTCCTCAAGGAAGACCAGAGCTTGGCCAAGCTGAGTGTCTGCGAGGCTGCACTGAGGGGCCGTGATGAGAAATAGATCAGGAGGGAAGCGGAGACAGCTCAGGAAGCCACACGTGGAGCATCTCTGACTTCATCCTAAGTGTGGGGGTTGGCGGCGGGAGGAAGCCTTTGAAACGTTAAGCAAGGCATCCTGGTGCAGGGGCGCCTTGGGGAGACCTGTCTGCTGCTCCGTGTGGTTCAGAACAAACTGGAGGTGGGAGGAGGGTGGGGGCACAGCAGGATGAGGGGGATTATTCAGTCCTGGTGAGAGTGGCCTGCACAGCAAGAACTAAGTGGATTCAAGAGGAAAACAAAGGGTGAATCCTGGAAAGTGATTGGAAGTGGGTGGAGGGCAGAGAAGAGAAGACAGCTGTGTGGACAGTGGGAGACAGCCCGAGAGAGAGTGGTCAGTCCTGAAAGGGGAGGGTGGGGGGGTGAAGGAGCCAGAAATGTTTCTGTGGTGAAGGCTTGAAAGAAGAATGTCCCCAAGCAGACTAGCGGGGCAAGGGAAAGAAAAGGAGGAGGAAGGCATTCCTTGGAGAGGGCTCAGCCTGACAAGCCTTGAAGACGAGAAACGGTGTTCCGACTCTGCGCAGATCATTCTAGACTTGTAATAAGTAGTTGGTGACTATTTTGGTGAGCCTTAGATAGGGAAAGCGTACGCATGGTGATTAGTAGTACGAGCTATAAATCAAAACGTTTGAGTTGGGCCTCACCCCTAAGTTTACCTCTGTGAGCCTCAGTTTCCTCACCCGTCAAGTGAGAAGAATAATCATAATAGCGTCTGCCTTCGTGGAGACGCTGTGAGGAACAAGTGTGACTGCCCGTGGCGCGGTGCCCGACAGAGGCAGCGCCCTGGGAGTGTGTGAGGCGGTGGTGGCTCTGAGGCTCTGTGCGCAGTGAGCTGAACAGAATGTTTGGATTTGGAGTCGGGAGTCTGGCAAGTTAGCCTTGGCCCTGAGCTTAACCAGTGAGATCCACTTGAATGCATCTTAAATACTTTGGTCCTCAGTTTGCTCATCTATCAAATGAACAATTTCGAATAATTATGGGTTTCTAGGCTACTAGTTCTAAAATGCTTTGATTCTACCATGTAAGAAGTTACCAATCAAAGAAGGCTTAACAATTCCTTACCTACTCAATTTAAGCAAGAAAAAACCTTGCTTGCTGTGTTGTAACAGTTTGGCAGTGGGAAATCAGTATATACTTTCTAGTCCAATACCTGAAAAAAGTTGGGTGGCTGGATGGCAACAACCCTCGGCTAAGGATGACCTATAGATGGCCACGTAGTCTAATATTAATATGAGGGATTAGTGAAGAAAATGGCCAAACTAAAAATGGTTATAATGGATTAAGACTATTCCGAGCCTGTTTAGAAAACCATCTGTGTTCTAGTTAAAGGAAATTTAGTAGATTAAAGGTGTGTAATGCAGTTCGTTCACTGAAGCTCATTTCTTAAATGTGCAGCTCTGGCTCAAAGGGTTCTGAAGTCAGTGGTCCTCAGGTGTGTAAAGCGGATGAAGGAAGATGCCTAATTACTATGTTTAGTGCAGATCTGCTGCCAAGGTGACCGCCCTTTCGTTCAGTGCCTCTGACATGACCCTGCAGGTGAATGGAAGTTTCAAGCCGAGTGTTGTAGCATAATAATTACAACAGCCAACATTTATTGCATTCTTAAGTGTACGTTGTTGCCACAAGGTGCTGCGTGAATATTCTCACTTAATCATCTCAACTCAAAGAAGTGATCTTGCTTTCATTTTGCGGCTGAGGAACCAAGGTTCAGAGAAATTGATAACTTCAAGCCGTGTTCATCCTAGTTTAGAGGAGGAGGTTTAGTTTTTTTTGTTTATTTGTTTTGGTTTTTTGGGGTTTTTTTTGTTTTGTTTTTGTGTGGTGCCAAAGGGCCTTTTCTATGTCTTGATGTTATTGTGGATTGTTCCCAAATTGTTCCTCCGTGGCCACAGATTGACCGTGTCTGAGAGTTGTTTGCATTCTGCCACAGCTGTCTATGCTGAGTTACAAACCCTCAGACACTGCAGCCTGGCTGTCGGCTGTCTGGCCAAGGGCGCTCTGTTCCTCTCCTCCTCCCCTCCCCCTCCTTCTCCCCTCCCCCTCCTTTTCCCCCTCCCCCTCCTCCTCCTTCTCCCCCTCCTTCTAGTTATTTCGTAGTAACCAGCTCATTTCTTCCCTCTGAGGAATAACCCAGCCACAATTAGGACCTGTGCTCTCTGGGGTTCTCTGTACAGGGAAGGTATTCAGATCTGGAGAGACCGCCTCTTCAATTCTGGATCAGCCACTTCACAGCTATTTGACATGAGACAAATTGCTTCATCTTTTTGGCCTACATTTCTTCATCTCTAAAATGTAGGAGTGATAATCACTTTGCAGGGTATTTTGAACATTAAATATAATTTTATAAAGTATTTGACCACACTTTGCAATCTCAATAAAGAGTGACCACTATTAAAAAAGCATAAACAGCCCTGGCTGGCATAGTTCAATGGATTGAGCATGGGCCTGCGAACCAAAGGGTTGCTGGTTCTATTCCCAGTCAGGGCACATGCCTGGGTTGCAGGCCAGGTCCCCCAGTGGGGGCCACGTGAGAAACAACCACACATTGATGTTTCTTTTTTTTTTCTTTTTCTTTTTTTTTATCGATTATGCTGTTACAGTTGTTCTATTCCCCCCCTTCATTCCCCTCCACCCTAGCCCCCCGTCCCCACCATTACCCCCCCTTTAGTTTATGACCATGTGTCTCAAGTTCTTTAGATTCTATATTTTCCATACTATTCTTGCCCCCCCATCTATTTTCTATCTACTGTCTATGCTACTTATTTTCTGTGCCTTCTCCCCCCTTCTCCTCCCACTCCCCTGTTGCTAACCCTCCTTGAGATCTTCATTTCTATGTTTCCACTCCTGATCTAGCTGTCCTTTTAGTTTGCTTTTGTTTTAGGTGTGGTTGTTAATAACTGTGAGTTTGTTGTCCTTTCACTGTTCATGTTTTTTCAACTTCTTTTTCTTAGATAAGTCCCTTGAACATTTCATATAATAAGGGCTTGGTGATGATGAACTCCTTCAACTTGACCTTATCTGAGAAGCACTTTATCTGTCCTTCCATTCTAAATGAAAGCTTTGCTGGATAGAGCAATCTTGGTTGTAGGTCTTTGGATTTCATGACTTGGAATACCTCTTTCCAGCCCCTTCTTGCCTGTAAGGTCTCTTTTGAGAAATCTGCTGACAGTCTGATGGGAACTTCTTTGTAGGTGACTGTCCCCTTAGCTCTTGCTGCTTCTAGGATTCTCTCCTTCATTTGAATCTTGGCTAATGTAATGATGATGTACCTTGGTGTGTTTCTTCTTGGGTCCAACTTCTTTGGGATTCTCTGAGCTTCCTGGATTTCCTGGCAGTCTATTTCCTTTGCCAGATTGGGGAAGTTCTCCTTTATTATTTGTTCAAATAAGTTTTCCACTGGTGGCTGTTCCTTTCCCCCTTCTGGTACCTCTATAATTCGGATGTTGGAGCATTTAAAGATGTCCTTGAGGTTCTTAAGATTCTCCTCATTTTTTTGAATTCTTGCTTCTTGACTCTTTTCTTTTTGGCCATTATTTGCTTTCTTCTGGTCCACTCCATTGATTTGAGTCCCAGTTTCCTTTTCATTGCTATTGGTTTCCTGTGCAATTCCATTCATTTCAATTAGTTTCGCCTTCATATGTTTGTCTAATTTGTGGCTATGATCAACCAGTTCTGTGAGCATCCTGATCACCAGTGTTTTAAACTGTGCATCTGAGGGTTTTGCTATTTCTTCATCGCTTAGATTTATAGGCTCTGGGGCTTTGAGATCTTCTTGAGCCATTTTTGGTCTGTTCGTGCCCTTTAAGTGTGAGGAGCGGAGGTATGGACTCCCAGGTCGCTGGGTTGTGACGCTGTATGTGGGGGCGTGGTCAGAGCGGGGAAATGGCGGGGCCCTCTGCTGTTTCTTGCAGCTGGGTGAGAAGCAGAGCCTTAGGTTGTTCACCGGGGCAGGGCCACTTAGGTCACTGGATTGTAACGCTGTATGTGGAGGCGGGGTCAGAGAAGGGAAATGGCGGCGCCCTCCTCCACTGCTTGCCGCTGGGGCTACTGGCTCTCATCCAATCGCCCACTCCCTCACTTGTCTATCCACACACGAATGCGCGACCACAGTCAACCCGCAGCCCTGCTCCCTCGCTGTTTCCCCGCGGTCACTCGCTGAGTTGCCCACCAGGTCCAACCCTGTGCCTGGGTTCTGCGCGCCTGGGTTCTGCGCGCCTAAGTCCGTCCCACCGAGTTTTCCTGTGCTACCCCGCTCCGCCAGCTGCTGCTTTTGCCCCTCTTACCGGTCAGGCTGAAGAATTTGTTGTTATCAGACTTCCGAAAAGTTCAATTTTCCATGTTCTGGCTATGTTTTCTGTTGCTAATATTTAGTTGTCTCTAAACTTGGTTGTGTGAGAAGGCACAGCGTCTCCACCTATGCCTCCATCTTGGCGGAAGTCTCGGATGTTTCTTTTCTCCCTCCCTTCCTCTCTCTCTCTAAAAATAAATAAATAAAATTTTAAAAAGCATAAACATTTATCAAATGTTAATTTGCTTATATTTCTTAATTTCTAAAAGCAACACGTATACTTTCTGTTAAATAAACTATTCAACTGTAAGTCACAGAAGATGAAAAGAACCAGGCTTTCTGAATGTAATTATTATACTGTTCTTATTTTTTTTGTGTGTTCAAATAGATAACATTGTGCTATTTATTTAACTAATCAAAAATACAAGACCATTTTAAGCTCCCAGTGGTTCATTACCTGATACAACTTAATGAGAAGAGACAATTATGCTGTGATATAGAATATGAAGGAAAAAAATGACTGGCTGATTAGGACTGTGAAGAAGAATGAACAATATAGAAAGACTATTTTTATCATATAAGTAGAAAAGTTCTTGTAAAACATTTCCACTGAAGGTTTACTTCTTGTACAGGCCAAGATGAGAGTTAAATTACAGAAAGTATAGTTACTAAAATTAGCTTAGTGTTGTGGATGGTTTTTTTCATCTTTGTATTTTCTATATTTTCCAAGTTTTCTACAGAATATTACATTAACAATCAGAAAAAAATGATTTGGCAGAACCAGAAACCACAAAAAAAAAAAAGCATTTTATTTAGTCTTCGAAGAACCCTGTTTTTTCTGAAGTTACTTGGCTTCTCAGCTGCGGTTGCCAAAATATTGACGCCGTGTGCGGATGTGTGTATGGGCGCACGCATGCATACACATGTCTCATAAAATAGCCTCAGGCATGTGCTATACATTAAATAGTCTTTGAGATGCTACGTCAAATGTGTGAATAATGGAAATTGGGATGATCTGTTACAAATGGTTGGGGTGTTGCTGAATAGTGTAGTCTCCTTTACTGCGGTCTTTAGTTGTTTTATGTGGGCTCTCATAACTTTATTCTGGGGGACATACAATTGAAAAGCATCCCACTAATGAAAAAAGTTATTACAAATGACTCACGTTTTATGTGCTTTCTACCCCCTTTCCTTTAGAAGTCTGGCCTTCATTTTCGACACACAGATAATACCGTCCAGTGGTTAAGAGCCATGGAGTCTATTGGTCTACCCAAGGTAAGCCTTCAAATATGGGAACCTGAGCTGGGAAGCCCAAAGGGATAGGCTATGAATGCGTCATTATAAAAACGATTTAGCAGATTGGGCATATTAATCGAACCAGGGTTGCTGGTTCGATTCCCAGTCAGGGCACATGCCTGGGTTGCAGGCCAGGTGCCCAGTAGGAAGCACATGAGAAGCAACCACACACTGATGTTTCTCTTCCTCTCTTTCTTCTTCCCTCCCCCCTCTCTCAAAATAAATACATAAAATTTAAAAAATAAATAAACAAGGTCAGAACAAATTTTAGCTGGTAGATAGTTGATCTAAAATAGCCACTTCCCTTTTTCTGTAGGCATTTAAAATTTTTTCATTGATTGATTTCAGAGAGAGAAGAAGAGAGAGAGAGAGAGAGAGAGATTTGTCGTTCCACTTATTTATGTACTCACTGGTTGACTATATGTGCCCTGACCAGGGATCGAACCCGCAACCTTGGCACATCCGGATGACACTCTAACCAGTTGAGTACCCGGTCAGGGCTTGTGTGGCCATTTATACTTAAGATTCCTGATCTCATTGTATCACTATAAATTATTATTATAAATTTATTTTTATAAATTATTACTATAAATCATTGTATTGCTTTAAATTTTAAAGGCTAGGGAGGTTATAGCTCTTACTCCTGAAATACATCTCTTAAATAAAACTCATTCAGCAAACATTGAGAGCTTGTTAAATTCCAAGAGTGGGCCCTTTTTAGCCTGTGTGACAGACAGGCAATAGGAGAAATGAGGAAATCATTTCATTTTATAGAAATTATAGAGCTATTTCTTGAACTTCTTATTTTGTAATAATTATAGACTCACAGGAAGTTGCAAAAAGAGAACTTATACATGCAGTCCTGATTCAGCCTTTCAGTGTTCAATGGCCACATCTCCTAACTGTCATAAATCGACGTTGGTGCATCACCGTTTCCTAGACTACAGACTTTATTCAGTTCTCACCGTTTTATATGCATTCATTGGTGTGTAGGTGGGAGTTCCAATAAGTCTGTGAAGACATTGTGTGGCCAGCACCACGGTCGAGGTCCAGACACCACAGAGGAGTGGACCTGCATCCCTCCCCTCTCCCAGTCCCCAGGCCGCCCCTAACCTGGTCTTCATCTCTCTTGTTTTGTCATTTTGACAGTGGTATAGAAATGGCATCATACATGAAGTTACCTGTAGCGACTGCCTCTCCTCATTAAGCACAGTGCCCTTGAGGTCTGTCCGGTTTTCGATGCATCGATATTTCACTGCTTTGTGTTGCTTAACGTACACCTATTTTAAATAAACAAAGCAGGAGTGGTTCAGCTGGAAGGTGAGGCAGTAGGCTACTGACTGATTAAGACCGGTGTTGGTGTTGGTGTTGATTATTATTATCATCCCAGTTTGCAACTAAAAACAACCCTCACAACAAAACAACAGATTTCTTTGTATAAATTATGCTTGCATATATATATACACACACACACATATATATATTTTGCTGATATTGGATTTAACTTAGATTATTTTATCTCAAAATGGTCAATATTGACTTATTTTATCCTGCCATTTTTAAGCCCTTTCCTTGCTCCTAGGGGCCCAGAACATCAAATGCTGTCCCCTTCTGGGCACTAGTTATAATATAGAATTCATATTTCTAGATTGTGATTTACCAAGTACACTAGGGGCTGGGTGGTAAACGAGTAAAAAGAAATTGCAGTGGGGTTTTTCTATGAGGCACCATGATTTAGACTAGGTGGTTTCACGTTTGAGAGATCTGATTTAAGCCTTTCCAGTTGTGTGTATGTAAGGCCAGGTTTTCCTTGGCATTAAGTCAAACAAGTGATCCATACAGCAGGTTCTATTTTAACACTGATTTTAATTGTGAAGGCACTGGTACATTACATTCCAGGGTGAGAAACCAACAGCATTCAGCAGTGTACTGATGTGTGTTTGCTATTAAATCTTCACTCTGTCAATGCGAGGGGCCTACTCTGTTCTCAGCCCCATGCTAGGTGCTGGGGATACAGTGCAGAATGAGACATTCTGCTGAAGCACCAATTGATCCCATCTCCTTGCTAAATGATTTTTCAGGAGAAATATAAATAGAAAAGTTCCCTGTTTCAAGAAAAGGGAGGAACATTTGTCTTCTGCTTACACAGAGAACTTTCAATCTGGCCACATTCTCCTGAATGGGGAATACTCTTCTCATTGACACTCTAACAGCAAATGTGTTAAAAGACAGTTGGAAAGACCTTGGCAATTTCCTAGGCAACAGACATTTCTTCAGGTGCTCAGTGACTATATGTTTGCATCCCAGGAAACTTTGCTTTTTTCCCTTCTCTCAGCTTTTTTCAATGCCCAAAAGAAAATCGCACTTGAGTGTCAAATACTTCTGTATGGTGTGTGATTTTTTTTTATGTCAAATTTTATAAACTGTTTACTGAAAGCAAGTAATATCAATATGCTTATATATTTTTAGAGAATTTATTTACTTATTTTTAGAGAGAGGGGAAGGGAGGAAGAGAAAGGGAGGCAACTGATTGCTTGCCTCTTGTGTGTGCCCCAGCCTGGGACCGAACCCACACCCAGGCATGTGCCCTGACCAGGAATTGAACCAGGGCCTTTCACTTTGGAGAATGACACCCACCCCACTGAGCCACACCAGTCAGGACCCAAATATGTTTATCTTGATCTTAAATTATTCTCTTTTTTTGTGCTTAGGAACAGTTAAGTTTGCACTTCGTTCTGAAATGTATCTTATTAGCCTTTTAACTTAGAGCTTAAAAATAGTGTAAATAGTGTACAGCCTTAATGTCCCGACCTTTCAATCTAGTAACTTTAGACTTAGATGTTTATCTAAAAGAGGTAATCAGGTGTTCTGAAAATGCAGGGATGTTCATTGCAGTGATTTCTAGTAGGGGGGAAATTGGGGGCAAAAATTTTCAACCATGGGGAACTGGTTAAATTATGGTTCAAAATAGGAAGGAATCATGCATCCATCAGAAATACTGATCTTAAAGAATAACAAAGGGGTCATGTTCTATTAAGTGTTTTAAAGGGGTTTATGATACGTACAATTTTATTTTTAAACTCACACATGCAACACATTCTAAAAAATCATATACAGAAAAAAAACTGGAAAAAAATCCCAAAATACTAACAGCGACACTAATAGTAATCTGGCGGTGGGTTTATAGACATTTTTCTTTTATACTTTATTTATTTTCCAGATTATATTTGGTGAAATCTATAGCTTTAGGCAGAAAAAAATATCCATGTGTGTGTATGTATGTAATACATATTCACAGAACTGGGTAGCCAAGTTCTTAACAATGTAATAAAATCCTGAAGAAGGATGTGTGTTTCTCAAGCCAGCAGACCTCTGGGCAGTCACAGGAGTAACTCTGCTACAGAAAGCAGAGTCTGCACAGGCTCAAGCCTTGTGGAAGGAAACAGCCACCGACCTAACTAACCTGGTGGACACAGCCTTCTTGGAGAGGCGGCTGGGAACCACCCCCACTGCGAACCACCCGCAGCGCCCCCACACACACACTTACTCACTTGAACCACCAGGTGGCGCGCTATCAGGCAGGGGATCAGATGCGGTGACTGGTCCTCCTGTAGAGCAAGATGAAGCAATAACTGAGAGATTCCTCTTCCTTGATATAAGTACAGAATGTCAAGGACAATCAGAGTAAGATCATTTGAGAGACTTACAACTAACTTCTAACTTTGTGAAGAGCAAAGCATAATAGAAACATTGTTTCTTTTGTTTTCCAGATATTTTATCCAGAGACAACAGATGTCTATGACCGGAAAAACATACCAAGAATGATCTATTGCATTCATGCACTGAGGTGGGAAAAATACAACTAAAAGTCTACAAAGTAAATTTAATTTAAAAATAGAAAGTAAATTTAAATAAAACTACAATTTTAATTTTAAAAGAGACCTTAAATTATTTTAATAACTGAAGAATTTTTTATTAGATTGAGTTATTTTGAATTTGCTGGTATAAAATTAAAATAATCGTCACATAAAGGTAATCATTGAACTTTGAAAATATTTTTCTGCCTTTTTAACCTAAATCAAAATAGAAAACCTGAAAATGAGTGAAAGATCTGTAAATATAATAGGGAGAAAACTTAAGTTGAAATGTCCAGAGAATCTCATAGAGTGCTAGAATATTCTTGGATTATGATGAAGTTTACAAATGTAACCAAAATATATCAAATGAGCAGCTTTAATGGTCATTATTTTAGTTTGGACACTCTTAAAAATTATCAGTTTGGTTCAGTTCTTATTGTAGATTAATAAAATTCAGTATAATATTTGTTTTCTTTGTTCCATAGAACTTGTATCCTAAGTGTAAAGGAGACACCTAGAAATTGCTTTAAATTAGTCAAAGCAAGATACATTCATTGTTTAAAAGCAATTGTTTGACAGCTAGGAGGTGGGCAGGAAGGTCGTGAGCGGGTGGAGGGACTGAGCAAAAAGGAAAAAGGACTCATGGACATGGACAACAGTGTGGAGATTGCGGGGAAGGGGGTCTAAGGGGACTAAATAATATTGGGAAAATACAATAAGGATTTTTTAAAGATTAAATCAAAATAATTAAAAAAATGAAAGCAATTGTTTGATAAGTTAATTTTTGAAAATGTTGAAACTCTGCTAGTTCACAGATCACTTTTAACCTTATTGTCCTGGAAGAAATGTGATTTTTAGATGGTAGCAAAGATGGTTTTAAAAATCCAGTTTGTGGCCCTGGTCTTGTGTGCACACAGGTAGGTAATGGCTGGAAGACTTCATGTCTAATTACATTTTAAATTTCTTTTAGAACATCTGCATTGTGTTTATATCACTAGAAGTCATTTTCCTGGCAGAATCTTCTGCCTAGAGGTTTATATTAACTTCTTCCTGGCTCTTTTCCTCTCCAAAGGAAAAGGTTTCTATAATAATTCATTGCAATTCTGGCCGGCTAGAGAAGAATTTTGATTATGTCATATAATTTGACTTTTCCCTGATCAGTACTCTTGAGATTTCTTTGGAAGATGACAGTTGCTAGAGATAGAGACCAAATGTAGGTGCCTACAATTGTTTATGATTTGTTTTTCTAATAATTGAGAACTGGGGGGAAAATACCTCTATGCCTGCCTCCTTATGTGTGGCTAATGTATCATTATGCCAGCAGGTTTTCTAAAAAGATTTTTGTGCGAAAGTGCTTATTTTGAGGAATATTTTCAAATGTTTTGTCCAACGTTTTTCGTCAAACATTTTTCAGCGCTCAGATGATCACCTAACATTATGGTTAGTACTGTTTTTGTGACCCGCGAAGCCAGCCACCATTAGTTAATGTCATTATCATATCCATGCATCATAATGCTAATGTCCAAATCTGCACCATGCTCATGCGGTGTCTTGTATACACTTAAATTGATTTCCCGAAGCGAAGCAACATACAGAGAAAGGATGTGCTGAGTTCCTTCTGGGTGATGTCACTGTGCTACAGAAATTATATAGAACTGAACAGAGGGTGACATTGTGTTTGCCGTAGTTTCAACAATGGCTCGAACAGTTTGGTAAACACAAAAGAGCAACTTCTTGTTGAGTGTCGCCAGCGCTATGCCAGCGTTGGTGTGGTAGTTTCTAGGACTGTGTTCCTCAGTTTTGCAGTTTCCGATCCTGGAGTCTCCATTACTGTTACCTACCCTGGGCAGATTCCTGTGGAGCCTGTCACTCACCAGATGGAACCTTAAACAGGATCTTTTAGAGCAGTATTTACTTGATAAATAGCATTCCCTGGGAGAATCTCCTTTACTCTTCTCTGCTCTAAATGTAATGCATAGCTGCTTCTTAGTAGGGAACTCGGAAGTCTCATGTGGACCTAAAGTTTCTTCTACCAAAACTTTTTCCTGCGAGGCTGAGAATGACACACCCGGACGCTGGGCAGCGGGGCCCTGTAGTCAGCACGGTGGTTTTGCCCTCATGTTATAATTAGAAGTGAAGGTGGGGATGGACAGTTATGCCTTCAGCCGTTATGTTCTGGTTGTGGACATAGCAACATTGCTGCTATAGAGCGTAGTCATCCCCTTACCGTGAGTCAGGCAGGTCGGAGGCTCTGTTTATGGGTCAGGAGGTAGGCAGGAAGGTCCCCTAGGCACCCAGGCACTGCCTTCCTCCTGCCCTGTCCTGTCGGCCTGACTTGATCTATAAAGTTAGCTGTTGGCCCTGCCAACTTGTCTTCTGTTCCCCGTCTTTTGGATTAGGGTTTAACAGCTCATTAACATCCCCTGGGTTCTTGCCCAACTTCCCGTACGTATCTGCCTGCCCCTCACCTGTTTACTTTGCTTTGGACCCCAGGCTCCTTGCCTGCCACTTGCGCCCCCTCTGTCAGTTCCGCTTGGTGTCCGAGTCCAGGTCCCAGTGGATGTTAGCACAGCAGCCCCAGAGGAAATCCTCAGTCCCCGCCTAAGGCAGAGAGACCTCAGTGATGGGTGGCCTCGTTCTTTCTTCAAAGATATGCTTTTTTTTTTCTTGTTTAAAATAAGATATGTTCATTGTGGAAAATTAGAAGATTTAGAAAGACTATCAAAGGAAAAGCTAAAGTACCCATTGTGTCAACACCAAGTGAGACCACTGTTTGTGACGAGGTGTCTTTGGACTTAAAATGCGGATATGGTATGTTTTCCTTTCGTGGCTTCACTTGGAATGTTTGAAAGTCTGTGCAATGAAAAGGGGCCCAATTCAATAAGTGCGAGCCTTGCTGAGCAGTTACTACTTACCGATTTCTTAACTATCTGGAGGCTGTGTGTACTTGGAGAAAGACACTTTTGCATGTTGCTTTATTGAACAACTGTTACATGTTGAAACACTAGTTATAATACTGAATTTTAAAAAACAATGAAATGCAGTAGGATTTTTTTGAACACTTTTGACGCCCGAAAGCACAGGCAAGATGCCCAGATATGTTGTTAAAGACTTGCTGCACCTGAAGCTGCTCTCACTGCACAGCCTGCACTCACTCGTTATCTACACACTGATTTTGACCCCTCCTAGGACCTTAGTACTTCAGTACCAGCCCAGAGTGGCCATGACCTCATGGGCACCAGCAGCAAACCTTGCCTGGGTTACAGGTCTGCTTTCTGGCCAGTTGTGAGTCAGACCTTGGTGTCAGTCTGAGTCCTCCTGGGGCGGGGCGAGTCAGACCCTGGGGGCCAGGAATCAGGTGGAACTTGACTTGTGAAATCAATCAGACTTTTTCCCCCTTTCCAGTATGTGGCTTTCAGGTAGGTTCTGGTGTCTGATCTAGTCCCTGCTCCCACCCCAGCCCCTGTCAGCCGGCGTTATGTAACCCGTTGTCCTGTCACAACAGTGCCTCAGCCTGCTCTGTTAGCATTATTAAAAGCTTATGTATGCCCTTTGAATATTTTCTTGGATTTAGCCCGGCTTTCTAGAGGTTTCTCCCCAAGGAGATGAGAAATTGAGTCTACCTAATGCTGTCTGGCTCATTTGGCTGATTTATCATCTCAGGTCGTGTTTCTGGATCTTTTCTCTGCCTGACTGTTGCGTGTGACGGTCAGTGCCGGACTCTCTTTCGCCCTGGCTGTGTCCGCAGCCGCCTGTGCCCCTCAGTCCTTCCTTACTTTCAGACACTTCTGTGGTTCTCTAGGACTGTTAACTTACTCAGAGTTCCTGATTTCCTTTTGTAGCGTATTGTAGTGTATACAGCACAGAAACAAGTATGTATCTGTACTATATAGACAGTTACAGATAAAACAGTACCCTTATTTTAATAACACCGTCCAACTCATTGAAATCAATGCAAATAATTATGCACGTCTTATTTTACTCTCTGTTATGACTTCCTTTTTGTCTACTTTCTACCATTTTCTTTTGATCGTTGTTTTTGATTTGGCCTCGCACAGACTTAAAGTGAGTTTCTCCTTTTTGATGGAACAGGCTCATTCAGCTCGGGCAGCTCCCTGGCCTTCGCGGCACTGCCCCTGGTGTTCCGTAAGACAGCCTGGCTTCCTGTCACAATAGGATCTTCCTGTCCCGTCCCGATGACTCCTGCTTCATGACATTGAATCAACTCCCCTCCCAGGAATCCTTTTAAAGCCATGTATTCGTAATGATTTTTCTAGTTCTATAGGTTAGGTACCTGGGTTCTGCTCTTCTTACTGTGTGAAGTTTATTTCACCATTAAGATTCTACTCCACTGACAACAAGCTAAAGATGAGTGAGTCTCCCCTCTGAGTACAGATTCCTGGTCCTGCTGCAGACTTTGGAGCTGCTGTCCCAGCGGTTGTGTTTTCACATGCAGCGACGCAGCCAAAATCACGCATTCCGGGCTTGCATTTCCGAGTACGGCCGCGGCAGCCCCACTTCTGGTTGGCCAGTGGGTCCGAACACCCCGCCTGCTCTGTGAACAGGGGCTCCTCTGCCCGAGCTCTCACAAGACCAGGTGGCTGCCTCGATTACCGGGCGACCTCAGGCGTTAATGCTAACTTCCCTCGTCTTTTACCCCTTCCTGTAGCATCCCTTTCCCAGTGACAAACCCATGTTGTTTCGTACCAGGACATGTTTGCATCTATGTGTAAGCTTCCTAGAAGTGTCCCCTGCCCCAGAGGGCACCCTGTAACCTGTGCTCTCGGGAGGGGTATCTGGACGTGGCTGTTTGGGATTAAGGTGGGGACAGTTGTGCCTTCCGTGTCTTTCAGGTCCCTCTTTGTTCATACTTCTCGTCACACTGTGAACCGTCTTCTGTTCCCTTCCTATCCCAAAGCAGTATTATGGCCACTGTCTGTCCCGCCGACCTCTGAGCTGTGAGGCTGTGAGCCCTGTTTTACCTGGCACAGCTCACACACCGCTGACTCCAAATTGGAGCCTCTGGCATTTGTATTTTTAACTTTTCAGTTGGTTTAACTGATTTCCTAATGGTAAGACTGCCTCAGGATTTCTTTGTTTTTTGGCAGAAAATTGAGTATAGAACACTAAATTTTGACACTGGTGTATGTGACTAAGATGGGAAAATAATTTGGTTCAGTAGATAAAATTATTTCAAACCTGGAGTCTGGGAGGGGAAATAGTAAAAGGTTCTTAGTGTTGAAAGTGGGCAAACCACTGTAGTAGGTTATTAAGGGTATTTAATAGGGGGTAATAGTAACAATAAAAACAAAGGCTAACACTTACTGAGCCTTTAATGATATGCCTGGCAGTGTTCAAAGTACTATATAGGTGTAATATCACTTAATCCTTCTGACATACCTAATGGGGTACCTACTGTTATTAGTCCCACTTTATAACCAAGGCAACTGAAGCACAGAGAGGCTACCAAAGGTCACACGGCTGGGAAATGGCAGAGTCGAGCCTGCAAACCAGGCTGTGACCAGAACCTGTACTGCTACTGACTCCGTCAGCCATTGGCCTCAGAAGGGAGTCAAGTATTTTTCTACAGTTAAGAAAATAAAAAGAACAGTGGCATCAGACTAGAACTTCAGCAAGGGCCTCTAAGCTGTTGTATTTGGGATATTTTAAAATGAAGAATTGTGGAACTGAGAACTGGGAAGACCTTGGGAAGTTAGTGTAGTCCAGATCCTTCATTTCGTAGATGAAAGCTTGGGTTTTGTGACTTGCTGAGAGTCACACGCCCGGACGTTGCCAGCCCCGGGGCCAGGATGCAGGGCTTCTGATCCCAGGCCTGTGTTCTTTCTGGCCCACTGCGAGGCTTTCATTTGCAAACGTGCACCTCACATATTACAGCATAAAATGAACTGTTCATGATGTGATCCAGAAAAGCTGAAATAAATTCAGCTCTTGCCTTTTAAGTTTGCATTTCATTACTACAGAACCTTTTAATGTATATATTGAAAGTACTAGAAAAAAACTAATAGTAATTTTTTTTAAATCTCATTTGAGGACATGTTCATTGACTTTTAGAGAGAGGGGAAGGGGGAGAGAGAGACAAATGGAAAAGCATGGATGGGTTGCTGCCCTTGTGGGGAATGAAACCAGGGACCTTCTGGTGTACGCTCCAACCAGCCGAGCCACACCAGCCAGGGCCTTGACCTTAACTGTACTTTTTAAAACCTTTCTTGCTTCTTGGACTTAAACTGATCTTATTTGCACCAATGAGATTTTAGCTACCTCACCAACACCAGTGTACTATAGATACCTTGTCAGGTGATAAGAAAATCCTTATCTTCCTTGGCTGGTGTGTAGCTCAGTGGATTGAGCACTGGCCTGCAAAGCAAAGGGTCCCAGGTTTGATTCCCAGTCTAGGGCACATGCCTGGGTTGCAGGCCAGGTCCCCAGTTAGGAGCGTGCAGGAGGCAACCACACACTGATGTTTCTCTCCCTCTCTCCTTCCCTTCCTCTCTCTCTAAAAAATAAATAAATAATTATTTTTAATTTATTAAAATTAAATTTTTTAATTTTTAATTTTAAAATTTCCTTTTAAAAGAAGGAAAAAAACTGTTAGAGCAAGTGTTTTCTTAAACACAGGAAGTGATGATGGCATTAATTCCACAGCTTTCGTTGGGATGCTCACAACCTTTTGTGGTGGTTATTGGGCACTAAAGGTGCGTAACAAGGTCAGTGTGGAAGAGCTACAAGGAACCGGTGGGTTTCACTTAGCATTGGATGGGCTTTTCTTTTCTTTTTTCTTCTTCTTCTTCTTCTTTTCTTTTTTTTTTTTAGATTAAGACTGGGTTTCCTATATGCTTCAGGTAATGAATGGCTCATTTGGATGTAAATGCTTGGGAAGGAGCCAGCAGCTGCTGCTGAGTTTTCAGCAGGGGAATCGGCCCTTTTGAGTAATCTTCTTGACAGCACCTCCCACACACAATCGGTATAAAAATCCTACACTGTGAAGTCTTTTTAAAGAATAGTTTAACCTCACCATTGGAGGACAATATTGAAAACTGAAGCCAAATAAAATGTATATGTTAACATTTAAAAAAAACTTTGGTAAAAGTATGTACCTGCAAGTGAGATTGTACCTCATTCACCCTAGTTTAAGCAAATCTGATTTCAGTTTAAAAGTGAAGATTCTTCCGTCTAAAAATGATAACTTCTTAGCACCACCTAGTGGTAACTTTTAATTAAGCCAAAATATTTGCTGATTATGAGATTTATATTAGTATTACAATGTACATTGGCCCTGCTGCCTTTAGTACCACAGGAAAAAATTAACACCTTTGTTTCCTAAATTGTTTTAGCTCATTTTACCAAGCCCGTGTTTTGTGGGAGCCTAAATACCTTTATTTTAGAGATGGCACGGTAGAGAAAAATATTTTTATATGGTAGATAGTCCATAAATGGTAATTAAATGAATGACCTGGTAAACAAAGGAAATAATGAAAACAGTTTTGTCAAGGACACTGAGCACAGTTGTGGTATCCTCTTTCTAAAACTGATATGAAATTACTAAAGTAGTAATTTAATAAATAATAATTTGCAATAAGAAAGGGTGCCATCCACTGACCAGAAATTTAAACAACTCCCTAGGAAAGCAAACAGATAGGACTGGGCCGACTGAGAAACAGGACAGGAGAAGACCACAGCCCCCATACCACTGAGGGATGCAGCTGTGCTAGGTGCTGTCCCGGGCTTGCTCCAAGCAAAGACAGCGGGAAAAGGAGAATCTAAAAGCCAAGTGCAATAGGACTTAGATTGGCCAAACCTTCTCTTAAGCACCAAGTGTAGAGGCTGATGGCAGGGTAGCATCTCAGTACTCAAGATAGCTGAGGAGCCCAGGAGCACCCAGGGAACCCCAATCTCAGAGGGCAAGACGCTGGGCACCCTGCTGGCATCAGCCCCACAGGCTGAATTTCATCACGATGACCTGTGGTCAGCAGTGACAAACAGCAGGTCTGGAGCTCTGAGATGAGCCCAAACCAGGAAAAGCTGGGCATTTGAAGGGAACCAACACTATGAAAGAGGCATCAGATTCAGCGAACAGAGCCAGTGCCCGAGGAACAAATGAAAAGATTGAAATGTGTGCAATCAGTGATTCATCCAGTTTATTTCATAACTACTGACTACTTATATACAACAAAACCAAAGGTAAAGGTCAGAAAGAGGAAACTTGGACAAAGATGAAATTAGAAAAAAACAGTGAAATGTATAGTTATCTAAATGTTGGGTACATTATATGAAAATAAAAGCATGCATCTAAAATTCTAGACTATATCAACCCTACATATAAGTGGGGGATTAAAAGTGTAAATATATTAAGGATAATAGATATTCATTAGCTTAGGCTTCAATACAAGAATACAAGTTTAACATATGTTAAAATGGTAGCAAAATATTAATGTTAGTAATGCAATATATAACATTACTTGAAATAATTTGTGTTAAAAGATATTTAATGGGTGACTCCTACATAAATTTTACTGTCATATTTTTGAAATTTCTCCCATTGAATTGTATTTATAATTTTCTTTGTAGATGAGTTCAGGTGTATTTTTTAATGTAGTTGTAAAAAGGGAAGAGGACCTGGCTGGTGTAGCTCAGTGGATTGAGTGCGGGCCTGTGAAGCAAAGGATCGCAGTTCGATTCCCAGTCAGGGCACATGCCTGGGTTGCAGGCCAGTTCCCAGTGGGGGACACATGAGAGGCAAGCATACATTGATATTTCTCACCTTCTCTCCTTCTCTTCCCCTCTCTCTGAAAATAAATAAGTAAAATTTTTTAAAAAAGGGAAGAGGAAAATGCAAGTCAGGTATTAAAAAAAACTTTCAGTGATACAATAATACATTTTTGATTGTTTATGAATCTATTTCCACTTCTTAAGGTATGTGTGGCTTGATTTTATTTTCTCAGAATTCTTTTGCAGCTTTACCAGACCTGTCTGTTTAATTCTGTTGCATTTTTCTAGTTCCTGTCACTAGAAAGGAACAAGTGAGGAGGCTGACGTCTCACGTGTTTCACGTGAGAAGAGCTCCCTTTTAACTGGAGTGTTTCTCCCAGGCGATAATGAGTTGGGAAGTGGTTCATAAAATACTATGGTTTTGAAATTGTCAGCATGCTCGTTTTAATTATAGTGACTTGTTCAGCATGGACCTTGGGTGGTGAAAATTTTAGAGGCTGGGGAAATAGTTTTACGTGCCCGATACCCTCTAAAGATCTAGAATTTAAACTAAGTAATGTGCCCTCTCTTTCTAGTTTGAATCCTGAGTACATGATACCTATTTTACATTGAATAATGTTCAGAGTCTAATATGTTTTTCCTCTGTTGGAAAAATATAAGATACAAATATCATGGTGGAATTTAATATTAAAATTGCCAGATTGTTAAAATGTCATTTGTTCTTTGTCCTTTGGTTGTGGTTTTGAAGGAAAAGCTGCAAAACCATAGAAAAGTAAATGCCCAAGAACAACCTTAAACATTAAAAAGCTCACTAGTAGGTACTTCCTGAAGAAGTGGAAATGGACGATATGTATGTGAAGAAAACGTGTACCCTCACAGCTAGCAAAAGGAAACGGAGACTCACAGAATCCTTTTTGGCTCATCGCACTGTCAGGGTCCTCATTGGTAGGGTGCTGTGGTGCTTGGGGAAGCAGAACGGCATCCTCGTGTACCGGTGGCCATCGCTGGGTTCAGCTACACGGTCAGACCCCGACGACCGCCACAGCCACGGCTGTCACCCCTCGCCCAGCAGGACGGAGGTGGCCGGGAAGCCCTCGAGGCTTTGCTCTCCAGTGGGAGCCTTCACAGCACTCCGTGAAGCTGTCCACCCAGCCATCTGGAAGCTGTTCTCTTTAGTGCTCCGGGTCACAACTTGGGGGAGACCCATACTGGTGGGTGTAGCACCCTCCCCGGCCCCCAGGAGCCAGCGTCCAGTGTAACCACTGCACTGCATGGCCACCTAGTTGCCTGCCGGGACCATGCCAGTTATGAGTCACGGAGCGCAGACACCTAAAAATATGGTGCCTCTTAGGTATTTAGAATTTCTCTGAGTCAAGATGCAGTTTATCAGTCAGAGGTCATTTTTCTTCTAAGCAATGATGCTTAGTAGTAGGGTTGTCAGTACACCTAGGGGAACAGAGCTGGATGCTTAAGTCCAGGTCAGATTCTCAGAAGGAGAGGGGTCGGTTAACCCTTTGCTCACAACAATTTAAAGAGCGAAATCTCTTTAGAAAAAACCGATTTATATATTTATTTTTGGAGAGAAGGGGAAGGAGGGAGAAAGCAAGGAAGAGAAACATTGGTCAGTTGCCTTTACATGCCCCCAACCAGGGACCTAGCCCACAACCCAGGCATGTGCCCTGACCGGAAATTGAACTGGCGACCTTGCAGTCCACAGGACAATGCCCAAACTTTTTTTAAGGTTGTTCTTGGGTATTTACTTTTCTATGGTTTTGCAGCTTTTCCTTCAAAACCACAACCAAAGGACAAATGAGCCACACCAGTTGGGGCCATAATCGATTTTTAAGAATCAGTTTGACTATATATTGGAAGTTTTGATTGTGTTTATACCTTCCAATCTGGCAGTTTTGTTTTTAGGGATTTATAGTAGCAAATAAGGTATATACACAAAGATGTATCTATATATAAGTAGGTTCATTGACATACTGAAGAACTAGTAACCATCTAAATGCTCAGCAATTGGTTAAGTGCCATAAGTTCATATTATGGAGTACTGTGTGAGTTTATGAAATAGATGTTTCCAGAAACAACATTAAAAGAATTTGTATCAAAATTTATTTAGTGTGATTTTCAACATAATTTTTAAAAAATCATTCATTACTAATTTACCATGTATTACTTTTTTAAATGGTTGTTTTTTACAGAAATGATTTTTAAAAGTTAAGTACAATGCATACTATTTAATTGATTAGTAAGAGTTTGTTCTAATACCATTAAGCAGGCTTGACCTTGAACTCCTTTAACTGAAGTCTACATCTGCCATAAACTACTCAGATCCATCTCCCATCTGTATGAGAAGCGATAATCTTGAAACAGTTAAAGCCATTGGAGTCATTCTCAGTTCATTTTCCCACAGATGTTATTGTGTAACTTCTAACTTCTAATTAAAACCTCATAAATAATAACCCTGTCAAAATTGATAATAAAGTGAACCCAGAATTTTGTAGTTGGTCTGTAGAATTAATCTTCGGGGCTGAGAAGCGTAGGATAAATCTGAAACAGGAACTGGGCACAGTGAGTAAGTGGAAAAGTCACGTAATCGTGTATTTTCACCTTTTGTAGAATTTAGATGCCAGCCCTCACCTTCGTTTGCAGGTTGTAGGTAGGTTAGTGGGTGCCATCATTGCTTCCTCGGGGATTTTTAAAGATACGTGTGTGTGTGTGTGTGTGTGTGTGTGTGTGTGTGTGTATCATTTACTCTTCTTCATCTTGCATCTGCTCACATCACAATTTATCTGTAACCTCACCTCATCTATCAATAGTCTTGCCACTTTATTCGTTGGTTCAGAAAATGTAAAACAAGTATTTCCTCAAGGGCGTACAGTACATTGAAGAATACTGAAGAAGACAATATAATAATTTGAGCTGTACTTTCAACAAAATAGGAGTCCTGTAAGGAAATATCCAAGGAACTGTTTATTTAAGTTATGGAAAAATAAACTTTTATTTCATTTCTTACCTGCTGTTTTTCACTAGTCGAATCTCTGGTTCTCCCTACACCTGGATGGCAGAGGCAGCTGACCCTGCGGGGCCCCAGGCACTGCAGGAGACCAGTCTTCGGGATAAACCGGGCCTCTGGTCTCAGTCCCACTAGGGACCACGTGACCTTGGGGCTCAGTTTCCTCACCTACAAAATGAATGGATTAGACGAGTAATCTCTTAGGTCTTTCCCAACCAAAAAAGCCCTTAAGATTTAAGCAATTTCTAACTGTAAGATTTATAATAATAAAGTTTCTGATGAGCTTATGTTTTCTTTTTCAGTTTATATCTGTTCAAACTGGGCATAGCACCCCAGATCCAGGATTTGTTGGGCAAAGTGGACTTCACAGGTACTGCTTTTTATCTTTACGATTTTTTACAACGTAATTACTAAAACAGTGGACCAGCACTTTTTGTTTTCATTGCGACACTTTTTAATTTCTTTTTTCCCCTCTCTATTGATTGGTCAGAGGAGGAAACATTATTTTGTACTCAGCTAGGTCTCCTTTTCCCCGCATCTGGGAAATGAGACACTGAGGCTGACTTCTGCCTAAGGTTCCTGTTTAGAAAAGGCCCCACCTTCATGATAAAGTCTCTTTTATTTTCTTTCTTTCTCTTAATAATGACACACACTTTTTATTTTCTTTTATTAGAGAGATAAGTCCCACATATATGGGAAAGGGACCCTAGGGTGAAAACATTTCTTTTTTCAAGTTTATTGATTTATTTTATTTTCTTTTATTTATTTTCAGAGAGAGGGGAAGGGAGGGAGGAAGAGAGGGAGAGAAGCATCAATGTGTTGTTGCCTCTCATGAGGCCCCCACTGGGGACCTGGCCTGCAACCCAGGCATGTGCCCTGACTGGGAATCGAACTGGTGACCCTTTGGTTCGCAGCTCGTGCTCAATCCACTGAGCTACACCAGCCAGGGCGAAAACATTTCTGGATATGAATACACTTATTTCTGCCTCCATTTCTTGTGCCCTCTTTAATTCGTTGTTCTCTTTCAGAGGAGGAAATCAGTAATATGAGAAAGGAACTCGAGAAATATGGAATACAGATGCCATCTTTCAGCAAAATAGGTGGTATTCTGGCTAATGAACTGTCGGTGGATGAAGCCGCCTGTAAGACTATTTACAATCTAAACTTGCCATTGACATCAGACTGACTTATATTTTATTTATCATGGTCACAAGAAACAGAATATTTAGAAAATAGTTTAAACCCCTCTGAAAGCTTTTATTTATATATTAGACATGGTTAATTTGAGCATATCTGCATATAAGCAAGTAATTGATTTGGGACTTTATTTATTTTGTTCTCAAGAGAGACAAGAAGGGAGAGAGAGAAACATTGAGGTGAGAGAGAAACATCAGTTGGTTGCCTCCTTCACACACCCTGACTAGGGATTGAACTCACAACCTAGGCATGTGCCCTGACTGGGAATCAAACACACAACCTTTCAGTTTTGGGACAGTGCTCCAACCAACTGAGCCACACTGGGCAAGGGCTGATCTAGGACTTTAAACATCCACTTGTACAATGTGAATTAAGAGGTTCCAGAAATATCTTTGTTCTTCAAAATATTTCTCTACTTTCTTTGTCCTTAGATCTTAGTGGTAGGGCACACTGCTATATTCTCTTTCAGTGTAGCAAGTTAAATTACAGGCATCGTAGAAACAACCTGCTACTTTACAAGTGTCGGCGTTATTACCCGTCCAATGCCCAGCTGGCTGACATAGTGCTCCATTCATGTTAGCCTTTCAGTGCAGGTTGAATAAGTGAATAGGGACCATGTAACAGATGCTGAGGCGGGACCCAAGATAGGCGGACAGGTGGAGTTTGTCAGAGGGATGCCCTGTGATGTGTCTGAGGCCCCTGGTTTGGCATGCTCGCTGGGAGCCAGAGAAGAGAGTAAACCTGCATACGTGTATGCAGTGTTCACGCAACTGTCTGTGTTGTCATTTGCTAATAAAGAAATCTTGCTTTTTCCCTTCTCAGTGCATGCTGCTGTGATAGCCATTAATGAAGCCATTGAAAAAGGAATAGCAGAGCAGACCATTGTAACACTAAGAAACCCAAACGCCGTTTTAACTTTAGTGGACGAAAACTTTGCACAGGAATATCAGAAGGAACTCTGGGAAGCCAAAAAGGGAAAAGAGGAAAATGCAAGACTGAAGGTATTTGATTAGATTGTCAGTAATAAATATGGTGGAAGAGTAGCTAGTTTGAAAAAAGTAATACTTTTAAATCAGCTGCCTATGGTCTCTACAGCCACAGGCAACTGGCTTGGGTGAAACGTAAGGGTAAAAGACCTTGCACTGTGTAAGGAAATTGGGTTCCTTTTATGATGAATATGATAAGTTGCAAGGTTTTCAAGGCATCCTGTAAACTTACTACTTATCTGAAAAGTGTAAAAGTAGCAGCTAAAAATCTTTCCTGGTTAAGACGTCCCCAGCAGACCTACTATTGGCCGAGCTACCTTTAGATTTGTTAGTAGAGGTTAATTCAGTGTGGTGGAGTTTAGAGGGGATGTTTCTGATCCCACTCTCCTCATAGTTTCCCGATAGTCACCCCCGTATTGAGGACAGTGACTTTCTCCGCAGCAGGGCAGCCTGCCCCATGCTGACTTCCCACCCCCCACGTCCTGCCGCCTTGTGCTGTTGAAGGCTTGTCTCTGCTCCGCTTCCACTTGCTCACCAACTCTCCTCTCTTTAAGTTCTTGCCATGTCAGCTTCAGCCCCATTACCAAAAATGACCGCTTTATCTTGCAGCCTTTTCTCCACTAGTGGCCTCCACCAGCCTCCGGTGTGCTTGCCCTATGCTGGCCGCCTGCCTTCATATGGTCTGTTCCGTTACCTACGTGCTAATTTGTCGCTGTGGTTCTCCTCGGTATCAGTGTCTTGGCTTCCTCCTCCCTCTAAATGTGAGGATTGACTTTGATACCAACTCACTCCTGTCTCTGTTCTTCCTCAAGTAAGCTTATCCGCTGGTTGAAGAAACCCTCAGCCTCGCACCGGGCGTCTCTAACGCTCCTCCGGATGACTCCTCCCACAGGCCTTCCACTCACCACATCCGAGGCGCGTTCATTCCTGTTCCACCCTTCTCACATGTGCGGCCCTTGCTGACTTCCCTTCGGAACGACTTCCACATTGTTTCAGAACTCTTTTTGTGTCTCCTGTGGCCTGTCCATCCCTGTATTCCGTCGCCTTTTCTTGGCAAGCTTGCATCCATCCCCCTACTGTAGTCTCAGCACTCATGCCTCAGCCCGGCCCCTCCTGACCTGGCCTCAGGGCTCCTGCAGGACCTTCCCCCGGGGTCACTGTGGATCCTGTCATTCTCCAAGCCTGTCCAGGGCTACATCTTGAAAAACTTATCTTTAGCTGCAGATCTGGTGTAATTTCTCCAGAAACTTCCCCTGATTTCCTGCTGCCTACTGGGGCACGGTCAGGTCCTTTTCTTGTCCTTAAAAAGCCTCCAGGGCACCCAGCTTACCTCCCCACCTTTTAGCCGAGCCCTGGACACACACGCCGTGCTGCAGGCAACCAGTCCCACCAACCTTTCCCACCTCTGTGACCGAACCCTGCCGTCTGCGTCCCGCGCCCGCCTCTACCGTTGACATCGCTCTGTTCCTCCGGAACACCCTCAGCTGTTTCTTTGTAATTTTTCTTCCAACGGAACACTTATTTCTTCTATAGAATGTATTCTGTTGTGCTAGATATATTTTGATTTTATTAGACTAAATCAAATGAAACCACCAATATTTAACTGGTTTTGCTGTTCAAAATGTGGTGACATCAAGGGGTCCAGTGTAATGTTTACATCAGAACATTAGGCCTTTTCTGACGCTCCCAGGGCCTGCTGTTCCTCTCCGTGGCCCTTGGGGGTCGGGAGCCCTGGCGCCCCGCACAAGCAGGCTGTCCCAAATGCTCACATGGCTTTCAAGGGAGTACTGGCGGGTGGCTCTTCTCACTCCTTGCATTTTTGCTTTTGACTGTTGAGCTCTGGAAACATTTAACCTCAGGAGTCAGTGAAGACTTTGCTTTGCAGAGTAACTGTATTTCCGAAGAAGAAAGAGATGTGTATGAAGAACTGCTGACACAGGCGGAAATCCAAGGCACTATCAATAAAGTCAACAGTAAGTAACGGCTTCTTCTCAGGAAATGGGTTCTTCTGTAAGATATGAACTCTCCTCTTCAGAATCTCAGCAAAACTCTCTCTCAATCTGTACTCTTGTGAAACTGCCTCAAGTGACAAAAAAAAAAAATCCATGAATTGTGAATGTTGCTGTTAATTGAGCTGTTTCATCTGGCCGCACTTTCCTGAGGAGCACTTTTTGGAGATCTTGCCCCCAGTCCATGCAGAGTAGGTCAGGGTGTCTTGAAGTTACTTTGACTGTCCCTTCCTGTTGCATCATAGGTACAGTGTGTCGTGTTTTGAACCTGCCCCTTACTGGGATATCGTTGATGATTGTTTAGTAAAATATCATGACTTAAACACTCTCATTCCTTGCCCATGATTATGTGATGGCATTTGATTGGAATTGCAAAAGGTGTTATCGACAGCTTGACCCTTTAATACTTCCCAGTTACCAGCCTACGGTTTGTACGAACTGGTTTCCTCCAGCCCGTGTAGTTCTAGTGCAAGCGGATGAGGCTGACCGGCCAGTGGAATCGCCCCGTGCCAGTTTAAATCCGCGCCCCTGAGTCTCAGGGAGCTGTGCGGTTCAGTTCTTCTGTGGCATCTCTACAAAGGACAGAAAACAAATAGCCAAAATAAGCATATGCGAGCTTAGATACATTCATCTCTTTATTCGTCTTTTTCCCCTTTCTAATAAAACTTATTTTTACTTGAAGCAATAAGGAATTCTATCTGACGTTTATTTCCCATAGGTCAGCCTAAATAACCCATGTATATTCCCAAAAGGAATATATAAAAAACCATTTAGCCCGTTTAATAAAGCATGTGAACTGTCTGCCAAATGTAAAGTGGTGTTTTCACTAGTTACATCAGCCCTAAACCTTGTCCTCGATTTAACATCATCTATGAGCTTCAAATGCTCTTTATCACTCTTAACACCTTCCCCACCATGCAGACCTGTAGGTGTAACCGGAAGTTTGTCCCTAAGTTGCAGCAGAGACACATCCAAAAGTCTTCACCCAGTAGTTAAGCAGGCCCAGAGCACTTGGACGTGAACATCTAGGTGTTCACAACTGAGTAGGTGTGAGAAATTTTCTCACATTCACTGCTAAGAGCTCCGGGGTAACTTAAAAAACACACACACACATATTAACATATTGGAATGTGTATTCCTATTCTTTTCTTCTACTAAATGTTGAACATGTTGTTGATGATACACAGAGTATAAGTTCAAGTTTCTCCTTCTGTTCTGTTTAAAAGCTGAGAATTTCATTAGGCTTGGCAGAAATGAATTACAGGAAGAAATTAATGTTGCCAGTGAGACATCTGAGGTCCATAAGTTTAGTGAGGAAATAGTTCCGGAGCCTTTCGCCATCCTTTATTAAGAAATGTTTATAGTCACAACAACAGATTTCTGTTTCATGTTAAGTAAAATGTCTTATGTAAATATTTTAATACTTTATTCCATGACAAATTTAGTGCTAAATCAGCTATACTTTTTCCCCATTTTTAAGTAAAAGGCATGAGGTGATTTGCACTGATGCATAACCAGCTGAAGTTATGAAGGACATTGCAATAGTCGATGGTTTTAAAGGTGCAGAACATGATTATTCTGAAGTTTTTGATCTCTCCCCATCTGAAAATTTATAGTAGAATAGAGCCAAACCTAGTCTTGAAAAAAAAGATCCCCGCAAAGCACGTTTTCATCAGTGACTTGATGAGGAGACAGTTGTATGCTTTCAAATGTGTGCGTACAACTCCTTGACAAGCTTTTCCCCAGCCAGGTAGGTGATTGCAGCAAAATGTTAAGGTGTCTACATTCATAGTAGCCATCGTTATGGCGTAAGTGACAGCTTTGATGGCCATGTCACCAGCTCTGTTGCCAGAGCCTTCAGCTTTGTTTGAAGTACAATGATTTAACTTTGGGGTTTGGCACATGCATCCCACTCATCACATGGTCTATTCTGTGATGCTCAGGGCTGGGAATTTTGTTAAATGCACAGTATAAAACAGTGGTGAAGCTTAAAAGTAAGCTTATTTTTATTTTTTTATTCTTACATTTTTATTTTTTAGAAGAAATGGTGCACTAAGAGTGTTTTAAGGATGTGATTTTTCTGGTAATATTTTACCCTCAGTTGCATAAACACGTACTAGAGTTTTCAAAGGAGAAGCAGGGTGCCTTCCAAAGTAGTCAGAGGTGGAGCAGAAAGGTCTCATAACTTTAACAGAAGAGCAAACACCACAAACCAACTTGTGACCTTCCTTTCTGGAATTCTTTCACTTGTCATATTAATTCTAAGAATAGAAAGTGTGTTTGGGTTTTTCAGATCCTTTAGAATAAGTGTAGAATTTTCTGGGAGGGTGGCGTAAAAGACTGCATTAGTTGTAAGTATTTCCTGCAACTGAAAGATGTCTGCTGGTGAGGTCGTTGGAGGCAGCTCCTTGCGAATGTAGTTAGAGCAGACGAATTGTCATCGGTTAAAAAGAGTTAGAATAGTCTTAGCTGCCGTGTAGCCGAGCATTAGGGAGACAGAGAAGTTCTAAAAATCTATGGGTCTATGTTTTTTCTACCACCCTGAAGCCTTATTTACAAGGCAAAATCCTGCTGGTTCTCTCTGTTTGCTATTGCCTGGTGGCAGAGTTCACTCGTTCTTCCAGTTGGTCAGCAATTTCGTTTCCATTTTCTGAAACCTATGCTAAACCCACTGGTTTAAGCACTTTCAGTTTGGTCACTAAAATTCAGGTCTTTGTAATCTGAACATTGCAACTGGTAAAGACATCACAGAGCTTATGATTGGGTCAGATCATGTCAACCAAGGCATTTCTGTGGTCAGGGCTGCTTTTTTTAAAAAATAGGTTAACTGATACTAGCACAGACTTATTCGATCATAAGAATTTTAGTTGTAGTATTTCTAAAACTATATCTGGATTACTTTGCATTAAGAATCCCAATTTATAGAAACACGAATCTCGGGGAGAATGTTCTGAGAACTAGTCGCATCGAGCCCAAGCAGCAGTGGGTCCAGGTGGCTCCTGAGTGTTTCCCGTGGTTCTGACTCAGGGCACAGACACAGCAGTAGGGCCAGTCCTCCCGCAGCTCCGTCTCCTTCAGGAGGCCATGCTAACAAACAGCGAGCTTTTAAGAGCAATCCCTGCGGGATCTCTATGGCCTAGCTCCCAATACTGTGTGGATTCCCAAGGCGTGAAATCCTCAGGGACTGGAACCATGTGAAGGCTTCACGGAGGAGGGACTGACGCCGTCACCTGCCCACAGTGCCCTCGGCCTCATGGATGAGACATGAGACAAATTCACAAGGACTGCCCTGTCCTGTGGAGGAAAAGGGGTGGCATGGCTACTCCTTCAAGGGGAGAGTGCACTGACCTTTGCCTAGACAGGCTTTTATTGGGCTTAATTGGCACAGGAGTTCAGGTACAGCTTATTAATCATTGTCAGGCAGTAAACAATAGATAGTATACAAAGAACTATAGGGCTTCTTCTGAGTCAGGGTCTATCAGCTGAAAGGCTACTATACTAAACTTTGGGAAACAAACTTGTTTCCTGCTCAGGCCTTTATTATTTAACTAAGAACATTCTTAGCAAAGCAGCTTTCACAGGATTTTACACATCCTTTCTCAGGCCTGATCACCTGGGAAGCCCACCCTTTCCAGCACAGGGCTGCACCATCCTCTGTCATTGTTTCAGGTTTAAGTCAGGCAGAGGAGGCAGATAGCCAAGGAATTTTCAGAGACTTCTCAGGCAGAGAATGAGGACTCAGGCTTTGTCAAAGCCAAGGAATGAGGGTCCATCACCCCCTTTTTCCATAGTCCCCCCAAGTCCTTCCCTGGGCCCTCCATGTGATCATTCCTGTCTTAGGTCGTCCCCCCCTTGGGGAATTTTACCCATCATTGGCTAACTGATCAAGCACTGCAGGCCAGTTATGAAAAAAGGAGCAGAAGCGGCACCTCTGCCAGGGAGATAAGCTTTGTCTCCTTAGTGGCTTATGGTTTGAAGGTCACTTACTCAGCCTTAGCCATGGGGGGTTTACAGCTCCTGAAACCAAGCAGGGCGGCTCCCAACAAGGGAGGACCAGAGCTGGTCCTCAAAGGAAGAGTTTTGGGGGGACATCACGCTCGGCAGGGACGTTCTCATATCTCCAGCTCTGTCAATGCCGAGTTCTTTTACGGACTACCCCCAAGGGTTGGACTGACTTCCAACTACTCAGCTACCATTTCCAAGGCTCTGCCTGCCCTGCCACTTCGGTTTCAGAGTTCATAGATCGCGGCTTCTTAGGTTCTGGGTTTTGTATTGTTGTTCTGTTACAGTTGTCCCAATTTTCCCCTGTTGGTCTCCCCCACCCCACCCCTGCTGCTCCCACAGGCAGTCCCCATCCTGTTGTCCATGTCCATGGGTCATTTATACTTGTTCTTTAACTAGGCTGTACCCCTTCTCCTTTCCCTTATTTCCCCTCCCCTCTGGTTCCTGTCAGTCTGTTCCTTGTTTCTATACTTATGGTTCTATTTTACTCATTAGGTACCACTTAGAAGTGATATCACATGGTATTACTCTTGGTTATCACATGGTATTACTCTTTTACCACCTGGCTTATTTCACTTAGCATAATATTCTCTAGTGCCATCCATGCTATTCTGAAGGGTAGGAGCTCCTTCTTTCTTCTGCTGCATAGTATTCCATTCTGTAAATGTACCACAGTTTTTTAATCCACTCATTTACTGATGGGCACTTAGGCAGTTTCCAGCACTTGGCTGTTGTAAATAATGCTGCTATGAACATAGGGGTGCATAGGGTCTTTTGAATTGGTGTCTCAGATTGTTAGGCTATAGTCCTCCTTGGGTAGCTGGGGTGGTTGGGTCAGGCCACAGTGGGGAAAGTGGGCCTTCTGACGGAATGTGATGCCCCGCCTCAGGACTCGCTGCCGTGGACCACATCAACGCTGTCATTCGGGAAGGCAACCCCGAGAATACGCTGCTTGCACTGAAGAAGCCAGAGGCCCAGCTGCCTCCCGTTTATCCCTTTGCTGCTGTGATGTATCAGACTGAACTTTCCAACCTCCAGAAACAGAACGCCATGGTGAGTCAGGGGAGCCAGTAGTTATGGAGATGTTAATTATCACGAGTCCGAGCCACAGGAAAGGTTGCTCAGGGGGTGCAGAGGCGTGTAGCGTTTCTAACTTGTGCCAATCCCCGGTCTCGCTGGCCGCCCTGGACTACCTCCATGGCCGCCTTCCCTTTAATTCCTGCTTTTGATCCACATGAGGAATCCAGAGTCCAGTCTGGAAAGGCAGACAGGGCTCTACACAGATATACACTGAAAGCAAGTGGTTGTTCTCTGTGACTTTTTAAAAACTTTTTAGATAATTTTTAAACTATGCTGAATTTTTTAAAATATGTTTTTGATATAGAGAAATAGGCTCTAAATCAGCATATCTAGATCGGTGACATTAGCACCATGGCTTTAGTTTTTGTAAATGTGTGCCCTTACTGTGCTAATGCTATTAAACAGCACTATTTGCATAAGGTTAGAGTAGTTAAGAGCGTGTGTACTACAAACTAAGCCAAACAGTGGAACAAAATGAGACGTGCTGGAGCGGAGCCAAGAATCTGATATAGGAGAGAGCTAGGATTTCAAAAAGGTGGGGAAAGGAATGAAATCCTTAACAAGGATTTCACCCTTTGGGGAAGAAAACATTACCTCACCACACATATCAAAATAAATTTTCCATATAAACAGTTAAATGTAAAAAAAAAATTTTAAATTAAAGACCTAAGGAAAAATAGAAAGACATTGGATCTTAAAAATCAGAAAGAGCACTGATCCACCCAAAAATTAGGGACAGGAAGTTAAAGCATAAAAGGGCAATTTACCAAATATCTGATATTCGTAATGACAAACACACACAACAGTGTTCACACTGAATCAGACGTAGGTAAGAGTAAGTTAAAACAAAATACAATTATTTTTGGAAATCAGATCGGCAGACTTGTGAGATCCGACCTCGTGCGGGCACAGACCTGGGGCGGGGGCCTCTCCCCCCACGGCTGATGGGAGTGTGGGCAGCGCCACCTCCCCGGAGGGTGGCCCCAGTGGTGGGCACCGGAGGCTCTTCCCCTTTTCCTGACAGTTATGCTCCTAGGAAAAGAACACGAATCAAAAAGTGGTAGCCACAAGACGTTTCCAACCTTGTCTCTGATACTGAGAAGCAGGAAGCAAACCACGGGTCTAACTCATAACAGATCACTCACGCTAATATTAAGTGGAAAAAATGAGATTACAATATATAGCATCACCTCGTTTTTTTTTGTAATTAGAAAATAACTAGTCAGTTTAAAAACACCTCTGTAAATCACCGCATGAATTAAAAGTGGAAGCATATAAACTAAAGGGCCGGGTGGTCGGACTTGTTTTCTTATTCTTGCTTATGAACACTTCCTATGTTTTCTAAACAGAAAGGTGCGATTTTGCAGTAAAAGAAAAATTCATTATTTCCCTAAATTGCATCTAGGTTCCCATTGCATGGGCGTTTCTCTGGCCCTGGAGTGCAAGGCCACCAGAACTCCCCCGCAGGCATTCATGCCCAGCTGGCTAGGCGTCAGCTCGCGGGCGCGAAGGCCTCTTTCTTCCTTACTCTCCTCACCGTTTCTGCTGCACACCACTGCAGACACTGGGGACAGCTCACTGAAAGGGCAAGAAGAGGTGAACCTCACATGATCACGTTCTTCTCTTATAATTTTGTACTTTCCCTGTGTGTTACACTTGTAGTTAATTTAATACATTTGGGTGAAATTTATTTACATGTTCCCTATAATAACCTTTTCTTCCCATTTGCTTTGGAAGGGAAAATGATACTTTGTTACTCTAAAATCACTGTGCTGCAAGATTTCTATGGGGATCCAGAAATCTATAATGTATTTTAATATAAATGTTACATTGTATATATTAAATACATTTAATATCCTAGATGTAAAGATATATATCAGCTTTTAAAAATTAATTCACTTTCATGATCCCTTTGCGTTTCTTCACTATATGGAAGAAATAACTTTTGGAGGTTCAGCCAAGTCAACATAAAATGGTTTAAATGGAAGGGAGAAGATGTTCTGAAATCTAAGATACATTTTTTAAATAATTCATACTTATAAATCTGGAAGTTCTTACTTGCTTTACCAAAAGATTTACCTCACATTTCTTTAAATAGCTACACCTTATAGTACATTTAAAATCTTCTACCCAATTATAAAAATGTGACTACATTTTTTGAAACTAGAATCAATATTCTTGGCTTAAAGATTTTTATTTACTCTTCTGGGGCTCTAAGTTTTAGGTGAAATTCTTTCCTCTTTTCCTTACCCTTAGTTCAAATGGAGAATTATTAGTTATACTAAAATCTCACTTCACACTCAGAAAGTGACAACATTATCTAACCCTTGGCTTATTTGGTAAGACCGAGCCTATGAGCAGCCAGTCAAGCTGGGAGTACGAATCAGCTGTGGGAATTCAGATGTTTGTAGAATCATAAATGTTGGTTGTAATGAACTCAGTCCCAAAAATTACCTAAGAAAGTCCCAGAAGTTCTCAAAAGTCAAAGAAAAGCAGGCGACTAATAAGCCCTTGTTCTTCTGGACTCTCAGAATCTTTGACTTTTCATCGTTCTTTGAAATGTGCATTCTGAACCCCCATCACATCCACGAGGTGTGCGAGCTCACTGCCACACGTTTCCCAACAGAACTACTTGGCCCACGAGGAGCTGCTGATAGCGGTGGAAATGCTGTCCGCTGTTGCTTTACTGAACCAGGCCTTGGACAGCAGTGATCTCGTGTCCGTGCAGAGTCAGCTCAGAAGCCCAGCAATAGGCTTCAACAATCTGGATGAGACGTATGTGGAATGGTAAGAAGTTTTCCAAACCTCTTTTCAACGCAGATATCTGTGTCCGGCTGATCTCACAAATAAAGGACCAGCCACTTCCTGAAGAAACCCATATATCCATGCGCTTTTGCTTAAAAGCTAGTCTACTTTGTCTTGAGAGCCTTCCTACTATTAGAGTTCCTTCTTTACAGTCTTCCTTTTAGGGAAACACGGAGTCCAAAAACAATCATCCTGTGGCAACTGCTGCCTGAATTTGTCGCAAGCACAGATTATTTGATAGGCTAACAACGTGTTGAAAACATACCTTCCCCACACCTTTCTTTGGGCTTCTTTTGGAGACAAAATGTAGAGAAGTTGGGAGCAATGTTGGTAGAGAGATAACAAAATATAGAGAAGTTGGAAGCAATGTTAGTAGACATCCAGTCCAGTTCTTTTATGTTGCTGGTGAGGAAACTGAATCTGGACTTATGGACCCAAAGTTTGGCCATTGGGCCCCAAACCCCCCTTTTCCTGAGTGTTAAACCAAAGGAACCCTGAGACCACAGTGGCTCACGGCAGTGGGTGACAATCCCAGTTTAGTATCTTCATTTTGTGCTCCATACACAAGCTACTGGATAGTGCAGTTGATAGTGTTATAACACACTAGAGCAGATCTAGGCAGAAAATTAAGGGGGTGGAATAAGTAGCCCAATGAGAGATTCAGTAAAGCAAAAGCCTAAATCCAAAACAGTGACCGACCGTCCATCTTTGTGACCACCAGGGGGAGATGTCTGCTTAGATCTTAAAAACTCTTCAGCTACCGTTTCTGGAACTGCTCAAATAGGTAGGTTAATTCTGAGTTTCGTACAGTTGTTCAGGGAGAAAATGGTTTGACCACTTAGAAATTTAAGAAACTGTGTTGGACCACTTATCTATATAGAGAATGGCCCCAAAGTAGTAGGACAGTGCATTTTTCTCATCTTTAATCTTTTTGGAGAACCTCATGTTCTTGTACTGCATAAATTTGGCCACCTGGTTCATATTATGCTTCAGAGTCTCTTTGCAAGGTAATTTATTTCTACCACCACTGTTTCTGTTAATGGCGCCACCCTCTACTCCAAGCTTAGAAACCTCAAGTTCAGCTTGAGTTTTGCTACGCCTCTGCCAGGCACCGCCTGCTGCGAGCAGCCTGCTCACTTCCCTCCCTGTCAGTAGCCAATCTGTGTGCGTTATACGTGTGCAAAATGCTTCATTTCCCAGCGACCACCTCATTTAGACATTTTACCTTTGCTTCTATAATAACTTCCAGATTGGTCTTCCTGCTCTTTTCTGCCCTCATTCTTAGCTAAGCAGGTTTGCTCTGCTCTCCGTGCTGGAGTAGAAGATGGAGCTGGCCACACCCTCAGGGAGCTCACCATCTAGGGGGGAATCTTGATGAGAGAGTTGTCCAGACTGTCCCATGGACTCAGCATCTCTGGCCACTGCCCTCTGAATGACAGTACCCTCTCCCTCCAAATCACCCATTTTGATTATCAAAAATCTTCTCCTCCCCCCATCCCAATTTATAAATAACCAGTTAAGGAAACGGTCCCACATCTCACTTGAGAACCACTTTTATACCTGTGGTCTTCAACTGGGGCCTGCAGACACAGCCTCAGAGTTCAAATATTCTGTATGAGAAACTTAAAATCCGTGTCTTAATAATCTTTTAAAAAATTGATGGGACTCGGTGGGGCCCCGAGGTGTGGTGTCATGTGACAGTGCGCTCCTCGCCCACACTTGCGTATCCCAGGAGGACGCTGATGGATCTGTGCTTTGGTGGGGGGGTTGGGGTAGGTGGACCAGCTGGGGCTGTGGAGCCTCAGGGATGAGAGTGGGCCTTGAAGTCGGGGGCAGCTCTGGAACGGCAGTGACAGCACATAGGCCCAGGTGCAGGATGCTGTGGTTCCAGGGCGCCGTTCTGGCCACCATGGCGTCGGCCAAGGAGAGCACACAGCCTTCGTGGTGTTCCTGGCAGGTGATGAGCGGTCTACACAGATGGCTGCAAGTTGGGAAGATGAAGGCACCAGAAGCGTCTTCAAATAGTTTTGCTGCTCTTAAAATTGTTACCAAAAGTGGAGCCTGCCTACAGTTTTCACTGGTCTGTCGTGTGTGTGTTCCATCTAGTTTCTTTACTGTAGATAGTGAACTTCCTTGGAAATAATAGCAGCAAGTGTTTGTGCAGATGAACTTGTTACCAGAATTCAGTCTGGCAGATGCACTCATTAAAAGGCGAAACATCAGTGGCAAATGGCAGTCAGTCAGAAAATTCAGTCTCTGTCCCATCCACCTCATTTGAACCTATTAGCACTTCTGAAAACTATCAGACCAAAAATGGAGAGATCTGTGAGACACCGCTCACTTCTCTTACAAAGTCAGATCCCACAGCAGGAGAAAGATCAGGCCGTGCTGCTCCCTCAGGGACCTGCGAGGACCTCCCCATCAGAGTGGAAAGATTAACCAAAAACCATGAAGAAGGGAGAGAAAAGGCAGAAGATGGGGCAGCTCAAGAGCATATAAAATAGCAGATTGCATTGGATCATGCAGAGAGAGCTGCTTGTTTTGCAAAGACAAAGGAAGAAGTAGAAGCTGCTAAAGCTGCTGCCTTGCTGGCTAAACAGCAAAAGTGGAAGTTAAGAGGGACGCTTCTGGAAAAGAAAAGCACGATTGCAAGAATTCAGTTCTGTCTTCCTGACGATTCTTCCTTATAAATCAGCTCCCTTCTGATGTGCCAGAAGAGAGGCAAGGCAGTCTGCTGCACAGATGTTGGCAACGCTTACAGTAATTTTGCATTAGCAACTGTGTTTCCCAGGAAAGAATTTACCAAAGAAGATTACAAAAAGAAGTGACAGGATTTGGAACTTGCCCCAGATACTTCAGTGGTACTGTTGCCAGCAGAAAGATCAGCTACATGATTGGTACATCCTTCCAGTGGAGAATTCGGGCAGCATCTGGTTTAGTACCTGTTCCTTGCCATCTGGAGATTGACCAGCAACTTTTTATTAGTGGTCCACCTCCTGCACAGACCTCAGTGAGGGCAGCGTCTTCAGAATCCTCCCACCTTGCATCGTCTAGCAATTCAGAAGAAAAAGGGAACCTATGAGAAAAAGAGTGCTGGGGAAGTGGGAAAGACTTTAAAAAGGAGGCAAAGACGTATAGATTGAGGACTCAGTGTGACAGTGAAGATGAAAACAACACTTGGAATGGAAATTCTACTCAACAGTTTTTAGTGTGACAAGTACATTATGAGCAATAACCATTGTTTCTCTAATGATTCAGTTCAACTGAAATTCTCCTGGGGAGGTGGGACTACTTTATGTTTTCTAACCAATCTATAAAGTATCTCTTGATTCTTGCTTAGTGGGTTGAAGTCGTTTAACTCAGACAAGTCAAGAAATAAAATAACTCGCTCCCTCCTAGGTCCTTGCATATGGTAACCAACTGCTAGAAGCCTAAAAGAATCAAAAGGTCCTCCACCACCTCCCTTTATCAGCTTTGTTATTCGGCATTTCATACACCCCTTAGCCTGTGCTCTCAGGTGATATGTTTTGTTTGGAGCTATTTCACTCAGGAACTCATAAGCCCACAAAGTAACTGGTATGACACTGAGTAATTTGACTGAGTCATAGCATTTTAACTAGCCAATCGGACAATAATTTATGTTTTTTTTTTCTCTTTCTACTCATCTATTGCAAGCCAAAATCTTAAGTTTTCAATTTTAAACACCGAATAAAAAACCATTCTCCCCTCACCCTCCAAAAAGTTGATTTAAGCATTTTCTGGGTCACCTGGATGACCCAGTACCAACATAGATTCAGGGCCCCCTTCAGTTCTTGAGTTGATGGTTGCATCAGCCCCACGTGACCTTCTGTGGCCTCAGCATTTCACTTCCAGTGTCAGCTTTGAATCCAGGTTCTTGGAAGCCTGAGTGACAGGTTTTCAAGTATAAGAAACACTACGGAGTCAGTTTGTGTGGGTTCGTAGCACAAGAGTGTGGGCATAGCTGCCTTGATGAATTCTTACCAAGGCTCTGCCTAGTTATCATGGCTTCCAGCCTTGGGACTGGGTTTTCCCAGGAAGGTTCTTTTGTCTAATCCTCACAGAGATGATGTGGAGTCGACATCGGCTCCAGGCACATGCTATTCCCAGACTAATTGTTCTAAAACATAGCTATGTGTATAACGCTCTTCTCTTTGTGTTCCTGGTTCTCATCTGAATTAGGAACAGACTCCTCACTCCGAACATATTGTTCTGGCCTGAGCAGCAGCTGCGTCTTTCCTCGCACTGTGTCCTTCAGCCAAGCCGGAGCTGAGCACACCGTGCACTGTCTGGCCTGTCTGCTCCTGTGCATGCTCCTCTCACCCCCAGGGGCGTAATACCTGTCACCCACCTCTGCCTGGCCCAGCCTTGGAGCTTCCCAGCCCCCGGCACAGAGTACACTTCCTAAGTTATCTCCATGTTCTTTCCACCCCCACTAATGTCATCTCTCCCAAGAATTAAAATGGTGTGGTCACAGTGGTGCAGCCCAAAGTGTCATTTTGATTCCTCCTAGCAGAGCTCTTTTCTCTTCACCTGTGAAGCACGAAAGCAAAACAGAAACATGTCTGCATCAGCAGAGCAGTTTTGAGAACTAAGTGCTTGGTCCAGTGCCTGTCCCAGGCAAGGCGCTCCACCACTAAGATCTCCTGCTGCTGCTGCTTCCTTGGAAGTCCCTTGTTTCTGCTTCTACTGACCGTCTACAGGATGGCCTTTCCCATGCTCTGCTGTTTTACTCGTTTGGAATTTTCGTCTTATCCACTACACTGAAAGCTCCGTGAAGTGTAAAGGCTGCATCTTGTTTTCTACATAGTAAATGCTTAATAAACACCTGCTAGATGAAATTGGCATTTTAGTCTCACAACGTCCCCAGTCTGTTAGGAGTACAATCTTACTTGTCTACCCATGGCAGTTAGTAAGGAGAGCTCTAAGAGGTGACAAGAAAGGACATGGACCTTTTGAATACTTTCCAGAGTTGATTGATGTCTTCAATACTCACACGGAAAAGCCTGTGGAGCCCTGTTGTTACCCCCAAAATATGTGCCTCAGACTAGTGTTGTTCATTTCTAAAGAAATGATGGGTGATCACTGTTCTTTCTGTGTTTATCCTTAAGCTTTCTTGTTTTATTCCCATTGGATCATTTAGATGTTAAGCATGTGAAGTGGTCATAAGGATTTTGCACTCATTTTTAGAATGGCCCCATCTATAAGGATGCTAACCATACAAGTTGCCATTTATCCTTATTGTGTTTATGGTCAGTATTATGTATTACTAGTGACTCGGAGTATCTTCCTAGGTCTATAACTCTTGGTAAGGTGGAAATCTCACATGTGACAGCTAACCAGTTTCAGGCCTGCATTTGAGGTCAGTTAGCCACCTGCTATTTTCAATGCTGTTTTTCTTTCTCAAGTCTCTATGGAAGACACCTCAGTGTCACCTTCGGGCAATACAGAATTTTTAAGAAATTTTTCACAACAGGAAAACAGTTTCAGACTTAAGGTGATGTTAATTCTTTTCAGCTCCCGCAGGAAATCCGCAGGTGCTACTCAGAAGTCAAACCACATAGTAAATCAAGTAGGTGATAGTGCAAAAGCAAAGTAAACTGTGAAATCTCTTTACTTTGGGCTCGAGTGGCTCATGTGAGCTTATGGTTGTAATGTTAGTTCTGTAATTTTTAAATAGGAAAATTGATTATTGAGAAGTGAAAGTTTCTTAGTAATATATCAAGACAGATGTTTTTTCCCTAAAATTTCTCCAGACAAGAAAAATAATTGGAGTGGTTGACTGAACTTCGTTTCCCAGAGGGCTGTGCAGCATGAGGGGGGGTCAAGGGTCTGGAAGGAGGTGTGAGAGTCTGTGGCAAGGAGGGGACACAAGACAGAGTTTTATGTAGCTGCTCTGAAGCCTTAGGCGAAATGGGCAGATGAAGAGAAACTCATCTGGTTCAATTTATACAGCACATCTTCAAAAAAACGTACAGCGAAGGTGTGTGTTACTCTGCAAGGTTTCCGGAACCGCATTTGCATTTTATTTGACCCCTCAGTGGGCCTGTTAGATCTCAAGGTAACTCAACTATGTTAGGGTTACAGCCGAAGGGTCTCTTACAGCTCAGATTTGGGGAAAACAAAAGTAATAAAAAGAACTCTTGATGGAAGGGTCGAGAGCCATGGTCACTCCAAGATGTGCAAAATGGAGGAAAATTAGTATTTAGGAAAGGCAACTTCACAAAGTTGAGAATGTCTATGTGTGTTTTTGTTTTGTTTTCCTTGAGTTAGGTACAAAGTAGGATTTTCAGAAACTTTCATTAAGCAGCATTTGTGCATAAAGTATTTTTTAAGGAGAAGAACAGTATTAGTGTAAGTGAGCTTGCCGTGTGCTGACAAAGCTGCATGTGACAGCTTTTGTCTTTTTTCTCTGTGACTAATCTCAGAACAACTCCTCTCAGGCCCCTCGTGTCAAATTGAAAATGCAGAACCTGAACTAAGAATGAATGTCTCTGATTGGTGTCCTGATGTTTTCCCTCCCACAGGTATGCAAATGAACTGCTCTCCATGAAACTGGAAGTTTTGTCCCAAGGGCAAGAGAACTTAAGCTGGAATGAAATTCAGCATTGTATTGATATGGTTAATATTCAGATTCAAGAAGAAAAGGACCGTAAGTATGGAACACTTTCTTTATCTAGTCTAGTGGGAAGCAAGGTGTCTGGACAACCTGGCTCTCTAAACTGGAGCTACAGATTTTTGCACATGAAACCCTGTGACAGCACACTCCCCTAACATGTATGTATGTGTGTATGTATAATTTGTATGCCTGTGCTACTGCACCAACATATCACAAACATGACAGGGGCATACATGAGAAGGCATGAATGGACAGAATAAAAACACATGTAAATAGGGGTGTGGTCAGAGGAGGGTGCCTGGAGCAGGTCCAGCAGCAACTTGGGTGTGTTCCTCACGGGGGCAGGGCACTGGGACCTTCCTGTGACGTCATGCCCTACACATGGGACAAAGCCCTAAATAGAGGTGCTAATAATTTTTATTTATTGGTACTTCAAAGATGTAGTTACCCTACATAACTCAGTTTTTTGGGCACTGAACTTTATTTTGACCTTTTATTTGGGTGTTTTTCTGAAAGGAAAACACACATATTCCTGCCCTTGGAAGAAACTGGAACATAACCTAACTGTAGCTGTACAATCAGCAGTCATGGGGAATTGCTGTGTTTTTAGAAATGATGAACTACCAGCACGGAAGTGGGCGGGCTCTGGAAGATGTGCCCTGAAATGTGCGTTCTTGAATGTCGCTTGCTTCCTTATCATTTGCCTCTTGTCTATAAAAATGGTGCAGAATGAGGAGCTGTGTAACTTGGGTAATCAGTATATTCACTGCTTTTCTGTAGCATGAATTACCAACTTCAAGCTCTAAGCTGTTTTTTCCATCATAAACCAAACCAACCAGCACCATCATCTCTGGCTTTCTCTGAGCTCTGTGATTTGTCAGCAACATTGGATTCAGATGTCTGATGTTGTTGAGCTCCCTTCTACACTTGACTTTGACTTACTTTTCTAACTCACTTATTCTAAGTTTAATGATAGAGTAGGAAGGCACTTCTCTCACAGGTTCAGGTTGTTTTGTCCTAGTGTGTTTTGGGAAGGTCTTAGGTCTGATTTTCCCAATGCCCTAATTTTAGGATGGTAAAATTACTCTTGGGATAAAATGGATGCCTTTGTTAGTTCATTGCATTTGCATAGTTTTCTTCTCTTTTTCCTATTTCCTGCAAGCACTTGTGCCCAACATCAGGCTGGCACAAGTTGTGTACAAACCTAAATGTCGTCTTTTGCAACCACACCACTTTCTGCTGTCTCTCCACATTTTCCTTCAGTGAGACCTTTTGGAATCCCTGCAGTCAGATGGCTCACACACGGGCCACTTAGCTCTTGTCCAGCATGTTGGCTTGGGAGTTGGTGGTTCTTGCCAAATGTTAATCAAGAGGGAAGCACTACTTCGTGCAGATGTTCAACATCAACTCCTGGGGGAAACGATCCTGGTGTTTGTGTGCTGTTAGGAAGCCTAGTGTCCCAGGCCTCTGTCTTAACTGCCTTCCTCCTGAACGCCGAGCCCCACACTTGCAGTCCCTGCAGCAATGGTTTGGCTGCCTTGGTTATTGCCACCCAAGGGTGGGACTCTTCTCTTTGGGGAGGCAAACAAAGAATCATGTCTCATCTTTGTTTTCTAATGTTTTTCAATTCTTTTTCTTTTTTCATTAAAAATTTATTAAATTTTGGGGGGTGACATTGGTTAATAAAATTATATATGTTTTAAATGTATAATTCTATAATACATCATCTGTGTATTGTAGTGTGTGTTTACCACCCCAAGTCAAGTCTCCTTTCATCACCATTGATCCCCCTTTATCCTCTTCTACCTCCCTCACCTCCCTTTCCCTCTGATAATTGCCACACAGTTGACTGTGGCTAAGAGTTTGTGTGTGTGTCTGTGGGGGGGGTTGTTTGCTTAATCCCTTCACCTTGTTCACTCAGCCCCTGCAACCTGCCTCCCCTCTGACAGCTGTCAATCTTCTCTGTATCTATAACTGTTTGTATTTTATTTATTTTATTCATTAGATTCTACATATAAGTGAAATCATATGGTATTTGTCCTTCTCTGAGTGGCTTATTTCATCTAGCATAATTAATACTCTCCAGGGGCCTGACTGTGTGGTTCATTTAGTTGGATGTCATTCCACAAACCAGAAGGTCAAAGGTTTGATTCCTTGTCAGGGGACGTACCTAGGTTGCAGGTTCTGTTCCCTGTTGGGGCTCATGAGAGAGGCAACTGCTCAATGTTTCTCTCTCACACATTGATGTTTCTCTCTCTTTCTCCATCCCTTCCCCTCTCTCTCTCTCTCAAAAACAAAACAACAAAAACAAAAACCTCTTCAGGTCTATCCATGTTGTCACAAAAGGCCAAGCACCATTCCCTAACTTTCCCCAGTTCTTTCTGACAACACCTGCAGGCCAGGTGTGCTCCGGTTATTTTGGTTGTGTTTCTTATGCAAGTGAAGGTGCATCAGTTCTCAGTGCTGACCAATTGTAGTTTTACTCTCACTCTTGACTTTGACTGAAAGGGAGAGGGGGTGCCACATTTGTCCCAGACCATCTAATAGAGTGTTTGCTTTTACCAAGAAGAGAAAAACAAGTAACATTTGTATGACTTAAGAGAGAGTGGTCTTTTGTAGGTGGAATGGCATTAATCTAGGTAACTGGTGTTCTCCACAAGCTGTATCACACGGCCCTATCATATTCCTTTTCAACATCTTGTCCTGAATGGCAGATGCTGTATCCAGGAGAGTTGTTTCAAATATGCCATGTTGTATTTTCTTTCTACCTTTTGGGGAACTGAATACAGAATATTTAAACTTTCTGTTTTGGTTTGGTTTGTTATTCTGTCAAAATGAGGTATTTTTGTTTACAGTTCCTCAGGTATTGAGTTTGATACCATATATTTAGGGAATTGCTTAAAAAGCTAAATTTTTTAAGTATACCGTCATGAACAGGCACGAATTATACACTGTAGTAACTAAATCATCGGAAAGAGTTGAGAATTTTTCAGCGACATTCTGAAAGTGCATTACTCTCCCTCCCCACCCTGCCATGTGCTCACAGCTCTAATGCCCCATGTGACTTGTGATGTGGGGAAGGTGTGCAGCTGATGGGGAACAATAAATGTGGAAGGTGGATTTAATGGAGAAGATGCTAAATGCATTTTTTTAGACTTGGATACTCTCTTGATTTATGACTGGGAAGTTCACTTTTCCCATTAGAGCCATAGATGAACATTACTTTAACCAGCCTAGACAAGGAATGTTTCTTCCTTTGAATCATTTCCGTTGGAATTGTTGCTTTTTATATTTGGTAGATACCATTCTTTGTAGGTTGCTTCCTCTGCTGTCTCAAATATACAACATCTAGGAGGATGCGCACTCTTTCATTGGACTAAAATGGTAGTCTCACGTGAGGACTTGAAGAAGTGGGCCATGAGCTGAGGCTCAGCAATCTTTGCTCAAATGGGATTTCCCCTTGACTTATAACTGAGGAAGTGATCAGATGCACCCAGGAGGCTTCTGGGTAGGTCTTTCAGCTCCTGTGAGGTCATTTACTATGACCTCAGCAGCTTGTGTCCTTAGAAACACACCAAACAAAACCTAAGTAGGTGATTTCAATCAAGTCAGCTGGCATGCAATCACTCCCGGGTGAGCAGCCAATGGGAACACACATTTCTCATAGTTATGTTAAGATCATTTTTGGATGGGGTGTTGAAAAGTATTTAGGACAATCTACCCAATGAAAGGAAGTATTTTGTGCTCTCTAGTTTATAATACTCCAGGGTAAAATGATAATACCTTGTGTGTGAATAGTACTTAAACTTCCCTAAGTTGTTTCCAATGTTTTGAAATAATGTAACTTACATGTTAGAGAAATACTTTTACTTTTTCTTCAAACATATTTCAGTACAATAAACAGGAATAATTTCTAGTCATTTTAGATGGTTCCTTCTCTCCTCCAGATAAATCTTTTCATTCTTAGCAAGGTGGTATTTATGGAGTCATCTATTTGGGACATACTTAGCTAAATATTTTACCTTAATTCCAATATTAAGATGAAGATACTTTTTAAAAATTGATAGTGCTTATTCTACTTCATATTTGTAAAGTTGCAAATGTAATCACATTTGTAAAGTAACTTGTGATTGTTTTTGATGAAAAATAACTGATAAAAGGAGAAATAATAAGTTTGGCTTTAAGAAAGTAGAGTAATCCAAAGAATAAAATGTGTATCCAAACCTTTTTGCATTTCAGGCTTTTTTCCCCCGTGTATCTCCACATGAAATTCTTCCAGCTCCAGTGTTCTGTGGTTCCCTCATCCACTGTCTAAGTGAGGCTGGGTTAGAAATTAACATCCCTGCTGCTACTTGTATATAAACTCATCCCCCTTTTTATAGCCGCTTCATTGACATATTCACGTACCATAAAATGGACATGTTTATTGCTTTCAGGGTAGTTTTTATATATTTAAAAGTTGTGCAACAGTTATAAGACTTTTATTCAGCTATCTTCAGATGGTTATTCAGGTTGACTTTCCATATTTTAGCTGCAACTCTGATACAGTGCTGGGAGGAGGCCACTGTGAACTCCCACCTCCTGCACTGCCATCTTGCCGTCTCACCACTGCCTAAACTTAGAATATCTTCATCACCCCAAAAAGAAATTTCATACCCATTAGTGGTCACTCCTATTTGCCCCTCCTCCCATCCCCTATGAACCACTAATCTACTTTGTTTTTATGGATTTTCCTATTCTTGACACTTCATATAAATAGAATCACATAATATGTGGCCTTTTGTGTCTCGCTTTTTTCACTTAGCGTAATGTTTTCAAAGTCAATCCATATTGTATTACTTACCAGTGTACGAGGTCTGTCCAGAACGTATCCAGCCATGTGATATGAAAATAAGAGACATTTATTGAGGGGTATACAAGTTATAAGAAACATTGTACCTAGAACAATTGCTGCCTCAGTCCCCTTCAAGGCAGCACCTTGGGACCTCACACAGTTCTCTCAGTGTCTCTTCCACTGTTCAAAATACTTTGCAAAATCCTATGTTGGAATCGCCATCTGCTGCCCTGTTGTATTTTCCTGAATCTCATCGATAGTCTGAAATATCTTCCCTTTCAAAGGTGATTTTAGTTTTGGGGAAATCCAGAAGTCACAAGGTGCCAAATCTGGGCTGTAGGAGGGCCAAGTCACCTAGGTCATTTGATTTTACACCAAAAAACCCTTCATGAGACATGATATATGAATGGGTGTTTCATTGTGATGAAGCCGCCAATTACCAGTTGCCCATAGCAGAGGCCATTTTCAACATATTGCATCTCTCAACTGATGAAGAACACTGAGGTAGAACTCTTTATTAATTGTTTGGCCTGGAGAGTCGTAGTCATGATGAACAACATCTTCCCAATCAAAAAACGCAGTTACATGGTCTTGATTTTGCTGTGACTTTGCCTTACCTTCTTCAGGTATGGAGAACAAGGTGACTTCTATTGGGACAGCTGGGCCTTCATTTCTAGATCATAGCAGTAGACCCATGATTCATCTCCAGTTATGATTTTCTTGAGGAAATCTGGTTCATAGGTAGCGGTTTGAATCAAGTCATTAGCTACTGCAGCATGATGTTCCTTCTGCTCTGGTAGCAGAAGCCACAGAACAGATTTTGCTGTGACATGTTTCATGGCAAGATCCTGCATCCAAATCCTGGACACAGTAGTTTTTGAAATTCCCAGATCAGCTTCCAGTTCTCGCACTGTCAGTCACCAGTCTTTATTGATTGCAGCCCATACACATTCCACATTCTCAGGTGTTCTGTTTGTTGCAGACCTTCCAGAATAATGGATCACTTTCAAAAGATTCTCAACCATCTTTGGAGCATTTGTGCCACACTTTTATTTGTGCTGCATTTATTGCTTCATCCCCAAATGCCTTCTGAATCATCTAAATAGTTTCCATGGAGGAATGTTTGAGCTAAATGCAAAATTGGATGCAGATTCATTGCTCTACTTGCTCAGTCATTTTGAATGAGTACACAGTACACATGCTCATTCATTGGTGTCAACCACCCATACTGACTAGTGCAGTGAAGTCATCATTGTTCATGCATATGCATTCCAGTTCACTCTCCTTGGCTGCCTGTTTACATTGATGTCATGCAAACTGTTCTCATTATATTAACAATGGCTGGACTTCATCTTCTTCTCTAGATCAAATAATATTTTATTCAATGGATATTTTATTTATTCATTCATCAGTTGATACATATTTAGGGTGTTTCTAATTTTAGCTCTTATGAATACTGCTTCTGAAACATTTGTGTGTAAGATTTTGTGTGAACATGTGTTTTTGGTTTCCTTGAGTGTATACCAAGAAGTGGAATTGCTGGATCATGTGGTAGTTCAGTGTTTAATATTTTAAGGAACTTCCTGTTTATCAAGGTGACTGAACCATTTTCCATTTCCACCAGCCATGTGTGTTCCCATTGCACCACATCCTCACGCTACTTGTTATTGTTCGTCTTTTTATTATAGCCATCCTAGTGGGTAGGAAGTAGTGTCTTTTGGGGATTTGGATTTGCATTTTCCTAATAACTAATGATGTTGAGCATCTTTTCATGTGCTTATTAGCCACTTTATGCTATCTTTAAGGAAATATCTATTTAAGCCCTTTACCAATTTTTTAAAAAATATATTTTATTGATTATGCCATTACAGTTCTATTTCCTCCCCTTCATTCCCCTCCACCCTGCACACCCCCTCCCCCACCATTCCCCCCTTTAGTTTATGACTACGTGTCTTAAGTTCTTTAGATTTTATATTTCCCCTACTATTCTTGCCCTCCCCCTATATATTTTCTGCCTACCGTCTATGCTACTTATTTTCTGTACCTTCTCCCCCCTTCTCCTCCTTCCACTCCCCTGTTGCTAACCGTCCATGTGATCTTCATTTCTATGGTTCGCTCCTGATCTAGCTGTCCTCTTAGTTTGCTTTTATTTTAGGTGTGGTTCTCAGTAACTGTGAGTTTGCTGTCCTTTCACTGTTCATCTTTTTTATCTTCTTTTTCTTAGATAAGTCCCTTTAACATTTCATATAATAAGGGCTTGGTGAAGATGAACTCCTTCAACTTGACCTTATCTGAGAAGCACTTTATCTGTCCTCTCATTCTAAATGAAAGCTTTGCTGGATAGAGCAATCTTGGTTGTAGGTCTTTGGATTTCATGACTTGGAGTACTTCTTGCCAGCCCCATCTTGCCTGTAAGGTCTCTTTTGAGAAATCCGCTGACAGTCTGATGAGAACTCCTTTGTAGGTGACTCTCCCCTTATCTCTTGCTGTTTCTAGGATTCTCTCTTTCATTTTAATTTGACTAACATAATTATGCTGTGCCTTGGTGTGTTCCTTTTTGGGTCCAACTTCTTTGGGACTCTCTGAGATTCCTGGATTTCCTGGAAGTCTATTTCCTTTGCCAGATTGGGGAAGTTCTCCTTTATTATTTGTTCTAATAAGTTTTCCACTCATGGCTGTTCCTTTCTCCCTTCTGGTACCCCTATAATTCAGATGTTGGAACATTTAAAGATGTCCTGGAGGTTCCTAAGACTCTCCTCATTTCTTTGAATTCTTGCTTCTTGACTCTTTTCTGTTTGGCCATTATTTGCTTTCTTCTGGTCCACTCCATTGATTTGAGTCCCAGTTTCCTTTTCATCGCTATTGGTTTCCTGTGCAATTCCATTCATTTCAATGAGTTTAGCCTTCATATGTTCCTCTAACTTGTGACTAAAATCAACCAGTTCTGTGAGCATCCTGATCACCAATGTTTTGAACTGTGCATCTGAAAGTTTGGGTATTTCTTCATTGCTTAGAGTTAAGGGCTCTGGGGCTTTGAGTTCTTCTTGAGCCATAATGTTTTGCTCTGTTCACACCTGTTACTATGAGGAGCGGAGCCTTAAGTGTTCACCAGGGTGGGGACACCCAGGTCCCTGGTTTGTGAGGCTGTATTTGGGGGCGTGGTCAGAGAGGGGCCACCTAGATCACTGGTTTGTGACGCTGTATGTGGAGGCAGGGTCAGAAAGGGACAATAGCAGTCCCCTCTGCTGCTTCCCGCTGCTATGGCCTGAGCTGTCCATCTCACTGCTCGCTCCTTCGCTGGTTTATCTGCATGAGAATGTGTAACCGCAGTCAGCCCTCGGTGGATCCGCTGCCTTGCACCCTCAGTGGGTCTGCCCGCTGCTACTCCACACCTGGGGTCCGCCCACAGCTGCCTGCATGCCTGGGTCGCAGGCCCTGGTCGGTCTGGTGGATCTTTCCTGCCCGACCCCACTCTGCTGCTGGCTCTGCCCCTCTTACTGGTTTGGCTGAAGGGTTCACCTTTGTCAGACTTCCGTATAGTTCAATTTTCTGTGGTTTGGCTGCATTTTTGTTGCTAAAACTTGCTTGTTTTTAAACTTGGTTGTGCAAGAAGGCACAATGTTTCCACCTATGCCTCCATCTTGGTGGAAGTCTCTAAGTCCTTTACCAATTTTAAATTGGGTTTTCATTTTTACTTTTGAATTATAGGAGTTCCTTATATAGTTGGCATATTTGCATATAAGATATACAAGTGCTTTTTTATCAGACACAGGACTTGCATGTATTTTCACCATTCTACAAATTGTCTTTCATTTTCTTTGATGGTGTCCTTTAAAGCACAGAAGGTTTAATTTTTACACCATCTCATGTATTTAATTTTGTCTTTTGTTGTTTGTGTTTACAGTGTCATCACTAATGTGATGTGCCTAACCCAAGGCCACAAAGATTTCCTCCTGTGTTTTCTTCCAAGAGTTTCATAGTGCATGCTTTACTTCTAGGTCTTGGTCCATTGGAGTCATTTTTTGTGCAGAGAGTGATATAGGGAATTCAGCTTCATCTTAATATATGTGGACATCCAGTTGTTTCTGCACCATTTGTTATAAAGACTATTATTTATCTGTTGGATTTTCATAACAACCATGTCAAAAATCAATTGACTACAACTGTAAGGCTTTATTTCTGAATTTGACTGTCCTTATGCTAGTATTAACTATAGATTTGTAGTAAATTTCAAAATTGAAAAGAGGCCTCCAACTTTGTTCTTTTTTCAATATTGGATTTTGGTTTTGTTTTTTTTTTTATCTTTAGAGGAGAAGGGAAGGAGAGAGGGAGAGAAATATCAATGTGTGGTTGCCTCCTGTGCATTCCCTGCTGGGAACTGGCCTGCAACCCAGGCATGTGCCCTGACTGGGAATGGAACCGCAATCCTCTGGTTTGCAGGCCTGCTCTCAATCCACTGAGTTACACCAGCTGGGGTGGATTTTGTATTCTTGATCTCTTGCATTTCCATATGAGATTTAGAATCAGCTTGGCAATTTCTGTTAAAAAAAAAAAAAAAAAAAGAACTGGGATTTTATCAGGAATTACACTGAATCCATTTGAAGAGTATTTCCATCTGAACAATACTAAATCTTTCAATTCATGAATGTGAGATGATTTTTCCACTTATTTAGATCACCTTTAATCTTTTAAATAATATTTCATAATTTTCAGTGTACTTATCTTAATGCTTAAGTTTATTCCTAACTATTTATTCTTTTTGTGATTATAATGTATCTGTAATTGGAATCTATTGTAAGTGGATTTTTCCCCTTAATTTCATTTCAGAAATTGCTGCAACTGTGTAGGGATGCAATTGATTCCTGTACATTGATTTTATCTCTTGTGGCCTTGGCTGTACTTGGGTATTAGTGCTTATAGTTTTCTTGTGTGGATTTTCCATGCCCATCTCTAACTCAATCTTTACAACTGCTGATTCTAGAGAACTTAGAAAGTATTGTGACTTAAAAGGAAAACTTTCTTCATTTTTCTAGGAATTGTGGCGGTAGGGCAGATCAATGAAGCTATTGATGAAGGGAACCCTTTAAAGACTGTAGAAAGTCTGCAGTTACCTACTGCTAAAATTAAAAATGTGGACCCAAATTCTGCCCAGCACTACCAGGATGTTTTATACCATGCGAAATCACAGAAACTGATGGTAAGTCTTAGTGAGTTTGTTTCTTTCGAATTTACAGACTGGATGAGGGAAAAGGCAAAAGGGAGAGGTTTTTTTACCCATTTTTTCCCCTGAAGCTTGTTAGCTTTTTGTTCCAGCAATTGCCTATGAATCAGAATGGAAGTAATTGGGCTGTTATTTTCCTGGCTTCAAACATTAGGGGGAAGCTGGCTCCAGAGCTGATCACTGCTTCTACTCTTTTAATAAAAAGTTAGTTGTGAGTGAGTTTTTGTTCAGAGTTTAAGTCATTGGATATTTCTGAATGCATACTGTGTGCATAGTGAAGCATGTAGCATCTGGTAGGGAAAAGAGAGTCCAAGGCACACATGACACCATTTGAATGTTCTCTGTCCTTATTTTCAATGCTTAAAAATGTATTGAGGCAATAGGCATTCTCTTATAGAATAGTTAAATAATAGTAGAGATAGGTACGTGGTAAAGCATCAAAACGAGGAGCTCCCAGAGTGATTCAGAGATGGTTGGGATCGTTGTGGATTAGAGTTCCAAGAGGAGTTGCAGTGGAGATAGAACAGGAGCTGCCCCCGAAAGGTAAGGAAGAGTTTGTCAGGTAGGTGGAAAGCAGGATGATGTCGGTAGGTAATGGGTAGCGGCATGGTTTGTTGTAGGCATCGGAGAAGACTGACCTGGCCAGAGTTCCCATAAAGAGCAGAGGGTTTTATTTGGCTGTGGAGCTTGTACCAATATTATGAGGAGTCTGACAGATACTGGCCATTATTGGAAGGGTAGTGGGCTGAGTGGTGAGGCTTATCTGACCTGTCACTTGAGAGCGGGAGTGATACTACCTGGGACCTAGCCAGTCATAACTTTAATGTCCCCAGGTGCTAGCCAAACACAAAAGCAGTGAGCGTCTCCTCTGTGTGGGTCTGTAGAACCCAGGAACTGCCTTATAGGAAACAGCAAATACATCCTTAGTGAGAGCAAACATTTAATGACCACCTGCTCTTTGCCAGACATGGTGTTAGGTACTTTGTGCATACTCTCACATAATTCTCATCACAGCTCTATGAACTATCATTATCGTCCTCTTACAGATAATTTAGCTAAGACTAAGTTGTCCAAAGTTACCCCCAAAAAGTAATTATTTCTGAAACCAGGCCCCAGTCTACATGACTCAGAAACATTTATTATTGTACATTAAAGGCCAATGGAAAAGGATATTTATTGCATCATTTTGTATGATAGCAAAAGACCAAAAACAACTGAAATGTCCATCAAGAGGTGGCTTGTTAAATTCCAATATATACGTATCCACATGTGAAATACATCAAGGAGAGTGAATGGCTCTACATTGGACAATACTGAATGTGTGTGTTAAGTGCATGTATGCTCCCACATGCATACAAAAATGGGATCCACACCCATATGTAGGTATGCTTACATGTGTGTAAAATATTTCTGAAAGAAGACACTGGAAGGCAAACTAGGTAGAAGGTGTGAGACTTCTTTTTCTTTTTGTACCACTTCGATTGTTGAATTTTTTACAGAGTGCATGTATTACGTATTCAATGTTTCTAAACTTTCAAAAGGCAAGGGAAACAACTCACAAAGGGCCAGTTCCCCTAGTTACTTAGTCTAGTTTCTAGAACAAAATTTCACTGATTCTGGTGTCCCCTTCAAAGTAACTAATTTCATCTCAAATCATTAGAAATATTCTGGCCTCATCTAGTCTCTAACAGCATACAGAAGTGGTTGCCACTGGGGAAGAGCATTGAGTGGCTAGGCAAGAAAAAGAAATATTTAATCTTTTATTTATTTTTTAATAGTAGGCATGAAATGATGTTTATTTAATGAATGAATAAAATTCCCCTCCCCTAATTGTTTCCTATATTTGGTTCCTTTTTTTAATATATGTTATTGATTATGCTATTACAGTTGTCCCATTTCCCCCCCTTCATTCCCCTCCACCCTGCACACCCCCTCCCCTACCATTCTTCCCCTTTAGTTTATGTCCATGTGTCACAAGTTCTTTAGAGTCTATATTTCCCATACTATTCTTGCCCTCCCCCTATCTATTTTCTACCTACCATCTATGCTACTTATTCTCTGTACCTTTCCCCCTCTCGCCCCATCCCACTCCCTTGTTGCTAACCCTCCATGTGATCTCCATTTCTGTGGTTTTATTCCTGTTCCACTTGTTTGCTTTTGTTTTAGGTGTCATTAATATCTGTGAGTTTGCTGTCTTTTTACTGTTCATATTTTTATCTTCTTTTTCTTAGATAAGTCCCTTTAACATTTCATATAGTAAGGGCTTGGTGATGATGAACTCATTGAACTTGACCTTATCTGAGAAGCACTTTATCTGCCCTCTCATTCTAAATGAAAGCTTTGCTGGATAGAGCAATCTTGGATGTTGGTCCTTGCCTTTCATGACTTGGAATACTCCTTTCCAGCTCCTTCTTGCCTGCAAGGTCTCTTTTGAGAAATCAGCTGACTGTCTGATGGGAACTTCTTTGTAGGTGACTGTCCCCTTAGCTCTTGCTTCTTCTAGGATTCTCTCCTTAATTTTAATCTTGGGTAATGTGATTATGATGTGCCTTGGTATGTTTCTTCTTGGGTCCACCTTCTTTAGGACTCTCTGAGCTTCCTGGATTTCCTGGAAGTCTATTTCCTTTGCTAGATTGGGGAAGTTCTCCTTCATTATTTTTTCAAATAAGTTTTCCACTTGTTGCTCTTCCTCTTCCCCTTCTGGTACCCCTATAATTTGGATGTTGGAATGTTTAAAGATGTCCTGGAAGTTCTTAGGTTCTCCTCATTTTTTGAATTCTGTTTCTTCATTCTTTTCTGCTTGGTTGTTTCTTCCTTCTGGTCCACTCCATTGATTTAAGTCCCAGTTTTCTTTCCATCACTATTGGTTTCCTGTGCATTTTGCTTCATTTCACTTACCATAGCCTTCATTTTTTCATCTAATTTGTGACCATAATTAACCAAGGTGATCAATTTTGCAACCAAAATTAACCATTCATCCAGACTGGTAAGAGGGGCGAAGTTGGTGGCTGGTGGGGAGGGGTCACAGCAGGAAAAAAGCAGTGGGTGGCAGACCCTGGGCTCAGGGAGGAAACGAGCCAACCCAGTAAGGTGCACAAGGCAGCTGGCTGACCACGGTCACACATTTGCATGCAGTGGTTGCCACTGGGGAAGAGCATTGAGTGGCTAGGGAAGAAAAAGAAATATTTAATTTGTTATCTTTTAATAGTAGGCATCGTACTGTGAGCATCCTGATCACCAGTGCTTTGAACTGTGCATCTGATAGGTTGGCTATCTCTTGGTCCCTTAGATGTATTGGTTCTGGGGCTTTAATCTGTTCTTCCGTTTGAGCCTTTTTTGGGGGAGGGGTCTGGTCGTGCCTGTTATGTATGAGGGGCAGAGCCTTAGGTGTTCACCCGAATGAGGGAACCCAGTTGCTGGGTTGTGACACTGTATGTGGGGGCAGGGTCAGGGAACAATGGCGCTTGCTCCACTCTCTCTTGGATTTCAGTCCTTTCTGCTGCTTCCCACAAGCAAATTGGGCCCTTCTGGTGGTGATTCCCATGTGGGTGGGCTTGTGTACATTTTAGGACCCCGTGGGTCTCTCCAACGAACTCTCCTATGAGGCTGGGAGTCTCTCCGGGGACCTCACCCCTTACAAGTGTTTTCAATCGGGGCTTTTAGGCTTTATTTCCCAACACTGGGGCCCTGGGTTGCATGGTCTGTCTCACTCCCTGTTTTTGCCTGGTTTATCTGCATGCAAATGTGTGACTGCAGTCAGCCAGCTGCCTTGTGCACCTCACTGGGTCGGCTCATTTCCTCCCTGTGCCCAGAGTCTGCCATCCACCGCTTTTTTCCTGCTGTGAGCCCTCCCCACCAGCCACCGACTCCGCCCCTCTTACCAGTGTGGATGGATGGTTCATTGTTGTTGGACTTCCGTACAGTTCAATTGTCTGTCTGTTCTGGTGTGGTTTTGATTCTAAATTTTTGTTGTCTTTAATTTTGGTTGTGCGAGGAGGCACAGTGTGTTTATCTACACCTCCTTCTTGGCCAGAAGACCCCTAATCTTTTAAATTTTGTACCATGTATTACCTATGCAAAATAAAGTATAAATAAAATTTACTAAAAGTAAAAAATAAAGCAATATAAATCCTGCTCAGTCACACATGACTAAACTACCTCATTAAAGGAGAGAAAAACTGTTCCTTAAGGGGTGGACTTTCTGTGCTTTTAGCCATCCAGTCAGCATGGCCACGACCCGGCATAGCCCCTGCGCCTTACAGGTGCCCTCACACAGTTTTCCATCTGAGCCTCACAGTGACTGGGGGGATGAGTACTCCCTTATCTGATGTCAGTGAACCTGAGGCTTGGGTTGAACGCCAAGCCGGTGAGTGGGAGAATGACACCCAAATTCAAGCCTTGCGTTGCCACATCCCAGGGCGTGGGGAGGACAGCCTGTCCACCAGGAAGGGTGGGCTGCCTCCCGTTGCTCCCACGGATGTAGCTGTGGCCCTGGCACGGGGCACACTTACTGGCATTTTAAGATAAAAGTTATTTGCTTTGCAAAATAGAGGCAGACTCATAGGTAAAGATCAGCTGACAGCTCTGTGGGGTGGGGTTGGAGGGATTGAACGAAAAAAAAGGAAAAGAATGTACAGACTTGGACAACAGTGTGGAGATGGCGGGGGAGAGTGTGGGTGGAGGTGGAAGAGGGTAAAGGGAGATAAATGGTAACGGGAAAAATACAATAAAACATATATTGAATAATTTAAAAAGTAAAAATAAAGTTACTTGCTTTGGAAACAGAAGTTGCCATTCAAATCTTAACTTTGCTACAAATTAGGCAGGGATTTTAGTCAAGTCACCAAAATTCTCTTTGTTTTAGTTTTCACATGTGTTAAATGAAAATGGTAGTACCTACCTTATAGGATTGGGACTTTGTCCTTGAGGTGAGCCAGACCCCACAAGTGTTTCCAAGGCAGGCAGTGGAGGTCCTGTCCAGTGCATCCCACGGTAAGGTTCTAAATTAAGCCCGAACTCCACAGCCCCCCTTCAGGGCCCCCAGATGCTCACCTGAGTGATCATGAGGTGCCAGCTCCCTGCTGGACACTCTTTCTAAGTGGGGAATCAGTAGCTTTCACAATGTATTTAGAGCATTAAATATGAGCCTGGGGAGCTGGGTTCTAGTTCAGGCGCTAAAACACTTTCGACATTAAAATTAGGGGCTTGAATTGTTCTGGCAACAGCTTTAAACAGATTTAAAACAACTCCAAGTAGTGAATCTGGTTTGGTTATATTCCTATTTTTAAACAGTTTTCTTTCTCTGTCCATTTTTTAATTTAATCTCTATTGTATTTTTTTTCCATTGCCATTTAGTCCCCTCCTACCCACTAGTTTTGAAACTTTCTTTCCTCAGCCTGATCCTTCTCAGTGGGGGGATGTGAGGCAGAATCTGGTTCTGTGTATCTGGTGGGGTCTCTGTGTTTCTCTTTTAACCTCTGCTGTTTTGATAGCTAGAAGTTCCCGTGGTGTTTATGGTGGTATTTCTGTGCCTTGCCTTCCCCAGGTCCAACCGTGGAAAATAATACAAGAAAATGATATTACTGGTATTGCCAGTATAAAATAAAGCTTGTAGCAAACTATAAGGTGTTAAAGGTCTCAATTATATCATCTTCAAATAATGGATGCTGAGTTTTATCAAAGAATGAGGACAGTAATGTCAGTTGGTGAAGACTCTTGGTCCCTGTTAATAGTATTTCAAGTATAATCTTTGTGTGGGCACCAAATTTCTTTTGTCTCTTGGGGAAAGTCTGGGTAATGGGTGTGTTGTTATATACTTAGCAGAGAACATACCTTGTCTGTTCACTGGAGGCAGTGAATTTTGAGCTATTTTAATTTTTTAAGTATATTTTATTGATTATGCTTTTACAGTTTTCCCCAGTTTTGCTGCCCCTCTGCCTGGTACCCACCCCCCTTCACTCCAGCAATTCTACCCCCTCCACCTTAGTTCATGTCCATGGGTCATGCATATAAGTTATATGGCTTTCCCATTGCCTATACTGTTATTAACATCCCCTGTTTTATTTTATTACCTACCCATTTATGCTTCTAAATCCTTGTATCTTTTCCCCCAATCTCCCTCTTTCCCCTCCCAGCTGGTAACCCTCCATGTGATCTTCATATCTGTGGTTCTATTCCTGTTCTGGTTGTTTGCTTAACTTGTTTTTGTGTTTTAGATTCAGTTGTTGATAGTTTTGAGTTTGTTGTCATTTTACTGTTCATAGTTTTGATCTGCTTTTTCTTAATAAGTCCCTTTAACATTTTATATAATAAGGGCTGGGTGATGATGAACTCCTTTAGCTTTACCTTGTTTGGGAAGCAATTTATCTGCCTTTCAATTCTAAATGAAAGCTTTGCCCGATAGGGTAATCTTGGATGTAGGTCCTTGCTTTTCATGACTTGGAATACTTCTTTGCAGCCCCGTCTTGCCTGTGAGGTCTCCTTTGAGAAATCAGCTGACAGTCTGATGGGAACTCCTTTGTAGTTAAGTCTCTGCTTTTCTCTTGCTGCTTTTAAGATTCTCTCTTTATCTTTAACCTTTGGCATTTTAATTATGATGTGTCTTGATGTGGTCCTCTTTGGGTCCAACTTATTTGGGACTCTCTGTGCTTCCTAGACTTGTATCTATTTCCTTCACCAAATTAGGGAAGTCCTCTTTCATTATTTTTTCAGATAAGTTTTCAATTTCTTGCTCTTCCTCTTCTTCTTTCTGGCATCCCTTTGATTTGGATCTTGGCCCTTTTAGAGATGTCCCAGAGACCTCTTAAACTCTCCTCACTTTTTTTTTTAATGTGTATTTCTTCATTTTGTTCTAGATGAATGTTTATTTCTTCCTTATGTTCCAAATTGTTGATCTGAATCCTGGTTCCCTTCTCTTCCCTGTCAGTTTCCTGTATATTTTTTTTATTCCTTTAAGTGTAGCCTTCATTTCTTCCCTTATGCTCTTGCCCTGTTCAATGAGATCTTTGAGCATCCTGATCACCAGTGTTTTGAACTGTGCACCTGATAGGTTGGCTATCTCCACATCGCTTTTTCTGTTCTGTTCCTTCATTTGGGCCATATCTCTCTGTCTCCTCATTTTGGCAGCCTCCTTGTGCCCATGTACTAGGTAGAACCACTTTGATTTCCTGTCTCAGCACACTTGTTAAGTTGTATGAAGCAGAGCCTTGGGTATTTACCAGGGTGGGGCAATATGCTTCAACACTTTGTGGCTCTTTGTGTGGGGAAGGGATTGAAGAGAGGACAGTGCTGCTGCTAGCTGACTTCTGGGGGTTGGCCTGGCACTTGCCCCTTTTCTAGTCACTTTACTCACTTCCTGTATGTGACTGGCACCCCTTGCTGTCCTGGTTGTGGTCCTCAGAATGGGTGAGTTGGCATATGTTCCGGGCTCTCCTCAGAAACTAGGAGTTTCTTCCACCACCCTAAACCCCACTGGGTTTACAGCTCATTTTATGAGGTTTCATTTTTCTAACACTGAGACCCTGGGCTGCAATGATCTAGCCTAGGGCTGGGATCACTTGCTCACAAGGTTATTATCCACCACACATGATTATTATCCACCACACATAAATGTGGGACCCCCATTCCACCAGCCTTGACTGCCACACCACAGATTCCTCTTCTCCACCCCTCCTACCCATCTGGATGAATATAGCTTCTTTAAATCCTTGGTTGTCAGACTTCTGTACAGTTCTGGCTGTTTTATGTTTTTAAGTTAGTTGTGATTCTTCGTATGATTGTGCAGTGAGGTGAAGCTTGTCTACCTATGCCTCCACCTTTAGCTGTTTTTAAATGGAAGGTTTTCCTTGAGAACATGTGGATTATACCCCCCATTAAAAGTTCTATTTTGCTATAGGTGATGTGCTACATAAAAACAAAGTGAGCTTTTTAACAAGAGAATATCGTTGCATATTTTCTATAGTTAACTCTAATTCAGTTGATTATTTGCAGAAATCAGTTCTTTCCATTGAAGTTTTTGTCATCTTGAAATTTATTTTAGATTTGTTTTTCTTGCTTGCTGTAGTATTGACCTGATTTTGATTCTTCACACAATGACATGGATGCTGTAAAGGGTCTTTATTGGCCATGTTGTTCTTGTTTTTCAACCTGAGTCTATGAAATAGGAAGCTCTGCACATTCAAAAATAGGACACTTAAAATTTTTTATTGTTTTGATGGTCACTTACAGAGTATAATGGCTAGTGCACATTTTTGCAGACTTGAAAGTTCATGTCAGCAATCTTTCACGTCCTTAACTACTTCACCTCCTGTCTAATCCCTAAACTAAGGGAAAGACAGTCATTTACCCGCAGGAAGAGACTGGGCATTTATAACAAAACATCATTTTTCCAATAAAAACTGTATTTAAGAAACATAAATAATGGATGCCCTTTAAACTTCTAAATGGCTTTGAGTATATTCATAGCTTAGCTTCCTTACTTTTTTTACATGTCCAACCAAAAATGATGCTGTTGGTGTCCTACATAGAGCCTTGCTTTCTCAGTATGAATTGAATGGGCTTCCATGCTGTTGAGAGGCTTTGGGATTTTATTCCTTCATTCCCTTAGCCACATCATATGTAAAGCATGAAGCTGGGCCCCACAGACCCTGGAAAAGCTTCGGCCTGTCTGGGGTTGCCACCGAAAGCACAAGGAAGGAAGGGAAGGAACTCCTTTTGTACTGTATATGGTACTTAAGTGTTTACAGAATCCACATTTGTATATAAGTGAACTATGTATAAATACTGTAATAAAAATTCAGCCCTGACCTGTATGGCTCGGTTGGTTGGAGGGTTTTCCCATCCACCGAAATGTTGTGGGTTCAGTCCCTGGTTGGGAGCCTACAAGAGGCAGCCAATCAGTGTTTCTCTCCCCCTTCACCACATCCTCTCTTTCTAAAAACAGTAGCAAAGTGTCCTCAAGTGAGGAAAAAATTAAAAATAAAGATACAATGAAATGCTTTGAAAGTTCAGATTAGAGAAGTGAACTTCTAGCTTGAGAATCAGGAAAGAATGGTCCTTTGAGGACTTCAAGAGATGGAAAGAATTAAGGCAAACATGTTAAAAATAGCTTTCCAGCTAGAGGCACAGCAAGAAGAGGAGAAATCACATCACAGCAAAGCCAGAGGTTTGGCTGTATCTACATCACAGGCAAGGCTTATCGGAAAGCAAAATTAGAAGGTTAGCCCTGAGTGCCGAAGTATTTATTTTTTATCCCAAAGCTGTGGAGAGTCCAAGGAGGTTTTTGTGCTGGTTTTATTTTATCCTTTGTATTGGTTTCGGGTATACAGCTTAGTGACTAGATAATCATATACTTTACACAGCATTCCCCTCGATTTTGTTCAGTACACCACCTGGCACCATACACAGTTATCACAATATTATCGGCTATATCCCTATGCTGTCTCTCCATCCCCATGACTGTTCTGTAGCTACCAACTTGTGGTTTTTAGTCCCCTCACCTCTTTCACCCAGTCCCCAGTGCCCCTCACCTCGGGCAACCACAGTCCTCTCTCCGTGTCTCTAAGTGTGTTTCCACTTTGTTTCTTCACCTGTTTGGTTATTTAGCTTCCACTTATAGGTGAAATCATATGGTATTTTTCTCTTTCTCTGATTTATTTCACTGAGCACAGTACCCTCTAGGTCCATGCTGTTGCAAACAGTAAGATTTCATTTTTTTTTATGAACAAATAGTATTCCATTGTCTGTAGGTGCCACCACTTTTTAAAAAGGTTTTATTTATTTGCTTCTAGAGCAAGGAGAAGGGAGGGAGTCAAGGAGAGAAACATCAGTGTGTGGTTGCCTCTCGTGCCCACTACTGGGGACCTGGCCCACAACCCAGTCATGTGCCCTGACTGAGAATCAAACAGGTGACCCTTTGGTTTGCAGGCTGACACTCAATCCACTGAGCCACACCAGCTAGGGCATATGTGCCACAGATTTTTTATCCACTCATCTCCTGAGGGGCACTTGGGTTGCTTTCATGGTTTGGCTACTGTAAATAGTGCTGCAATGAGCTGGGGGGTTTGAGTGAGATATTGAAACCAATAGTTGAGGAAGAAAAATATGGCTGTGGCCCCCATGAAGTGGAGGGGAAGAGAATGGCTGGAAGGCAAAGATGGGACTAAGACAATGGGTCCTAGTGATTTTAAAGATCAAATCAGCGGATGAGGCAGCCACCAGCATGAAAGTTGAAGGAGGCAAAAGAATCAAAAATGATGCCAGGTACATAAAACTGAGATCTTAGCTTCTCCCCATGCTGTGTCATTGTCCCTTTTCCCACTCTCCATCTACAGGACAAAGCTCATAGAGTAGAGAATATGGAGATATAAAGAGCTTGAAGTCCCCCAGTCAGGCAGATGTGTCAGTTGCCGTAAAGAGAGTGGTGATGCCTTTTCTCCTGTACTGATGTTCTTACAATACTGGTAGTGTTTTTTTAAAGCTAGTGCTTTTGTAATATTTTATTCTGAAGCACTGTCTCTTAGGAGCTCAAAAATGGAGCTAGAGCATAGAGCTCTTTGCACTCATGCTCATGTTATCCCAAGAATATATGTTTTCACAAATGGCGTTCCTTTTTCTCTAAGGTGATTTCACTATTGTAAGGTAAGCAGTGGAGTGATCTGGGGCTTTTGGCATGAGAAAATAAAGGAATGGATCTAAGCAACTATTCAGACTACCCAGGCACAAAGCTATGCGATAGATAAAGTATAAACCGTCAGTGTTATAGTAGTTGCTGGCATGGTGGATAATAAGTATGATATTGCTTGGAGCAAAGCAAATAGTAAAAATCACGAGAATGAGGAGACTCGCCTTAACATACCACAACCACCTATTGTCATATGCATTAAGCGTCCGAATGATGGTTGTGTAGCAGTAGATAATGACCACAAATGGAATTAAGAATCCAAAAAATGCCAAGGAGATGAAGTAGTAGAGTTGGAAGAGAGATGAAGATGCACATATGTTGTGGACGTCATGGCAGGTGGTAATGTCCCTGTGAACAAGGTAATACTCCTGCTTCAGGATGAAAAATGGCAGCATGTATAAGAAAACTGTTGCCCAAACCAACCCACACATTATCAAGGCATAGGTACGCTTGGGCAGCCCCCGGTAAATAAAAGGATGGACAATAGCTAGGTAGCGGCTGATGCTGATGCTGGCGAGGATCAGAATGGAGCAGTACATATTGCCGTAAAAGATGACTGTGGTGGCCTGGCACAAGACCTCTCCAAATACCCAGTTGTTCCCATTGAGGTGGTAAGCTATTTTAAAGGGCAGTGTGGCACAAAAAAGAAAGTCTGCAATGGCCAGATTGATATAGAAGATGGTCGTGCAGATGGATCTGGTCCTGAAGAAGAGCATCCACAAGGTCACTGCGTTGGCTGGTACACCTACCGCGAACACCAGGATGTAGATGGCAGGTATCAGTCTGGTACTTAAGGAGCTGCTCAGATACCCCACGGTAGCATTATTCACGTGGAGATTTGAAACGCTTTCTTCAGGGCACTTAATTTTTACATTTGTGGTTTCTGCCCAGTCTTCTATGGCGGAAAAGGGGATCTCTTCAAAAGTATTCAGGGGAGCTCCACGGAAGGTCTTAATAAGTAACGTTGGCTCTTCCAAGTTGTCTGTGTTGTTTCCCATACCTGTCATTAAACAGAAGTATTAACGTGATATTTTGGTGAGCCACATCTCTGGTTCAGAAGTCAGTAAAACTAAATGTATTATGCTACACAATTTATGTAGTTGTAAAATTTAGGGGTGTTTTTATTTTTAAAAAATGATTATAGATCAGGCAGTTAAAGGCATATCATATGCCCCAGCACCATGCTGGCCAGTGCAGGAGCATAAAGTAGATGACAACTCCCAGCGTGTAAGGGATTTATATTACTGTTGGAGGAAAACAAATACCACACCAGCCCATTATAGGCCAACATCACACTGACTGTACACTGTATAGTCACTCAGCCAATAGCTGACAGATTTAGGTGTTTGAGCAAAATGCCAAGGAAAAGATGAATGTAGCAAAGATGAGAGAGGTTCATAAAGAGATGGAATTTAATAAAGGAACAAGATTCTGATAGATGACGAATGGGCAGCGGCATAGTGTGGGCTCTAATGGGAGCTAGGAGTGTCAGATAAGTTAATTCAACAAGTGCTTATTGCCTATTTTATTATATACAGTTTTTAAATAAACTCTGTCTCTGTCTTCAACTCTCAGACAAGTGGAAAAGTTACACAAAAATGCATTGTATTATGCTAATAAAGCTCATTCTAGAGATAAAGTTGAAAGATTAGGTTACAGCAAAATCTCTGAAAGGCCCTTTACCTAAGAAATCATGTGCCCATTGGTAGATGCTGGAGTTCTACACAAAATATTACGAGCACGCAGATGGCCATTGTGGTGGACAGCGTAAAGATGCTCCAGAGTTTCTCTCTGCTAATGCCTGGAGCCTGCAAATGTGTTACCTTATATGGCAAAAGGGACTTTGCATATGTGAGTAAGGATCTGGAGATATAGAGAGTATCCTGGATTGTCCAGGTGGCCCAGTGTAACCATAAGAGTCCTTACAGTAGGGAGGAAAAAGATCAAAATCATGAAGATGTTATGCTGCTGGCTTTGAAGATGGCAGAAGCCATGAGCCAAGGAATGCAAGTCACTTCGAGAAAAAGGCAAGAAAACAGATTCTCCTCTAGACCCTCCAGAATGAACACCGCCCTATTGTCTCCTTGATTTTAGGACTTGTAACCTCCAGAACTATAAGATATTAATAAATGATTCAAGCCACTAATTTATGGTGATAATTTATGGTGATCTATACTTAGACCTTTTCATCATTATATAATTTTTCTATAAGTTAATCTTCGACATGATTAGAAAGTAGATTGCCTCAAATTTCTGTTAAGATGAACTTTTATGCTGAATTTAAACTTCATGCTTGTCCGTTTAAAATACCATTTCTCTGCCAGTTCCTTTTCACGTGACCTTTGAATTTCTACATGCTGAATACTTGAAGCTGGTGTTCAGTAACGTGGGTCTCATTCAAAGCCAGTTTCGCTTCCTGTTTTCATCTCTACCAGTTGACCTCCAGTGAAATTGAAGCCTCCTTCATAACCCTAAGAGTGCACAAACTGAACTGAGTGTGTAACAAAGAGGGAGGGGCAGGAAGATGCTCAGGTGTTATTTAAGGGAAGACAGATTAAAGAAAAGGACAGAAAAATCTGGGAAGTGGTGGTGGTTTGTGCCTGTGTTTGGATGTGAACTGTGAGGCATGCGGAGGTGTGTTATATGTCACTCAAGTTCAACCACACAAACCCTTTTGCTCACTTTTGAGTTTTGGAAAATTCTTGTACATCCCCCAAATAGATGTGCCTTCCAAGGTCGGCACAAAGCTGGAAGATGGGGGCTGAAAGCCCTGCTGCACGAGTTCTTTCCCTTCAGGATCTGAGGAGAGAGCCATTGAAGCCAAGTGTTTGTCAGTTTTCAGAAAATTCCCGTGATTGAGCAAGATATCATGCCAAAATCATGCTAATGCTAAACACCAACTCTGAAAAAGTCTTGAATCCATTTATCGTGAGAATCCCAGCTGATTGATTCAGCATGGGCACGTCTTTTATTCTCCATGGCCTGGCTTTCCTTAAGAATAAATAGCACTCACTGTTAACATTTTTAAAGATCTTCTGAATTCTTTATACAGGTTTTCATTTAGCAGAATGATTCTAACATGTTTTCCAACCCAGGAAAAGGCCTTAAAGAGGCTCAGGTCCAAAGGAAGCGGACTCCAACCGCTTTGCATTTCTCCCCCACCCTCCTAAAGAAAGCAGAGTCACCGGCTTGAGACCCCACCCACATCTTGAAGGAACCACCTCCATCCAGAAGCCTTGTTTCTTTTGCTGTTCTGCTGCGTGGACTCATCCACTCCAGAAGTAGTAGTCACTCTATCCCATTCCTAAGTCCCACGCATGCTGCTGTCCACAGGTGCTCTGAGCACTCTTTTCAGTGATGCGAGCTGTCAGTTTTAGCGACACTCCTTTACAGAGGTTTGCGTGTTGTTTTTTTGTTTTGTTATGGTTTTTCCCTCCTTGTTGATCCCAACAATGTGGACTGGAGTGTGACCTAACGGTAAAAGCTGGAGATGCAGATCTAGCCCAGGTTGGTTAATTTGGGAGCAAGCAGAAAGTTCCAGGCTCATAAAAATCACATATAAGGGTAGAGAGAACTAAATCTTTTGTACCACTGAAAGTCAAAAAAGGCATTCCATTAAGAAATACTAATTAATTAGCATTGCTGATTATTGAAAGAAAACCGCTTGACCTCTCACAGTGCCCCTGTTTTCCCCTCTGGCATCACCAGAAGGTATAAACATAGGATTTTTTAAATCTCTTTTTAAAAGTTCTGTGTTTGCTGAATCAGAGGAAATGCTTAGAAAATGAAAAACCTCTCACAAAGAAAATCAACTCGAAGTAATTGGAGAGGTCTAAAATCGTGACTATGCCAAAGATTTCGAAATATAAGTAGAGAACACTTAGTCTTTAACAAGGTTTAAATTATAGCTATTTACTTCCATGGTGCCACCTTTTAATATCTAAGATCAAACTCTGCCTTTTAGGTTGCAATTTGTGTGAAATACGAAGCCAGTTAGTTTCAGTGACGCAAACCAGCACCTCCTTCCTACCCTGTAAGAAAAGAAGCGCTTACCGCTCTGACAAGCAGTGGGTGAGAGAAGCATGACTGCGGCAGCTGCAAAGATGAGGGCCTTCATTCCGACGACCTGAGTCCCGTTCCCAAACGTTACCCAGTGTGGAAGGCGAGGGAGCACGGTTTCACTTCCTCTCTGTGTGTTAACAGCAGATGGAAATCTAGTGCTCTCTGTAGAACTGTGTTGCGTGCTCTGCAGGCAGAGAGCTTGCTCAGGTCGTCTTCCTGGAAGGGGTGTGACAGCACCCCTGTGTTGGTGTGCGTGACTCATACTGAGCCACTGTACACATGACATGATCCTGGAGAGAGTCGTTTAACTCTTACCCACCCCAAATAGTCCCTTCTGAATAGATGCTGTAAATCCCTCCCGCACACTTCTGTGCCTTGAAAGAATGCAGAGCGTGTACAGTCCTTTGTAGAAGCAAGCTGAGAATGGATGCTGACCAGCAGTTAGTTTTCACTCCGTCCCATTTTTCATTTTATACATTTTAAACATGGGGTTCTACTTAACAATTAGCTTCTACTTAATAATAATGAACAATAAAAATTATCCTTTTTAAAATTATCCCACCTATTTCAAATCTTAATTCTTAAACTCACTACATGATTATAAATTAAATAAATCATGGGAAGCAAACATTTTTGTGAAGTTAAAATTAATTGCTTGATTACTCTGAAGATTCACACTGGCCTGAATTTGTCATCAGCGCTTAGCCAGAACTTTTGCTCATCATATTCCAAGCCATTCAATAGGGTCAGCTATTAAGAGAGGGTGGGGGAGGTCATACAACAGTATTTGATTAAACTAAAACTAAAACCCAACATTGAAATGCAGAGGACTCCCTTTACTCCATGGGTGTTGGTGAGCAAGTCAACAATAAGTTTTTTTTTACTTGTGGTAAAATATACATAACATAAAATTCACCATCTTAACCATTATGAAGTGTTAACACATTATTAACACAACCCAGTAGGGTCAAATGTATTCACGTTGTGTAACATATAAGCTTTATCGAGTAATATTATGGAGGGTATGATTTAATTTGTAGGAAAAATACTGCATTATAACAGATTTTCCTATAATTAAAAAACTTAAGGTGAAATGTTAAGCCAGACAACCCATTTTATGGGCCTGTTGCCCATAAAATGCAGCAAGAATAAAAAAAAAATACCCATTTCACATGGGACTCAAAGGCTTGAAAAATAAGCTAGGAATGAATTGATCTGTGCAAACTTTTTACATGTGATTAAATTGCACCACACCAAGTTTACAAGCCAAAGTCACTCTTTAATACTTCAAGTACACAGCATATGGTAATCCATACTGAGATAAAATGCTATGTTATTATAGAAATAATAACCAAAAAACAAAGTATTGAACAGAGGGTACTTTTGTATTTAAATTTTTCTAGGAGTTTATTACTTGATTTGTAGATGGCCTAGTTTCTGGTCACTTAATCCATTTGTAACTCATGTTGAACCTGGCTGTTGAGCTGGAAGTAGAGCTGTGGCCATCCTGTAAATATATTTCCATTCTTCTAGAGAGCAGTCGAAGAGGGGGCGTTACATTAGTAGGGTTTGGTTTTTACTCGTGATTTTTTTTTAATACTTAGCAACTGTTGACTTGAATTCACTTGATTGGCAAAGTCTCTCTTTTGTTTGGCTTTTAAAATTAATCCCACCAGCTTTGAAGTAGGATTGTAGCTTTCTTTTTGTCTGGGTAAAAGTTTGTGTGGCACATCCGTTACAGTGATAAGTTACGAAGGGATATGGAAAATACCCTTCAAAAAACCTGAGACATCCATCAATGACCTTGTATACAGCTTAGGTATTAGGCTGTACCTTGTGAGTGCGGGCTTTCTTCTGTCTGGGAAACAGAAAAAATAGTTACTGTTCCCTTGTCTCTTCATTCCTCCTCTAATCTTCAACTTCCCATTTTAATCTTCCCCATTCATCCTGCCCAGAAATGGACATCTTACTAGCGCTGAGGGTTCCCATATGGCAGATCTAGCTGGAGATGACTGGGGAAGCAGGTGCCCAGCTTTCCGCAGTGGTCTTTGTTAGCCCCAAGGTTGCAGGATTGATATAAACATTTTTATCTCACTCTCAGGACCCCTTCCACATGCACTATCTCATGTCAGTGTCTGACGAAAGCAGGGTTGAAGCCTCCAAGGTGCTGCTGAATGTTACTACTCCTGTCTGCTTCTGTTCCTCCCTGGGTCCTAAAGGACGAAGGTGGTTCTCCATGGCTCCGATGAGCTACCTTCTCTTCATCACAGTTGTGCTTTTGGGGACACTTATTTCTACACACAGGCAAAGTTCCCATTTTTAAAAATGGACTGTCTCGTCCTCCCCCAGAAATTTGATTCCTACTGATAAAATAATCCACTCACAATCTAGGACAAGTTTATATAAAATCCAGTTGCTGTCTGGAAGTCTCAGTTAATTATCTTCCAGCACTGCACCTGTAGCGAGGTCATCAGAATCAACCCAAAGGTAAAAAAATTTGAGTGAAATTTAAACAAAGGAAGACAATTCAATACTTTTTTATTGGTGCTATCACTTTCTTTCTGAAACTAGTCTTTTCTGCCCCTTTGTAACTCAGTACCCCTACTTACTCTGAGTTGGTCCCATCTTGGCTATTTCTATGTTGTATATCTACAGTCAGTGCCCTAATCACATTGTATTATAATTATTTTTTGATATATCTGTGTCTTGTGCTAAACTGTTAGCTCCTTGAGGACGGTCACTATGTTTTTGTTTGATTTCTGTTTGTTTTCATTTTCATCTTTGTGTCCAATAAATATTGGTGTCATTGTGTTGCCCTCAAGCTTAGAGTACCCCCTGGCACTCTGGGCCTCCCTGGGAACCACAGGGACAGAGGGACAGGGGGATTGAGTATCTGGTGAGGATAACCAGAGAAGTCATTTTTGGAGGAGGGGGCAGTTGAATTAAGGCCCAAAGTGATAAGAAAAACTCACAGCCAAATAGCTGGGTCAAACATTGTGATGTAACAGAGTCTGGGTGAAGGTCTAGATCAGGGAACAGAGGAGTGTGAGGTGAAGCCAGATCATTAGATGCCCACAGTCCATGGCAAAGTTTTGTTTGCTCCCAACCTCCAGGAAAAGTCTTTGGAGAAGTTCAGGCCAGGGAGTGCTGTAATGAGATGTCCATTGGAAGCAATTGCCTGGTTCTCTGTAGACCACTGTGGTAGAGGGCAAACCTGAAAGTAACTAAGGCAAATAGGAGACCAGTGCTGTTCAGGGGAGAGGCACTGGGGGCTGAGCTGAGGATTGGCCAGGGAGAAGGGAGAAGTAGTTGGATTGGGGTCTTTCTTAATAGTTCATACAGCATATGGCGGACCTTGGTGGTTGCTAAATAAGAGCTTATGGAAATTATCATAAAATGGCTCTTTAAAAGAAGTAGTAATTCTATTTCATCCTCATGGACTGTTCTTTTTCTGTTCTCTGTCCATATTCCCAGGATCCTGAGAGTGCTTCTAACATTCTTTGGCTGGACGAGATACAGCACGCAGTCTGCAAGGCCAACTCGGATCAGGACAGAGCAAAGCAATGTAAGCCCTCGCCTCCTCCTGCTGGCCCAGCTCACCTTGCTTGTATCTGGTTATGCTTCCGAATTTTTATATTAATTAGTTTTTTAAAAATATGTGACTTTTAAGTTCTGAAGAGATTTGGACTTTCCTACCAATTTGAGTTCTTGAATGCATACTTATACAACAATTGGATTTGTGGGTTGCACTGTTTTCAATGACAAGGCGCTGTCTCCAGCAAAATCTGAAAATGTGGCTGAATAAAACCCATGAAGCAAAAATGGCTTCTAAACTCCCAGATTTATAGTTTTATCAAGTCCTTTTTTAATCTTAATTCTTAGGAAACTAGTCCATTTCTGTTCAATATATGTCCATCCTTCCATCCATGTTTTTCACTGTATTAGGGTTTTCCTGAGAAAGAACTACATAAATATTTTTCTCTGGAAACAACTGAACTACAAAGATGATAGATAGATGATAGATAGATAGATATTTGTGTCTATCTACACAGATAGATCAGTCTATCTGTTTTTCTATCTATATATACATCTATAGATATATACATCTATCTATAGATGTATATATACATCTATAGATGTATATATAGATGTATATAGATAAAGTGTATATATACATCTATCTATATACATATATATACATTGAGAGAGAAGAAGGGAGATTTATTTTAAGGAATTGGCTCGTGCAATTGTGGAGAGGCTGGCACATTTAAAATCTACAGGGAGCCTGGCAGAGGCCAGGTGGCAGCACTTAGTCACCAAAACACATGTGGACATGACCCTATGACAGACAGGAGAGTCAAAGCAGTAATCAGCACAGCCTGACTCACAGAGACCTGTGGAATCAGCTCATTGAACGTGTTCCTAAAAGTGAAGCAGACAGCCTACTAAATTCTTTTTTAAATTTTTATTTATTTATTTTTAGAGAAGAGGGGAAGGGAGGAAGACAGGGAGAGAGAGAAACATCAATCGGTTGCCTCTCGCATCCCCCCAACCTGGGACCTGGCCCACAACCCTCGCCTATGCCCTGACTGTGAATCAAACCAGAAACCTTTTGGTTCACAAGCCAGCATTCAACCTACTGGGCCACACCAAATAGGGCTAACTTTTTACTTGTACAAGTGGAGAAGGATTCTAGGTCAAGTGAATAGAAGTGTTATTTGAATCATAAAAACAGAAAGTCATGGCCCCTCAATCAATTCCCAGACTTGAGCCAGTTTATAGGCCCAGGACCCCTTGAGGAAAAGGAAGGCAGGAGCTGCTTGAGAAAGGACTCTGCCGCACCACGAAAACTCTATCTTTCTCCCAGGCTTCCCCCAAAGAGACCTACAGCCTCTTATCATGGTGGCTGTACTGGAGGAAAAAACGCAATCAGACTGTTCAGGGGTTACTGAACCCTGGCTCTGAACTGACACTAATTCCAAGAGACCTAGAATGTCACTGTGGTCCAAGCAGTCCGAGTGGTGGCTTCTGGAGATCAGGCGGTCAGTGGAGTTCCAACTCAAGTCGGTCTCACAGTGAGCCCAGTGGGTCCGCAAACCCACCCTGGGATTTCCTCCAGGTCCAGAACGCATACGTGGAAGAGACGCACTCCGCACTGGCAGAATGCCCACACTGGCTCAAAGGAGAACTTTTAAAAAATTTTTATTCTAACCTCTCTTTTCATAAAGAAATATTATAAAAATTCACTTGGCAATGTCAGCAGCAGGACTGATAAATGAACACTCTACATGTATGAGTAACCTACATAAATTAAAATAAGATTCCTAAAAGTCTAGTTCATTAAGCTGTCCATTCATAGCACAACTAGAATCTATCCTGTTCTATCAGGTCACAGATTGCTATTGAGATGCCTTACTCTTACTCCAGACATACACTTTTAAACTGTGGGAGCATCTGGGAGAAACATCTGGTTTTTATTTCCTTAGCCAGGAAAAATATGTGTATTTCTCCAACCTGAACTTTTATACCCTTAGGATCTTTGAAGTCTTTTTGTTCTAATCCTTAAGAAAAAGAAAATACAATTGAGATATGTATGTAAGTGATTTGAATTTAAATATAAAACTGAAGGCAATGTAGTTTGAAGAAAAACTTTCAAGAAATTAGATCATCCCGTAGACACTCAAGTAGCCTGAAAGGGTTCCAGTTTTTCTCTTAGAGATCAAACCAATTTGGATACTATAGTATTCCTTTTATTCTGTATTCTTCTTACATTTGGCCTGCAAATGTTGATGCTGTTTTTTTACATGAGACTCATGATTCCATTTATTGACTGTGAAAGTCAGAGGTCTCCTCAAATGTGTGACTTTGTACTTTGAACTTGCACACTTAAAACTCTGCCTTCTGCCTCTGTCCTATCCCTTGGAAGAGCTAATATAGTTTCTTCTATGGTATAAAACAACCAAAAAATGCTCTGAAGATAAAGCAATATCGATGCTGACACTGAAATAGAAATTTTTCAGTGTTTTAACATGAACTTAATCTTACTTTTAAAAGCATTTTTCATCCTCTGTATGAAGACTTGAAACAGATTCTGGCCACATGTTGTAAGCATCAATCCCATTCCCAGATAATTTGATAAAAGAAAATGTGTTGGCTTACAGACTTGACCACAGGCAAGGTTTAAAAGGGCAGAGGAGCTCGAGTCTTTTTCATTTTGGCCCAGTGTTCATTTTCACTGGAGCATCTTGTTTCTTCAAGTGGGTTTGTCTCTACTTGTGACTCCACAGAGCGATGTTTCTCAACCTTTTTCCATTACTGCACCCACCGGAATCTTTCTAAACATTTTCTCTGATTGGTCCTCATCCTGTAACTTGCATACCACAGATGTATTGTATACCTGATTATATACCATAGGTAGATCTGTGCTTTATACATCAAAAGATGTTTTCACCTCGTTCCCCCAAGAACCAACTGCATGCCTTAGTGAAAGCCTGCTGGTGCGTGGCTTCAGATGCAACACAAACATGCTTTTGGATTTCCTAGATGATTTATGGGAAGTTTCTTAATTGGTTCTTAGCAGAAATATACCTGACTTAATGGAGATCATTTATCTGACATCCTCAGCTATCTGGAATGCACACCCCACAGATTAAGCCAGAAAGCAATCATATAGATGTCAAGAAGCCTGCGTACTGGAGCTGATTTACTCTGCTCATTGGGGGCCTCTTGGACAGACACTTGGAGCCCATTTATTTTTATCTCAGGCATAATGCTATGATGTTTGGTTGTTTTTCCTCCCAACTCAGAGCATATCAGATGCCATAAATTAATTACCAAGCACGTAAGTGTTTGGGCTGCCCTCCATAGACACATAGATAGCAGCAAGAAGTGACAGCTGACAGTGACAGGGAAGGAAAAAACTAAAAAGCATGGGAGTTCAAGATCATTTAGTGCAGAAGCAAAGGAGCCCAAATACCTCCATAGCCCTTGAAAGTATCCCTGTGTTATCGTCCAGTACAATTTTAATGGTACGAAGGACTCTTCTGGCAGCTCTCGGCAAACTTTAAACTCCTTCCATTTAGCAGGGACTGCAGGTAAAATGATGAGCAGGACAGAGATTATTCCATTAGGGTTTTCGCTCAGGGCTTTAGCTTTTCATAGGAAACGGTTCTGTTAAGATGCAGAGCTTCAGCCCTGGCTAGTGTGGATTGAGTGCCTGCCTGCAAACCAAAGGGTTGTCAGTTCCATTCTCGATCAGGGTTGGGGTGTGGCCCCAACATACCTGGGCTGCAGGCCAGGTCCCCAGTAGGGGATGTGTGAGAGGCAACCACACATTGATGTTTCTTTCCCTCTCTTCCTCCCTCCCTCCCTCCCTCTCTCCCTCCCTCCCTCTAAATAAATAAATAAATAAATAAATAAATAAATAAATAAATAAATAAATAAAATCTTTTTATTTGAAAGTTGCAAAGCTTCAGGCAGCTGGAAAATTAATCTGTGGGCCCACTCATTGAACATAAATAATAATAAAGCACATTGCTATATGAAGAAATTTATGGCTTCAATACCCATCTTTTAAGGGAAATAGTATTTTTTTAGGCTAGATGAAGCTATCAAATGTAAATCATGTAAAAATTCTTTGTCATTTACTACAGTTTTCTTGTCCTACAAATATTTTCTGGAGAAGAGGCAAGGGGGGCAGCTCACCCACGGCTAGTAACTTCAGCACAAGAACACCCTGCTCCTCCTTTTGTTGGGCAGCAGTTGGAGTTTGCCACAGTTGTGCTTTATTCACGTGCCCCTTCAGATTCTGAAAGTCAGGCTCCATTTTTCTTGCCCCTTCAGGCTTTATAGTTCTGTGCACATGTGGACATAATTTGAAAACAACAATGTACCATTTAGCATTGGTGTGGTAGAGTTTGACTTGTGTGTATTTTAAAAATAAAACATATCCATCTCTCCCTTCTCTTTTCATCGATAAAATTTTTTCATCTAGAAAGTATTTTTAAACTAGTTTATTTTTTTTGTTCTATATTTCTAACAGTACATGTACAGGATGTGAAAACAATAGTTCCATTTGCTTGGGCCATAATATTCTTACCTGGAATTAAAGTGGACAGTACAGAACTCTCCATGTAAACTTTCTTCAGGCAACCAAGAGTTCGGTGTGATTTCATTTATGGGGAGAGGCAGAAATCTGAAATGGGATAAAAGCTTTATAGGTCTAAATTGGTTCCAGAATTAAGTTTCTGTACTCCTTTGCACATATCTACTAGCTGTGCTTGTTGTCTTTCTAGAACAATCATTTTGGTTGCTAATGGCAATCTTGGAAGTATACCTGCACTGTACAGGAAAATATCAGGATTTACATAGCTTAAATAACATTATATTTGTTCTAAAGTAAATAAATATCTTCCTAAAGCTAGTTCTCAAATACTGATTAATGCCCTATGTGAGGGCTGTACACCTATTGCTGGTGTGCAAGCACCCCATTTCATAGGTCACAGAGTGAGCCCCACTCGTGTTTCACTACCACACAAGAGTAACTGGGGGATACTGTGATTTTTGATGGACCAGGCTCCTGGGGGATCTTATTCTTATGGTCTAAACAGGTAGGTGAGTTGGTGACTGTCTCTCAGGCATATGTGGTACATACTCTGAAAGGGTAATAAGATTTGACACCAGTGCATTCCTAAAAGGCTACATGCCTCTAGGGTAAGTAGAAGGTAACCATTAACAGAAACATTTTTATTATTATTATTATTATTATTATTATTATTATCCAGGGGTTACACTGATCGTTGATGTTAATCAGTGTTTGGAGAAAGAAAAGACAAGTGATATCTTGTCTGTTTTGAAGTCTAATGTCTACAATACAAATGATGTAATCCCTGAATGTGCTGACAAGTACTATGATGCGCTTGCGAAGGCGAAAGAACAGAAATCTGGAAGTGGTAAGCGTTTCTGTCACTTAGTACGAGCTAAATACCAATGAGAGTTTGTGTGGCATTTTTTAAATTTTAATGCAAATATTGCTTTCAAATTAACACTACTAAAGTGGTTTTCGTCCTCTATGGCAAAGGAAATTAATTAGCTATTTCTCTTTTTCAGTGTGTTTTATAAAGCTGTGATAAAGTTGGTGGCTATGCATGGGTAGCATCATGGACTTGAGAAAATACCATGTTTAAGGAAACCTTGTTTTACGTAGGTCTTGCTTGTTGACCCGTTCCTCCAGTGATACAAGCTGATCTTACTCTCCTATTTTCCTCTACCTTTTTGGAAACATATGATGTTTGTACACTGCTTAGAACAGGATAAGGAGTAATTCTGAAAGTATGGAATAAAGTACAGTGAATCTGTCTCTAAAGGATTAGCTCAATAACCTTGGCAAATATTTCTGCCTGTTCATTTTAATGGAAGGTCATGAAATGTTAGCTCTGAGAAGTATCTTTGAGATTATGAATTTCATACTCATTTTTCAGATTTAGAAATTCATATTCATGATGTTTTGGACAGGAGGAGAAAATGACAAACCCGAGCAGATGAGTTCCTGACCAAGCTAATCTAGCATTTCCTTAGTAGACTTTTACTGAGTGAGCACCCTTTATGTCCTCGTCACAAGGACTCGGGTGTCTCCTGACTTGAGGTTGGTGTTTATTTGCACCGCAGCATGGCTCACATACAGAGTGCTTTTCACCTTCAGGAAACTGCTGGGACAGTATATGGCCTTAGAAGTGGAACTTGAGAAGAAAATGTTTTTATTTCAACCGAAGGTCTCTGTTCAGTAGTACCTTATGCACTTACTTTTTAAAGTTTGATATATTTCCAACTTGGAGATTATACCCCCCAATTCAGCAAATTTCCTGTTAATGAAATAGGAGGAGGGCTCTTGGCTACTCTCTCGTGGCACCTCATCACTTTTGAAGCCCTCTCTTTTCAACGTTTCTTCATGAGGAGTTACCACAGTGTCCCCTACCTCATCTTTCATGGGAAAGAAATGCAAAACAATATTAATTCAAGGAATGAGTTCTTAGAGGTGACCCATCACAATTTCAAATCCATCCTGGCCCGGAAATAATTTAGCTTCTTTCCCCTAGGCTTGCCTGCTCCTCTATGTGTGCTATGTTTTGTTGAATGAAATCAAAATATCCCCAGGTATCCATCCAGTTCAAAAACCTCGGAGGCAGCTGAGGTTCATATTTTTCAAAAAAACCAAAACCTGTTCTTTTTGAAGGAGAGCTGGGACTTTGTTAGTGATTGTGTTGAATCTGTATATCAGGTTGAGGAGTATTACCATTTTAACAATATTAAGTCTTCCGACCCATGTACATGCAGTGTCTTCCCTTTTAACTAGGTCTTTAAATCTTTCAGCCTTGTTTGTAGTTTTCATGCATACAGCTTGCATTTCTTTTGTTAAATTTATTCCTGTATATTTAATTATTTTTGACACTGCTATAAATATTTTTAATTTCGTTTTGGAGTTGCTTATTGCTAATCTGTGGAAATACAATGATTTTTTAAATTGCAATATAATTTCCATATTGTTTTAAGGTATACAATTCAGAGGTTTTTAGTATATTCAGAAACCAGTATAGCCAAGACCACTAGTTAATTCCACAATGTTTTTATTATACCAGACAAAATCCCCACCTTTATTAGCTGTAGATCCTCACCCTCCACCCTCAGCCCCAGACAACCACTAATTTAACTGTTGTCTGCATGGTTTTGTCTGTTCTGGGTGTTTCATATAAATAGAACATACTGTCTAGTTTCTTTCACTTAGCATAACATTTTCAAAGTTTATCCATGTTGTAACACATATCAGTTCTTCATTCCTTTTTGTGGCTGATAGTATTCCATTGTATAATGTGCCCCATTTTGTTTATCCATTCATCAATTTTTGGAATTTGAATCCTGCCCCCCAACTTTTGGCTATTTTTGCATAATGCTCCTGTGAACATTTGTGTACAAGATTTTGCATGGACACATTTTCATACAGTTGATTTTTGTATTTTGATCTTGTATTCTGCAACCTCGCTGAACTCATTTATTTTAATAAGTTTTTAGTGGGTTCCTTGGGCTGCCACCTGTTTCTGTCAATCCAGTTTCATTGGAACCGCCCACACTCATTGATTTACCTACTGTCCACGGCTGCCCTCATGCTGCGGTGGCAGAGTTGGGTGGTTGTATCAGAGACCTAGAACCCTCAAAGCTGCAAATATTTACTCTCTGGCCCTTTATAGAAAAATTTTGCCAACTCCTGTTCTAGAAGAAAGAAGAGATGCTTTCTGAGCAAGTAAACACTGACTTTCAACTGCATATAAAGTTATGAACATTGTTTTGGCGGGGAGGGTGAGTAGGATGAGTCTTATCTCTCTCACCTCTGGTTCCAGGATGTTGATCTTTTCCAAACCGAAATGTCCACAATTAGGTGGATCACTGACCCCTATAGCTCGGTCTAGCTCTTATACACGGATTTAATTTTGTCTGCAAGGCATCTAGAAAGTATGCCTTCTTTTAGAATGCTTACCACCTCTTAACTAAATGAAATCTTTCTCCTTTATGGTTTTCTCAAAGGTCCATAGTCTTTCCTCTAAATAAAAAATAACTACATTTTCTAAGAAAAATACTTGGACTCTGGGCCAGAGGCATCCTCCTCAGCCTCTCCTCCAACTGCAGGTCCACCCTGGGCTGGAAAGCCATAGCAAGTCTCTTTTCCTATTATCCACCGACTTCCCCACCCGAATAAAGCCTTCTAATGCCAACCGAGACCTTTCTACTTCTCGATTCTTATGCAAATAAGGGAAGATATCTGTTTTTTTTCCCACTTCCCTTTAACTTCTTTTCTTCCCAGTGAGAGAGTTGCCTTAGAGGGATGTTTCTTCTGAAAACATTTGTGAATCTGACAACTGTTGGTAATTGAAAAAAATGATTACTTGTGATTACCCTAACTCGTGCAATATATTTTCTAGGACACCAGCAGTTCTAAACAAATGAACCGCTCTCTGACTGCCCGTCTGAAAACAGATACATCTTCCCTCCGGGGCACTGACAAATAGAGCAGTTGAGGGCCACTTAAAACCAACAAGGAATCATGTATAATAAAGGGCCTTAAAGCTGCCTCTCCTTAATTATTTGAATTCATTTAAACATCATATGTGAAAATTTACATGAACTTTGATTTACCTATAAAGTCGAATTAGTCTAATGCTCACTTGGCAGCAGTAGGCTTAGCTTAGTCTGGGTCAGAGCTTTTTAATTTTTATTTTTGTTGTTTTTATCTCCTGATCTGGGACAGGAAGCAAGACTGTTCAAGTAAATAAACAGATTTCTAAACAGGAAGTATAGCCCATGGATTAGTGAAAAGGAAACATTTTTCTTGACCAATTTAAGCCATGACTGCCATAGCTATTTTTCCAGTCCGCCCGACCCCCCATTAAGTCCTTCCAACGTTTTTCCCTCATTTTGTTTGGTTTCATACAGCAAGATGAGTCAGAGGAACCAGCATTTTCCTTCTCCCTTCTTTGTGACCTTACTGTTTGCATATAGCATTTTGTACTTCAGATAATGCTGTTGGTACAGATGAGTCACCTCTGTTTTGGTCTCATGCACAGCCTGGGCCTTGCTTAAATAATGGGTTACAAGTCCTTGTAGGTCACTTCTGAGAAAAGTTGTGGGAAGGCTTTCTAAGTCAAGGGGGTTGTTGCTCATCTGTCCCCTCTGTCTGCATTCCTTGTTCCTTTATCCTTCTCCTTGGCCATTTGTGACTCCCGTGATCCTCATGAGAAGCTTGGGTCCCAAAGCCAGCCTCAGGCAGCAGTCTGTCCTCCTTCATCGTTGGCTTAGCAGAGAGCTGCCAGCGAACACGTAGCATTCGTTCTATTTCAGTGAGTCGTTGGTAATGATTTTAACCCAGACTATGTGAATGCTTGGTGAGAAGCATCTTCACTAGACTGTTTTGCACATCGAATAAACAACATTGATGCTGAAGCATTTTGTGTTCCTCTCTAGAATGTAACACATTTTTTTCTTTAGTGTCTGAGGAAGGCCCATGGCTCAAACTCACCCTGCAGGAGAAATATGATTACTACTACAATATTGATTCACAAGAGAGCTCCTGGGTCGCACCGGAATCTTACTTGTGTAAAGAATCGTGGCTCATGGGAAAAGAAATTGAGGTAGGAGGTTGCCATTTCATGAAAAACTATACTAGATAAAGATAAGGGTGACTGTTTTTCTGTTTTTGAATCATGAAAGTGATGGGGGGAACTGACTGATTTATTTGAAGGCTGGATATAGAGCTGTCTTCATGGACCACAACTGGCCATGCTGCGTAGTTCCTACCTTTCAGAGTTTTTCCATATTAGCATAACAACATCAAGCAGCAGGGGAGAAAGCTTTTGCAGCTAGTAGGAAATCGCTCTTCAGGGGTTCCTTGACCCAAAAGCTCAATTAGTGATGATTCCTTGGTGTTCAGTATTTAAATGTCTTATTCTTTCCCCCTGTCAGCCTACCACACAGATATGTAGATCCCTTAAAAAGTGGGTAATGCTTCCCAGGGGCAAATAATCTTGAATGAATGTTCACCAAGATTACTTTGGACTTGAGACCAAAAGTTGGACCTAAAAGATGGGAAATTGCTGTTTGAGCCAGGCATTGTGATATATTTAAAGAGAAAATACCAAGAATTACTGAGTTCCATTTCCAAGAAGAAAAAAAAAGTAGAACTGACAAAGGTAGATCTCACCTCATTATTCAGTCTCCAGCATCAAAGACACTGCAGTGTAGCGTGTTGTGGGCGGAGTCAGCAGTGCGCTGTTTCCCAAAACTCGGAGGAAAGACTGGCCTGGGACTGACAAGGCCACCAGAAATCCTGGCTGACAAGAAGATAGTGAAGAATATAGTTTATTAACTAACTTGAAATGTTCAGAGTTCCCACAATTTATAGGAAAATAGCACTGTGGCGACAAATTACTGGTGCTACTTTGTTGAGAAATGAAATTGTGGGCAATATTGAAAAACCATGTGCTGTAAGTGGAACTATGTATTAAACCGTGAAGGAGCAGCATTGGAGGGTTGCACACGTGGCATCCAGAGACGCCCTGGGTCTGACTCTGTGAAAGTGAGCATCGATCCGGTAGAATTATTGAAAAGTGGAGGGCCTACACCATAAAATAAATGTCTTTTTTACAATCTAAAATAACCGATTTTATTCAGTGATTATACATGTCTTCTCTTAAATGCATTCATGCATCTTTTATATGATTTCACTTTCGACTTTTAAAAATTAGCCATCCATTAATTTCAATCACACTTGAGTAAGAGGCATCATCCATAGAAGTGAGTCCAGTCTTTGCTTGTGTCTCTCAAAGAACATAAAAGTAAAGCCAGTTCACAATCCACATAAAGACTTCTCATGATCGCCCTTTGTCCTTTTTTCTCATCCATCTACATTTTCCCTATCTACCCAAGATAGGGCTTGTCTTTTCTCCCCACCCCCTTTTATTCCGCCCTAAGTCTTTTATTTTCCCCCAAATTCGAGTTTTTCTCAAGTCATTGCAGGAGTCTGCCTTTCCTGTCCTGGGCAAGAAAGGCAGCAGAGAACCCCATGGGCACTGCTGTCTTTTTTTGGGGCAGCTCAAGGGAGAGAGGAGATGGTGTCTATTCCTACTGTAATCATCCTTGTCCCTTTTATACTCTTGTGGAGCTCAGGCCTCACGCCTGGCAAAGGCCAGCATCTTCCGTATATCTCCGCCTCCAAATCTGCGATCATTCAGCCACGTTCTCATTCCAACTCAACACAACGTTTAGAGGATTCCAAAATCATGTCGCTAGAAAGAAGCCAAGCCAGTTCAGTTCATCCCCCTGCTCTGGTCAAATCTGTTTTTAAACCAAGCCAGAAAGAGCTGTCCATATCATTTTCTGAAACATAAAATTCCCAGAAGCTATTCTATATACTTCTTTCACCTGATGTGTGAAGTGTAACCATGAGAAATGTCTCTTGCCAGGACATTGTTGAGGAAATCACAGCAGGTTACATGCGTGAGAAGATGTGGTCTGCTTCCGAAGATTTGCTTCTTCACTTTCAAGCCACAAGCTCAGGACCCCTCCTTAGGAAAGAGTTTGAAGCTAGGAAATCATTTTTGTATGAACAGGAAGAGCATGTGGTCAAAATACAGGTATGTAACTCACCTACCACTACTCGCAGCCAACGGTCATATCCCCTAAGAAGTATTTTATTTGATAGTAGGACAGTCAACTACCAGCATTCTAATAAACAGATCTGACTGCAGACTTTGTCCTTAATCCACCCCCAAGTCCTCTTTATTAAGGCTATGAGTGGGAAGGATGTTGAATGATTTTTCACCTGTGGTCTTCTAGAAAGTATTCAGGGGCACCGTGAATCCCACAGGTCCCCTGCCACCAATCTAGTCAGAGCCAGAGAAAACCTCAGATCAGATTGGAAAACATGTTTCTCTAAAGAGTTGGATTTTTAGCCCTGTGTCTCCTACTTTATGACTTGGGTTCTTTGTGAACTGATTTTTTTTTTTTTAGTCATTAGTGGATGTCAAGTGGTGTCTGAAAGAACAGAAGAGCTAATGAAATAGATGTAGCATCTCCAGGAGTGTCCTCTTCCTTGTATAATCTGTCATTCTTCATTTGGGTCTGCACGAAAATTCCTGGTCCAGCTTCGTGGTTGTGAGTTGTTCCTGTGCTTGCGTGGCCAGTCAGGACTCTGGTTGGCCAGAGAGGCCTTGCCAGGTTTCTGTGTTTCTCCTCTGCAGCCCCTGCAACCTCGGCCAGCCACCAGGCTGGCTCCCGAACACGTGTGTTTCTCTTTGTTGTTGCATCCGAAGTGATATACTGTAATTGACGGGCTGAGTGTGATGAGTTTTGGCTTTGACCAGTAACTAGGAAATGTCCTAAATTGAAAGTTTTTAAGTTGAAGAGCTTCTTATTTGCGATCATTTGCTTGCATACTTATCTTCTTCCCCCACCTAACTATAATATCATACAGGGTAGAAAGGGTGTTTTTAAAACTTTCATATTCTAGTGTCTTGCATGCAATAGGTGCTCCAATATGTGAATTTGTCAAAACTTAACATGTTAGAAGGCAGAAATGATTAATTTTTAAAGAAATTTCTTCTATTAACCTGATACTCAAGGATTTTTTTTCAGTAAGTTTTTCAATTTATTTCTTCTTTAAACAAATGGTAGGCAAAGCACACAGGAAGTGACTAGAAGCATAAAAATAAAATCATCTACACTGCTGCTCAGGCTCTAATTTTGTACAAAATCCAGAGCGTCAGCTGATGGGACACAATTTGGATGACCCCTAAGCTCTCCAGGCTTGGGGCACAGGGCAGTGTGGCAGCTGGAGGAGATTCCAAAGAGCCCACCCTGCAAAATCCATCTGATATCAGGACCCCGGCTCGGGGAAGGACAGGAAGAATCACTGGGAGCCTTCGTCCTCCACCTCAGCCAAGGCGGCAGGATTGAAGAAGCAGCCGTCGAACTTGGCCCCGCCATGCCTTTCTTCCCACTCTTCCGACAGTTTTCTAACAAGGAAGGGTCTAGAGGCAAGCCCTAGACTGGGGATGAATATGTACCCAGTAGCTGCACGGGTCCCAGACAGGATAAACGTGAAGATAAGCACACAAAAACGCGTCCCAGTCAAACTCCTGAAAACAAGGACAAAGGAAAAAAACCTTTTCAGTGATGAGATAGAAGTGACAGTTTGTAGGGGAAAACAGTTCTTGTGACAGATCACTTATAACAACGTATGGGCACAAGGAGGGAGAATCACAACATTTTTCAAGTGCTGAAAGGACAGCGCTATTGATAGAGACGTCTTTATTAGGAAGGAAGGGGAAATCGAGGTATTCTCAGATGAGGGAAAACTAAGAGAACTTGACACCAGCATACATGCTCTATGAGAATGGCTAAGAACATTCTCTAAACAAAAACGGAAATAATAAGTGATGGAATTTTGGAACACCAGGAAGGAAAAGAGAACAAGCAAAAGAGTAAAAATATAGGAAATAAATACATTTCCCTTTTCTTCTTCAATTTTTAAAATTATGTTTGCCAGTTGAAGAAAAAATTATAGCACTGTTGAGTATGATTGAAAATGTGTGTGGGGGAAATACACAAGAGGATTGTATTATGCATGGGGGAAGGGAAAGGCGTGTGAAGGCAGGTAAGCTTCCCAGCACTTTGCTGGAGGTCAAAATATAAATGAAAATGAGGCAGCAGTTTTCATCCATCAGGTTGAATGTCATCAATTTTTTTTTTTACCTATTTAATAAGACTCTGTTTTGTTATTACTTCTGGTCACCCACAGCCTTGGTAAAACGAAGCTTTTGGACAGGAAACTGGGCTTCCCGAGCTCAGGGCAAGCCTCAGTGGTGAGCTGGTGGTCTCCACTCAGCATCTACCTTCAGAGGCAGTGTCCAGATGAGACTGGGGGAGGGCCCCAGACAGCATTCCACCTCAGCGTCTGGAGATATCCTCTGCCCTTGCGCCTTCTAAAATGAGCTGGAAAGCTGTTGCACATCAGTAACTCTGTAGCTCACTATTTTCCACAGGCTTTCTGGAAGGGACACAAACAGCGGATGTCATATCTCAGCAGGCGGCAAACATTCGTGGATCACATTCCCTCCATTGTGAAGGTAAACATCCTCTCCTTCCTTATCAAGCACTTGACCTAAACTTTTTTTTCTGTTCAGCTTTGCTTCTGAAAAATAGACTATGGAAAGAGTATGTACAAGCCTTGAAGCCATAGCAAGTCTTGGGTCTGAGTCCCACCTCCACCACTCACTCAACTGATCACCTACAAGCAAGCACATTAAACAGTGTAACTGGCGCAGGTCCTTTACATGCTCGTGAGAATCCAGTGTGAAAGTGCTTTGTAACAGTAGATACTGTTTCTCTAGAAAGTCCAAATTGATTAAGTCTCGCAGAAACCCCACATTTCACGTTCCTCTGATCCTATTTGCTGGTAATATTTACAATGCTCAGACTTAACAGTGGAAAACCTTAATCAGAAGGCAAATGCTAAAGTCAGATCTGAATCTGGGCGTGAGCTAGTCCAGCCCAGCTTTGCACCCAGGGTGTTTGGTCTGACCTCCAGGAAAGAAAAGGCCCTCGATGACCCCTCTGTCAGAGCTGAAAACCGAAGGGCTATGTGGAAGTGAGTGATAGTCAACTTGGGAACCCTGGTGAAAGGCACCCTAGTGGGGCTGGGGAGGGATTGGAATCAGATGAGATTCTTTTAAAAGACCTTTTAAACTGTGAAGACACAGATGGACCTCTTCCAGGTCCACTGCCCGTTGGCTCCTAAAAGCTGTCCTCTGCTTACTGTGGAACACGTGTGTCCTCTCAGGAAACTGCTGTTCACAGCCGGCCCCTTGTGAGTCCTCTGTAGACGGTTTTCTGTGAAGGTCTAAAGTATATTGGATACATTTAAGAAACGTTGAAGGGGAAACCCTGGACTTACTCCGATTCCCTGATCTGTTGCAATGCTCAGCATAATGCCTTGCCCTCCCAGATTTTACTTATTGGGACTAAAGAAAAATAATCTCAGTAAATAATCCCTTCTTTAAAAGAAGGTGGAGCTACGTTACTTTCCCCATCATGAAGTGTAAAATGTTTTGAACCCCTTCAGAGAGAAAAAGCAGTGAAAACGATAGGAGGTAAAAATCGGGCTCTAGCTGTTTATGATTGGGCAGTCTGGTAGTTTTTACTTTTTATCAAATATCAAAATTATGTTTAGAAGGACTGCATAAAAAGATAATAAAGCTGCTTAGTAATTGCCTCGACCTCCCTGTTTAACTTGTTTTTAGATTCAGTCCTGGTTCCGGATGACCACGGCACGAAGGAATTACCTTTCGCGACTGCAGTATTTCAGGGATCACGTAAGAGACATGCACGTGGATTTTTGTCCTGGCTGAGAATGAACTGCATGATGCTTTGTTGAATGTCAGCACTGGGTGATTTGTATTAAATGGTGGAAATGAATACTAGGAGGAAAAATAGGTCTTAAAACACAAGGTGATAACATTGGGAGACTTAACATTTTTTATTCAGAATTCATGTGCATAGTGAGACTTCATTCACCCATTCGGGACTGGCTGAGAAAAATGGCTGAGAGCAAACCGATGTGGGCTAGCAATGATGCACAGAAAAGATCCTGAAGGAGTATTTTCCATTGTCACCCACCTGTATGGTTTTACTGGTTACTGACTAATTTAAACAGAAGCCCACAGAGGAATTTTTTTCAGAATCTTTAAAGGGATATGTGGACGTAGATCGGATTATCTAAGTTTGAGGGTAAACTTTTTTTTAGATCTCTTAAAAATCCCCTTGCAATCTTGTTTATACTTTTAACGAACTTATCTTACCCTTGCTTCCAAAAAATGGAAGAGTAAACATTGAATCCACCACATCTAAATGCTGTCATTTCTAAATCGTGTCTATTCTTAAGTGCTGTCAGTTCTTAAATAGTCCTAAATTCTAGAACAGTGGGATCAGTTGACTCTGGAAGGTCATGACCGGTCTCATTTCTTTTGCAGAAAAATGAAATCGTGAAAATACAATCACTACTGAGAGCAAGCAAAGCCAGAGACGACTATAAAACGCTGGGTAAGTGGGAATACTCAGAAACAAATATGGACCCCTTGTGAGCCAGGCAAGGACAGACGACTCCCAACGTAGTCACTTCAGAGACTGCCCCAAGAACAGAGGGTGCCCACTGTGTCCAGGAGATCCGATCGTCTCCAGCCCCGAGTCTGAGCTGTACACAGGGCGCCCGTGGTGACAGAAAAAGGGGTTTCCTAGTCTAAGTGGAAGGAGGAGTGAAGTAGATACAATTTTGTCTTCAAAAGGAATGGGGTTGGCATAAATTTTGATATTTTTATATTAAATTGAAGCTAAAATCTAGAGTGCAATGCAAAGGAATTAGCCAGAAAATGAGCTTACAATTCAGCTGTTTAATTTACTAGCTGTCCTATGATTCCCTGCGCCCCCTCACTTTGAGAATAAAACATGTCTCCATCAGAAATCTTAGAGATCTGACTAGCAAGGAAAAAGACCCGTGCTTTCATCTCCCGAAGGTAACCACACACACCTTTCTGTAACTTTGTTCTGGACTTGTAACCATGGTTTCTAAAATGTTTTTTTCTTAGGCTAGTAATAGGGATTTGTAAAAAGTTTGAAAAAGCATTATAAAATAAAAACCACCCAGGAGGAACAATCATATTTTGTGCTGTCTCTTTACAGTCCCAACTCCACATGCATCTCCTGTTGTTTGTTACGTAGTGAAGATCAGTCTTTACGCACTGAGTGTTTTACATTCTACTTATCGCAAGGATATATGATAGATTAAGAACATGGCCTAAATTAAGTGGACAAGAGCTTGCTGATAAATTTATGAGGACTGCTCACATTTTTTAAATATTTTATTTAGGTCATTCAAAAATAGTGTTGAGAGGGTAAGAAAAATCATTGCTTGAATATTTTAGTAATGAAACTGGCCATTATGTTGTCTGACTTGTTTTTTATTTTTGCTTTTTTGGAGAAAGTAAAAAACCGTTTAGTGATTTTGTTAGCCCAGTGCCTAGTAAATAGTTTAGCCCACACCCTTGATTGTCTAAAGTGTATCTGATTAGGACGTGAAGTTCATAGCTCAAAAAAGATCTTCCCTGGCACTTGTTCAGGCAAAGCCTCAGAAAGCTTTAGAGGCCATGTTCTGCCCCAGCCTGCAGACTCTGCTGTGTGGTACCGCCACTGGGCTCCAGAAGTCAGTGTGCCCCGGAGCAGGGGCAGGCAGCCACCCTTTCAATGCCATACTTCAGTGGGTTTCTGGGGGTTTTTTTTAGATTTTGTTTATTTATATTTTAGAGAGAGGAGGGGAAGAAGGAAGAGGGAGAGAAACATCAGTGCGTGGTTGCCTCTTGCGCACCCCCACTAGGGACCTGGCCCACAACCCAGGCATGTGCCCTGACTGGGAATTGAACCAGTGACCCTTTGGTTTGCAGGCCAGTGCTCGGTCCACTGAACACACTTCTCCACTTTGAGTGTATGAGATTCAGCTCTCAGTTGGTGGACATCTCTAAGATTTCTTACAAGGCATCTGAGCAGAGGGTTTGTTCTTGGAGCACCTTCACATTAAACCTGGCTTGTCGTTGCCTTTGCATGCGCAAGACAGTTTAAGAATAAATTTTCCAAATGAGCGTAGGCTGATTTTGATTTCATTCTAGGTAACTCATTTTTGTGTATGCTTACTGTGGTGCTTTTCATTTACTTAAATTTCTTTTTACAAAGGCAAAAGTAATTCCAATTTTAAGAAACCTAGATGATTTTACATTAGTGTATAGAAGGTAGGCAGAAACTATGTTAGTGAGTAAGTTACAACTAAGCTTCCCTGGACTTTGACAATAGGGTGGTTTAATGTAACTTAAGTATAAATTGCCATTTCTCAATTCAGCATCTTCAAAAAACTAAGACTTTTTTAACCTGAAAAGGGTCACTTTCCTTAGTCATCGTCCACTCTACCCATCACCTCCAGAGAGCCACTGATGCATGTGAGGCCACCTGTCAGTGCCGACTACGGAAGCGTGTGATTTTCTGCAGTTAAAATACCACAGGGTGGTATGAAGATGCCCAAAAAGCCTACTATTGATACGAGAAATATTACATTTGAACCATAATAACTAGTAGAGCTAAAACGTGAGCCCAAGATGGCCCAGGCTCTCTCAGTTCATCTATATAAACAGCTCTAGTACATTGCTCAGGCTGTTTCTGAGATGTTATTAGCAACATCTTTGCTGAAAATGAGAGGAAAATTAATTCATATATGCTTCAGTGCTCAGGAAACAAGGGGTCTCATGATCCAAGGTAACTGCTCCAAAAAAGACCATCCAAAGTGGCAAAATGGTAATCCAGACGACTCCAGAATTGGTTGTTCATGCTGAGTTTGTGCTGTTAATTGTTAGTGTTGTTGATTGAACTTTATGGGGTTTTTTATTTGTTTGTTTTTATTTTTAGAGATAGGAGAAGGGAGGAAGAAAGAGAGGGAGAAAAACATGAATGTGTGAGAGATATATCAATTGGTTATCTCCTACATGCCCCCAGCCAGGGACCTGGCCTTGCAACCCAGGGATGTGCCCTAACTGGGAACTGAACCAGCGGTCTTTTGGTTCCCAGGCTGGCACTGAATCCATTGAGCCACACCAGCCAGGGTTCTTTTGATGTTTTGAGTGTCAAAACACCACAGAACCAAGCAACAAGTGAAGGGAAGATTGATTAGGACCTCAGATGCAAAGGAGAGGGTGGTTATTGAGATGGCACAATAGGACAGGGCTCTTATGAGTCATCCTTATAGCTCAAAATTAATCATTCATCACTGAAGGTCAAGAGTTTATTCTTACAGTTTACCCAGAGTAGATCTCACTAGACATCTTACAAATACACTTTTTCAAAAGTCAGAATGCCAGGGGATTAAAGCATAATTTGTGGTCAAGGTACAAAGGAAAAGCCCCTTTAGAACTCAGAAAGATGCCTCTCTTGGTGACAGAGGCTGGTCTCCCAGGCTCTGAGTGTCCTCCCTTGGGCCATGCAGGAAGAACAAGGACCAAATTTCAATGATTAAGATCTCGTTATCTCTACCAAGCAGCACATATATTCCACGTGTCATTCCATTGGCTCCTCTTTGGCCTTACTGTTAGTTAATTCTCCCTTCATCGACCTTTTCTAATTCACCTATCCCTCATTCTTGCTCCTTCCCAAAGGTGTTTTGGCCTGAGAGACACCACTTTCTGCTTCCTGTAGCAGGAACACAAATCTCGTAATCTGGCTCAGCCACAGGCTCTCAGAGGCTAACATTCTTTCCCAGGTCCCTCATCAATAAGACACTATCTTCTCAGTGTGTGAGTCCTGGAAAACAGCGTGAGACAGGGCTGATAAATGAGTGTTAGATAACTAGAAAATAGGTCAGGCGTTATCAGTGGTTTGCAATTATTTACTTGACCAGTGTTCTTGACCAGATTTTACATAGAGCAGAAAGATACATTCCAAAGACCAAGTAATCCCATTGCTATTTTTTTCTGGTAATGCTTTGTTTAAAGACCTGGTTTCTTTCCTATTGATAACAATTCCAAGCATGCCTAATTAAAATGTGCCTGTTCCTTTCCCTGCAGTTGGCTCTGAAAACCCACCATTATCAGTAATCCGAAAGTTTGTGCACCTATTGGACCAAAGTGACCTGGATTTCCAGGAGGAGCTGGAGGTTGCACAATTAAGGGGAGAAGTGGTGACCAAGATCAGGGGCACCCAGCAGCTGGAGAAAGACCTGAACCTGATGGACATCAAGATTGGGCTCCTGGTGAAGAACAGGATCACACTTGAGGTCAGTGGGGGATGGGACTGCTGGCTCCCAGAAGAGAGAAGGTGCACATGTGTTTATCCGCAAGGCTCGGGTCCAGCTAAGCTCATTCGGAATCCAGAATGAGTGGTCCAAAGTTCACTTACCATTGTCACTACAAAGCAGTGGTTCTCAGATTGCAAAAGTCTCCCCCCACCTTTTGTAACATTTTGTAAGGCCTCTTTACCGGTCTGGAATGAAATTTATGTGAAATAAGACTGACTTCCATATACACCTTCACAACAAGACTAAGTCCTTTATATAAATATAAAAGGGAAATAAAAAGAAAGTAATTTACAATTAAAACACATATTTCAAAATGAAAATAAGCAGGCCCGATGCCTTTAGGAGACGTGATAAAGTTGCTGAAAGTCTCCTCCCAGAATAACTGCAGACTGAGGGCTGCAGATGAGATCCCCCAGCAGGCGGGGGCACTGTTGAGGCTTCCATTTTCCAAAATGGAGGCCAACTCTTTGTAAAGTTCAGAATAAGGAGAGTATGGTCCTCCCCACCCCCCGTTTATACAGAACTGTGGTCCTGGAAAATTAAGTGTTTATTCAAATGGTGGAGAATATGTATTGTGCTTATACGTAAAACAGATTCTAAGCTCAATTCATTACACAAAGTATTTTTACCTATATGAATAGCTGAGCTTTCAGAACTCCAGACATGCGGGATACGGGGCAATTACTTATTGAGGACAGCAGAGCAGCTGCCATCCCTCCCCACACCCACTGGAAGCCAGTAGTGCTGTCTAGACGTTTAGACGTTAAAAAAAGTTTCTTTTACTCATTCCCAAGTGGCCCCTACTGAGTGGAACTGCCCAATCATAGACTGTAACTAAATAATGCTGTCGTTTCGGATCCGTGTGAAACTGGACAACCTCAGAGCTCCCTACAACCCTGTAAAAAGGTTACTTTTAACCCAATAAAGGGCACTGTTTGTTAGGGGAAGGCCTGTCTCTGTGTCCCTGCTTTTGTGCTGCATCAGTTTTCGGGAAAATGGTAGGTCGAGTGGGGAAGCTGACCTTCTGGAAGCTCTGAAGGTTGCAGGGGGCCAGAGGGAGAGCCAGCTGCCAGGGACCATATGTGGTTCTGGAGTACTGGGGGATGGGCAGCCCGGGGAGGCTAAGCCTCCCGGAGACAACAGTGAAATCAATGTTGAAGGGAAAGCTAGGGAACTCGTGCAGGAAAGGATCATTTTTCCCCTAGATATTAAGAAATAAAGCTACAATTTTAATGTTCTTCATTTAACTCTATTTTCATCATTTTAGCTACAAAAACAACAGTACTTACTCTTTAAAAAAATAATGTTTGTATTGTTTGACACGCCTGAGAACTTTTAAAGTATAATGTGATCCAGGAGGTCTGTGAGAGAAGGAACGCCTTTTATAGCCTTAAGCCGCTATTTTACCCAATTCCCATGAAGTTCTAAACAGGAAAGGCCTTGTCTTTCAAAATAAAGGCTTAGTTGCAAAACAGTAAATAATAGAAATGATACATAGCTTATGGAAATACAGTCATGGCAGATTTTCAGAGCTTCACGAATGTTTAAGTTTTTTTGAAGAAGTATTCCTAGTTAATAAACAAAAATAATTTTTCATGTTACATTTTCAAACACTGAGGATCAAACTTACTAGAAGTTACAAACGATACAAACTAAGTTTAACTTACCAGAAGTTAAACTAATGATTATTAAATGTATAATCATTAGTCCTATCACCAGTGGTGGCATTTTTTAGTGCAATGATAAGAATGGTGCATTTAAAGCTTTGTTTAGAAAGGTGAAAAGAAGACAACGAACTAACACAAAGACAATAAACAGGACAAATAGAATTCGTTCAACATGTGTGTTATGCAGCCCCTAAAAACAATGTTTTTGGAGAACATTTAAGGGCAAAGGAAATGGTTCATGATATAATGGGGAAAAATGGTACATAAAACAGTATGATTTTATTATCATACTATATAAAAATATATATTAACAGAAGTAAAGTAATTTTTTTGGATGGTAGAATCAAATCTATTTTATCTTTTTATTTATTTTCTTAACACCGGTCATGTGTTTAGCGAGAAGTAAAGGTTTTAAGGGGAAGTAAATTAGTTCTTCTGTAGCAACTCTAGCTCTCCCCGGTAACCACACGTCTTGCAACTCTTAAAATTTGCAGTCCTCCTAGAAATCTGAGAAAGTCCCTGGGTGAGTGAAGTGGTTAACACTGGTGTTAGGCAAAAAGAATGCTCTAGAGCTGGAAGCAAAGTGACTGAAGGAGAAGTTTCTTAGAGGCCACAGGGAGCGAGAAAGGCGTAGACTTCAACTTGCTGGCCGGAAAACGGAGGCAGGAACTACAGACACTGAGAACAGTGAAGCTCTGTGTGAATGAGGACTTGGGGACCAGGGCTGCCTGAGACCCTGGGGAAAGGTTTATTTCATTGCTGAGTATTATCACTTCACTGAGCCTGGTTTTCTTCACTGAAAAACATGACAGATTCATAACTCGTTCTTCATCTTCACAACAGCTCAGTAAGATGGTGGTATTATTGAGCCCATGTTATAGATTTAGGAACGTGGGGCTTAGAGGCTGACTAACCTGCGCAGAGTTGCAGAGCTAATTACGCTTGGCAGATACCCATATTTTTATGAGGCCCTGTGCACTAGTCCACACCTTCCCCAAAACTTTTGTGTGACCGGTACGCAGATACCCTGTTATCGGGGGAAGGGCAGAGATGGCGCCGGTTAGGGCAGCGCTGCGATGTGGGAGTATCACACAGAAGGCAAACGCTGCTGCTCCTGTACACCAGTCTCCCTCATTTCCAATATTTGATCATGAAGAAAATTAGATTTCTATTAATAAAAAGCATATGCCTCTGTTTGTAAACCCTGTCTAGACTGGCCTTTGTCCCCTTCTTCAAGCTTCCCAAAGCAAACCTCCGTTCACAGGAGAGCAGTTGTAAGCAAGGTGTAATCTCACAGGGGAGAGGGCAGAAGGGTTTGCAGCCTCCACTCTGCCCTTGATCTCCAGCAGACAGGCTCCGCTCCCTCTGCACAGCCACGAGCTCTGTACTCCCCTCCCCTCCAGGGCTCAGCATTTGTCCTGCTGTTTCCCTTCCTCCACGACTCTTTCTGTCCTGTCTGCACCAAATCTATTTCTACTGGAAAGGAATTCAGTTCTGCCCCAGAGCTTGCTGCCACCCCTGCCCTCTCTTCTCTTCCATATGTCCAAAAACATTACTGGGATGGAGTCTGGAGCAGAACAAATGAAAGTCTCCAGTTTCCGAGGCTGCCTCCATTGAAAGTAATCTGGAGGGGGTTATAAGTACCAAGTTTTTTCCTGCCATACATAATTAAAATCAAGATAATCAGTTTTGATCTACATATTTGATCCACACAACACCAGTTATTTGAAGAGGACAAACCTGGGTTAAATGGGAACGTAAGCCAGACAGCCTAATGAAGCTTTAAGACTTGCAGTAGATAAGGGTAGATGTGGGCAGCCACCTGCTAGACTTCCCCTTAATCTCCATCTGGTGGTAACTATGCTTCTTTTCTTCATTTTCATGTATTTTATATATTTGTGAGATAAGGGAGGAAATGTTGCCTTTTAAAAAGCTTTATGGACATGCAAATCAAATTCCCCTCTTTTCCCATTTAAGCAGTTAGGGAGCCAGCAGTATATGGTTAAGTTAAGGTTGCTTTTCTCTGAGCGGAGAATGAGAGAGAATGAAATCAGCTCTGGATGTAACCAGGTAGAACTATCTTTCCTAGGAGCTCTAGTGGGGGGCGGTTCCTACCTGTGGAATGACGCCAGCTATGGGAGAAGGAGGGACTAGGAGGTAAGCTGATTCGGAGCTCGTCCTGTATGCAAAAGCTGACAGCGGTTCTCATCCCTAGAGTTACCTGGAAATGGGGGCAGGCAAGCTCTGGTTGTCAGAGTGACTCCGGGTCTCTGCTGGCTCTGGGCGAACCACAGCGCCCCACACAGCAAGGGTGGTCGAGCATCCTCGACCAAGCTTGTTGCCAAGTCTTCATGCGGAGGTTGAGCTAAGGGCTCAGTGAAGCAGATGGACATTTCAGGACAAACAACAATTTTCTTGCCACCTACTCTGCTGGCAGTGACCAGTGGGAAACAGGGAGGAGAACCTCTAGAGCGGCAGGTCTCGGGCGAGGCAACGCCATCAGTGGGTCGTGAAATAAATCCATGTGTCACATTGGCAGTCTCTAAAAATGGAATAGAGTAAAAGCAAATTGAAAATGTTGATGTGTATCTCAGTAGTAAGGGTAACTACTGTTTAGGGGTATATGTGTTTACCAACAAAACATGTAAAATGTGTTTTTAATTGTGGGTCTCTGTGAAAATGTTTGGCAGACCCTTATCAAAAGGACCTGCTCTTGTCCATGACCTAAAGGGGACACAATACCCCGAGGTGACCACTTACCAATGTTTTCAGCCACACATTCACCAAGATGGTTAAAGGATTGGGGGGAAAGAAAAAGTCAGGGGGAATTCATTTTATTAGATATTTAAATATTCCTATCACTTTCATCTCTAATTTCTACATACCACATTTTTGCAACTGCTTTTATAAATTGAGAAGATATAATTCACTTTTTATAATTCACAATTCAGTGACATTCAATATTATCACAAAATTGTGCAACTATCACTTCTAATTCTAGAACATTTTTATCACCCTACAAAGAAACCCAAAGGGAGCGCTTGGCTCTTACATGTAGTTACTAGGTCTTCTTTGAGTTCGTGTTTGCTGATGGGGGAAGCTGGGGGTCTGACTTCTTTCCTTGGAACATGGCCGTCCAGCTGTTCCAGCATCATTTGCTGAAAAGACACTTTCTCCTTATTGAATAGTCTTGGTACTATTCACTTATTTGCTCTTAAGAGCAAATAAGTGCAGCCTTGGAGAATAAATATTACAAAAGCCAAATTAACCTACAAGCTGGATTTTCTGTATTTGTTTAATATTCTCTATTCCTTTGTTTCTTCATGAGGGAAATGTGGGAAATTAATCTTTTCAACTATGTGAGTCTCTGTGAATGTCATGAGGATAGATAAAGAGTACCAGAGCAAAAAGTAGTAGTGATTCTATAAATTTTTTTTTCCAGGATGTAATTTCACACAGAAAAAAGCTGAATAAGAAAAAAGGTGGAGAAATACAAGAACTGAATAACACTGACAACCAGGGGATCAAGAGTTTGAGTAAGGAGCGGAGAAAAACACTAGAGACCTATCAGCAGCTGTTTTATCTTTTACAGGTGAGAACAATGATTTCACTGTGGGTTTTGGATAGACACTATGTATCATGTTTGTGGTTTACAATGGATCTTAAATAGCTTACATGTTTTGAGTACCTAAGCACCAAGTACTATTCTAGGTTCTTTATGTACATTATATCATTTAATTCTTACTCCAACCCTGGAAACCACCAAAAATAGTTATTATTATTATTCCCATATCAGAAAACTGAGGCACAGCCAGTAAATAATAAAACAAGGGCTTGGGGGGACCCAAGTAGTTTGACTTCAGAGCCCACGGTCCTCATTGCTATATTATACTGCAGTTATCTGCAGAAATGGAATAAATCTAATAATAACATAAGCAGATACTGTTAACTATGACAAAATTAAAATAACTATGTAAGCAGTAGGTGTTGTTTACCAGAGTCGGCATGACGTTCTTTTGAGGAAAGAGCCAGAGACTTTGGATGAAGGAAATAGGGTGCCTCTTTATTTCATTGTTTTCAGGGCATTACGGGGATCGAAATGAACAGTAATTTCCCATTGCTTCCAGAGTGCAAGTGAGAACTGAGAAGCTGCGCTGGTTATGGTTGGGTTCTGGTGGACCAGTTATTGTTTTATCTGACCATTGATTCAGCTTATCTGCACCACCACAAGGTCCTAAAGGAAACTGAGCGGGCAATAGCGATAGATATAAACAAAGCCTCCCCTTCAGCCAGAGAACTTTCCCACAAAAGCTGCATCAGCAGTTCTTCCTGGAGAGTCAGGTGTCCCTGTGGGGGGAGGCAGCTGCTGTTAGTGTGATGCCTGAATCCGTGCTTAAGGATGTCACTGACATTCGGTGTCAGAGGGCATGTTAGCTGAACCACAAATGAGGTGTGACTAGACCCATTGAGAGAAGAGATGTGTGAATCCTGGTAGATTCGAGAATTCCCCATTTGAAATAATAGATTGGAAAAGAGGTGTAGTGCCACAGAGAGCCACAATGTGGCAGTACAGCAGGAAAAATGTTAAAACAGAATTGTCCACTGCGTAATACCAGCTACCCTTCCAGAAAGAAAGGGGGCTCATGCTAGTCAGGGAAGGGTTTGGGACTGCCTAAATTAGATTAATAGTTGTCCACCAGTGGTAAATTTAATCTTAGATATTTTCCATTTTTGATATCCACAAACTTCCAAGTGTATAAATCTTCTATGATAGAATTTGTGTCACATGGAAAGTGAAATTTTAGTCATTGGCCTAAGACTTGCATTGTTTACCCATTACGTAAGTGAAGGCTCATTTATAGGAAGGACAAGGCACAGCATCAGGTTTAGAATAATTCCACCAAGTTTTATACCCTGAACAATCAAAACTGATAGTCCCAGGACATGGCCATTCAGTTGTACCAACTGAAGTGTCCCTTCTAATCGTGTGTTTTCCTTTACCTTTTCTTCTCTCTCTCTCTCTTAGAAACATTAGCTCAAGATCAATGAAGAAACTATAGAATAGCAAAGGTCTGGATTTTTTTGGACTGTGCCTTGGCAAGAATTCTTAACCAAAGTAGCCAATCAGCTCCATAGGTTTTGCTTTGAGTTTGGCTCTGCAGTACGAGCCTAAATTTAAAGTCTTTAGGGCAATGAGGAGAGGGCTTCTGTAGCTTTAGAGTAGGTTTTCTTTCTCATAATCCCAGGTGCTTTGTGTGGGGAAAGAATCAGTACAGAGCTCTAAAGAAACTTGTCCTGAGCTGCTTATTCATAAAATGTCAGCCAATTATCATAGGCTTGAAAGTAAATCCAAGTAGTAAAATAAACTAGAATTTGGACTTTCTTAAAAATACTAAAACCAAACTGCTTGAGTAGAGTTGTTGTCCCTTACTGTCCATGGTGCTTTGGTTCCAAGACCCCCAAGGATACTGAAATACACAGATGTTCAAGTCCTTCTATAAAAGGAGGTAGTATTGCATATAATCTATGTACATTCTCCCATATATTCTAAATCCTCTCTGATTACTTGTAATACCTAATACAATGTAAGTAGTTGTTATACTATAGTGTTTAAGGAACAATGACAAGAAGAAAGTCTGTACATGTTCAGAATAGATACAGCCATTGTAAACCTAACTGTATATTACACATGAGCAATAAAAACTCTTTTCCAAATATTTTTCATCTGGAGTTAGTTGAATCCATGGATGCAGAATCTACAGATACGGAGGTCCAACTGTATATTAGAGGAATACTAGTTTCCCTGTATGGCAAATTTTCTTTTCTCATCAGAAGGCAAATAAAAAGTCGGAGTGTGTCATTATAACCTAAATACTATTTTTCTTCTCTGCTGACCTTCACCTGGTTGGTGCAGCTGCTGGAGAAAACCCCTATTACCGCTGCTGCCCCTCATGGACTCCATCCTCAGCTGACCCCTCAGGGCTCCATTTCAATGTTTTTTAAATTCTTGTCAACTTTTAAGCTGCCTTTTTTTTCTTGTCAGTTTCTTCTGGCATTTTCCCCATCGTCTATCCTGACCTTCACCTCTGCCTTTAGCCTCCCTCCCTCACTCCTAAGTGCTCACCTGTTGTAAAACATCACAGCCATCCCCCCATCTTCACATGTCAGCCTATCCTTTTTCTTTTTAGTGTCAGAATATGGGGTGTTTCCTTCCATTCGTTCATCACCTTCTAGGACAGTATTTGCTGGGCCCTTGGTCCGTGCTTTCCTGTCTCTTCAGATACCAGATTCTATTGGCCAAGCCCCCTCCCATGTCTCAAAAATAAACATTAATATGTAGCTCAAAATCTTTCACAGTGTAAAGTATATATAATATATTATGCTTCAATATACCACAGAGTATATGAAATTTAAATCTTATCATAACTTTCTAATATAATAACTTCCTATAGTATAGTATTAAGATACGCTGATGCCTTTTAAAGTCTTATTTTGTGCCATAGACGCTTCTGTTTGCTGGATACATATAAGTCATTGACAGAGAACTGGGTACTCGTCTCTGATTTAACAATATTTTAAATATAGTTTTTATTTATTTTCTTCTCTCCTTTTTTGTTTTAGACCAATCCTTCATACCTGGCTAAGTTGATTTTTCAGATGCCACAGAACAAGTCTACTAAATTTATGGATACTGTTATTTTCACACTATACAATTATGCTTCCAATCAGCGAGAAGAATATCTACTCCTCAAGCTTTTTAAAACTGCTCTGGAGGAAGAAGTAAAGTATGTATAGAAGCATATATGTAAAAATACCAATGAACAGATTCTTTTTTTAGTGGTAGCTATCTATGATTTACTAAAAGTAACTGTAAATGATTCTTATGTTATTTATACCTATTAAAATATATCAAATGTTTTAACAAATTTCTACATCATTCTTGATATACTCAGATACAACTTTCCCCCAATTATATCTTTTATAATACTGAATTAAGTGTTGCCTTTGCAAATATACAACAACTGAAAAGCAAAAGCTTTTTGAAAGCTAATATGAAAATTTAATTTAATCAAAATTCTGTGTGTAATAAAGCCATACATGTTTGAGGATAAGGATCACTGCTAAATAGTCTTCCCCTCTTATTGGAAGTTAAGCCTATTGTTTTCTGACTCGGTTAATGTAAAAAAAAAATGTGTATTGGCTATACTCAATGGAGAGAAAGTGAGAAATGTTCTCAGCCAACGTGATGGACCTTATCTGCCTTTCCGACTGTCTGACGCCTGAAGCTAGGCTAGTTTCGGGGGTCCCTGAAGCACGCCAGCCAGGCGCCTCTGCCCTCAGGGTGTCTGTAAACCAGCATGACAAAAAATATTCCTGAGAAACACTATGCTATACAGAGGAATAAGATAAGAAGTAAATGAGTGACAAGCGCAGTGTAACCAATCCCAGGAATGGTAAGAAAAGTTCTAATTAGGTCAACTGACAGAGATTATATATGGAAGAGGAGGCAGTTGGCCCAAAACTTTGAAGAATATCTGTAGTTTTATAAAGACAAATAGAAAGGGGAAATAAGGCCCAGTCAGTGGCAAAAGGAATAGCATGGGCCAAGGCACGAGAAAAAGAAGTAGACTGGCTGGGACATGACTCAGTTAGCCACTACTGGGAAATGAAGCTGGAACGAGAGGTTGAGCCAGATCGTGGAAGACAGTGAGGACAGGCCCAAGTGCTGAGGCTCCTTTTTCCTTCCTGGGAAGCTGTGAGGGTTTGGGGGAAGAGTCTATGGACATACCCATTGGGTTTTTAGATTGACCCGCTGGCCATTTATGAACAGGATGAATTAGAGAAGCACAGGTCAGAGAAATGGAGGAACAAGAAGGACAAAGGTAGTTTGTATTTTTAACACACTAAGTAGAACATGTAGGTGAAAATGTCCAGCAGAAAACTGGAAATTCAAGACTAACTCCTGGGAAAGAGACAGGGATTAGACTTTGAGGTCGAAGAACAAGTTTCAGAGAGATGGTAAGGGAAGCTGTGCATGTGAGCGAGGTCTGCGGATAAGATAATGGTGCTCTCAGACCCTGGAGGGAAAGCAGATAGAAAAGGGAGGGAGAGGCCCAGTGGGAGTAGGGTCAGAGGTTGCACAGAGATGAAAGGGAGGCAAGAGGGAAGGTCGGAGGAGTCAGCAATCCAGCAATCGGGAGTTAAGAAGAGTTCTCCCAGCCAGGTGATGTAGCCGCAAGCCACTTTGCAGACAACCTGAGTGGATGTGAAGACATGATAGTGCATTCAACCAAGAAAGCTATGTTTGGGACCTGGTGACTAGAGGGGGCACAATACTTACACAGTGTCACCCGCTGTTATTAGCCTCGGTCCATTTTCAGTTCAATCTTGTCTTCTAGATTTAAATGAAGGCTGAGAACCTATTTTTAAATCCTTAAATTCTCAAATAAGAAACACTCATCTTACAAATGATAGCTTCCTTTTAAATCACACCATCTTTGATCTTCAGTGGAGAAAAATATAGCCCCACGAAGCCCTCGCCTGCCAGAGAGAATATACACTGTTTTAAACTATCCGCAGAGGCAAACCCTTTTGTTTTGGTCTGGGATCTTTTTAGATCAAAGGTGGACCAGGTGCAGGACATCGTTACTGGGAACCCTACAGTCATCAAGATGGTCGTCAGCTTCAACAGAGGTGCCCGTGGACAGAACACGCTGCGCCAGCTCCTGGCTCCAGTGGTGAAAGAGATCATCGACGACAAGTCCCTGGTCATCAACACGAACCCTGTAGAGGTGTACAAGGCTTGGGTGAACCAGCTAGAAACACAGACTGGAGAAGCCAGGTAACAAAACCAGGACAACGTTGCTTTTCAGTCACGGTTTATGATCATTTTTACCTGTGTAATATATATATATATATATCCTTAGATTGTCAAGCTCTGTTAAAAGAACAAAATTTACTGTGAATTCTACTTCACTCCAAGACATTACTTCCCTTTAACACAGTGATGCTCAACCTTTTTCACCTCATGGCACACATAAACTAATTACTAAAATTCTTCGTCACACCAAAAACATATGTTTTGCTGATGTGACCAAAAAATAGGTTCATTTTTTATTCACTCACACTAGATGTCTATTGCTGTGTTGGCTGTTGTCATTTTTTTATTTGACCATCTAAGGAGAAAGAGGTCAGTGTCCCTGCCTAAACAGTCAGGCATTCATTTCATGTTTTAAATATTCTTGTAGCTGAAAATTGCTACTTGAACATACTGTGCAAGTCACATCCTTGGACTACTGCCCATCTTGATAGTGCATAATATTGTCAAATTTCAGTACCAGTTGATCTCCAAAGCCACAACTTCTATAATCCTCCCCCTTGGTTATTCTTTGTGTGTTTCTAAACTAGACCTAGAAATGGTACATACTGTCTCTTCGCTGGAAATACATACATTTCTGGATTTACAAAGTGAATAACTTTAATGCATAAGCATCAACAAGCCAGGTGGGATTGGCTCATTCTAGGTGGCGGCTTGTAGATCTGAGCAATCCCAGCTTTTTACTTGCTGTCGAAGGATGCCTTGTGATGACATTCAGATATGCAGAGACCTTCATGGATGTCACAACCCTAAAATAGCAAAAGTTGGGCAAAGTAAAAAAATTTAGCTTTGGGGAATTTGTTAAATAAATATTTGTGAAGCACATAATGGGGTAATAAGTAACTATTTAAAATCTTGGCATAGAATTGTATTTATTGGCATGAAAAAAAGTGTTCACAATTTAGTCTCAGTTGCAGTGAAGTACTGTAACCCATTTTCTCTAAAAAGAAATGCTTGTGCAAACACACACACATGTGGGATCTGTATGGGGTGTGTGTGTATATGTGAACTGCAGTATACCCATGAGGCCCCCATCCATACATGCATAGAAGGAGGACCCAGAAAGCTATGGACTAAGGTATGGAAGGTGGTTGTCTGTAAATTGATATTTTCTCTTGTTGGCTTACATGCAATTTTCACTGTAAAGAACATACTGCTTTTTATAATTTATTAAAAGGGGGCAGGAGAGAAAGAGAGTTACCTGGGTCTGCCAGTCACTTTGCCAGGAGAGCTCAGAGGGAGAGCCGGGAGTGCCCCCACCCCACTCCACTGGCGACAGAGGACCATCTGGGCACGTGAGGCCTCCCTTCATTAGCAAACATTTTGTCACTGGAGTCAGCGGGCACAGTCCAGTTCACTGCACAAAGCTTAACTGTAGAACCACCATGGCAAGTATAGAAATGCATGTACCTGAGCCCCATAAAATTAAAAGCCCTTGTTGTGTTTTCAGCAATCTGCCTTATGATGTGACTGAAGAACAAGCCCTAACATATCCAGAAGTGAAAAGTAAACTGGATACATCCAATGAGAGCCTGCGAAGTGTCACTGACAAAGTCCTGAACTCCATCATCTCCTCCCTTGACCTACTGCCGTAAGTGCTATATGTAGCAACTTCAGCATTCTTTACTGAAAGTTCTTGAAAAAATGCATAAAATAAACCCCAGTAATGAAGATAGGGATTTTTTCTCATATTATATTTATTGTACTATCTTAAACATTTGCCTATACTTGCATTTTAAATTCATAACTATCCTCCAAATAGGAAAACAACATGAACCAGTACCCAGTTACTGTCATCCGTGGAAGTCCTGTGATTCCACTACCATTGCATTTTTTGTTGAAGTTTTAGGAAAATGCTCAGCTTCAGTTGACTACAATAATTGATGTCTGCTTCTTTCTTACTTAGCTTTTTTCCATTACTTTCTTTTGTCATCTGTTTTACACGCAGTTATGGATTGAGGTATATAGCCAAAGTACTGAAGAATTCTATCCATGAGAAATTTCCCGATGCAACAGAAGATGAGCTATTAAAGGTAGGTTTTCAAGGGTAATCTCACAGGTTATGATCCAGAATTACCAAAACACCATTTTGTAAGATTTCCTTCACCTTCTATGGCTATTTATATAAGCTACAAATCTATTTCTAATGGCTATCAAGATTATTGATTATGCTGAGGTTAATTTAGAGACCTTACACATTATTGAGACTCTTTATATTAGATCATTTGGCAAGAGATGATAGCATATTTTTCACCAAAAAAATAATTTTTAAAATTATATTAGTAATGTGTGACTGTATTAGTCATGTGTGCTTATATTCACTACCTTCAACTACTTTAGGGAAAAGCCCAAACCCTTGAGTGTTCTCTCTTAAAAATAGTCTTCTCTGTCACTCCAGATTGTTGGGAACCTCCTGTACTATCGGTACATGAACCCAGCTATCGTAGCTCCAGACGGCTTTGATATCATCGACATGACAGCTGGAGGTCAGATAAATTCTGACCAGAGGAGAAACTTGGGAACGGTGGCCAAGGTCCTTCAGCATGCAGCCTCCAACAAGCTGTTTGAAGGAGAAAATGAGCATCTCGCATCTACAAATAATTATTTATCAGACACCTATCAGAAGTTCAGGTGAGCGTGGTCATTACTTTTGGAGAAACTTGCAAGTTTCTCCAACATGTGTTCTTGTTCAGAGCTGGAGTTGGGGGACAGGAACCTCAGGTGGCTGCATGCACTTCTTCTATGAGTGGGCACTGGGGACTAAAGAGGACAGAGGGACAAGCAGGCTGGGTCACTTTTATCTGGTGCTTCCCTTCTACCCCCAGAAACCCTGTTACATTTAATCATCCCCATATGTGTGGTTACTGCCGTCGATGAAATGAAGCATTCACTCTTAGTGGCATGCTACAGTTTACAGTACTTAGAATTAAGTATCAAGATAGCTGATTTTTGTGTTTTTGAACTTAAGGGTTTTGTTTGTTTTTAAGAAGTTGTGCAATCAGGAGAAACTTGCCTATCTATATCAAACAATAAGTAGGAAACTGTGTAGTTGGTTTTGAAAAGTTGGGAAAATCCAGCTTTTATATTCGTTGAGGAATATGTGTATGGTATGTTCTGTTCCATTCTCAACCTTTCCTAACTAATCCTGTAAGACTTAAGTCTACTGACTGGCTTTCAATGCATTTCCAAAGCATATCACTAATTATTCCACAGCGACATGAAAGGAGTGAGTCTAGCAGGAAGCTGTACTCACCCCAGCGCCCTCTGAGGAAGCACCTTCACCTTGGCCTTCACTTTCACTTGTCCATTCAGTCAGTAGGTCATAGAAATGGAACATAAATGCGGCCTCTTTCCCTCCGCACTTGGAAAATGGTAATTTCTCATTCTTCAGTTGTATTCTGGATTAGTGATTTATCTACTGACAAAGAGAGTTTGTGATTATTAACCTATATTTAGAATTTTTGGCCTCTTTCGAAAAAAAATTCTCCAAATCCCCTTACCACAGGAAGTTTCCATTTCTCAGGCTGCTAATTTTAGGTCTTCTCACTGACTGAAGATGTGATATCCATTTCCCTGCACATCGTTATCTGCTATTACAGCCTCTCTTCTTTTTTCTCAGATTATTCCTATCAACCATCTGTGTTCCCAAGTCTCCTTCATTTAAAAAGAACCCAAAGTTTCCCCTCACCTCCTCTTAAATTCATCCTTTTTTTACCTCTTTCACTAACATTTCTCCTTTGTGCACCTCAGCAACCATGAAAAATTATAGCCAAAAAAGTGCAGAAGACCAGCTGTCACATAGGAACATGCTCCTACCCCAGTCCAGCATGGCTGTTAGCCTTGGGGTGGGAAGGTAGAGGTCATTTATTGTATATAAGCCTTGGGTACCCAGAGGAGACATACCAGGGATGGTTTGAGGTGTGTGAGACATTTACAGCTTTATAGTATAGAATATCTGCCCCACCTGGGCAAAGGACTGCTCCTAATCCATGATCTCAGCTCACCTGGCCTTCCCAGCCTGTCTGTCTAAACTCACGGGAGCTCACAGCAGCAGACATTGCAGAGTCTGGCTTCTGGAGGAGTGGGGCACTGTGCACATCTGTGTGTCTGTGCTTAATGGTATCTCCATCAGCCCCAGCCATGGTTTGGATCAACTAAGAGTAGAATAGGCTTAACTCAAATTTTTGTCAAATTGGTAACGGAAGCTCTGAAGGTTGTTAGAGTGTTGAAGGCCCAGGACCTTGTACCATTTAAAGTAGCAAATTTGATTAATTTTTGTGTGTATGGGTTTGGGGGGTATTGTTTTTTCTAGAAAGTTTTGATCTTAGATCAAGGAATACCAGTCTTGACATTTTTGTTTAAATTTCAGGAGCCATTTAAAAATAATATATTCTTGTTCTGGCTGGTGTAGATCAGTGAATTGAGGGCCAGTCTACAAAGCAAAGGGTCGCTGGTTCAATTCCCAGTCAGAGCACATTCCTGGGTTGCAGGCCAGGTCCCCAGTAGGGGGCACATGAGAGGCAACCACACATTGCTGTTTCTGTCCCCCTCTTTCTCCCTCCCTTCCCCTCTAAAAATAAATTAATTAAATATACTTTTAAAAATAATATAGTCTTTAAATGACCTGCCCATAATTTTATTATGTTGAATCACTAACAGGGCTCTTAATACTATCTCCATGCCTTTGTGAGGAGCTGGGTTGAATATCCAGAAACATGGACTCAGCTTCCACAGTCAGGAGCCAGCCTGGAAGATGTTGTAACAACTTTCCCTAGGGTTTTGGGTGGAGAACAAGGAACTAGCCATCGTTCTAGATGTCCTCACTATTTATGAAGCTGCTTATCTCATGGAATGTGACCATCTGAAGACTTTTTTTTTCCTCGTTAGGAAGTATTTCAAAGAAGCATGTGATGTCCCTGAGCCAGAAGAAAAGTTTAATATGGATAAATACACAGATGTCGTGACAGTCAGCAAACCAGTGATTTATATTTCGATTGAAGAAATCATCAACACGCACTCAGTAAGTGGGCCTAGAAAAGGCTCTTAGCGACAGACCCATGGTTCAGACAGACGTGTGTTTCTTAAAAATGCTGTCTCTCCACAGGGCTTGCTTGTAAGCATGTGCCAGTGCTCACATACTTAATTCTAAAACCCTTGATTAGTTATTGCCTGACTCATACATTAGGAAACCTCTTTCTCCCAAACAAGAAAAGTTTTTCCATGATCTGTTTGTAAAATCAGACCGTGAATGTGCAGTTTAAGCCCTGTGTGGGGACAGGCCCTGGCATTTCCGTCCCCACCAAGGCCACTCTGCCTGATCCCCCATACACTGTCTCTCTCCCTTTCAGGAATTCCTTCAGCTCTTCCAGTAATTTCCTGGGAAAATGAGAGTGTTTTCTCTATTTGAATGTTTGGACACAAAGAGGAAACAAACAGATGGTTCAGAGTGAGGAGGGAGAAGACACCCCCCCTCAACAAGAGCCACCTACAGAGAATCACTTCAATTGTCGTGAAAACCCTCATTTCTTAGAAATGGGACTTTCAGTCGGTGCTGGGCCGTCGTGTGTCCATCTGGTTCTTGTGCAGATGTCGCCATCACCCGTCCTTAGTGTGTTTTAAGTCCCTGCGGGGGCAGGGCAGTTCACTTGGCATTGAGAAGCCTTAGATGGCTTTTCAGTCATTTAAAGTAAAACAAGAGGCCAAACATTGAGAGGGTTTGGCAGGGGGTCTGGGGTTTTGTCGTGTTTTGTTTTAAGACCTATTGGATCTTATTTCCTGAAAAATCTAGGTTCTTAAAAGGTAACTTTTGAGAATAGTTTTAGAGCTTCCTTACCACTCCAAGCTAAGTCCTCAAGATGTATTTGAAATGTATCCTGGACCTTCCAAGTCAGAACCAGCATTCTAACAAGATCCCAGACGGTTCAGATGCTCACTACAGGTCAAGAAGCCCTGGTTAAGGATACACCCGACTTCAGATGGTACACACAAGTAGGAGGAAGACGTAACAAATACAAATGCACACTTCTTGGAGGTACTAGCCCGGCTTCCATTAAATGAGATATACTGACAATTCGTTACATGGGCAGCTCAAAATTTCAGTCTTTGTTTTTAAGCTCTTTTAAGAAACTAAAACTCTACTACAGGCTTGGAAGAAAGATTGGATCTACTTCTGATCTTCCCTCTTTCAGAGTTAGAACAGGGAATGCCCTCCACATTTCAGCTCTCCCTCCGTAAGCATCTCGACCTTAAACAAAGGCAGGTGTGAGTGCCCCGCTGAAGGAGTTGATTGATTAAAACGCTATACTGCATTTCTCTATGTACAACACCCAAAATCACAAAGAAAGCAGGTCCCTGTCCAGCAATATAGCTTTTGCAAAAGTAACTTTCTAATGAGCATGTAGACTCATTCCTCTTTGAGCAACGCCCCATCCGTCTGTTTCTGCGGGAGATCATCCATCTCCGAGAAAGTGTCCACGTGGTGTCTGCACACTCACCCATGGCAGTGCCCTCATCCAGAAAAAGTGCTGAGAGTTCTCTTTTAGAACAAGAGCTGCTTTCTCAAGGACAGTAGGGAGCAATACAAAGTGCTATTGTATTAATTTAGACTGTTACTCTTCAAGGTGAAATAGTCTGTTCCTTTTGTGACCAAAAATTGAAAACAGAATCCAATCCTGGGAAACAGAACTTGTGGCGGATTTGGAATTCCTTCGTGTATTAGGTTGGAAGCAGATGTGATGCCGTGGGAGTAATGTCATTTCAGAGAAAAACCATCCTGTTTACTGTCTGTCGCTAGTAAGGAAGTGTCCACAGTGCAGACACAGGCACGTAGCAGCATGACGTGCCAAGCCTGTGGCCACATGCTTGTCCCTTATTCTCGAAGGAATATGCAGAAATAAACTCTTTAAGGAGATCTTTTCAGGCATTTTTTATGTTCTGTAATTGTCAGAATAGAGGGCAGAAGCTGGCCCTCCCTTTCCAGAGACAGCAGCCAAATCACCTGTCCCGCCTCGTCAGAGAACAAGAACATAAATTTATCTGTCTTCCTTATTTTGTTCTTGTCTCTAACTTACCTTCCCCCCAAAATATCCCATATACCACCCTTCCAGATTTCATTATGTCTTTATATTGCCTCTATTACTTATATAATATCTTTCTTTAAATTAACTTTTTATTTTTAAAAAGTACATATCTTTGCTTTAAAACAAAATACCTCTAACTGCAGTGGAAAAACTATCATGCCTCGCAATACACAGAAACTTTAAAAGTAAATCAATACAATGAAAACTGAAGGGTTCGATATAGTTGCTTCCTTGACACTATGCGTCTTGAGACCTCCTCTCCCTTTCTTAAAAACCCAATTAGCAAGTGTCAGGAAATGTTAAGAAAAACTCAGCATCAAACAGATATTCTCTCCTCACTAATCTTCACAATTAAAAGACACTGGAAAAGGAAGTAATCAAGGTAGTGTGGTACTGGCATAAGGATAGACATACCAATCAGTGGAATAGAACTGAGAGTTGAGACATAAACCTTCAAATTTATGGTAAATTATTTTTTCAACAAGGGACTAAAACACTTCAGTGGGAAAATGACAGTCTTTTAACAAGTGGTGCTGGGGCAACTGGAAATCCACGTGCCAAGAATGAAGTTGGACCACCTTCCCCAACCCTACTCCACATGAACTCAAAATAAATCAGACACCTAGAAGTAAGAACTGAAAGCATAAAACTGTTAGAAGAAAATGTAGTGGATCTTTGTGATCTTGGATTAGGCAATGATTTCTGAGTTATGACACCAAATGCACAAGCAGCAAAAGAAAAAACATAGGTAAACTGGACCTCATCAAATTAAACACTTTTATGCTATAAACAGTGCCATCAAGAAATTGAAAATACCGCCAAGGGAATGAGAGAAAATAATTGCAAATAATATGTCTGATAAAGGACTTGTATCCGGAATATCCAGAGTACACAAAGAAAACCTACAGCTCAATGAACACCTACAACTCAACTTCCAGTCCAATTAAAAAATGAGCTAAGGCAGTGATTTTCAACCACAAGGATTTTTAAAACATGCAATACCTGACTATTCAGTCAGGGGCACTGACCTCTTTTCCCTTGTCAAAGGGAAAATTAGACTGCCAAATTAAAAAATGACAACAGCCAACACAACAATAGCCATCCGGTATGAATGCATCAAAATTAGACCTATTTTTTGTCAGAATGGCAAAAATATATTTTTTTGGTATGCTCCAAAATTTTAGTAATTAGTTTATCTGTGCCATGACAAGAAAAAGATTGAAAATTGCTGAGCTAAGGACTTGAGTAGACATTTCTCCAAAGAAAATATACAAATGGCTTACAGGCACATAAACGATGCTCAGCATCACCAGTGACTAGGGAAATTCAAAGGAAAACCACAATGATGTTGCCTTATTGTGTTAACAGAGACAGCCGATACATCTACCATTTGATTTGGGGGACAAAAGCTCACAATGAGATACCATCTCATGCCCATTATGGTGCCTACTATCAAAAAAAAAAAAAGAAAATTCATGTTGGCAAAAATGTGGAGAAATTGGAAACTACAATAGTTTTACACTATTGGTTGGAATGTGAAATGGTACAGCTGCTATGGGAAACAGTACAGTAGTGCCTGAAAAAGTTAAAAATAGAATTACCATATGATCCAGCAATTCAATTTCTGAGTATTTAGTCAAAAGAATTGAAGGCAGAGTCAAATGTTTGTACACACATGTTCATAGTAGCCTTATATAGTAGTCAAGTAGTAAGAAGAAGCAACCTAAGTGTCCATCAGTGGGTGAATGGGTAGACAAAATGTGATGTATACACATACATTGGAATATTATTCAGCCTTCAACAGGAAGGAAATTCTCATACATGCTGCAACACAGAAGAGCCACAAGGATATTATGGTAAGTAAAATAAGCCTGTCGCAGGAAGACAAATGCTGTATGATTCCAATTACATGAGGTACCTAGACCAGTCAAATTCAGTGAGAGTAAAATAGCATGGTAGAACAGGGAGTTGTTTAATGTATAAAGTTTCAGTTTTGCAGATGAAAGCGTTATGGAGATCAGTTATACAATAATCTTAACACTACTGAACTATAGACTTAAAAATAGTTAAGACAGTAGATTTTATGTATATTTTACCATAATTAAAAGTAAAAATTTTTAATGGGAAAATGATCTGAATATAGATTTCTCTAAGGAAGATAAACAGGCATACCTTGTTTTGTTACACTTCATAGATGTTGCATTTTTTACAAATTGAAGGCAAGACTCTCCACCAGCAAAAAGATTATGACTCACTGTATTGTAGTGCTGTCTTTATTGCTGTGGTCTGGAACTGAACCAAGATATCTCTGAGGAGTGCCTATAGTAATGGCCAATAAGCACATGAAAAAGATGCTCAACATCATTAGTCATTAGAGAACATGAATCAAAACCACAGTGAATAATCAACTTCATGCCCACTGGGATGGTTAGAATAAAAAGTTGGGTAATAACAAATGTTGGCAAGGAGGTGGAATAATTGAAACTCTCATAATACTGCTGGTGGAAATGTAAAATGGTACAGCCACTTTGGAAATTAGTTCAACAATTCCCAAGCATTAAACATGGAGTTACTATGTAATGCAGCAATTTCACTCATAGTTATGGACCCAAGAAAGATGAAACCATATGCTCACACAAAAAATTGTACATGAGTGTTCATAACATTGTTACTCATAATAGCCAAAAAGGAGAAACAAAATGACAGTCAACAGATGAAGGAATGAAGTGTGATATCACTGTATAATAGAATACTATTTGGCAAAAAAAAAAAGAGAAATGAAGTACTGATTTATGCTACAACAGGGACGAACCTTAAAATCATCATGCTCAGTGAAGGAAGCCAGTCCAAAAGCCTACAAATTGCATGATGCCATTCACACACAGCATCCAGGACAGCCAACACTCTAGAGACAGACATGGCATTAGTGGTTTCTAGGGTCTACAAGGAAGAAGTAATGAGGAGTGACTGCTAATGGGTGCAGTTCCTTTTAGAGTGATGAAAATGCTCTGAAATTAGAGAGAGGTGGTGGTTGCACAACTCTTTGGATATGCTAAAAATAACCACATCATACATTTTAAATGAGTGGATTTAATGGTATGTTAATTACCATATTTTGCCATGTATACTGTGCACTTTTTTTCTCAAATTTTTGAGGGAAAAATAAGAATGCGCATTGTATAGGGGTAGTACTAATTCTGTATCTATATACATGTTTTTAATTCTTTTATTTATGCTTATGCATTAAAAGTGTAATTCTAGGAAGCACTAATGATATCTGTATGCACAATAATACCCTGGAACACAAGAATCGATTCTGTTTGTACCAAATTTCTTGTACTTTGTATCTTTTCTTCCGTTTTGTAATTATTTGTTACATAAAATTTCTTGTACCGTAATATGTTTAAAAATAAATGCTAAAATTCCTTTACAATACAAAAAACAAGTATCTAAATATAAACAAATAAATAAGTGAATTAAAAAATTAAAATGAAAGATTTTTTTCCTGAAAGTTTGTATCAAAACCATGGGTACTCATTATGCACAGCAAAATATGGTATATCTAAATACCGCTTTTGAGAAACCAGATTGAAAATGGAAAAGATGAATTTTATCATTATTATTTGAGAGTTTTGTAAGATAGTGATGCAAAACAACTAAAATTATATGTATTTCTTATCAACCAGGGGTATAAGTCCCATATTTTGGAAACATGGTTTTAATTTAATTCTAAATGCAAATGAACACAGATGTGTTCTTCACAGTTTTCCCTCCAAAGCTGCTGCTGCACCAAAGTTAAGAATGCTTCCTCTAAGATCTGGCGGACACCTCAGCAGTGTTACTGACTTTTGATCCTTTGGGGGGATGTTAAAGGGAGAACCAGCTCTAGGTCTCAGGCCAAGGAACCAGATGAGCATTTCGCCATCCCTACCCTTGAAAGTCCAGTGCCATTCAGACTAACGTAGCTAATAGTGGTGATTTTTTTCATAGCTGTAGTATTTGATTACTGCATAGTTTTTCTCTGAAGACATATGGAAATGCCCTTCCGGTTGGCTACAAGAGTTAACCAACCTGACCCACTTTAGAGTCTTTCCCCCCAACTTGGACGTTTTCTGGGAAGGCAGAGCAGAGAACAGGGATCAGGAGGGGGAAGCCGGCCACTGAGCAGATCTTGCATAATCTTGCTAAAAGTAGGTTTGTGAGCACCTTTCACAAAGCTACCATTTCTTGACAAAAAGTAGGCGTTTTCCTCCAATATAAAAAAATGTGTCTCTGTGTGATCTCTAATTTTAATAAATGTCAGGCTTGTATTTAAGATTCAAACAGTATCAAAATAAATGTATTGTGAAAAACTGGAAGTGGAACTATGTGAATATGGAATCGGTTGAGAATTACTTTTGTCTTTGTGTGTGTGTACTGTCCACATAAAGCTCCTGCTGGAACACCAGGATGCAATCGCACCCGACAAAAATGACTTACTGAACGAACTGTTGGAATCGCTGGGGGAAGTACCTAATGTGGAATCGTTTCTTGGTAAGAGCTTATCCTTTTACTTACACTCTGGCTTGTACTTTGGTTGGTTAGTTAGTTGGTTGGTTTTCCTATCCTAGATCAAAATTTTTTTGGAATTTAATACCTAAACTTATGTAAAGCATAATAAGTATACTACACTAAAGGTTCTATAATTTATAGTGCCCTAGATAATAAAACATTTTTATATTCTTGAGCATGAGCTCAAGATACCTCCAAAAAAGGATTTGTCAACCTATACCATAAAGAAAGAGTCAAGTTAATTAGAAATTTCTTGCTGTGTTCTCTGAGTTTATTAACTGTTCTCTCTCTTAGTAATCTTTTCATATGTTGAATATCTATGTCCCATGTTATTTTAACTTAAAGTCAAAGATTTTTAAAAGCCACATTAAGGGTATTGGAGTGTGATTTTCTATCAAGGTCATGATCTCCTGCCCAACCACTGAGCCTGCCTCTCCCTTTGAGTTTTCATCTTACATGGTTCACACACCATCACAATGGGTGCATTGCGGGGAATGATGATGTTATTTTTCCTACAGGGGAAGGAGCTGTTGACCCCAATGACCCTAACAAGGCAAACACACTGAATCAGCTCTCAAAGACTGAGATTTCCCTTTCCTTGACAAGCAAGTACGACCTAGGGGATGGTGAAGGTTTGGATGGCCAAAGCCTCATGATAAAGTAAGTTTGGGGTTTAAAGGGCACAAGCCCCCAGTTATGCATCTTGGACCATGCAAATTCAAATACGGCTGAACCCCCAAGTAACTCATTTTTTAATGTCTACATATTTAAATACATTATGTTTACCCATCAAACAACTAACCAAACAATAGAATCTTTAAAATTGAAGAGGAAACTAAATATTATAATAGTGATTGTGGTAATGTGATTCCTTTAAGAAATGATTAAGTCAGTCTGAAAATGTCTTTAGATAACCCAAGGGAAATATCTGTTTCAGGGTGGTCAAAAGATCAGTGAGGAAATATTCTGAACTAAATTGAATTGGTAGTCTAAAATGGTAATGTAAAACCACACATAATCAGAAGAGTGCAATCATCTGAGTTAGTGGCTTTCTTTCCTATGAAACTAAACCTGGGTGTGTTTGTCAGCTTTGACTTTATACCTTACTTCCCACACCTAAAGAGTTCAAATGAAGCATTGACATTTTTAATCAATACAGCATTCCTTCCATCAAAGCCTCATGGATATTCCACACCAATTCTTCACACACAGAGTAAGAAAAAATGAGATCCATGATAATAACATGAATTCAAACATTGCAAACCAAAAACACTCGCTCACCAAGAGTACAGTTTTTAACAACTTACATAAGCAAAAGGATATGTATTTGCACATTAGAACAGTTGTGTATTAGGATGACATGGAAGATGGAAGTAGGAAATAGAGACAAAAGGAACAAATATGTCTTGAAATAATACTTCACACATTTCTTGCAAGCTTACATGTCCTGAGTTCTCAAGTCCCTTTCATTTTTGACAAGAGCTTCTGTTCTGCCATTGACATGCTTCAGACCATACTCATTTCCAGATATTTAGAACATAGCAAACAAACAAACAAAACACACACAAAAAAGAGTGTACTCTGTTGTGGTAAGTGCTGCTTCCATTAGGCTTGTTTATTTTATCTTTAGATCATCTAAGGCTCTGTGTGTTCACACAGCAAATACTGGAGTACCCACTGTGTCCACGGCACTGGGCTTGACGCTAGGGTTACAGCAGAGAGCAAGCCAGGACGCGTTCCTGCCTTCCAGGGGTCTGAGGTCTGGTGGTGGAGGGCACCGCTCAACTGTATGACAGAGAAAAGGTGCAGGACATGTAAAAACCTTGGCCTCACAGAGTTGAGGGGAGTTCCTTTAGACCACTGATTGGCAAGTCCAAGTAACTGCAGAGCGAGAACACAGGGCAGAACACCAGGGAAGTGGGGGAAACTGCGCAGCCTGCTCCCTGAGCTGTTCCTCCACGCAAATGCCAATTATAAAGCTAAAGGAAAGTGCAGACTGTGTGTGTGATTCTGCCATGCAAATTCAATTAGGTCAGATGTCCTATGATCTCATAAGCTTTGTGCTTACAAATAATGGGAAGACATTTTTCTTCATAATTGGTTTTGTCCGTTGTTTGAACATCATTTTCTAAATGCAGTCAACTCAAATGTCTGCATTAATGAATGGAAATCACCATTTGGGTAGTCTAAAATATTAAATAATTTAAATATCACATGTATTTATGCTTATTTCTGAATGTGAGTTTCCATGGTTCTACAGATTTTTAGGATTCACACTTTAAAAGCAAAACCACAAAAGTCAGGCACATGTGACAGTGATGTGTCTTGGCCAAGGAAATCTGGGCATTGTCCTACTTGCCCCAGCCCTAGGGTGGGTCTGTCCCAGCCCCCCACTGTGTGCTGGAAACAAATAGTTCACCCCTCTAATCTCCATACTAAGTAGACCCAGCCAGTAGTTTCACTTTAAGATTCTTCGGCTACTTGGGGTTCCTTGCAATTCCATGTGAATTACAGCATCAACTTTTCCATTTATACAAGAAAGGCCATTGGGCCAGTGTTTTAATAGCCCTGATAATTCCTGCTTGCATAGACCTCTGGGGTGCAGGGTGCCTTCCTTTGGGCACACTTCGAGATCTTGCTGTTGGCAGAGCCCTTCACTAAGCAGCCCAGTGACCGATATGAATGACAACTCAAAATGAAGATAGACCAAGTAGCTGTTCATGACAGTGGAATTTGGGTATTGCCCAAGGAGTCAGTTGAGTTAGCTCCAGATGTTAGGCAAGCCTGCCTTTTTCCAAATACATTTATACTTTAGAATACACTTAAAAAGCTTGTGACTAATAATAATAAAATGTGTCATTGACAGGAAGCTTGAAGACCATCTAGTGTGAGTCTTTATCTTTAGGGTGAGGAGATTAAAGTCTAAAATTAGAAGAAGCAAGTAGCTAGCTACTGACAGGCTTTACATTCTTGTCATGTGTCATTGAGGTTCCATTAATATACACTTTGAAATGCTGATTTATGGGTATGCTGATTTTGGTTTATACGAACCAAATTCCTAACTTAAACATCCAATGTAGTTTTTGAGACTCTTCACTGAGGAACCAAATTTAACTAAAATCTAACAATGCCTTTCAGAAATTACCATGAAATGGATAATCATGGAACGCAGAGTGGTTAGAACATGAAAACACCTGGCTTTCCTCTAACAAAAAACTATTTTGCTTCCTTCTTAAGCAGGTTGTGTTTTTAACTTATAGAAATGCCCCCTTATGGTTTATTACAAAATTACTAGTGTCCCAGTAAGGAGTGACTCATCTTCTTGGGGGTCTCTACTGTAGCAGAATTCGAGGCATTGTTAATCCTTATGCCTGTAAATCCAATTCCTTGCTAGTTTCATAATTCTTACTAATTAGATGAAGATGAGAATGGTAGCAAATACCTATGTAGTGCTTACTATGTGCCCAGGACTGTCCTATGTAGATAATAGCATATCTAATATAACATATAATGACATTTATGTCATTTAATACTCTCAACTCCACAAGCTGGAGGTTATTACTTGTATTTTACCTATGAGGAAAGTAGGCCCAGAACAAACAACCCTTTTCTAGGTAGTGTGGCTAATAAGTGGAGCATAGACTCAAACTCAAAAGCTCTCAAATCTCCCAGGATCTGCACTCTTGATCACAAGGTTTTACGATCATGAGGGCAAGGTCATTGGTCTTCATACTCTTAGGAATCTTAGAATAAATAATGAAAATGATAGCAGAGCAGTTACTGCATACTTGATGCCAGGGCATCTTTCCAGGCCAAAGAAAGGGAATGACTGATGGGTGTGAGGACATAAAGGCACATAACTGGAATAGGAAGAAGCATTGTATTTCTGTTGCCCTTCTGTGTGTCCATGGAACAGGGAGCCTCAGTTTGGGTGGTTGCCATTTTGTCAGTACCACCAACCATGGTGACATTAAAAGAATAAGGGGGAAAAGCCTGGTTGAGGAATCCTAGGAAAAGCTGCGATCACAACCTCACTCTGTCACTTATTAGCCATAGGACTCAGAGCAAGTCACCTATCAGCTTCCTCACCCATCAAACAGACATGGGGGTGGGGGGAGAAGAAGGGCTACAGTGAGCAAATGAAGTCATACACGAACACCTCATAAATTAGAGCCATACAATTGTAAATCTCATTATTACTTATGATTCAACTTAAATTATGTGATCCTTATGACCTTTATTAAGCTTCTTTTTCTGCAAAGTATGTACATATAAGCAGAAGGCAATATTTATGGTTTTTAATCATACTTAGCTGCCTGGGTGCTTACGCTGTCATCTCTTCAGAATTTTTTCCATCACATGATTCAGTTTAGGCATCCATCATCCCAACTGAAAGATTTCCTTGCTTTTGGTCCAAACTGGTATGAGAACTAAATAGCTAAAGTGATATTTGATATAGGGTGATTAAATGCGTAATCATGTTATTAGAATTTTAAACACCTGGAAAGTATTCCTTCACTCCCACAAACACGAATTTCTCTTCATCCTGGGGCACACTGGAAGGCTGATGGCAGAGGGGGCTCAGGAATGCCACCATTCAGAGTCTAATGACCAACGCCGTGTGAGTGGCATGGACGGCCAAACCAAAGGGCCCACGCCAGTTCACAAGCACCGTGCATCTTGATTACCAACAGTGGGATTTAGCTCAGCTGTGACGAATAAACTCCCTGGTGTATTTCTTTCTCTGTCTTTCCCCCACCCCCAATTCTTCCTCAGAGTTAGATACCCTCCCTTTTCAGATAGGGCAGCAGAGTCCTTGGTTCTATCAGCCTGTCTTACATATTGTTTGAAGTCCTGGGGCCAGTACTCTAACCAGTTGATTTATGCTGGTCAGACCATATCTAGAATATTGTGTTTGCATTGGGGGGGGACATGTCTTCAGATCTGAAATGTGAGCAGAACTATGAACTTTCTTTAAACTCAGTTATGAGGAACTGAAGGAACTGGGGGAGGGGTTTCACTTGGAAAGAAGAAGGTGGTGGAAGGGGATGGGAACAGAACTCTGGCACTCTCTGCAGTGCAGAGAGCACTGGAGGGCGGAAGTGCCGGAAAGGGGGGTTCACCTTGTGTCCTGCAACTCCAGAAAATGTGGTGACCCTGCTTACCATTGAGCCTCTTAGGGTCCTCCTCCCCTCATTTGTAAAATCAGGGATTAGAATGTTTCCCAAAGGTGTGCCTTTAATGCTGATGTCCTATGACTAACCGGGTCCTGTGACTGGGCATCACTGGGTGGCCTGCCTCTCGGAAGGAGCTTCCCTTTAAGAATGGAATGTTCCAATGCTGCACTTGCCAGAAGAAATTTAATGTGAGCCACGGAAGTAATTCTAAATTTCCTAGAAGCTACATTTTAGAAAGAATCTGGTGAAATAAGTTCTATTTTTACTTAACCCAGTATATCCAAAATGTTATTTCAGTATGTAATCTGTGTACATTCACATGAAAAAGAATGGTACGTTCTTTCTTCATCTTGAGTCTTCAAAACCCACTGGGTGTTTCACACAGCACATCCCAGTTTGGACCAGCCGTGGCTCAAGGGTGCAGTTGCCCGCTCCGGCCAGCGACTGCCATTCGGAGCAGCACAGCCTTAGTGATCACACAAGTGCTCACCACATGTCAGACCCTAGTGAAAGGTTTTACCTACATCGTTTCAACTGATCCTTGCACCAGTTCCCAGAGAGATCCCCATTGTATAATTTCAAGTACAGGGAATATGTAATTTGCATAAGCGCACACAACTAGTAAGCAGCAGAAACCCCAGTTTGACCTCAGATCTATCTGATCCCAGTGCTCTTAACCCCTAGACCTACTGCAGCGGGAAGAAGTGGTTCCCCGTCATGAAACGGGGTGGTTACTTCTGTGTGAGATGTCTGGGGTGGAGCTCTGGCCGTGGATTCCACAGGCCTGACCTAGAGCAGAATTCCGTGAAAGAGGCTGTATAGGTAGGTGTCTCCCAGCAGCTCCTGGACAAATAAACATTCGCTGTGGCTGTCAGGGCAAGCTTGAGTGACCCCAGTCATTTTGGTCATCAGATAGCTTCTCTGAAGAGATGAGCTGGGAGTTTCCTGGAAGCATACGTCATTCGCAGTTCCTAGAATATTATTTTAAATAAGAAACAGTCACTGTTTTCAGGCTTTTAAAATTATCCAAAGCTTTTATTTTTAACTCGATGTTCCTGTTGAATACATTTATAATGGTCATTGGAGAAGGGGTCGAGTGAGAGGAAACGATACTTGGCTCGCTGAGCCACAGCAGCCTCAGGAACAGTACCATCTCCCACGTGGCTATAATTAGCAGGGTGCCCACCTTTGACTCTTGGCAACGTATTTATCTGCACATTCCCAGACAGCCCATAAATGCCCAGCAGTGAAGGGTCATGGGCCAGATGAAATGATTATGATTGTTCTTCTCAACAGCCTGGCAATAAGTAAGAAGTGAGAAAAATGATGTTTACAGATGGTTTATTGGATTTTATCCTACGTTCGAAAGTAACATTTTTGGAATTAACTTTGGGACTTTTCCTCTGCTGTTTGTGAGCAGTTGCCTCGATGCTTCAAAAGGTTTTGTTTTCATTTTGCAAGTTCCACACTGCGTGAACATTTCCTGCTATAGTTGAGGAAGGAATTCGTCATCTAGTGAGACTACAATGCCTTTGAAAGAACCAAGGTTAAATGCAGCAACAGGTCTGCAATACAAGTGAAACCTGAGAGAGTGAATAGATCTCCTTGTAACTTCAGGCAACTTTTGTTTGTTTCCTTTATTGGAAAGGAAAGCTATATGCAGTAATACTGTTCCCACTTACGTAAAAGGAAGAAAATGTGACCAATTGGCTATTATGTAAAAATCTTTTTATGTAGTTACATAACATAATCTTAAATTAAAAAGGGGTGGCTGATTACCCTAAAGAACACATATGGGAAAATACATGGTTTCAGTACATCCAGAGGAGTCTTCCCTGTCTTAACTTTTTCCTGAGCAGCCCTCACCTTCTCTACCACCCGAAGTCAAGGACCCAAGCCAACTCGTTAGCTCCTTCGCCAGATCAGAGGTTCTTCAACACCCATCTCCCAGCTGCTGTGTCGGCCGGCAGCCAAGGCCTCCAAAGCTGCCCCTGGACGTGGGCTCACACCGGCCTTCAAACTGTTTCAGAACTTTCTCAGAGTAGGAAAGCTACCACCTGGCCTGCCTGCTAAAGTTTTATAATGTACTAAACAGGCTCAGAAGTTTAAAAGTTATTAAAGTCAGGAAAGGGGGGTATTAGATATCATTCCTGTGCCCTCTACGGTAGCAAGCCAAACCAGCAGCTCCTTCTCGTCTCACCAAAACAGTAGTCTCAGCCTAAGAAGCGAAAGTATTCAGATAAGGAATCTTATGGCATATTCCTGCTTCTGTTACTGACAGTATAATCCTGCTACATTAAGGGTGTAAACCCAGGAAATGGTCGAATGCTTTGACCATCAAGCATTCACAAACTTTCCGGGGCCTTAGAGCAGACGTGGTGAATTTCTGCAAGACAGTGGTATTTTAAGGGATCATCTTTGAAGCTTCATTTTCCTGTATGGGTGTGTGTGCACTCCCCCAGGAAAAGCAGATTTTTGTGCATTAGGGCTGTGGTCTGAGTGTTTGCCTCTTCTTTCTCTGTTTTGTAAGGACCAAAAAACTGATCATTGATGTGACCCGGAACCAACCAGGAAGCACATTGACAGAAATCTTAGAGACACCAGCAACAACACAACAGGTAATTGGTCTTGGAGTGTAAAACAGTAAATAATGTGGCTACGAGGTCATTTTATTAGTCTCTGTGCCAAATGTTTAGTTGTCTTGGAGCAACTATATCTTACATGGTTTGGAAGTAAGGAACTTTATTACTCTGGCCACCTGAGTTCAGCCATATATAAAATCCATATGGAGTATCAATAGGAATGAAATAGAAAATGCAGCATTGACTTCAGGCTGAATGTCATTTTGTCCTGGACTAGGAAGATAGTCCTGGGTCTTTGAAAGCCTCTGAATGTTCATCATAAATTTTATCAGTCAGTAAGTGGGCAGATAAGTCAGTTAAGAGATAGTTCCAGTCAACAGGATGTAGAAAAATACCTTTCATATCTTATGTTTGCTCACTTGAAGAAACAAAGAAGTGTCTCACATTAAAACCATTTTCCAAATGTTCCAGAATTAAGTATCTTGTAAGTAACTAAAGTTCCATAACAATCTTGCATTAAACTCATCAGCATCTTCTAAAATGCATCATTGTTTAGTGTGATCTGAATTCATTTCAGTGTTATTGCTTTAGTATCAGTAATTGCCACTCCCTAAACAAAAGTTAACAAAATTATCTAATTAATTACTTCTTAACAGAACACACATAATTTTTCTCATTCTTCATTAAATTGGTTGCCAAAAAATAATTGTCACGATTTTTATTTTAAAAATATAGAATATTTTAAAATAAGTTATCTGATGTTTGTTAATGTGTGGACCGTTTTAAACAATGTGGGTAGAATATCCTATGAATTTAATATGAGAATTTTAGTCCTTATTGATATTTCAGACTTCAAGATCAAGTATAGCTCTGTACCTCCTAGCTGTACCTGCCTAGTAACCCAGGCACTTAGAAATATTTCTGCACCTCAGTTTCCTCAACTGCAAAATGGGAATAATAATAATAGCACCCAGTTCACGGCCAGGAGTAAATGAGTTGATAAATGACGGTGAAATAATATCTGGCACATTTAAGTAAGTGCTCAATAGCATTGGCTGCTACTGTTGTTTACTGCTGCCCTGGTAAGTGACTCCTGTGTCCATAATGTTGCCCTGTTCATTGTGTGTCTTGCATTTGGATCCTCAGACTTCTGGTGTATCGACCAATTGTCTAGTGCAGCGAAATAGGAAGATCACTAGACCTTTTGTTACTGGGGTTTGGGTTTTTTTTTAACAAACTATCCAAATTGCATTTATTCACTTACTTATCATTTATTGGGGAACTTACTCTATACTAGAGTATTTTTATTCCCTATGGTTCAAAGAAACCCTGCAGGTTTTTCAGAGACGGTAGTTTGAGAATGATTCTCTTATCAGAGCAAAGGCCTCTGACTGCCTTTTTGGCTTAACAATCTCCATGAATACGGCTGATGTGCAAGAGGGTAGTTGAGTTCAAGGTATTCAGGGTTCTCATAGCCACGTTTTAATGGATAATCTAGTTTTAATTTCTTTACCTGGTCTATCTAGGAATTCGAAGCCTTCCATCCAGGGAATTACAAGTACCAGTCACCCATTGTACAGTGTCCATTACTAAGGTGATCTGTTGCCTTGGCACTAAGGTAGCAATTAGAATTTGCCCCCAAAAGGCCGGCCACCACTGCTATGTTTCTCCAGAAGATGAAATAATTCCTTCCCAGAGACCTACTTCAAAATCCGGGAAGAGCACATTCTGGTCTCAGACTGTGGTTTGCGCACTTCTTGCATTTTGACATTAACCGCCTTTGTGCAGGTCTAAGTTTGTGAGACGAGGGAATCAGAGAAAAAGCAACATCTTGATATTCCCTTTTCAGGAAGTGGACCACGACACGGACATGGCGAGCCGAGCCATGAAAGACTCCAAGACTCCAGAAGAAATGAAGGACAGCCAGGGTATGGTCGAAGATGCACAGCTGCCCCTTGAGCAGAAGAAGAGGAAAATCCAGAGGAATCTTCGCACGTTGGAACAGATGGGACACGTGTCATCCAAAAATAAATACCAAGACATTCTCAATGAGATTGCCAAGGTTTTTGGAGATAACATTCTTTCTTTACTTAGCAGGCATTTGCTATTCATTGGTCACATTCTGGGCTCTTTGTGAGGTGACACAAGGCATTCATACTTGTATCTGCCTTGGCCACTATTAAAGATTGTTAAAGGTTTCAAAGCAGTTGATGACTCATAATAGAGAATGACCACAGTTCCTCAAGTCACTGTGAGAGCTGACACACCCCGGAAATAAATGATCAGGAAATGTAACACACAGGTTTTGTCTATACCTTAAAGCAATATCCATTGGTATTAAAAATGACACTTCCAGCAGAGTGTTTTCTGGGGTTGTTACTTGTATGGCCCAGTTGCCCTTAGGACTGCTGAGATGATAACTCATTGTCGCTGAGAATTTGCCCCTAAATGCAGTTCTGACTTAAAGGGTAGTTTCTGTTTTCTCACCCCACATTTTTACAGTGGAGAAACTTCCTGAGAAAAAGCTCTCAAATTAGTGCAAGGAAACATCACAGGAACTGACCGAGATCTGTTTGCCAAGGATAAGGAAATATTTTGTTTCAAACGCTATTTGGGTTCAAAGGACGTTTCATTCTTTTTATCCAAACACAGTAGTAAAAATGGGCATGGAAGTTAAGGGCAGTGAAGTAACCAGAAAAAAGCTAATTTCCTTACCTCCTGGAGGGAAGTGCCCTCAGCCTCATACTTCCATGTTCACTCCTGGTCAGTCCCAGCATTAGGCTTGTTCCTCTGAGCCCAAACAACTCAAGGGAAGTAGCATTCTCTCTGTAGCTCTGGGATGGGAAATATCTCTCTTTGGAAATATGTAGTAGGGAAATTGATGATTTTGCCTTAGAAAATGAAAGAAAAAAAACTATCATGAAGGCATCCACCAAAAGATTATAGTTAGTGAAGAATTGTTACTTAAGAAGGGTCTGTCTGTCTGTCTTTGGATTCCTAAGGGAATGCTTTTCATTCATCCACAACAGAAAAATAAGATTAAAAAGGTACCATTTCTTAGTGAAATATTTTCATGATTTACCAGCCAGAACAACAGAAAAAACACACCTGCGAGTTGACATGCAGCATGGCCTTTGTAGGCTGTGAACAGCTTGAGCAACCTGGTGCTGTAGGAACTGTGTTTAAACCCAAGTAACAGTGAGATAGTTCCCAGTGTTGAATGCTCTCAGTCTTCAGGGCCCCGTTGTTTTTGTGAATCTTGAGAATAGTCCCCAAATTGAAGAGTGTTGATTTTTGCTTTTTCTAAAACGAATGCAGTGATTAAGTGTAAACGTTTTCAGTGTCAAGTGTTCTTCAAAATGAAATGTTTGAAATATCCTGAAGAAATTGCTTGTCTCCTGCTAAGTCTTCCTTGAGCCCTTTTTTAAGACGCTGTTTTTTCTTAAGTTAATTGTATTGTTATTCAAAAATTGCTTCTTTGCCTTATCATCAAGAAAAAAAATAAACTTTAGCCACCGTCTTAAAGTGAAATAAGGGTACTTGACAGTTCTGAAGTGAAAAGGGAAGGGTGTGAGAGATTAAAATAAGGAGACTGAGCCCTGGTTGGTGTGGCTCAGTAGACTCAGTGCCAGCCTGCAAACCAAAGGGTCACCGGTTCGATTCCCTGTCAGGGCACATGCCTGGATTGCAAGCCAAGTCCCCAGTTGGGGGCGTGACAGAGGCAATCACACATTGATGTTTTTTTTCCCTCCCCTCCCCTTTTGTTATTATCATATTATAAATAATAATAAAAAATAAGGTGACTGAGAGAAATAGAAAGTTAACAGTCACAAATAGTGATTTAATACTTGATATTCTTCTTGTCTCAGATTGGCAAGATTATACAGCACATGCCTGCTTAAATCTCATGAGGGGGGATTGAATGTGGGAGGTGGGATGTGTAGGGCAAAGGGGGAGTAATGGGGAGGAAATGGGGACAACTGTAGTTGAACAACAATATATAAATAAATCTTACAGTCTTTACTTGCTGTTTTAGGATATTCGAAATCAAAGGATCCACCGGAAGCTTCGAAAAGCTGAGTTGGCCAAACTGCAGCAGACCTTGAAAGCATTAAACAAGAAAGCAGCATTCTATGAAGATCAAGTCAATTACTACGACACTTACATAAAGACTTGCTTGGACAACTTGAAAATAAAGTAAGTTGAAGTCATCTGTTCATTTGAAATGGCACGTTTTATATGGGATGTCAATTCCTTTACAGCCCTGGGCTGTTGGTTTGAGTTTGGAAGCTACTTTTTCTTTTATTTTATGATCAAAAACTAGAATCTCAATTTTTGGATTTGCCACCGTGAACTAAAAAGTCAGGACTGAATTTAGAAATTCTGTAGTTGCCCATCAGCATAACTTCATACCTGAAATTAAAGTAGCTTAACTTCAACATTCGGTCAGGAACTTTCATTATTCCTTTTGTCTATTTTAGTCAAAGGTGTCTTTTAAGCACTACTATAAAAAAAATAAAGGCTACTCTTGATTTTTAAATGTTTATAATGTTAGATAACACCAGATATTTGGTAATGGCTTAGTGATTTTAAAAAATCATTATTAACACAAAAGACAAAATTTGGCAGTTCTCTATTATGTATTAGCATAGATATTAGATTTTTCATATTCAATATAGTCACCTTTAATGAGTGTTATTTGCTTATAATTATTCTTATCACTAGACTAAGGTCAATACTAATCAAATTTTAATTACCCTTATAAATATATAATACCACATTTTTATGTAATGCTATTGTCAGCTTGACAGTAGGAAATGATGCTGCATGGGAAAAAATCAATTGCATTAACCTTAGAAGACTTGATTAAGGGCAGTAACCAAGTTTAAACTACATTTGTATGGGCCCCACTAGTTCTGAGTTTTAATTCATTTGCTCATGGCCTGGAAATTACTTTATTCCTGGGAGGAAAAGGTCATGCTAATATATTCGGTAGAAATAGTAGAGGTTTTAGAGATGTTAGAGGTTTTCTTTACATATTTATCGCAGACAGTTTCAGACTTTAGTTTGAATTACAGACTAAATGACTTGAAGGCATTTTACAAGCTCTGCAGTCGGGTGAGCTTCATTTGGATTCTAATTCTTCCTCACGTTGTGTGATTTTTTTAAAATATATTTTATCGATTATGCCATTACAGTTGTCCCATTTCCCCCCCTTCATTCCCCTCCACCCTGCACATCCCCTCCCACCTACATTCCCCCCTTTAGTCCATGTCCATGTGTCATAAGTTCCTTAGCTTCTACATTTTCTATACTATTCTTGCTTTCCCCCTATTTTCTACCTACCGTCTACGCTACTTAGTCTCTTTACCTTTTCCCCCTCTCTCCTTCTCTCACTCCCCTGTTGCTAAACCTCCATGTGATCTCCATTTCTGTGGTTCTGTTACTGATCTAGCTGTCCGCTTTTGTTTTAGGTGTGGTAATTAATAACTATGAGTTTGCTGTCTTTTTACTGTTCATATTTTTTATCTTCTTTTTCTTAGATAAGTCCCTTTAACATTTCATATAATAAGGGCTTGGTGATGATGAACTCCTTGAATTTGATCTTATCTGAGAAGCACTTTATCTGCCCTTCCATTCTAAATAAAAGCTTTGCTGGATAGAGCAATCTTGGATGTAGGTCCTTGCCTTTCATGACTTGGAATACTTCTTTCCAGCCCCTTCTTGCCTGTAAGGTCTCTTTTGAGAAATCAGCTGACAGTCTGATGGGAACTCCTTTGTAGGAGACTGTCTCCTTATCTCTTGCTGCTTCTAGGATTCTCTCCTTCATTTTAATCTTGGCTAATATAATTATGATGTGCCTTGATGTGTTCCTCCTTGGGTCCAACTTCTTTGGGACTCTCTGAGCTTCCTGGACTCCCTGGAAGTCTATTTCCTTTGCCAGATTGGGGGAGTTCTACTTTATTATTTGTTCAAATAAGTTTTCCACTGGTGGCTGTTCCTCTTCCCCTTCTGGTACCCCTGTAATTCAGATGTTGGAACGTTTAAAGATGTCCTGGAGGTTCCTAAGGCTCTCCTCATTTTTTTGAATTCTTGTTTCTTCATTCTTTTCTGGTTGGATGTTTCTTTCTTCCTTTTGGTCCACTTCATTGACTTGAGTCCCAGTTTTCTTCCCATCACTGTTGGTTCCCTGTGCATTTTCCTTCATTTCACTTAGTGTAGCCTTCATTTTTTTAATCTAATTTGCAACCTAAATCAACCAGTTCTGTGAGCATCCTGATCACCAGTGTTTTGAAATGTGCATCTGATAGGCTGGCTGTCTCTTGATAGCTTAAATGTATTGGCTCTGGGGCTTTGATCTGTTCTTCTGTTTCAGTCATTTTTGGGGGGTCTGGTCCTGCCTGTTTTGTATGAGGGGCAGAGTGTTAGGTGTTCACCAGGGTGGGGCAACCCAGTTGCTGGGTTGTGACTCTGTATGTGGGGGCAGGGGCAGGGAACAATGGTGCTTGCTCTACTCTTTCTTGGATTTCAGTCATTTCCCCCGCCTCCCACAGCAAATTGGGCCCTTCTGGTTCTGGTTCCAGTGGGTGGGCTTGTGTACATTCTAGGACCCTGTGGGTCTCTCCAACAAACTCTCCTGTGAGACTAGGAGTCTTTCCCAGCTCCTCAACCCCCACAAGTATTTTCAGTCGGTGCTTTTAGGCTTTATTTCCCGGTGCTGGGGCCCTGGGTTGTGCGGTCTGTCTCGAACTGCACAGCTGCAGTCAGCCAGCCACCTTGCGTGCCTCGCTGGGCTGCTCATTGCCATCCCCTGCCTGGGTCTGCCAACCACCGCTTTTTCCTGCCACGACCCCTCTCTGCTGGCCACCGACTCCGCCCCTCTTACTAGTCTGGATGAATGGTTGTCAGACTTCAAGCAGTTCAATTTTCTGTCAGTTCTGGGTGCTTTTTGTTTCTAAATTTTTGTTGTCCTTAATTTTGGTTGTGCAAGGAGGCACAGTGTGTCTACCTACACCTCCATCTTGGCCAGAAGTCCACATTGTGTGATCTTGAACTCGTCCAATGAACTTCTCTGGAGCCCCTGTCATCTCACCTTTAAAGTGAGATGAAAAGTGCCAGCCTCACAAGTACTGGTATGAAAGCTGAATAAAGTAGCACATAAGATAAGGTAGGACTTTCATTCCAAAGCACCATGGAAATGTTAAGTTTGTAAATAGGAGGCGACGTGTATAAAGCACTTGGAACAGTGCTGGCTGCATAATATTTGTTACACCAGTTAAAGCCGTCCAAGTGATGGGTTTACTCAGGAGTACACAGTTCATGTCATTGCACCAAAGCTGCTTGCAAAATGACTCAATACAGCTACTTAGTTCGATATGCCTGGGCAAGTAGAGTGCGAGTTTAATGAAAAATATTAGTCTGTAATTCGAACTTCAGTCGCTTTGAAAATAGCTTTCCCTTAAGCAGTTCATAGTGAGGTTTTCCTGTGTGGGGAAGATTGTCACCTATTGTCACAAAACAGAACGCTGCCCCCTTGGTGCCACAGGCCCAGGTCTGAACGGTGGTGTGCACCCTGCACGGCCAGAAGCGGCACAGTTTGCCGTCAGAATGACACATGGTTTGTTCTCATTTTGCTAGAAATTCTCGGAGATCAATTAAAATGGATGGAAAAGGAGAACTGAAGGGGGCAAAGAGAGCAAAGCCGGTGAAGTACACGGCCGCGAAGCTGCACGAGAAGGGCGTGCTGCTGGGCATAGACGACCTGCAGACAAACCAGTGAGTGTGACCCGGAGTCTGCACAGAACTCCCACCCCTCTGCCCCCATAAAGTCAGGCTCACCTTTCTTTGGCTTCCTGTGGCCTCTGAGAGAGCTTCATTTGGTAAGGCTTACACTCGATTACAGACGATGGGGAAAGTACGTGTATGGTCGCCCCTAGCCTTCCGGTCAGGCCTTGTGCACCTGGTGCCGGGGGTTGTGTGAGGGGCTGATCAAGAGGTTATGTTTCCCATGGCCTGTCCCGTGCATCTAGATTTGCCAGACCCCCTGCTCCCTCCGAAAGAACGGAGTCATAGCAGTGAGAAGAAAGAAAGGCTGCCTTTTGGTCTTGATAGATGAGATCATTTACAGTTGAAAAATAGTACCTTTCCAATTTCAAAGCCACGGCCTGTGTGCCGGTGCCTGGGTCCGAGGCGCTTCAGCAGCGTGCTGCCTGGCGGAGGAGAAAAACCCTCCGCTGCAGCCCCACACCGGGTGCCATCGGGGGCTCCATCTTAAAGGGGCCTGGAGAGCAACAAAGGAACACACAAGACGACAACAACAACTCACAGACACAGATAACAGTAGGTGGTTACCAGAGGGAAAGGGGAGAGGAAGGAAGTAAAGGGTAAAACATACAGTGATGGAAGGAGATCTGACAATGCAGTACACAGACGATGTGTCGTAGAAATGTACACCTGCAACTGCATAATTTTGTTAACCAAAGTCACCCCAATAAACTTAATTTAAAAATAAAAAAATTAAGGGGCCGTGAGCCGCATGCCCCATCACTCCCTTGTCCTTGGTCCGGGGGAAGCCAGGCCCACTCCGCCTCTCTGACCCCTCCCTCCTTCCTTCCTGCAGGGCCCGGCTTCCAGTCCTTTTCTCCTACCAGCCCTCCTGACCCCACCAATCAAAGAAAATCCTTCTTCCTCTTTTCAGTTCCTGTAGAGTGTACCATCTGAAATACTTAACTGGCCTATCAGTGGTATAAGTTGATATTTAATTCCCACATTCTGTGAATTTCCTATCTTTCCAGCTGTATTTTATGCTCTTTAAAAGCAAGCACTATATTCTGCGATTTTTTTGTGACAAAGCACCTCCGTCAGTGCTCTGTGGGCCCCAGAGCACAGCAAAGGTCATCTGATGTTCTAGTGAGCAGGCGAGGGAAAGGCTGGGAGGCTTTGGAGACTTTCCTTAGGGTTATACGGTTCACTAAGAAGGGTAACAGGATCCCATTCGTTTGTTTTAGCTTTAAGGATGTGTTAGTAGTTCCACGTGAGTGAATGTCCCTTTCTTCACTAGGTTTAAAAATGTTACGTTTGATATCATATCTACTGAAGATGTAGGCATCTTCGATGTCAAATCCAAATTCCTGGGTGTGGACATGGAAAAGGTGCAGCTCAATATTCAGGTAAGCTGGGGTTTCTGCAAACGGGGCGTGAGTTTTGCAGCGTGGTCATTTGTGACTCGTGGCGACAACGAAGTTCAACAAAGAAGGCCCAGGCAAGCCTTGCCAATACTAGCTTTTGAGGCATTGATTAAAAACTTCTTAAAAAGCTATGATTTTTTCAAATTATTGGGACTTAAAATGTTTTCAGAAGGTAAAACTATAGCAGTTAGGTTTTCGTAGTCATGTTTCTATTTTGAAGTCTAGAGAAAAGAATGATATGAAAGTATTCACAGCTCTTAAGTAGAGGCTGGGAGTTTCCTTTTCCTGGGATCTTGCAGTTCCTTCTAAGGCTGTGTATGCCCAGGACTGGAGCTTTCCCCGTTGCATTTCTCCTCCTTGCTCCTTCCTGGCATTGTTTTCATTGTTCCTTACATTTGTTTGTTAAATGTTTGGGATCATACAAATGAAAGACATTGTGCAAACAGTAACTGTAAGTGCAAAAGTGGTGTTTCCAGTCTGAATTACTGCTGTTTCTTATAAGAACTACATTTAAGCCAAATATATATAAACAGAAACTGAGCACCTCAGTTTATGTGTCCAAAAAAAAAGTTAAGGAAGTGTAAAACCAAATGTTTAAATTCATCCACTCCCAACATCTTACTCCTTAGCACAGGATCAATTCAAAGAAGTAATTATGTTTTTCTTTTTAGTGTAAGAGTTTTTAAATGGCAGTCATACCTATTCACATACCTATTGACCGAGGTCCCAAACTACTTGTAAAATGGCTTCCAGCTGTTCTGCATGAATCATCTTGAAAAGTCACTGGCGTGACGTGAGCTGCAGCCTCCCTTCCCACTCAGCCCTTTGCTGAGAGCCCTGAAATCACCTCCCTTCCTAGGAGCAGAGCCCAGAGCCCTTCTTTTCTCTCCAGCCTTTCTTGTGGCTTAAAATGAAAAATGAAAGTTAAACAGAAATGATAAAAAAGCATTGACATAATGGAGCAAATTGGGATATAGAGAGAAAAAATATATGTAATTATGGACAGTATGTTTAAACAGTATTGTTTTCTATCTTAATTTTAATTTCACTAACTGTATCCATCTACCAATTGGACTGAAAGTCTTGAGTTACAACATGTGACACTTTGACAAATGTGGGAAGAGGAAAGAATGTGCTTGTGGTGACCCACCTCGGTTAGCGATTCTTCTCCAGCATGTGATTGCCCGGACGGAAATGACCCGAGACCAATCAGTACCACCTGGACAGGTCGCCAAGCACCCAGGAGACACCTGTTCAGTGAAACCTCAGAAATTCCGCACCAGTTGCTCTGAACACTGGTGCGAATACCAAGCTTCACTTGCTCCTTTGTTAAGGATTTGGTATACAGTGGGGTTAGCTATTCATACTGTGCATTTACACACATTCTAGATTGTGAAGTGTTACCCCTTAGCTGTATGCAGGTGGCTCATAAGCCCCAGATTTTTTAAGTCGTTACTATATCATCCAGACAAGCTACAAGATATGCAGCCCTCAATGGAAAGTGAAAATGCAGAGCCCCTTATTAAAAATCATCAAGAATTTCACAATGATGACAGCAGGGCGTTAAACTAAGTGCAGGGCCCTTCCAGGGATGAGACTGCACAGGGTGAGTTCCCGCGGAGCTGGCCCTGCACATGGTCACTGTCGGACAGGAAATCAGACTTCTACTCATACACGTGGCATTCGGACAATGACAGTATCAAGTGAATTACCACAGAGAAGAAGCACGATGGCCAGGTCTTCAGTGTGAGTCAAGGAGTAGAAACAGGACAGCGGTTTCTAAAGGGTTTAAGGAAGGTGACTTGGAGCATTGTGTCTAGGCTTACTTCATTCCACTTCTCCCTTAGTTCCTAAAGATTATATCCTAATTATATCCTGTAGCTATAGGCCCTGTACATAACAGGAGGGTGTGACGTACATGAAGGTGTTCTGCTTATCAGAATAATGGCCCATGCTTATTGGGGGGTGCAGGGTTGGTGGTCTCCCCTTCCCAGTTGAAGAACTGAGGTCTGGAGAGCTGGTTATGGAGGGGGCAGCTGGAGTCCACGTTCTTCATTGCTCCGTTCCGCTGCAGCTCTCACAGGTTCCACTTGATCCTGACAAGACAAGGGGAGCTCTCATACGCCCAGTAACGTTCCTGTGAGGTTAACAGTGTTATCCTCAATTTACACACAAGGAGGCAGAACTTCAGAGAGGTTATGTGGTGTCGCAAACCCCACAAGATAGCAGATGATGGAGCTAAGACTAAAATTTGGCCTTCCAATCACCAGCGTGATTATATTGGGTTGGCCTAAAAGTTCCTTTATTTTTTCTGTACAGTGGCTCTGGTACAGAGCTTAGTTCTCTGGTACAGCGTAGTTGTCTTTAACTTCATTTGAGATAATTTTGTTAGACTGTATTGTGACAGCTGTCATATCAGTGTGCATTTTCAAAAAACTTGAGAAAATTAGTGAATTTTCTCAAGTGAAACCATTTTAATATTCAAAATGGAAGAAAATATGCAATTTTCGGTATATTATGCTTTATTATTTCAAGAAAAATAAAAACTGAAATACAAAAGATTTGTTCAGTGTAGGGAGAAGGTGCTGTGACCAATCGAATGTGTCAGATGTGGTTTGCAATGTTTCTTGGCACTATTGACATTTTGGCCAAATAATTCTCTGCTGTGGGGCTTTCTTATGCATTAGAAGATGTTTATCAGCACACCTCTACCCAGATAGCCGATGTACTGAAACTATCCAAATCAATAACGTTATTGGTGAAAATAAAAACCATGTCTTTTATTTTACAAAAACTAAACAGACTTTTAGGCCAACCCACTATTTTCTCTGTTCCCCACATTGGGGTCCCAGCTAATTCCCCTGCATAAACCACTCTTTTTCAGTTTAATGGTATTAGTTTCTTTTCCAAGAGGCTTGGATTAACAGACACTGCCTTTCCCAAAGGAAAAGTGAATCTCCACTACACTTTAATAGGTAAAAGCATTCTTGATGAAAGAACTTCAGTTCCCTATGGAATTTCTGCCCCAAAAGCATATCTAAATAATGTAAGCGTTTAGTTGAGTGCAGTTGGAGGTAATTGAGGAAGCAGAGGAAGAAGCCAGCAAGAGTCAAGTTCTCTCAAAAATGACTCCAATGTCTGCAGGTGGCCTTGCAAACATAAGGCATTATTAAGAAAACCAACAAGGTTCCAAAGCTGTAAACAAGAAAATGAGACCTGGGTGTTAGTCTAGGGCAGTTCAGGAATACCTTCTATTCCGGAAAGGTTTCCCTCCCTGTGTTAGCATGAAATGGCACTGCTCAGTCTCCTGCATATGGCTTGCCATGACCCAGTTGTGAATGGTAGCAGATGAGTTTATCTTCTTGGTCATGTGGCAGCAGTGAAACACAGAATGGTAGTCTGACTTGGGGATGAGGCTTGTTCTCGGCCCAGGAGCAGAAGTAGCTGCTTTGTGTAGCGGCTCTCCAAACGTCAGGCTCTCCAAACTTCGGCCCCACGCCTCCGTCAGGGGAGAGCACGATCACCTCCTGTTTGTGCATATTTATCTATAAAGTGTACGTGCTCCCATCACTGTGCTCAGAATGTATGTTGTGAAACATAATCGAAATGTCAATGTTTAAAAAGTGAGAAAAAATGAAAATAAATAGTTCTAATGTTCTTCTTACTCCCCATGGAGTTGTCTTGTTCACTTCACTTTAGAATGCACTGTTGTTCTAAAGGATATACCCCCTCTTGCTGGGACATTTGTTTTGAATTTTTCAATTCAGAGTTAAAATTATAATTATATATCTGAATTAACTGAATCACCATGGTTTTCTTTCAATGATCTTTATCAATTCTAAAAAATCTATTAGATTCTCAAAGCAGGCACCCACACTGACAATATTATCATCATACAGGTGCTTGTTAAAATGCAGATTTGAGGGCCTCCACCCCAGAGCCACAACACCAGCACTCGCTGGGTGTGGGGTCCAGCCTGTGTGTCTAACCGAATGATTCTGAGACACATTTAAGTGTGAGGACCCCCACCTATGTCATTAGGTCACTTGAATCTAATTTTTGTCAACAAATTTTTCTGCAGTGTTTTTTAAATGTGCTAAATGTCAAGTTTGAGATTTAATGATGTTCCTTACGATTTCAGGATTTACTTGAGATGCAGTATGAAGGAATAGCTGTAATGAAAATGTTCGATAAGGTTAAAGTGAATGTCAATCTTCTCATATACCTGCTGAACAAGAAATTCTATGGGAAGTGAAGGGCCTGCAGAAGTTCGTGGATTCTGGGACACCTGGATCGGGGAAGGAATCTGTTTCCTATTTTTGTTTTTAAACATGATTGAAATCACTGCTTATAAACGTGTGATTTTTTTTAAAAAGACCAAAACTGTTCCGAAGAATGTACCCACTGTGCCTTTTTGATAATTTGATATTATAATAGAATGATACACAAAATGAATTAATGTACACACTTCCACATTGTACTGTGGAACAGGTACTCTGATTTCAAACTTTGGACATTCTGTGATTTGTTTTAAAGTAGGGAGAAGATGAATTTAGCTGACGAGGGACAAATGTGTAAACCTATTTTCCTATGAAAAAAAGTTTTAATTGTCCCATTTGAATAATGTAATTCTTCATAGATTTTTTTTTAATCTGTGGAGAAATGGAAACCTAATTTGAATTATTTAGACAGACACTTAGTCCTAAGCCCTGTCTTCTGGGAGTTATCAATTTTAAAGAGAACTTTTGTGCAATTTAAAATGAAGTTTTTATAAGTAATTGAAAGTGACAATACAATAACACTTTCTGTATAAAGGTATATATTTTATGTGACTTGCTCCCACTAAGCAAAGTGCACTAGTGCCTCACGGGAAAGACTCTCGTTCCAGAGCCTTCAAGGGACTGAAGAACGACGTGCATTTCGATCCTGGGCCCCGCCTCCACCCTCACCGTTCATTCGAATCCTTCAATTGTGCCTCTCAATTTTTGTAATGCAATAAAATCAGTATTCTTGATGGTTTTTAAATGTATTCTTTGAAAATTGTTTCATGTAAAATAAATGTTACTGAATTACATTAATTTGGCTTTTTAGTTTTCTCATAAATCCAGATCACTTAATAGAGAAGGTTATGGGTGGGGGCTGAGCAGGGAAAGAAATAATGCACCAGGAGGGTGCGGAGGCGGCTGCTGTGACCAAGAGATTCAAAACCCTGTGGCTAAAACAAATGGAAGATTTTCTCAATTTCAGTAGCTGAGCAGGTTAAGTGAGCAGGCCCACAAAGTTACCCAAGGATCCAGCTCTGTCCTTGTCACCGATTCCTGGCCAGCAGGAAGAGGGAAAGAAGTCCAGGGACGACAGTAAAACTTCCCCGTGCACCACCTAAAGCACTATCATCGACTACCTGGGGGACAAGGGGTGCGGCCCAGTTGGCTGGAAGGTAGGAACAGGAAACAAAATGTGCCCTTCCATACTGAGGTCTCGAAGGTGAAAAAGTGACCTCTGACCTCTTCCTGGGAGAGGCTCTCTTTCCAAGGTAAATTTCCTTTACAAGAGGGTAACTTCTTTGTTCTCAGAGCTTCTCCTGTATTTGCAGTTTCTCAGAATAATAAACTCAAAATAAGACTTAACCTAAGAGGCATAGTTTGAGGTGGCACATTCTGCTATCCTCCACCAACTTCCTCCCCAGGGCTCATAGCTTCTCTTATTTAGTAGGAAAAAGAAAGAAAGCTTTTTAAAAATACTTAACAACTAAAATGGTAACTTGATTTTTACATAGCTTACTCCAGTATTTTGGTATGTTTGATCATGTTGCCACTGTTGCAAAAATGGTCTTTGGTCTGGAAGGCTGAGCGAGTCCGTGCTCCCCTGAACTCCACTTTCTAGCACCTGGGGTGTAAAAAGGCAACACAGACTTAAGGAGCTCTCTAGCTGCGGTGAGGGAGGAAGGATGATTTTCCCTTGGAATTTCCCCTAGAATATGGGACCCCAGGGCAAATCAGGCAGCTGAGGCTTATATGGGTATGTCACTCTGGACCAAGGCGGAGGGAGGCAGGAGCCTGGGACTTCAAAGAGAAAGTCCCAGACAACTCTAGGATGAAAAAGATCAAATACTTGGTAAACAAATTCTTGCCAGGAGCCACCCAGGGGACCCCCGAGGGGAAGCCTACCAAGCAATTGCTAATTCCTTCCAGTCCGCACCATTTAGTTCATATTATGCTAAGGTCATAGCTACCTGCCGTCGAAAGGTTTTTTTAATCTGAATTTCTTGAGACAGGTAAGGGGGAGAGTCAAAGGTTCTTTCAGTCTTTTGTTTCTTAAAAATAACCAGCTTAAAATAATCAACATCCCAAAAGGCATATTGTAGGGTAGCAAAGTCAGCTCCCCTGGTTGGCGGCAAAACTGGCACCAGGAGTCAGAGAGGACGAGATCCGGCAACCTCTGTACTTGAGTTCTGGCCGAAGAAGAATTCAGAGCCAAGACTCACACTGTAAGGGAAAGTTTATGTAGAAAGTCACAGAGGTAGAAGTGGGTGGTAGAAGAAATGTGCTTAGGAAACAAGTCACAGAGACCAAAAAAAAAGAAAAAAACAAAACCTCTGGGGCTTAAGAGAAAGAGAGAGGCAAGAAAACCCAAGTGGGGAAAGCGGGTGGGGAAAGGCACTGGTGTGTCCAGAGAGAGAGCTGCACTGGGTCCTCCGTCTTGAGATTATGTATCTGCAGGTCTCAGGGCAGGATCCCAATAAAATAGTCATCAGCTTTCAGGTGTGTCTTTTCAAGGTCATGGTCTCTACTGACTGGTCAGCGCCAGGACAGGGAGTCATTAGTCAACACAGCTGGCCCTGATGTCAGCCATGCCTGGCTTGTCTGGATTTGCTGCTTTTCTGGGCCTGGAGCTGAAACACAAGTGCAGCCTGGACATATCTGATGCTTTGATGTGGGTCAGAACCTCATTGTCCTGGGGGCTTTAATGCTTAAGTTCTATTCTCCGCCCTCCTTGTTCATTCCCCCTCTAAGGAGCTCTAACCCACATGACTAGCAACAGGCCAGGGGAGGAGAGGTCAGGGGAGGGTCTGAACAGAAACTATCAAAATGCCAGGTGAGATAAGGTCACCTAGGGGCGGGCTCCTTGTTTTCCCAGCTTTGCCTGTTGCTAGGCATCCCAGGCTTTCTGCCCCGGGGACTTTCTGTACTTGGCCCATCATCCTCGCTCTGCTCACATCTAACCGCCTACCACACTCTCACTACTCACAAAGGACATGCTCTAGATCTTCAGGAGAGGGGAAAACCTATCCATACTTGAATATTCTGGAAGTTTGTGGTGAAGAAAGAGACTAACTCAGCGTGATCGTTGTCTGACATGACACTTCTCTCGTGTCACTGAAAGACCAGAACCATAATCACGTGTGTGTGTGCACTCGCGGTTGGGAACTGATTAGCGGTGTTACTCAGAATGGAAGTTGTATGACTTGGACTGTGGTTAAGTAGGAATTTGTGGTACTCCTCAAACATTGCAAGAAGCAAACCAAGGAGTTCTGACTGGTGAGAGTGGTCTATATTTTGAGAGATTCTAGTGAGCATTGGACAGTCGTCCTACTGATCAGTGCTTTGAAAAATCTATTCCTCTGTTACTGAAACCAGGGCTTCATAACAGGTTAATATAAAGGACTCTTAAGTTGCCTCTAAGCTCCAGAGGACAGAAAGTGTTTCAGTCACTGCAGTGGGGCCGGAGCCTCGACTGTGCCTTGTGAAGGGAAGACCTGGAGTTACAGAGGCAGGTTGAGGAGAGACAGACCTCACCACCCCACTGCCTCTCAGGAGTCCTAGTATTGCCTTCGGTTGGCCCTGGTACGAACGAGGCCATGTGCCCTGACTGGAGATGGAACCTGCAACCTCGGTGTTTTGGGACGATGCTCTAACCAAACGAGCTACTCTGCCAGGGCTGTTTCTGCCTTTTGCTGTTATAAAACTGCGTTTTGGGTTTAGAAGTAAAGTTAATCTCATAATGGGCTAACAACAGTATTCCCTCTAATTACATACTATGGATAGAATAGCAGATATCCCTACGGTTGGAGTAGCTCAGTTTAACAATGCGTATGGTCTCAACTCAATCTCCAAATAATATAGCTTTATGGGTTTTTTAGACGGTCTCACTGTTGTTTGCATTAGAACACAAAATCTCCTGCAAATCCATTGGAAGGTATGGTGGTTAATTTTCCGTGTTGACTTGAACAGGCTAAGGGGATGGCCAGATAGCTGATAAGACATTATTTCTGGGTGTGTCTTCCTTCGAGGATATTTCCAGAAAAGATTAGCATTTGAATCTGTGGAGGGAGTAGAGGGATCACCTTTACCGACAAGGGTAGGCATCATCTCATCTACTGACAACCCAAACAGAATGAGAATGTGCAGGAGGAGCCAATTCTCTCTTTTTGAGCTGGGACATCACCTTCTCCCGCCCCTGGCTTTTGGAGCTCCTGGTCCTGAGGCCTTCAGACTCGGAGTTACACCATCAGCTCCCCTGATTTTCAGGGCTGTGAACTCAGGCTGAATCACACCACCGGCTTTCTCCACCAGCAAACAGCACATTGGGACTCCTCAGCCTCTGTAATCACACGAGCCAATTCCTATAGCAAATTTCCTGATGTATACCTGTCTATCCTGTTGGTTCTGTTTGTCTGGAGAACCCTTACTAATACAAAAGGAAAATGAGCAGATATGAGAAGTAAAAAATATCAAGTTCACCTTATATAACTCAAAAGTTTTTGAATTTGACCTTTACATAGCACTCCAACCATAGGGATATCTGCTAGTCTATCCATAGTATGTAATTAGAGGGAATACTGTCGTTAGCCCATTATGAGATTAACTTTACTTCTAAACCCAAAACACAGTTTTATAACAGCAAAAGGCAGAAACAGCCCTGGCAGAGTAGCTCGTTTGGTTAGAGCATCGTCCCAAAACACCGAGGTTGCAGGTTCCATCTCCAGTCAGGGCACGTGCAAGAATCTCTCTCTTTCTTTATTCTTTCTTTCTCTAAAATCAATGAACAAAATACTTTAAAACATATTTAAAAGGCATAAATTATCCTCCTCCTGGGTAGCTTATAACTTCATTACAGAAGTACCATTGGCTGGAAAAACAGATGTCAAGATAGCGGCACAGAATCTGGAGTATCTCACAGCCACTTCGAATACAACCTGATTGCACTTCATTTCAGCCCTGGTACCACCACCATCAGCTCCCAGAAGGAACGCAGTGGGCAGGTTGTTGGGATATACTGTGGTTTGCAGGACTTGGAATAGAGGAATGGTGGCCGGACTAGCTGAAGCAGGTAGGTCCTCTAAGTGTTTAAAAGAAACTGCTTTCATGTCATGTTGGGGTTAAAACTTTCACCATTTTGATGTCATGTTTGTTCAGAAACACTACTAAATACCATAAACACTGTGAGAGGGTAGCTAATGATTCATATTACTTAGTGCCAGTCAAGGTCAAACAGAGAAAATGAAAACTGGGTACTCAGTCCTAATCTGAATGGTGCTGCAGTGTTGAGATTTTGTTTCTGAGGAATATTGACATGTGAGGCAAACCATCTCGGGTTAGGCAGACCATCTACGCCAGGGAAGCTACACAGATGTTCTCTCCAACTGGCAACAGAGAGGTTTTGTGGGGGGGGACATGGGACAAACTGAAGTGGAGAGATGGATGGCTTTTTCAAGAAGCTCTACAGAGCATACAAATGTAAGAACTCCGTAGAGTCGGAGGAAAACACAGGGGGAAAAAAAAGAACACTAACAGATCATAACAGAAGATTAGAAATCCATCACAAGAAGCCAGTCAAAACTTTCAATAATTTATGGATTGAAGAATACATAATGAGATTGATAAAATATTTAGACCAGAATCACGTGTCTATGCATCCAAACTTGTGAAATGCAGCTAAAGTGGTCATTTGAGGGAGGAGTAAAAATTAATAAGCTAAACTATCAGTTCAAAAGGTTGGCAGAAAAAGGGTAACTCCAAAGGAAGTAGAAAGAGAAATAACAAAAAAAACCCATGTGAAAATGAATGACATTGAAAAGAAACAATAGAAGCAACAAAATAAAAAGATGAGTGTTGAAAAATGGCCATTTTTTAACCTCTGGCCAGATTACTATATTTTTTGGACTATAGGACACACTTCCCCCTACCCTCCAAATCTGGGAGGAATAATGGTTGTTAACGCTGCTGTTGAGTTCTGTTTACATTTACATTGGTGAAATATTATGTTATTTATGTTATTAAATATTTTACCACATTTTTTGCTTCAATTTTTTTTTCCTGTTTTCCTCCTCTAAAACTTAGGTGCATCTTATGGCCTGAAAAATACAATAATCAAGGGAAAAGAGCCAACATACACTGTTAGGTACAAAAATGGGGACTAAACTGTGTATAAGAGAGATAGCTTAAAAAATAAAGTGTGGTATATAAAACACAGAGAATGCTATAAAGACATTAAAAAGAATTCAACATATAGGCCCTGGCTGGTATAGCTCAGTGGATTGAGCACAGGCCTGTAAACCAGATGATTGCGGTTTGATTCCTAGTCAGGGCACATGTCTAGATTACAGGCCAGTTCCCAGTGGGGGGATGCACAAGGGGAAACCATACATTGATATTTCTCTCCTTCTTTCCTTCCCTTCCCCTTTCCTTCCCTTCCCCTCTAAAGATAAATGAATAAATTTTTCTAAAAAAAGAATTCAATATACGTAAAGAGGTAAATCTAAAAAAATGCAAACTGCAGAAGCAGAGCATGTTACTCTTTGTGTAAACATTTAAAACACACTAAGCTATATGTACACATGAAACACAAGTGTACTAAAAGTACAAAACACGAAGAGAAAGTTACTCTGGGCAAGAAAAAGAATGGAATCAGAAAGGAGTACAAAAACCTTAACTCCCCCAGGGCGTTTACGTTATATCTGCGTGTGTATGTTAGTGCTGGGTTGTAGGCTCCTGTGTGAGGTATTAAGCTCTGTTCTCTTCTATCCTTGAAATATCATGTAATTTAAAGAGAGTCACATAAACTATATGAAATCCGGTTCAATTCCTTTTATCTTTCAGGGTAGTTTTCAAAGCATGTCCCTTTCACATGTTACCAACCTGCATCACCTGGGAACAAGTTATAAATGCAAATTTTCAAAGCAACCCTACGCCTACTGAATCAGAGACTCTGATTACTTTCATATTTTACACTGCATTTTATTGATTCTAAAATGCCCTTTTTCATGTTTAAACAATCCTGAAGTTGGGTTGTTACTTACAATCAATATGTCACAGTTTAATTAGCAGCATTTTTCTTGCTTATAGTACATAACTGAAAAGGATGTCTTAAAATCAATAGCATCTCTCTCTCTCTTTTAACAATCAGAGCATCTTAAGATGGATGAAGATAATATCCATTAATAGGGATAATAGGGAGTGGAGAAATATATTATTTTAATGGTCCAGATCTACTCTTGGCTATGTTTTCCTCAAAAAATTCCATAAGAAAAAAACTGAAATAGCGTTATATAATTAGGTTATTCAGTCATTTAGTGAGCTACTTCTATATACAACAAGGCACTGTGCTTTGAGGACGATGGGGGACATAAGAAAGAACGAGACCGTTTCTACGGTATTGTCTCCACTGCTATAAGTGTCAGGACCCGTGGGGAATGACACAATGCAAAATTTCCTTTATAAACGGTTAGAAACCCGATCGGTGACTCTCAGCACATCGGAAAGGAGAAAGGTTGCAGTGACTTCCCTAGAACCCGCAGGTCGAAGGGTCCCGCTTCCTCCTGCGGTTTAAAGGACGTGCTCACCCTCTGGGAACTTCGCCCTCTGGGCCTCGGCCTCACAGGCGCCGCCGAGCTCCGCCCGGGGCGCAGAGGAGGTCCGGGAACAGGCTGCGCAGGTGATTCCGAGGAGCCGCTCGGCGAAATCTAAGATCAGCGGACAGAAAGTTCCCAAGGCGGGAGCGGAAAGGAGGGGAGGCTGCTCCCGCAGTGCCCCTTCCCGGAGAAATAAGTGCCCCACGCACGAAACGTCTAACTTCGCGAAATAAGAAATGTCAAGAATTCTGCCCAAACGCAGGCCCTTTCTCATAAGGAGGCAATCTTCTCACTACAATATAAACTTTTAAGTCCACTAATCCCTAAATTACAAAAGTACGAGCCACGTTAAAATTTTCAGCTAAATCCCGAATTTCCAAATTGACCGCAGCTCTCGGCCTGAGGTCCGGCGCTCTGCACGGGGCCAGAGAAGTCTGGGCGGGCCGTGGGGGCTGGCGCCCAAGGCGCGTTGCGGATGCCACGGAGGCCCCCTGCACCGGTCTGTGCTCCCCAGGAGGATGATGAGAGACCACTGGGGCAGCCGCCCAGGCCGCGGGGCGGGATTCCAAGGCCCCAGCCAGACTGAGTCACTGATCTGTCGCTAGTCGAAGGCGCCCAAAGGAAAAAATGTCTTGTTTGGATTCCTTCGCGGGCAGTAGCCCGCAGCCTGGGGCGGGAGGGGATGACGGCGAGGGAAAGAGAGAGCGGGCTCAAGGCACCACCGGGGAGGACGCGGGGGCAGGGCGCAGGCGCACCCCGCGAGAGGGGTCAGGGTCGTCCGGCCCCAAAGGCAGCTAAACCGCTGCGGAGGGACCGCGGGAAGAGGAGCCCCACGACCACGTCGAGGCGCACACTCAACGCCGGGGGGCGCTCTTCCCCGCTGGCGTAGCTCTGCGCCCGCGCGCTCCGCCCCTCTGCGCCCTAGAAGAACCACAAGACACGCGGACTCACGGGGCAACCTACGCCAAGCCTCCTCTTTCTGGCCACACGGGTCTAAGGTTCTCCTGGCCGGTTCGCTCCTCCGGGCGCCGGACCGGCGGGAGGAGGTAGAGAGTTTGGAGCCCGAGCCTCACCGGAGGCGGTACAGCCTCCGGGTCAGCGCCGCGCTGTGCGCACCAAGCTTCGGGACAATGGGACCGCGGCAGCTGCTGCTTGTTGCCGCGGGACTGAGTCTGTGCAGCCCGTTGCTGTCGGCCGAGACTCGTGGCCGCCATCCAGGTAAGAGCTGCCCTGCGTATTTCCCCCCAGCCCACCCTGGGCCCCGCAGCTGGGGTCCTCCTTGCTTGGGGCAGGCTATGAGGAGGAGGGACGCTGCCGGGGACTAAGTGGGTACAGGTTGCTTCTTCTCCGAAAAGGGGTTGTCCCCGACCTCACACTGTGCCTCACTTTCCTTCAGAAGCCAAACAGGCGTCTGGGCTGAGGTCCCCATTCTCCCCCAGTCCTATCCTGACGGAAAGTGCCCATCCACCCACCCCGCCTCGCGGGCTCAGCTGAAGTCCCTTTGCACTGGGTTTCGGGGAATGCACCGGCCTGCGAATTAGGGTGTTGGATATGGAGGAGGAGGGCGTCGGATTTTCCTGGGGAAGCCTGTGGCGCCTCATTGCGTTTGTTATCACTGTTTCAACCAGCACCACCTCAAAGAAGGAGTCTCACATTGCTACACCAGTAAATGTTCTGGTCTCTTCAGTATAAATTGGGGACCCTCTCCCGTTGAAGTTTTGTTTTTTTGAATTTTTTTCTTGCTCATTTTACAGGCAGGGAAAGTGGTGTAAAGAAAAGTTCGGTCCTTTGGCACGTTTAGTAGAAAATAATCATCAGCAGCCCCTGGCATGGGCCTTGGGCGCCGGAGCTCGTGGGGCGGGATATTGGGTGATAACGAAAGCCACAGGGAGGTGGGAGTAATTGGGAAGTTGTCTGGTTTGGTACCGAGAACCCAGCCCCCTAACCTGCCTCTATCAGACACCATGGAATTTCAGTATTTCAGTTTCTGATCTGCTCCTAGCTGGAGGTTGCTCACTAGAATACATTTACTACTAATAGTGTATTTTTAATTATCTAGCCATTTGAGCAAATAAATTTCTTTTACAAACTCTCCCTGCTTAAAAAAAAAAAGCAGGGCAGAGAAGTTGTTTTTAGCCTCTAAAGACACTAGTTATAAAGTGAGAAAAAGGCATTCTAATGTCTTTGTAGCAATATAGTACTTTATAAGCTTTCAGCCACTTCATGCAGAAACAAATTCTAGCTTGTTTAGTTATCTGTGAAAGATTGTGTACTATTGTTTTCACACTGAAAAATAGTGTAGACACATCAAAATTAAGATGTGGCAGTATTTTCTCTGCCCTCTATCTTTGCTCCGGGTAGTTTTGAGGTGATGCTTTTAGAAAAAGTAAGAGTCCCAGACAGGAGCATGATCTCTCAGAGTGTTTGGGGGAGATGATGCGATCTGAAAAACTGTGTATGGTGATATGTGTTGCCAGGTAGCTGGAATGGGCTCTTAAAAGTACAAGGTTTTGATAGAGATTTGGATAGTGGATGGAGAACAGATTTATACAAAGCTTCACCTGCCTTAGTCACTTTTCCTCTTGCTGGAAGGTGTTTGGCTGTTAGGGAGTGAAGCTACTTCAGCTGCTGTTTCTGCCACTGCTCTTCACTTCCTCAGCAACCCTCTGGATGCGTGCTGAGATGCATGCTGCTGGTGTAGACAAAAGATAGCTGAGCAAACATTGGCTAAGTTATCTACACCGGATTCTGGAACCACTTTGGGAGGAGGGTGAGAGAAGAAGAGGAACGCATGTTAAGTGCCATATTGGGTGTTGTCCAACCCTGGGCCAGGAGGCATTTTTACTTCAAATGATCTCATCTCACCTTCCCAAAACACCGGGTCAGGTGGGTGTTCATCCCCACTTGCCAATTCTGAAACTAAGGCTCAGAGACAGGGCACCAAAATTCCAGTGGGGGCGGGGCCCTGGGTGCAGGCAATGAGTGGGATGTCATCTTGAAAGAGTTTGAAATCACTGATACAATTAATTAAAAAATAGGTTTGCTTTCTAGTATCACTGTACACTGGCAATTCTAAACAGTATCTGTTGTAACCAGCTCTACGTGGTTAGAGGGTCTGTGAGACTCCAGCCACAGGAGACCCCTCCAGGGCTTGCTCTGCCTACCAGTTTGAGCCTGCGCAAGCCCCATCCTCTTTGTCTCCACTCCTTTTGGCATTTCCTGCGCTGTCACTTTGTGCGTAAGTCATCTCCCTGGCTAAGATTATAAACCACCATTTATCCCCACCAAGCTTAAGACAAATGTTTGCTCAGCAGATAATTACTCAGAAATTCTTAGTACACCGGTTCATTAACCAGTGTACATTCCTTTGTCCAGGCAATTTAAGTGAGATGACTTGCCTTCATCAAAGAGGACCAGTGTCTAAGAGGTGATGTTTGTCAGTTTTATAAGGACCTGGAGGGGAAAGAGATCGAGGATAACTGATGATGACTGTAGCAGAGAGGACTGGGTGGGAGATTCCATATGCTGGCCCCTGGGCCCACAGGGTCAAACCCAGTTTCTTAGTCCAGAGTGAGGCCCCCCTCCCCTTGCAGGATGGGTCCCCAGCCTCTGTCTAGCCTCCCTTATTACAGATCCTCTCCTATTACATACCTGATTATACTACCTGCACTTCACCCAGCCCTCTGGCCAGAACGCCTTCCCGCCCCCCCCCCCCCATGTTCACTTTTAATTCAAAACAGCTACCTAATATCAAGAACCTATTACAGCCAACACCCTGCTTAGGCACATTACATATCCTATCTTATTTTCTTCTCATAACAGCTCTTTGAGTGAGTGTTGTGCCCATTCTACAGGTAAAGAAACTGAGACCCAGAATGGTTAAGTCACAAGCCTAGTGTGGAACTGAGATTAGAGCACAGGCCTGTCTTCCCTGAGTGCAAGCTTTCTCTACCACCCGTCTAGAGAGGGGGCCTTCCAGGCCAGCAGCCCCTCCTGCAGTAGAGCAATAACTCCACTGTGCTTTCAGGCCCTTAAGAAGGCAAAGTCTGTGCCCCATCGACTTGGTAGCCCAGGCCTACCACATTTTTGCATGGATTTATGGGTGACTGTGGTATCCTACCATTTGCTTAGAAAACGGACAATAAAACAGGCTATAAATAGATTCCCATTATGAATATGCTAATTAATTGGCTGTTACTGAGAGATTGTCATCTTAAGCCCAAACAAAAGACATAAAACTGGACAGTGATTCCGCTTTGAGTAGACTAGAAGCCTCTGAAAGTCAAATTTCTTATGAACCAGCTAGTTGTTTTCTACTCCAGTGTTTATCTAAATTATTCCCTTCTTCCTTTTTTTCCTTCCTTCTCCCTCTCATGCATGCAGGCATGCATTCATTCATTCCTTAGTGGTTTTTTGGCCTTTTTTTTTTTTTTTTAGTATTTTTTAAAATCTTCACCTTGAGGACATGTTCCATTGATCCTTGGGGGAGGGCAGAGAGAAAGAAACATGGTCTGTTGCCTCCCCTAGGCACCCAAATGAGGGAGAGGATGGGGCAGAATTGAACTGCAACCCAAATATATGCATGGAACCCAGATACATGACCTGGAATCGAACCTGAAACCCCTTGGCGCAGGGGACAACCCTCCAACCAACAAGAGGGCTTGGCTTTATTTTCGTAGGACATATCAAGAGAGTAGGTTCTCTCCTAACTTGTCCACTCTTCCTTTGAGCAACGGCATTTTTTGAGGCATTCCCATCCCTTTGTCAGGAATATGCTCATGTCACCTCTGCTGGTCCCCTTTCGACCCCCTCCATCTTTCTCGTTTGGCATTTCTCAATCCTTTATGTCTAAAGGGAGGACTGTGCTGTGAACTGGCAACTTCTCAGCAGCTCTGAGTTCGCTCCTCTCGGAAGTGCTTTCGGCCAGTCTCCTCCCCCCAGCCTTCTGCCCCTTCCCTCCTCACTCGTCAGCTCGGCTCTGCCCTGGTCACCCTCACGAACCGGAACTCACTCGAGACTTGAGCTGCAACCCCACTGAGACAGTGGGGTCCCCGGACCCTGCGTTTCGAACCTTCTCATTCTCCTCATTTTGGAAACACATCCCTCTTTTCCCTTGAATTTCTACTTTCTTTCTCTCTCTTTTTCTTTCTTTTTTAAATTGAGATCAATTTTATGTAGTATAAGAGTAGCCATTTTATATGACTTAGTGGTATTTAGTACATTTGCAATGTTGCACAATCGCCACCGCTGTCTAGTTCCGGAGCATTGTCATCGTCCAGAAAGGACACCCGGTGCCCATCAAGCCCGCGGCCCTCATTTTCCCTTTCCCTAGCAACCACCCATTTGTTTTTCATCTCTCTGGGTTTCCTCTGCTCCATGTTTCATATAAATGGAATCATCAGTTCGTGGCCTTTTATTCTGGGGAACTACCCTTTAACTAGTTTCTGCCAGTGCCTGGGCTTCCTGTTTGCTGTGGGTACTCACAGAAACTTCCTGGAGGGCCCATTAGGAACGTCGGCCTTGGTTTCTTTTTGACTGTGATGTAGCACTGAGGACCGTGCAGTTTCAGTGTTCAGACTTGTCTATTTTGCTATTTTGTGGTTTCTTTCATTCTGCCTTTTGCTCTTTCCTGCTTAGGCCTAGGCTGTCAGAGTAAATAGCTCTCTCTGTCGGCTGAGTTGGGATTTCTGGATTTGAGCTTCTGCTCTCCCCAGATGCTCCCTCCCACCTCGACTCCGTGACGGTACTTGGAGAAACCCACTGAAGGTCTGCTCCCTTCCCTCTGCCCCAAGGCATCCGATGAAGTTTACCATTTAAAAGGTCATCACGTGCCTTCATATGTTTCTATATCTGCTTTCACAAGAACCTGCCTTTTGAAATAACAGGAATACTCTATAATTTGCCCTTGAAAACAAATTTATTTACCTTTAAGAATGGACACTGTATATCTAATCTACTTATATCTCAAGTTTGTGACAAATTAGAAGTCAGATATTAAATCATCACAGAAGTGTGTTTTTCAGTATTTTCTCTTTTTTGCTAACCAACAGCAAGAGCTGCGAGAAACACACTTGCTGTCGTGACACAGTAGCAGTGTGTGTTCGGTGATCACGCGTGAACAACCACAGTGTGCATACCGAAGTGAGACAAAAGTTTTACCAAAAAATACTCCGCCTTGCCATATGCTATCCATTCTGATATTTTCTGCACTATTCTACTTTTTAAAATGTTCTAACAACCCTGTAAATTGATTTTGTAACCACTGCGAAGTATCTACCATCATTTAAACCCTAGCACAGTGTGTGCAAAGAATTGCCCCCAGTTAGTAGAATCGAAGGCCTTGCTGGCTTTGAGAGAAGAGTTCTGTGTCAGGAAGTGTTGTTAATGATTGTTTCCACCATATTTGTCTGAGAACCAAATCTGTTTGAATTCAGGTTATAAACTGCAGTGGGACTTGGGGGGGCGGGGCTGGAGATTGGTTTTCCTTGTAACCTGATGTCCTGGAGAGGAGACAGCAGCACTCCCAGGACCCTGGGCTCGGGGCCTGGAACTTCTGGTGACCACAGCCCAGAGAGAGTGTCCTGGCTACACGTGTCAGGTCTCGGCCTCCAGGAGGCTCTAAGAGGCCCCAGGCAAGGGCCCCCACGCTTCCCTCATGTCATCTTTGTGCCTGCTCTGGCCTTGGGCACACTGGCCCTTCCATTTTCCAGCTGTCTTTACCTGCGCTCCCCTGTAACCACCCGCTCCAGCCTCCCCTCCCAGCTTCCTCCCACGTTGCTTTCCTGAGTGGGACGTGGGATGGGAAGGCTGGCTGCCGCTGATACCAAGGACTCTTTGACTCTGCAGGTCAGTGTTTACCATCTTGTGCCTTTATTGCTGGCTTTTCATCAGCAGAGATTTTTGTTCACTTTCTGCTCTTGCTTCTGTTCTTTCTTTTGTTTGTTTGTTTTTTATTATATTTTATTGATTATGCTATTACAGTTGTCCCAACTTTTCCCCTTTGCCCCCTACCACCCAGCACCCCCCCCACTCCCTCACTTCTGTTCTTTCTTCAACAATATTTTAAAGACTTCTGTTTTGTCCTCGAACTTCTCTCTGTGCCATCTGTCCTCTCTGTGAAGTATGTGATCGATGGGCAGCCGAGGTCAGCAGGACTCTTGAATTTCCAAACAACAGCTACGGCATCATCAGCTTCAGTTATACACTCACATGGCCGTGTGCTCCCGGCCGTAGTTACAAGGATGACCAGGCTCATTTGTTAGTGAAATGCTTAAAAGAAAATAGTACTCGTTCAGGAGAAGGTCCTGAATTCACAAGGTTATTTAAAGAGACAGGGTAATGTGAAGGATATGAGCTGTGGAGCCAGGCAAATACGTTAAAACCCTGTCTTCCCCGCTGACTAGCTGTGTGACTTTGGATGAGTTACTTAGCCTCTCGGCGCCCCCATGTTGTCCATAGAGTAGGGGTTATAATGTGCATGTAAACGTGTTAAAGTTCCATGAGATGAGGTAAACAAAGTGCCTGGCACATAGTAGGTGCTCAGCAAATACTAAATGTTTTTCATACACCAGTTCCTCCGTATCCCAGAAAACCTAAGGAGTTGGTATCAGATTTTCTAAATGTAAAACTGTTCACACAAACATTCAAGAACTTTTCCCCCTTCAAAACTATGACCAAAAACAAAAAAATGAAAGTAAGAACATTTGTCCTTAACCTTGGCTGGTGTAGTTCAGTGGCTTGAGCACAGGCCTGCAAACCAGAGGATTATAGTTCAATTCCCAGTCAGGGCACGTGGCTGGGTTGCAGGCCAGTTCCCAGCAGGGAACACACTAGAGGCAACCACACATTCATGTTTCTCTCCCTCTCTCCTTCCCTTCCCTTCTAAAGATAAATAAATAAATCTTTTTTTTTTAAGAACATTTGTCCTTAGAGTTCAGGGGCAAATAAATATGCAAAAAAATTTGGATTTTTTTTTAATTATAGAAATTTTCAAACATACTAAAAAATGAAAAGTATAATTACTTCCCACATCTTGGTTCGCTTTTCTCCTCTACAAATGGGACAATTTTTAAAACAAATGCCAGACATAAATCATTTCCTTTATAAATTTATCAGTATATATTCTTAGAGAAAAGACCTCCTATTTTCACATAATCATAATGCTATCATAACACCTAAAAACTAAACAAAAATTTCTTAATATCATGTACTATTCGGTCAATGTTCAAATTTCCTGATTGTCTCATAACTGTCATTTTACAGCTGGTTTATTTGAATCAGGGTCCAACAAAGCCCACCAGTGCATTTGGTTGGTATGTCTCTTAAATCTCTCTTAATCTGTAACCATTTCCCCCCTCCTCCTTTTTTACTGTTTATTTGTTAAATAACTGGGTCGTTTGTCTTACAGACTTTCCTACATGCTGGATCTGGCCAGCTGTGTCTTGTAGGCTGGCTCAACAGGCTCGCATGTCCTCTGCACTTTTCGTAATGTGGTAGGAACATTGAGAAACTAACCAAATTCAGGTTTGGTTCAGGCAAGTCTGCCTCAGCTGTGGTGCTCTGTACTTCTTATCATTCAATACATCGTCTCCAGGTTCTCTCTTTCTTTGAGATTGTAACATACTCAGTGGGTTCAGGTATTGTCACCTTGATCTAGCCAAAAGTCTCACATCACCCTTTTACTTAACAGTGTTAGCAACCAATGATGATGATTCAGCTACATTCATTGTTTCCCTAAGAGCTTCAAAATGATGCTTCTCCAAACCTGTTATTGCATCTGTGTTTATAAACTGGAATTATTTCATAAAGAAGAACTTTCGGTGGCTATTTGGTTTCTCTGAAATACCGTTTAAATCAAAAAGGCAGGATAATGCTTGAAGCTTGCCTTTATTTACCAGTTTTCAGACTGGGTCCTTTAATTTCCTCCAAAGGTGACCAAAAAGATTTTTACTTTCTTTTGCATATTGTCATGAACTGGATCTCAGCACATTTGACACGCTTCCCATGTTTCGATGCATTTTTGTCATTATTCTGTTGATGATCGATTGTCACACCTTGGCCAGGGGGAGCCCTGTCAGGTCGACTCCACAGTCTTTCTGACATGGCCCTACTATTCTCTGAGAATGTCAAGGCTCACCGTGCCAGTTTCCTACTCCAGATTTGGAACCAACAATTTCAAAGGAGCACCAGTTCCTTTCGTTGGGAAATGGTGTCTGTTTGCATTTGAGGCAATGGGGCATTTCAGTAATGCTGCTCTTTTCCCCTGAAGGAGCTCGTGTGTTTCTGGTTTTTTCATTGTCCTCTTTTTTCATTTCTCATTAGTTTATGGTGATTCACTTGTGAAGAAGCACGGGGTACAACCATCCTGCTGTGTGTGAGAATATGGGCAAGGTCCTGCAACTTCTGCTTTGTTGACTCCCAGAAAGCCTCCGTGGAGAGCTCTGAGTCAGAACCCAGGCCGCTGTGTCCCGGGAGGCGGCCCCTGTTCAGGGGCCCGGGCCCCTGAACAGCCTGTAGTCACCACTCTGCTTCCAGGCCAGACCTCGTCCGAGTCAGAAAAGGCATCGCCTGGTCTACTAGTTTTTTCAAATCTCCAGAGTTAGAGAGAGTCCATCTTTAAGCTATTTAGCAATATGCCGTATTCAATAACAAAACTACTCTAGAGTCATTCAGAGAAACCTAAATTAAGTGAAACTTAGCAAAAAATATGAGAATGGGTTTCAGGGCCCGAGCTGCTTTTTTGTGACTGAGACCAAAGCTTAACAGCAGGAACGCAGGTGGGTTACAGAGCGTTTGGCAGGCGGGCAGGCACTTTCTCCTGGACCTGTGAGCTGCGCCAGGACTGAAGGAGAAGCAAGACACCTTGGATTTCAGCCTGCGGGCCTTGAGCTGCTTGGATCTATCTAGTCACTGGAATTGGTTTTGTTCTTTTGTATTTCTATTTTTAATGCTGGTACATACTTAAACAAAAAATTTTGCTGATATTCTTTAATTCCACAAAAGCCTTCAGAATATCAGGCCTATATAGTGTCAAGAAAATGTGACACTTTAGGCAATAATATTTAACCAACAGATTATTCATTCTGACTGGGCTCCAGCCCAGAATGTTGTATTTCGGTGGGCATTAATGATTCTGTCATAAACACCACAGTGCCCGGGATGGCCTGGTCAGGGAAGGAATTTTTGAAAACAAATGCTTATTGCCAAAACACTAAATATAGAGTAAAGCCTAGTGACAGTTTTATTTTCAGACCAAGCGATGGTATCTAAGAAGCTTAGTTATGAGTATTCAGTAGTTTTCAAATTTATCACTCCTCTAGGTAGTCTTTTTTCTATCTTTTTTTTCTGTTTTTGTTCAATCCCTCCATCCCCTTCATCCCCTCCAGTTCCCCAGCCCCTGACAACTGTCAGTCTGCTTTTAATCTATGAGTCTGTCTCCGTTTTGCTTGTTAGTTCAGTTTGCTCATTAGATTCCACATACAGGTAAACTCATGTAGTACTTGTCTTTCTCTGACTGGCTTCTTTCACTTAGGATAATGCTCTCCGGGTTCATCCATACTGTTGCAAAGTGTAATATTTCTTCTTTTTTACAGCCAAGTAGTATTGCATTGTGTATACGTACCACAGCTTTTTATCCCCTCATCTACTGATGGGCACTTGGGCTGCTTCCAAATCTTGGCTGCAAATCGTGCTGCAGTGAACATGGAGGTGCATATATGCTTTCAAATTAGTGTTTCAGGTTTCTTCAGATAAATTCCCAGAACTGGAATCACTGCGTGTTAAGGTAGTTCCATTTTTAACTTTTTTAAGGTAGCTCCATACTGCTTTCTGCGTGCCCACCAACCTCCATGCCCACCCACTGTACACGAGGGTTCCCCTTTCCACACCCTCGCCAGCACTCATGTCTGTTGGTTTATTGATGATAGCCATTCTGACACATATGAATTAATATCTCATTGTGGTTTTAATTTGCATTTCTGTAATGATTAGTGATAGTGAGCATCTTTTCTTATGTCTATTGGCCATCTGTATATCCTGTTTGGAGAAGTGTGTATTCAGATCCTTTGCCTATATTTAAATTGTTTTCTTTGTTTTATTGGTGTTGGGTTTTATAAGTTCTTTATAAACATTGGATATTAACCCCTTATGAAATATGTGCTGAATATGTTTTCCCATTCAGTGGGTTGCCTTTTCATTTTGTTGATGGTTTTCTTTGCTGTGCAAAAACTTTTTAGTTTGATGTTGTAGGTAGTGTCTTGATTCATGTGTGCATGTGTGTGCACACTTTTTCACCCTCCATGCATGGCAAAAGTCCTCAATCTGCCCAGGTTCCCAAAACTGCAGGGGAGAACTGTGTTATTTTCAGGTTTGTCCAGGTCCTCATTTTTAAGGACACGTATCTTCGTGGTGCTATAGTGCCAGAACCACTTATTCTTTTCTCCCAGCTCCCGCACATGCGTTCTGACCTTGAGAGTACCTCGCATTCCTGGGGGCTGTCAGTGCCAATGTCAGACCTCCATGGGACTGAGTCAAGATGCACACAGAGTAAGTTACAGATGTAACACAAAGGGAAGAAAGTAACACTTCTGGAAAGGCTCTGAATTTGAAATTTGATTTACAATTCTGAATACTGGGACTATATACTTCATTTTTTTAATGCCAAATGATTTTAGCTTGTGTGCTGGACATTGTCCTACTGCAAAGACTCTGGATTTTGTTTTATTCCCCCAAAGAATGTTGGTGTTTTTGCTTTCACAGACATTTAATTTGGTTGGACTCAAACTGCAGACTCTTTCTCTTGGACAAAAAGCTCTAACAGCACCCGAGTTCTCTTATCTTTAGCAGAGCTGCTTTGTATCTCCCCTACACATGCCTGGCTCAAGAGTCAGTCACCCAAAGCCTCAGGCAGAAATTACACTGGAATTTAGGGCTGCCCTTCTCTGGGATTCTCTGTTTTTCTCTGCCCTTCTCTGGGATTTACAGTGTCTGTGGTAGCCCTGAACTCTGTCCTTTGGTTCTTCAGGCCAGAGAAACTGTGGGCTTCCTGTCACAGTCTTAGCCATCCTTTATGTCACTGACTTTGACCTCTCTCAAGCTAAAAGCCACTGAAAACAAGAAATTTGCCTGGTACCAGTCTTTCTTTCAGGATGTATTTCTTCCCTTCCCAACATCACCCATGAACCTAAATGCTTTCAGGTCATTGATTTTGGGGAGGAAGCATTTTGTAATTTTATTCTAAGGGACAGTTGTATCTGGCAGCACCTTATAGAGCCACATTGGAAGCAGAACTATCTTTTATAGCATTATGCCTCTCTGTGTGATTTTTCTGTATGCAGAAAGGTTCCACTACTGAAAAATAAAACCAGAAGTTTAAAAATCCCCTGTATTTATCCCATTTTAAGCCAGTTTTTAAATTCCGTAACATTATTTCTAAGTGGCCCGCACATGCAGTCTTCGCTGCGAACGCTCCCAGAGGTAGAGGCCTCTCCCTTCTCCTCTGGGGTTGCCCTTCCCACCCCTCAGCTTCCCAAGAGCATCAGAGGTGCTTTGTCTGACTCTTCTTAGTGGCAGAATTTTAGCAGAGGTCCTTAGAGAGAAAAGCTGGTTGGATTCCAGTGGCTAGGTGTTGCATTTCTTTGATGAACATTTCAAATGGATGATCTTGGTTCAAAAAGGTAACAGAAGGAGAAAAGGTGACAAAGGAGAAAGTATGCAACTGAGCCTTTATTTCGACTTCTGGTGGATGCTCAGAAGCGCCTGGTTGGCCTGGCATCTGCTGCAGTCACACAGCGTTCAGATCTGAGCTGAGGAAGGCCATCGGCCTGGACCATCCGCTCCTCCCCCAACCTGCAAGGAAGGAGACAGGAAGATCACTGGGCTACCTTGTGGTTACATTAGAAGATAACCCAGGGGCCTGCAGTTTTGGCCCAAATATGGTGACAGATTTGGGACACTCTACTGTGTAGAGAAACTAAAGGTAGCAGAGGAAAATGTCACACGGGCCGTGGTCGTGGCAGTTGGAGCCCTTGGTCCTACTCTGAATTTGCCTGTCACTCCATGACCTTGAAGAAGCCTCCTCAACTTTCCATGCAGTTTTCTATTGGGAGGGGTGGGTTTCAAGGGATGCTGCAAATGACTTGGAGAAATGTACACCAGAAGGCACAGAGCGGTAAGAGAAGTCTGGCTAGTGCAGTATAGAAATCACTGCTTTTTTCCTGCATGTCAGGTACTCCGCCATCCTCGGGTCTGCAGGCCAGATCTCGAAAAGTGTATCATTCACTCTGAGTGAACAGAATCCTCCTCTGAGGAACAGAGTTATCGAAGTGTTTGATTGTGTCAAAACATAATGTATTTTGATTGGCTAATTCTCTGATAAAGTCTGTAACCAATTTGTACATCACCTGCTTTTTTTTTTACCACCTACTGTCCTAGTAAGAAAACAAAAAGCAAAAGTAAAATGTATTCTCCATTTTTCTCTTTTGCCTCTGTAACTCATCCTGTTTTTTAAATTTTTTTATTAAAAAAATTTTTTTCAGAGTTACAAACAAGAAATGATTCTGTGGATCCCCGGACATTTTTTCTCAGGAATTCCAACAGTGTATTCGAACCTATCCCTTTGGAGGACTACGAGGAGAGAAATGAAAGCGAGTTCCGTGGAGACAGAGTCAGCCCGGTCGATCACGGCAGTCCTCTTCGAAAACCCCCCTCTGTGTTCATCTCGAAAGACGCCTCCGCGTATCTGACCAGCTCCTGGCTGACTTTCTTTATCCCCTCCGTCTACACTGGCGTGTGCGTCCTCAGCCTTCCTCTGAACGTCATGGCCATCGTGGTGTTCATCTTGAAGATGAAGATCAAGAAGCCAGCCGTGGTGTACATGTTACACCTGGCCACGGCAGATGTGCTCTTCGTGTCCGTGCTCCCATTTAAGATCAGCTATTACTTTTCCGGAAGTGACTGGAGGTTTGGGTCTGAAATGTGTCGCTTCGTCACTGCCGCGTTTTACTGTAACATGTATGCATCCGTCATGCTCATGACGGCCATCAGCATTGACCGCTTTCTGGCTGTGGTGTATCCCATGCAGTCCCTCTCCTGGCGCACGATGGGGAGGGCGTCCTTCGCGTGTCTGGTCATCTGGGCCATGGCCATCGTGGGGGTGGTGCCCCTTCTCCTCAAGGAACAGACCGTCCAGGTGCCGGGCCTCAACATAACCACCTGCCACGACGTGCTCAATGAAACCCTGCTCGAAGGCTATTATGCCTATTACTTCTCAGCCTTCTCTGCTATCTTCTTTTTTGTGCCGTTGGTCATTTCCACAGTTTGTTACGTGTCCATCATTCAGTGTCTTAGCTCTTCCACAGTCGCCAACCGGAGCAAGAAGTCCCGGGCTTTGTTCTTGTCTGCCGCCGTTTTCTGCATCTTCATCATATGCTTTGGACCCACAAACGTCCTCCTGATTATGCATTACACGTCCCTTTTCCATAATCCCGCCACAGAGGCCACCTACTTTGCCTACCTCCTCTGTGTCTGTGTCAGCAGCATAAGCTGTTGCATTGACCCCTTGATTTACTACTATGCTTCCTCCGAGTGCCAGAGATACCTCCGCAGTATCTTATGCTGCAAAGAGAGTTCCGATCCCAGCAGTTACAACAGCAGTGGTCAGTTGATGGCAAGTAAAATGGATACATGCTCTACTCACCTGAATAACAGCATATACAAAAAGCTGTTAGCTTAGGAAAGGGACTGCTGGAGGCTTGCAAAAGGAAGGTTGAAAACAGCGCAGAACCTGAGGATTCTATTAGTCCTTGCCAAGAAGTATTTACTTTACCATCTTAAACAACAAATGTATAATTTGCATGTTGCCCCCTTAGGAGAGCCAGTAAGGGTATAGATTTATTAGTTACAGAAGAAGATAACATGAACAGAAAACTAGGTTATTCCATGACAGTAGTGCCAGTGCTACCATAATAACTGAATGTCACTTTCTGATGTGTTTCGGTGACCTACACGTATGTGTGTGTGTCTGTGTACATCACATGTTGTATCAGTTGCAATGCAGCCTAGAATGGACACTTTGAAACTCTCTTCTTTCACCAGGAGATTATGAAAATAAACTCTGATTCTCTGATTTAATATGCAAAGTTTAGATCAGTGGAGTTTAGCCCCAAATATCTGAAGATATCCATCAACAGGGAGGGATATTGTAGTTTGTACCTACACAGCTTTTGCAAATAAGTTTATTTTGAAATTGTTCAACAGCTTTAAGTTATTGAGAGATAATATTATCTGTGTGTAGAAAAAGTCCTACTGTTTTTCATTTTAAACATATCAAAGTTTGAGTTCTTTACTATGGAAACATGGGTAGAATTTTTGATTTTTATGTGCTGTGTATGTAAACCAACAATGAGCAGCCCTCTACTAGCGACAAGAGGTCGGCCTTCAAAGTGACCTGCCCCTGATGGGGACTCCACTCTGTGCATACAAGGCAGTGGTGAGGGGCGGCCCAGACCCTCCAGGTGATCTAGAGAGCACAAGGACTGGGACCACCGAACTGCTGTGTCTCCTGGGCTCCCCTCTGTGGTTGGCATTGAACGGATCATGTTTACTGGAAATTGGCAGAGTAGGATGTGCTATCCCAGGAGATAATGAACATGAAAGACTTCTCTGCCCGTGCATTTTAAGAACAGAGACCGAAGGCATATTCACTTTCGGCAGTTACCTCGCAAGGTCCACTGTCAGGTAGAGACGCCCGTGACGCAAACACGAACACCCAGTTTTGTACCCCGGGCACTCTGATGGGTGCTGGGCAATAGAGTTGAATCAGACTGGCACCTGCCCTGGAGAAGAACAGAGGACAGCCACACATGGACTGTGACATGCACTACGTGTCTAATAAGTATGCACTACATGTCTAATAAGTATGTCATTATATAAAGCAGTGTCTTAACCAGATGCTACCAAACAGGTTTCACGCAGCCTGTCTGTTGAGAAACTTTGAGCATTTGCATTACTATTTCCTGTGGTTATGACTTCAGATGAAACCCCAATACAATACAGGAAATATATTTTTATAAATAAGTCCTTCCAACTACATCAATTGGACACTATACTTACAAATGTTTTCAATAAATTACCCAAACCAGGTTTTTAAAAGTGAACTAATTATGTCAGTCTGATTAGAAATAACAATAAAATTAAATTGACTTTGTATTCTAGCAAAATTATTCTCTATCTTACATTCACTTTTCTTAATAACTAATGAGATGATTTTAAAAGCGTTCTCTTAACACTGTGATGAGTATAAAGTACAGAAAGTCCTCAGGGATTTGACCAAAAAAATTGAAAATTACGTTGAAATGTATCTTTTTTCCATAGGAAAAAAGCTAGCATCGTAAACAAAAAACAACAACAACAAAGTTTCAAGGCAAGTGCTTGCCTATTTAAAACAGCAAACTATTTCCAAATACCCTAGAATGACATTAAGGTGTGTGTTATAAGTGGAAGCTAACATGGATTTTTATTAATTTGGTTATATTCATTTTATCCAACTCAGTGGAAATTTGCTGTCATTGTTTATTCAGTCTGTATATATATTGAAATACCTCTGACTTAATATGACCATTATTCCTGTATTAACAATCTGTACTTATAAAATATTATGTCCCCGTGTTTATGTTATCCCCTTTTTTGATGTGTGTAACCTATAGTAATAAACATGAAAGTTTGCTTGGTACCTGTCTGGATAGACTTTTATTGTCTCTGTCAGGGCCCTGGCAGGAAGTCCAGTCTAAGCTGAAGAGCGTTCAATGAAGAGGCGATTTGCAGAGGTGTGGACAGGGCTGAGATAACCAGCAGGGGGTAGTGAAGCACCTCGGGGACTAGCAATTAGAGAAGCTGTTACCACCCCAGGACCAAAGGGGCAGAGGAGGGAATACGCTGGCCCCCATTCTTTGATTTTTCACTGGTGCCTTCCATTGCCCCTGTCTTAGCCCAGATCCAGGGGCCCAGAGAACCTGGTACATGGGTCGTAAAGGCCAGCTGCTGGGAGCCTGGAGACGGGATAGGGTGGGTGATTAGCTCTCTGGATTTTTTTTTTTATTTCCTTCTTAGAAAAATTCAAGGTTCTATCATTGAGAATATGTTCAGAGTTTGGGTTACAGGCACAGAGGGAAGAGTCTGCAGTTCCTTCCTAGAGAGCAGCAAATTAAACCTCAGCGCCGAGACAGCACTGGAACCCAGGGAAGGGTTGCCCTTGGGCGACCGTCGTCTGCCACCTAACACCCTCTGTGGTGGAGGGAAGGAGGGGGAATTTAAGCAAAACAAGAGATGAAAACCAATGGAAACTGCTGATAATGTATTTCGAGATTCATAGTCAACAGGAAAATTCTTTCAACTAAAGAATTTTGTTAACACAGAATTTTTAAGTTAACACACAAGCTTAGGTTTCTGCGGCCTGGACTCTACTTGTGCTTCGGGAATATAGAGAATGAAGGCAGCCCAACTTCGCTGGAAACAGGGCCCCACTCTAACCAAAAAGTTCCCTTTTAAGTTCTTCTGTTGTTTTTCTTCAAAATATGTTTGAATTTAAAGAACACACTTGGATTTCCTTAACATAGAAATGTTTGTTTTTCCCACCAAAAGTAGGGTTTTTAAGGAAATGGAATACTTGGTTGTTAAGAATGCAAATGGAAAATTTTAGGTTATGCTTCTGAATTTAAGAAATTAAGAAAAACAGTGGCATGTTTTTCAGGAAGTCCGAGTTCCTAGAGCAGGTGGAAAAAGTTAGGACCATGACCAAGCTCTCTAACGTTTGAGGCCTGGCCCTCCACTCGCAGCTTGCCTCTGTTTAGGAGTCAGGGTCACAATTAAGGGGGGAAACAGTCTCTGAGAGCAAATTCCTGTCAGAACTCACAGAGCTGTGTGGCTGTTCTTTTCAAACTTCCTAGACCTAGGCATAAACCTGATTGCATTTCATGAATGAGGTGCAGTTAAAATGCAACCTGAGCAGAGGAGAAATGTTCCAACGCAGTGACTGTCAGAGTCCTGGAGACCCTTTCGGGACATGTGCAAGATCAAAACGATCTGAAAAATAGGGAGGCGTTATTTGCCCCTTTGGTCTGATACAAGCTCATACAAGTGTGCTGTTGAGTTTTCCAGAGGCGACAGGAAGTGTGATATTGCCACAGAGTGCACAATGCAGCAGATGGGAAAATCTGACCGTCTTCCATTCAGCCAGCCATCGAAGAGATTTGCAAAAATATAAAGCAGTGCGACCCTCCTCAGCAAATCATTGTTTTGGAAAAACAGTACTTTTGCAGAAAATATATTAACATGGAATGGGTTTATTGTTATTTTTAAGTAAGAAGTATTTTCAAAAGTTCTTTACTGTCTAATATGGTAAAAATTGTTGGAAATAATCTATGTTTTGCTATGAAACCGGATCTCCAGAAAAGGCACAGGCTCCTCATTTGTAGCATTTGCCAGTTTCCATGGTGTCTATACTCCCTCTGTTGCCAGTTTCAAGCTTCCAATGGCTTGGCAGTGGGCTTGAAAATTTATTTAATTCTTGGGGGCTGGTACGACTGACTCCAGCACACCACTGGATAACCTACACACATGAAAACTTTTGGGGGTTTTAAATAATTTTTTAAGTGTATTAAGGTGTTCTGAGCTAAAAAATCTTTGAGAACCCTCTTCTTACGTGAGATTTTCCAACTGTATCACCTTCAAGAAGACAAAGAATCTGGTCATAATTGTAAAGCATAAAAGGGCCTTGGCCTGGCAGTTCAGTTGGTTGAAGCATCGTCCAGTACACCAAAAGGTCATGGGTTCAATTCCCAGTCAGGACACATACCTAGGCTGCGGTTTTGATCCCCAGCTGGGGTGCTTATGAGAAGCAACTGATTGATGTTTCTCTCTTACATCGATATTTCTCTCTCTCAAAGCAGTAAACATATCCTTGGGTGACAGTTCCAAAAACTAAAAATATAAAGCACACAAGGAACCAACAGTTAAGTCACAGCTGCAGGCGCCACCTTGGGTTTCTCTCAGCCACAGTAGAGGGTTAGTGTCTTGGAGCAATAGAAACTGATTCAAGGCAGCGGGTCCGCTGTGGCCTAGAGCTTGGAAAGCTCTGTGTGAGGCCTGCTTCCATCCAGCTGCTCTGAACGCCCACAGTGCCACCACTACAGCATGGACATCAAGCTCCACACGGACTGCTGTGACAGCAAGCTGCTCTCCTGGAAACAGAAAACCAGAGGTCAGGTTCAGCAACATCTTGGAATGCAGATAACACAGTACATTTCTACCCAGCTGAATGTGTGTTCAGCCCTTCAGGATATGACTCAAAAGGCCCAAGGAGATAAGCTTTGAAAGCTGTATTTATAGTAGCTTGAAGACACTGGGTGGTGGCAGAGCCTGTCTGGCTGTTTTGGCCTTTTAATAACCACAAAATTGGGCCATTTTAGTGTGCTGTTGTGTGACCCATTTGGGCGAATGAGCACGTGAGCGAAGGTGGGGTTGCCAATACTCGGACGACGCGTTTAAGGGCAGGTCCTCAACTGCTTTTTGTGTGTTTTGGTGGTTGTGTTTCTTACCCTGATATACCTAATCACTCTTGAAACTGACCAACATGATGTCAAAAAAATAATTTGTGTTAATGTGTCCCTGTTCTGCAGGAGCTAGCCAGTTTTGGGATTTAATAATGGTATATAATACTTAGTTAAGAAGCATGGAATTTTCCCTGGCTGGTGTGGCTTAATGGTTTGATTGCCAGCCTGTGAACCAAAGGTCGCCAGTTCAATTCCGGGTCAGGGCACATTCCCAGGTTGCAAGTTCAACCCCAGTCCCTGGTCAGGGTGCTTTTGAGAGGCAACAGATGGATGTTTTTCTTGCACATGAGTGTTTCTATCCCTCTCTTTCTCCCTCCCTTCCCCTCTCTCTAAAAATAAATAAATAAAAATTTTTAAAGCATAGAATTTGAACACCTCATATTTTAAAGTTTTGTCAACTCTGCCTTGTTAGAAGGAAGTATTAGAAACTTTGTAAGTTACCTCTCGTCTTTGGCTGCACACAGGGTCACTGAAGGGCTTCCGAACAATGCCAGAGCCCAGTCCCCCTTCTGAACAACAGGATGGGAGTCTTGGGGGGCGGGGCCTGAGCACATTGTTTCCAAGCTCCTCAGGAGATGTGTACCCCAGAGTTGATACCTACCACTGCTCTAAGAGGGCTTCTCAAATCCAACATGCCTTCGTATTATCTGGGGATCTCGTTCAACTGCAGACTGATGCCGAAGGTCTGGGGTGGGGTCTCCATGTCTAGCAAATCCCCAGATGATGTTGACCTTATGGTTCGTTCCTTGGGTCACACTCTGGGCCCTCAGATATGACCCTGAAGCAAAACTTGACTGGAAGTCCAAGCACTGAGGAAATTCAAGTCTCATATCCTTAAACTCATTTGCTGGGACAATTTTTAAAATTATGGTAAAATCAGGACAATTTTAATGTAGCAGCAGTGTAGGCACTTAATCAAACTTTGTTTTAGGTGATATATATTTTGCTGTGTATTTTCTCCCCTCTTGGGTTCTTTACTAGGCGGAAAGATAGCTTAAAAGGTTCTAATCTCATACATAAGACCATTTCAAAAGAGGCTGGGGGTTTAGCGTGGCGACTCGACTCCAGTTTGTGTAGATAGCGCCTGGCAGATAGCAGCTGTGCCTGGTTGCCAGAAAGCAGATGTGGATATGTTTCTCGTCTCTGGGTTTAGCTGGAAAATGGTGACCTCAGGGATATGCTGGGGCTGGAAGTCAGCGTCTGGAGCTTCAGTCCGGCTGGTGCTGGAATGAGCGGCTTTGGAAAGCCAATCGCTTTGGAAAATGAGTCAGCCCAGAAGTCATCCTGGGGTGTCCGTGAGTCCACTGTGCCGAGGGGAAAGATTTAGGAAGCCCTCCCTGGGACCGTGTGTAGTAGCCGCACGCACAATAAACCTGAAGTAAATTCTTCATTTCAGAAGCCCTCTTACAAGTTGATGGAAAAACTACTAAATGGTGAAAGAGGAACTAAAATGTGTGAAAAAATGTTGCATCTCAGCAATAATTAAATAGCTGCAATTTATTTTTATTTACTGTATTTTTCTATTATTATGTGTCCACATTATGTGTCAGCCACTTAGCATTTCGTGCCTCCATGTGTTGTTGTATCAAGCACAGGATAAAAGTCTTAGAAGATTCTCATTCTATACCTACATTTGACATCTTCAGGATTCTCCCCAAGTTATCTTGTAGGACCCTGGAGTCTTCTAAAACATGAAAACATAAAAATGTCATTAGCCAGACTCTGAAGCCAGAAATGTCTCTTTTTGTCCCCAACAGCTGTCAGAACATTTGATACAGTGTTTTCCTTTCTTTAAAGGTTTTACTTATTTATTTTTAGACAGAGGGGAAGGAAGGGAGTAAGAGGGGAAGAGAAACGTCAATGTGTGGTTGCCTCCCGCATGCCCCCTACTGGGTATCTGGCCTGCAACCCTGGCACGTACCTTGACTGGGAATCAAACCAGTGACCCTTTGGTTCGCAGTCCATGCTCAATCCACTGAGCCACACCAGCCAGGGTGGCACCATGTTTTTTCAACATACATAACCAGAGCTGGACTGTTTCCTCTAACAGACTTTATACTTATATCAAAAGGGCTGCTCAGTTATTTTCTTCTGGAATGCGTACTTTTTCATCAAGTAGCAAATATTATTGGTTAAAAACAAAACTTTCCTGTGACTGATTTTATCCCATAATTATGTTATTCTTATCTTTAAAGTTAATTTATGTCTGTAACCCATATATTATTTAGTATTTAAATAATCTGATTCTTTCATAAGCTCTTTTTAAAAAAATACTGGAGTTTCATTTCTTTAATTTCTGCCTTCCTTGACCCATATTGTCAGGCCCTTAATTTAACTAACTCCACTTTTTAAATCATAATCAAAGTGAATGATCCAACTGGGGAGAATGAGTCAGGTACCCATGGCCCGTTATTTCTGTTCAATGAAAGCACGTGAGTACTTGATAGAACCACAAAGTAGTGACCACACTGAGTGTTTCTTACAATGGAATACATGAAACTATTTGAGCTGCTTATTAGAATGCAGATTGCTGGGCCCCATCACATGCCTACAGTTAGTCTCTGTGACCGCACCTGGACCACCCACATTTTAAACAAGAGGCACGGGTCGTTCTTATAGACACCAAACTTGGAGAGCCATAGAAGTAGTGTTTCAAAGGGCCTCTGACCTAGTATATTTAATGGTCAGCAAGCAGGAAACCACATTTTATTAAAGATGCTATATTTTTCCAGAATTATCCTATAGATTATCATCTCTCTGCAACGTTATTAGATATCTCTCCTAGATATTGGCCCTAAATATCAGACTGTATCCACTGAAAGGTTTAGCCTTGCAAATAGGTATCTCTCACTTTGCCTTGTGTGTATAGAAATGGGTACCTTATTTTCTAGAAATGCAACTCAGTACTCTATATTCATGTAGGATTTTAATAGGTTACACACATACAGTTCAAGTTTCAAAACAATGAAAGGATGTACAATGAAAATTTCCCCTCACTCCCCCGCTGTCTCCTCAGAGGCAGTCTTAGTTAACGGCTTTTTTATGGTGTAGGCTGTTTTTTTTTAATGACCTAAAAATTTATTATCACTTACAGGAAGCAAAAGGAGAGCATAGGAAAGGCCCTTTTGTTTTTTAATTGTATCTTTGACTGTTAAAAACTCCAGTTGACATAGAGATATCAGTCAGGTATTACTACACAACAAAACACACAAGACCCCAGAAGAGTATAAAATAAGCATGAACTGCTCACACTCTGGGGTTCTGCTGGCCTACCCGGGAATCTGTTCACTTCAGGAAGGCCTCAGCTGGGATGCCTGGGGTGACAGCTTCGCTCTGTAGGTCCCCCGGGATGTCGAGGTCTAGGAGTGGAGGTGGCTTATCCTTTTTACATTCACATTCTATTGGCCAAAGCAAGACCCAAGGCCATCCCAGGTTCAAGGGGATGGAGAAATAGACGCTGCCTCTTTAGTGAAAGGAATTTCAAAGTCACATGGCAAAGGCATGGCCACAGGGAGTGAAGAGGCAAGGACATCATTGAAATCTGAACATAATGTCTGAAAACATCATAACAATGATCCTTAAAGGAATAGCTTAGCATTTAGGCATTGCACTTGTAGAACACATGGCCATGATTTCCAAAGGTCTTTTAGTTGTTTAAATAGTTTTTAATGTCAACAGAAAGATTATAGAAACCTCGCAAGGCCTGGGTCCTAGACGCAGCTCGGGCAGCACAAGCCTCCCCGCTGTCACACGGGCAGGACAGGAAGATGAGAACGGGCCCCAGGGCAATATCTGAGGAAACGTGAAATACAAAGCTTCAAGCCCTACCAAAGGAGAATGGCTTTTTAATGAAAGATTTGCTCTTACGCCTTATCTGACTTCCCCTGCCAAGGGCCCTGAGGCACTAACAAGCCACTTGGGGAAAAGCACTGTGATCAGGTGTGGCTTTCACCCGTCACTGTCAACATGAATTTCTTTTTTGAGATTCAGTGTTTCATTACTGATTCAAATCTGTAGATTTTTAAAATAAAAGCAGTCATGTTCACAAAGTGACCTTTAAGAAAAGCTTATAAAACAAATGTCAGGGGTGATACTGGTTTCTGTTTCCTATTAAACTTCATTTCAATTGCTGTTTTGCTCATTTCAACAGATAAACTTTGTTTCTTGAGGTAACACTGCCTCAGATCCTATCAGTAGCCTCATCCAGATGTTTTTTTCACGTAGAACTTTCCTGTACTTTTATACGCCTGTGAAGTTATTTAGACATTCAGCATTTCTTGACCCAAACGCATGCAGCCCCGCTGACTGGGGTGAAGTAACTAGAACATCTAAGAACTCTGAAGGAGGAGAGGGTAGGACGCTGACACAGTAATCGGGTCATCATAGTTCAGTGACTCTGGAGATAAACTGAACAGATTGAAAGCTGTTCTACGGATGTGGAGGTGAGATTTGGATCTACACCAGCACTGATGGAACAGATACATCCTGTGCACTGTAAATGTCGTCCCCTAACACCAGACTGGGGCAATCAGCACGCTCCGCATCCTTAGATACAAACCAAGTTTAAACAGCATTATCTGGGTGAGAGCGTGGTGTAACGTTTCTCCTCTCCGCTTTGTCCTTTCCTTTAGTACGTGCCACCGGTGACCCTGGACATGGTTTAGGACCCATCGCTGGCGGCCCTCTGAGCTCAGCCAGAGGAAGTCAGAGGGATTCCCAGTGGAAGGGGCCGGACAGGGCATGAAGCAGCGGAAACGCCCTTGCGTTGCTGGTGGCCTGTGTCTGTAAAATGGCACAGCATCTTTGGGGAAACGTTTGCCATTTGTTCCCATAAAAGTAAACATATGCTCACCTTACACGTCCTTGCAATTCTACTCCTAGGTATTTACTCAAGAAATATACTACGCACAAATGTACTACGCACAAAGATTTATTGAAGAATGTTTATAATAGTTTGTATTCCTACCAGCCTTCAAACTGGACACAGCCCAAATGTCTATCAATAGATGAGTGGATAAACAGACTTCCAGTGGAGATGAAGGCGCCCGGGAACATGGCTCATGGCTCGCCTTCTCACACAACCACAGCAAAAACTACAACTAGACTACAAATGACTATTGCCCAGAATTGTCAGAAATCGAGCTGTATGGAAGTTTGACAAGCAAGGAATTAAAGAAGCCACATTCAGCCTTGGCTGGTGTGGCTCAGTGGATTAAGTGCCAGCCTGAGAATCAAAGGATCACTGGTTCAATTCCCAGTCAGGGCACATCCCTGGGTTGCCAGCCAGGTCCCCAGTGGGGGTCACATGAGAGGCAACCTCACATTGATGTTTCCCTCTTCTTTCTGCCTCCCTTCTCTCTAAAAATGAATAAATAAAATCTTTTTTAAAAAGTCACATTCACTCAGAGGGGAAGAAGGGGAAGAAATCCAGAGATACAGAAAAGCAGAGATGTGGAGATATGAAACAGGGGGTCCCATACCCACACTTGGTAGATAAAAAATTGGGAGGGATATCTCAGGAGCCAGGGATCCCAGCACCACACCAGGTCTGCCAGCCCAGGGCTTCAGCACCAGGAAGGTAAATCCCTGTAATTTCTGGCTGTAAAAACCAGTGATAGTTGGGGAGGTGGAAAAAAACTGCAGGATCTCAGGTATTCCTCTTAAAGGGCCCAGAACAGACTTAGGACTTACACAGACTCAGTTCCTCTGGGCTCTAGCACCAGGGCAGCAGCTTGAAGGGCACTAGTGGCACACCGGGAGAAACTGAAGTGTCGGGGGTGAGTGCCAGTGGACATTTCCCCCCAAGACAAAATTCCAGAGGGTCGGTAACAGCCATCGTCCCTTTTATGAGCCCTCCCCCACACATAGCCACAGAGCAGCAACCCCCCATATCTGAGACTACATCCACCTGGTTCATATGGGGTGCCCTGCCCAGGCAACTACCTAAGGCTCCGCCCCATACAACATGCAGGTGCACTTTCCTACATTAGGCCACACTACTAAGACAGAGGGTCAAAGCAGCTCTACCTAACGCACAGAAACAAACACAGGAGACCCTCCAAAATGAGGAGACAAAGAAACACAGCCCAAATGAAAGAACAGAACAAAACTCAGAAAAAGAGCTAAATGAAATGAAGATAAGGATGTATTAGATACAGATATAGAGTTCAAAACACTGGTTATCAGGATGCTCAAGGAATTCATTGGCTATTTCAACAGCATAAAAAAGACCCAAGCAGAAATAAAGATTATACTAAGTGAAATAATAAAGAAAAATTACAGGGAATCAACAGTGGAGTGGATGAAGTGGAGAATAAAAATCAATGATTTGGATCACAAGAAAAAAAATTTAGAACAACAAGAAGAAAAAAATTTTTTTAATGAGGATAGGGTAAGGAACCTCTGGGACAGCTTCAAATATAACAACATTTGAACAGTAGGGGTACCCAGAGAAGAAGAGAAAGAGAAAGAAATTGAAAACTTATTTGAAGAAATAATGAAAGAAAACTCCCCTAAATTTGGTCAAGGAAGTAGACATGCAAGTGCAGGAAGCACAGAGAGTCCCAAACAAGATGGACCCAAAGAGGACCGCACCAAGACACACCATACTTAAAATGCCAAAGGTTAAAGATAAATAGAGAATTTTGAAAGTAGCAAGAGAAAAACAGAAAGTTACCTACAAAGGAGTGCCCTTAAGACTCTCAGCTGATTTCTCAAAAGAAACTTTGCAGACAAGAAGGGAGTAGCAAGAAATCTTCAAAGTAATGGAAAACAAGGACCTGCAACCTAGATTACTCTATCCAGCAAAGCTATCATTTAAAATGGAAGTGCAGATAAAGTGCTTCCCAGACAAGGTAGAACTAGAGGAGTTCGTCATCACCAAGCCATTATTATATGAAATGTTAAAGAGACTTACTTAAGAAAAAGATCAAAACTATGAACATTAAAATGGCAATAAATTCACAATTATCAACAATTGAACCTAAGAAACAAACTGAGCAAACAAGCAGAACAGGAACAGAATCATAGACATGGAGATCATTTGGGGGGCTGTCAGTTGGGAGCAGGAAGAGGGAGAATGGGGAGAAAGTTGCAGGGATTAAGAAGCACAAATTGGTGGGTATGAAATAGACAGGGGACGTTAAGACCAGTATAGAAATGTAGTAGCCAGAGAACTTATATGTACGACCCATGGACATGGCCTAAGGTGGGGAGGGATTACTGGAGGGAATGGGGGTACTGGGGTGAGGGTGGCAAAGGGGGAAAAATTGGGACAACTGTAATAACATAATCAATAAAATACATTAAAAATAGGTGAATGTATAAATAAATTGTGATGTATCCATACAATAGAATACTACTTGGCAAAAAAAAAGGAACAAATTAAAAGGAACAACACAGATGAACCTCAGACATAGTATAGTGAGTGGAACACAAAAGAGTACCTATTGTATGATTCCATTTATATGGAATTTTAGAAAATGTAAACTCATCTCTATTGGTAGGAAGAAAACTAGAAGTTTCCTGGAGTTGGGAGTGGAGGGGAGAATTAACCGTAAACGGTAAAGAGAGGGTTGATGCAAATACGCATTTTGACTGTGGTAGTTGTTACATAGATGTACACGTTGGTCAAAATGCAATGACCTGTACTCTCAGCATGAACCCCATGGAGACTCTGCCTGCTCTGCTGGTGGCTGTGGCTGCCACACTTAACACAGGTGCATTCTATTGTACATACATTATTTCTCAACTACATGGCTGTTCTCAAGAAAGACTTGATATCACTAACTGTTAGGAAAATTCAAACCCAAATTACAGTGAGATGTTACTTCACAACCATTAGAATAGCTATTATCAAAAAAGCAGAACATAACAAATGTTATATAAAATAAAATAAAAAATACAAGGATGTGGAGAATTTGAAACTCACATGCACTGTTGCTGGGAATGTACAGCGGCTATGGGAACCAGTGTGAGAGTCCTCAAAAAAGTAAACTAGAATTACTGTGTGATCAGTCATTCCACCCATAGGTGAAATTTAAATTCCCCCCAAAATTGAAAGCAGGGACTCAGTTATTTGTAATTGATGTTCATAGCAGCATTTTTCACAATAACCAGAAGATAGACACAACCAAATGTCCATCAGTGGATGAGTGGATAAACACAATGTGGCATATACATACAATTGGATGTTATTCAGCCTAAAAAAAGGAATGAAATTCTGATACATGCTGCAATGGGGATAAACCTTGAAAATGTTATGCTAAGTGAAATGAGCCAGGCACAAAAAATAAATATATACCGCAGGATTCCACTTACATGAGGTACCTAGAGTAGCCAAATTTGAGGAGATAGAAAGTAGAACAGTGCGTGTCAGGGGCTGGGGTGGGAAGAGTGGGGAGTTACTGCTTAATGGGTACTGAGTTTCAGTTCTGCCAGATGAAAAAGTTCTGTGGATGGATGGTGGTGATGTTTGCACAGCAATGTGAATGTATTTAATACCAGTGAACTATGCATTTAAAGTGGTAAAATTTAAGTTTTGTCTATTTTACCACAAAAGGGAAAAAAGAAAGTGAGGGAGAGAAGGAGGAAGGGAGGCGGAGGGAGAAAAGGATGCCCAGACTAACTGTGTCTGTCTTGGGGCAGAACAGGGCCGATGTACCGCTGACTCTCAGACCCCACTGCCCGTCCTCAAGACCACACACAGATTTCTCGTTCAACAAGCAGCTCTCACTTTGTGAGCCATTCACTCTGCCGGGCAGTTGAGGGGGACTTATCGGAAAGGCATCTGAACGGTGAACTGGGGCTCTGCAGAGGGAAGTGGAGGAAAGGCAGAGCACGAGCAGAGGTGCAGAGGTGGGAATGTGCCCATGGTGCTCCAATAGCCTGATGCTGTGAGAACAAAGTGCACGTGAGGAGCAAAGTCAGGAGATAAAGCTGGAAAATTAGGGGGGCGGTGTCATCCCATGAAGGAAAGTCACCGGCTCATTCCCAGTCAGGGCACATGCCTGGGTTGCAGGTTCCATCCCCGGTCAGGGCAGCCAATGTTTTTCTCCTTCTCTTTCTCCCTACCATCCCCTCCCTCTAAAGTCAAAAATATAAATAAAACTTTTTAAAAAAACAGTAAAGAAAAGTAGGGTGGGGACAGATAAAGAGGGAGCTTGAGGATCATACTGAGAGTCCTTTGATTTTATCTTGCGGGCAGCAGTGACCCTGTCAGTGACTGCAGGCAGGGTGTTGATTTGATGGGATTGGAGCTGTAGAAGGGGGGGGGGGGAGACGTGGCTGGAGGTCGGAGGTGAGCATCGGGAATTCCCTGCTCCTCCAGAGCTGCCCCAGCCAATCTGACCAGCAGTTCTTGGTTTCTCCCAGTCAGTCCACAAGCATTTTACACTTCTATCCCACTTTGAGAAACATTAAAATCTTACACCCTTTTAACATGTCAGAAATTTCAAAATCAGTTACCTTTTACTAAAAACAAGTCAACACATTCTTAATGAGGAGTATTTTTTCCAGCCCCGCCCTGTTAGGTCCCTGCTGTGCTGTCTCCTTCTTCCTCCTCTCCCCCTCCCTAATCAGCTGGGATTGTTTTTCTGTGACAAACGTAAGAAGTTCCACACATAAAGGGCCACGAGGGACCCTTAATTTTTATTTTATTTTTTACTTTTTTATTGTTGTTCAAGTACAGTTTTCTCCATTTTCCCTCCACCACTCTCCCCTACCCCAGCCATCCCTACTCTTGATCCTACCTGCCTTTGGTTTTGTCCATGTGTCCTGTATAGTTGTTCCTGAAAACCCCTCCCTCTTTTCCCCCTTTATCCCCTCCCTCTGCTTACTGTCAGTTTGTTATTAATTTCACTGTCTCTGGTTCTATTTTGCATGCTAATCTGTTTTCTTGATTAGGTTCCCCTTATAGGTGAGGTCATATGGTATTTATTTGTCTTTCAGCACCTGACTTATTTCACTTAGCATAATGCTCTCCAGTTTCATCCATGCTGTTGGGGAGGGTAGGAGCTCCTTCTTTCTTTCTGCTGCATAGTATTCCATTGTGTAAATGTACCATAGTTTTTTTATCCACTCACTTACTGGTGGGCGCTTAGGTTGCTTCCAGCACTTGGCTATTGTAAATTGTGCTGCTATGCACATTGGGGTGCATAGGTTCTTTTGGATTGGTGTTTCAGGGTTCTTAGGGTATAATCCCAGCATGAGGGAGGCATTAAACAAGTCTTATTTGGACTAGAAGTTCCTTGGGTTCTCAGAGCCTTCTCAGGCCCCAGCAGGCCCCCATGCTAGGAATGACTTCCCTTCAATTCCTCCTGGACATGAGAGGTGTCTGCATGAGGAAACATACCTGACAAGCTGAGTTCCATCTGCTCTAAAAATAGCTCTGCCCTTAGACGGAGGCATAGGTGGAAACACTGCGCTTTCTCACACAATCAAGTTTAAAGACAACAAAGTTTTAGTGATAAAAAACGCAGCCAAAACACAGAAAATTGAACTATATGGAAGTCTGACAACAAGGAACCCTTCAGCCAGACCAGGGTACCAGAAGGAGAAGAGGAAGAGCAACAAATGGAAAAGTTATTTGAACAAATAATAAAGGAGAACTTCCCTAATCTGGCAAAGGAAATAAACTTCCAGGAAGTCCAGGATGCTCGGAGTCCCAAAGAAGTTGGACCCAAGGAGGAACACACCAAGGCACATCATAATTACATTAGCCAAGATTAAAATGAAGGAGAGAATCCTGGAAGCAGCAAGAGAGAAGGAGGCAGTTACCTACAAAGGAGTCCCCATCACGCTGTCAGCTGATTTCTCCAAAGAGACCTTACAGGAAAGAAGGGGCTGGAAAGAAGTATTCCAAGTCATGAAAGATGAGGACCTACAACCAAGATTGCTCTATCCAGCAAAGCTTTCATTTACAATGGAAGGGCAGATAAAGTGCTTCTCAGATAAGGTCAAGTTAAAGGAGTTCATCATGACCAAGCCCTTATTATATGAAATGTTAAAGGGACTTATCTAAGAAAAAGAAAATCAAAACTATGAACAGTAAAATGACAACAAAATTATAACTATTAAGCACCACACCTAAAACAAAAACAAAAAACTAAGCAAACAACTAGAACAGGAACAGAACCACAGAAATGGAGATCACATGGAGGGTTATCAACAGGGGAGTGGGAGGCGGAGAGGGGGAAAAGGTAGGGAGAATAAGTAGCATAGATTATAGGTAGAAAATAGACATTGGGAGGGTAAGTATAGTATGGGAAATGTAGAAGCTAAAGAACTTACAAGTATGACACATGGACGTGAACTAAAGGTGGGGAATGTGGGTGGGAGAGGGTGTACAGGGTGGAAGGGAGTGAAGGGGGGAAATGGGACCAGTGTAATAGCATAATTAATAAAAAATATTTTTGAAAAGAAAGATAGTTCTGCCTCTGTTCTCATTGCATTGTTTCCCTAGCGTGCCTGCTCATGAGAATCACCTGGCAGCTTGTGAAACACAGAGCTCCCCGGGCCTTTCTCTGGCGATGCTCATCAGGAATTCCGGAGCTGGCATCTGTGTGCTTAGCAAGTGCACCAGGTGATTCTCATACCAGGCAAGTCTGAAAAACCCTGTGAAGACTCTGCTTGCTCTGCTGGTAGCTGTGGCTGCCACCCTAAGAGAGCGAAGAAGCTCCCAGCACAGCAGATGACCAGTCTCCGTCAGGGATATTGATTACAGTATTCAGTCAGCTGCTCATCCCAACACGGGACAAGCAGGCCCATAGTGGCTTCCGCAGTACCGACAGGAGTGGACACAAACAGTTCTCACCCAGGGAGCCTCCTCTTGCCCAACTTCCCCAAGGGGACTGGACAACTGGCAGCTCAGCGACCAGAGCCACAAGGGCTCCGATCTTCACCCAGGATCCAGTGGACACCTGAAGACCAAGATCCAAAGAGCCAACAGAAGGAAAGTCTGCCTGGTAAGGTTTGCTCAGCCTTTCTTGTAAAGTGAACTAGAGGGTTTTAGGCCATTTTGCTGAACGCTAAGAGATACCTGGATACAGTGGACTTGGCTGTGCTTTAAAACTGTTCAATTCTGGGGCCTGGGAGAATTCAAAGCAAAATCCTTGTTTGTCCCTAAGTATGGGACTGAATTGTTGGAATATAGAGAGAGGGAAGGAGGCCAGGGGAATTTTACTGTGCGGTAACAAGCTCAGTAGCTGCCCACCGTGTGCCGGGGGATGTGTTTATTTGCTCCAACAACAAAACATACCTGGAAAAGCAGGTGCAGCTGGAGTCGCCACCTGATTACAACAATGTACGGTCATTTCCTGAGTTCCATCTGCTTTCTGCACAGCCAAAGTAGGTACATTCAGTGGGAACGTTATGGAAATTACCATCATTCAACAAGCACATGCCCAGGAAAAAAAGTGTGTAGTAGGAAAAGCATCTTTTAATGAACACCTCATTTTTATGCAATGTTGGAGAAAAAGTCTTGTTTCAAGAACATGAATGTTTACCTAATTGGAGCTTCCTCTGCTACATCAGTGTAGATTTTTTCCAGAGGCAGATCCTGAGACAGGATATGAGTACAGATGGTTTATCTGGGAAGTCCAGGGAAATGATACAGACTGGGACAGCAGCCACCAAGGCTGCTTGGTTACACTTTTAACCGAGTGACTGACCACGGAGGGCAACTGGAGCTTGAGCCGGCAGGTGGGGGGACTCGGGGAGACTGTGTAAATGGTACCCCTGCAGGGGCAAAGGGGCCGATGGATTTCTACACCGACATCTGAGGGTTATTGGTGGAGTGTTGCTCCCAGGATGGGGGCGCTTACTTCCCTGACACTTTTGGACCTCTGAGCAGGACCATGTTCAGGAAAGTGGCCTCTGGTTTCAGAAAAAAACCTTCATGCCGATGTGGACAGTTAGGTGTCAGCCAGAGGAGGATAAGTCAGTCAGGGCCAAGGAAGTGTGAACAGGGCACCAATGGCGTCTGTTGCATTTTATTAACCCCATGTGCACTTCAGCCCTCCTGAAAGTTTTCCACACAGAACACCATTTAATCCTTGCTTCGTGGTCAAGCAGCATCACTAAGAGCACAAGTTACTTTAACCTTCTCTATTATAACTGCTATGGAGGTGGCAGAAGGATGTGCTGTCAACAACAGGGCTGTCAGCCTCTCGAGAATTCTGAGCTCTTCGGTCTGTTTTTCAGTTCTGCCACCTCTTCCTCTGTTGCCTGTGGTTGTGAGTAGTGTGCCCTCCCCCAACGCCTACTTTCCCTTTCGCCAGTGGACTGTAGACTTCCAACAGCAGGTAAGCAAATAGACAATCAAGTTTGTTGGAACTGTGGACAAAAAAAGATGAAAAGACGGCAGTACCACCCAGAGCTCTCCTGTGGGCATTCTGAAAAGTTTTTTCGTCATCTGGCTCCTCAGAAGCCATTTCTGCCTCTTTGAAACTTGGCTGTTCCATGTGTAGAAGAGGTGACGAGAATCGGGTCTGCACAGGTTTGTGAGAAGAAACGAGGATGAAGACCTGGGAAGGGAGGGAACATTGAAAGAGGGAGAAAGTCAGGAGGAAAGAGAAACACTGAGGAAAGGCCAGGATGGGGGAGCCTGCCTGCCTGCACTTGGCTCCTGCCTGCACTTGGCTCCTGCCCGTCAGGAAACCCGCCCACACGGGCCGGTCCTGGAATTCCCCGCAGTGCTCTCAAAGCTTCCCTGGGCCTCCACCACCTGCACTCCGGACCCTGACTATTCAGGTCGTATGATCTTTCCCAGGGCCTCATTTTGGCTCCAGGCCACAGCTTTCATCAAGGGCCCAGCCCCAAGTGTTAGTGACCCAATGCAGGTGTTGCTCTCCTGGTCTTTACTTTTGTCATTTCTCCTGGAAATCCTCCCCTCACTACACCTTAGAATGCTTGCCACCTTCCTTAGTGGAATTACCCTGTCAACACGTCCTCAGGCCTCACCTCAGTCGAGCCCGGCCTCTGCCTCGTTAGGCTTGGCAAGGGTGGGCACTGGCTCAGGGGTGAATTCACCCCTGGAGGGACAGCTGCAAGAGCGGGGCTTGCGGAGAACTCCAAGAACCAAGCTGGGGCTGAAAACAGTAATTACGCCTTTTCTCCCAATGCATTAAAGCAACTGCAGTGCGGGAATTCAGGGCGGACGGATTCCTGGGTGGGAATTAGCAAGGCCAGGGCCCTAGGGGGACCAGTGTGAAGAAACAGAGGGGTCAATGAGAACAAAGTCCAAGCAAGTTAGAGAAGGAAAAAAAGCAGGGGAGGGTTGAAAGGTTGGGATGATGGACTGGAGACAAGGGACGCAGGGTCAAAGAAAAGCTTCGATGGGGAAGCAGGAAAGGAAAAAGTGAAATACCTGAAAGTGTGAACAAAGGAGGCAAGAGTCAGAGTCCTGAGTTTCCCAGGCAGAGCCATTTGAGGATTTGGCGAGGTGGCCCTGTGAGCACAGGAGGGGGTCACTAAAGGGGAGCTGAGGCAAAAGACCTGCGGCCCATGAGGCTCAGTTAGTGGCGGGTACTCGGGCAGCTGCATGGGGTAGTAGATAAACATTTTTCTTTTCTTCTTTTTTGGTAAAGATTTTATTTACTTTTTAGAGAAAGGGGAAGGGAGGGAGAAACATTGATCGGTTGACTCTTTCACACCCCCAACCAGGCACCTGGCCCACAGTCCAGGCCTGTGCCTGACTAGGAATCAAACCAGTGACCTTTTGGCTCACAGGCTGGCGCTCAACCCACAGAGCCACACCAGCCAAGATGTGGCTAAACATTCTTCCCACCCACAGGAACCACAGTTTCCATTTCATTTTTATCCTGACTAGTCCTGTGTCTTTAGGCAAGTCCATGGAGCCTTGGATTTCTCATTGATAAAATGGGGATCATAATACCTGCACTCACCACACTGTTTTACAGATTTAAACGGGAAGATGTCTGTAAAACACATCACTGGCAGGCATTAAGATACAAGTATGTTATAGGTACTGTTAGTGCCCAATAGAAAAAGAAAGACCAGATGAAACTTTCTGAAAGGCTATCTAAGAAAATCATGATACACACTTTTGGTCACCAGCCCGACATCCATTCTTCTTTTTTCTTTTCCTAACAGTTCTCTGAATTTTATCAAGATTTTATCTTTTCTGTGAAGTTATGTACATCCTATAGAGACTGTGTGTTTCAAGACAGGCTGGTTCCACCTCCAGAGCCAGGAGTAGGCCTGACATCTGTAAATATCACCCAGTCCCCTGGATCCGGTGGTGATTTTAGGGTGTGGTACGAGGCCTGATTCAGGCCAATGATCTACAAGGGGAGGGACCCTAGAAACTTCTGGGAAAGAACTTTCCTGGATTTAAAAAAGGAAGAGGTGTCCTCATTTCCTCCAGATATTGCATTATGTGGATGTAAACATTCTCTTTTCATCTTTTAAAGACTGAATCCAGCTTCGGTCACATTTGTCTTCAGGCCTCATAGCTCCAAATAAGCAGAAAGGATGTCTATATCTTGGTCCCACAGACCCAAGGGCAGAGACAGGAGCTGTGTTGAATGACTACATAGGCAAGTGTCTTCATTCATTTCAAGTAAAGAGAGAGGGTAAAAGTTGTGGGCCACTGTGGATTCAGCTTCCTGAGTGTCTAGAAGGAGCACCCTCATCACACCCTCACCCTCTCCAGGCTGCTGTCTGCAGCAGCCACCCGCAACAGGAGTGGTATTAAGGAATCTCCACCAGATGGCCAGTGCTCAGCTCCTCCCAGAGTCCTGCCCCATACACTTACGAGACAGAGAGAGAGTAGCCACCTCAGCCATTGTCTCAGGCAGAGTCCTCTTCTCCTGGGAGGTTTGATGCTCAAGACTGCCTGTGACGGCGGTGGCAGGCATGCTGGCTGCTGGTCGGGCGGTGTTCGCCCGGTCCCTCCCTTGGCCTGTAAACAAAACTGCACCTGTTCTCCAAGCAGCTAGCCCACCTTCCTATTCTCAGCAGAAGCTACCCCAGAATTGCTTTTTCAAAGCCATTTTTTAAAAATGACATTTTAAAACTATACTTTCCAGTTTTAAAAAAAGTGAAAAGTAAAAATTTGAGCAAATAGAACAATTCTCAGGTTACATGCTTTTATGTTTTCAGAGTACTTCTAAGTGATTTGATTTTTTTTTTTGCCACATTAATAAGAGGACTGTCCCTCTGGCCTTAGAACCAGAGACCACACAGTATGCAAACGTGTACATGTGTGTGCGTGTGGAGTGCGTGAACTCCACTAAAGTGGAGTGCTGTCTGCCTGGGGGTCTCCATGAAGGCCCATCATTAGGTTGAGGTGACTGGAGAATGACCTAGAGGTCAGGGGCATGTCGCTCCAGTTCAAAGTTCAGAGTCAGATCAAGAACCACCCACTAAAGAATGTAATTGATTTAATCTTCCTTCCTGCTTCCACTAAGACTTAGTAAAACTGCTTGAATGGAAGGGAGGAAAGAAGGGGAGAAGAAAGAGAGGGGGAGGGAAGAAGAGGCAGAGGATAGCAACTCTTGATAGATGAGACTGTGAACACGGGTTAAGACCTGGGTCTGTGGGTTTAGTTTCACCTAACGCTTCACAGGCTCCGTGGCTGCAAAACAAATGACAAAGCGTCCAAAGAACCTAAGCTCAGAACTGCTCTGTGACATCTCAAAGGCCTACACCCAACTATTGTTTAGGTATTACTGAAACTGGCCACCTGAGTTCTTACTCACTTTCCACCGATTTGTGGTCAGATAAGGACAGTGTTTCAAGCTGCACATCTGACACAGGCCAAGGGAAGACAATGCAAACAGAGAACTCTGCCAAGATTTGTTTTTAAAGCAAAGAGTTTCTACCCCACAAACTGCATGTTATTCAAAAGGTCATCCATTCAAGTCAGCTCACTTGGCTTTCTCAAAACCACTTCGCAGATGACTTAATTTAGGAAAGAATCTCGAATGTCTGGGGTCAACTTCTTTTAGGGAACATTTGCTTAACATTTGAATGAGCTGGCTTCTCTGGAGAGCGAGTGGTTTGACCCTGGCCCCTGGTCTGGCATGGACTTTCTGATTGTTCAGGGTGTCAGTCTAACCTTTGCAGCCGTCTGCAGCCATCTGTCAGCTCTCGGGTGGGGTGACAGAGCCCTGGGTCTCTATCTCCCTGCACACTCTGCCTACTGAAAGCTACTGGGGGTGCAGGCAGTGTGCAAATGCACTTTGCATCCCTCCCCCCCCGCCCAGTTGAAATGACAGGAAATGAAATTCATGGTAAAAGATTCTGGATTGCTGAATTTGCAACCACTGGCAACTAGCCAGAACCTGGGTTTGTTCATTCTGTGTATCTAGGATGAAGGAGAGATTTATGTTTACTTACTTAGTTTTCATTCTGCATGCAAAGCACCTTTCCAGAGTTGGCCTGGAGCCATCCGAGTGTTTATGGAAGGGCGGTTCTTGTGTGAGGACTGCTGTTGGGAGGGTGGGCTTTAGAAATTGCCACCTGTTCCAGTATTTAGACCTGAACAGTATCCCAAATACCACACAAATGGCCAAAATAAAAGAATGGCTCACTATCCAAGGAACGGCTTTCCCTTTCCACAGAGCAGAGCAGGATTCTCCAAACAGAGGCAGACAGGAGCATCCCAGAGCGTCACAACCTGACGGCAGGTCACTCTCAGGCTTTCGGTTTTCTAGTCTGAGAGAGCCCAGCGGGGTTTCACAAAGCTGGTCGCTGTCTTCCACAGTCAGTGTCTGACAGGGCTGGTACCTTCCACCGATAAAGAGGAGCCTTCCCCACCAGACAACTCAAAGAATTCCTCATTGTGTAACCCTGTTTTTCTTTCCTCTCTAGACACTGCATTGTTCACATTCCTAAAGAAGTGACATGCTTTTCCACTCCCACCACCAACTACTTGTGGGTGCTAATCCCAAGTTCTTCTCAATTTGTGGGTGAGCTAGGGGTTAGGAGGGCCTGACCGACAAGAACAACAGAGGGTGGGATGCCTTTGTGGCTCCTGTGCTGGGTCAGGGTGGGGCTGAGTCTGCGCTGCCACCTCTGAACCCTGGCCCACCTTTGTCTTCGCTCGCAGGTGGCCAGCACCTTGTACAGGGGGCCCTGCGGTGGCTGTGGTCACCCAGGTAAGACTCCCAGACAACTTCACTTCCGTTCTCCAACTCAGTTCTCTAAGGAAGATAAGAAATCAACAGGAAATGTAGTGGCTGCATCATTTACCTCCTGCTCCACTCTATTTGTTTGATATTTAGATTCCTATACTTGGTGACCCCTCCCTCCTCGAGGGAGGAGATCTCCAGGCTGCCATCTGGAGCAGTAGAGATCCCTTTTTTGGATGGGTCCAGAAATCCCAGGGGTACCCACTCAGTCTTAAAAGGTCAGCCCCAGTCACTGTCAGTGCAAAGTCTGGTTTTCTTCTGGGGGCTCCATTCTCCCCGGGTCTCTCTGCCCCCACCACCCCCACCAGCCGGCTGTGTGCGGCCACAGACAGGACTGGAGGAGCTCCAAGTGGGCTGCCTGCTGTGCCGGAACCAGCCCTCCACTCCCGTTCCCCAAGCAGGTTCACAGGCCTCTCCATCCGAGAACATCCCTACAATGCCTGCCTACTTGCTAAAATATTTTTAAAGGAAAAGAGTGACAAAGTCTCTTCTACAAAATGCATGATATAGAGACCAGGGTTTCCAGAAAATCTAGGGAAAGGCATGACCCTAAAACACTGACTAGAGTTATTCTTATTGTAATGGTTGTCTCACAAAAGTAAGTATTAAACCATGTGCTTGTCCAAATATAAAAACAAGTGCAGAAACTAAATATAAACAAAACTAAATTAAATAGCCTCATTAATTTAACTATGTTAATATACTACATCAAATAATGTTGAACTGAATTATCCAATTCAAGCAGTGTAATAATAGCTAACATTTCTGGAGCAAGTACTATGTTCCTGGCCAAGGTACTTTAAATGACTTTATTTATTCAACGCCCACAGCTTCAGAAGTATGATTGTTATTTCCTTATGACTGAGAAGGCAAATGGGCCCAGAGAGATTAAATAACTTCCTAAAGAGACACATCTAAGAGGTGGGAGAACCAGGCTTGGACCCAGGGAGTCTGAGCCAGGGCCTCTGCTCTTGACAAACTGTTGTGTTCTAGGTATCCACGGCCAAGGCACAAGTTCCTGTTTGAGTTCAGTGTGTCTGAACCACAGGGGGCCCTGTGATGACTCCGTTGCTTTTTTTCTCTGTTGCGACCACATCTAAGCCCTCCTTCATGCAATTTGCACTAGCATCAGTGGGCATAAGCTCATCATTTAATTTTTAAATATATTTTATTGATTATGCTATTATAGCGGTCCCAATTTTTCCCTCTTTGCCCATCTCACCCCAGTACCCCCATTCCCTCCAGCAATCCTCCCACCTTAGTTCATGTCCCAGGGTCGTACATATAAGTTCTTTGGCTTCTCCATTTCCTATACTGTTCTTAACATCCTCTGTCTATTTTGTACCTACCAATTACACTTCTTTTTTTTTTAAGCAAAACATTTTTTTATTGATTATGCTGTTACAGTTGTTCTATTCCCCCTTCATTCCCCTCCACCTTACCCCCCCATCCCCACAATTACCCCCCCTTTAGTTTATGACCATGTGTCTCAATTCCTTTAGATTCTATATTTCCCATGCTATTCTTGCCCCCCCCATCTATTTTCTATCTACTGTCTATGCTACTTATTTTCTGTACCTTCTCCCCCCTTCTCCTCCTCCCACTCCCCTGTTGCTAACCCTCCTTGAGATCTTCATTTCTATGTTTCCACTCCTGATCTAGCTGTCCTTTTAGTTTGCTTTCATTTTAGGTGTGCTTGTTAATAACTGTGAGTTTGTTGTCCTTTCACTGTTCATGTTTCTTTAACTTCTTTTTCTTAGATAAGTCCCTTTAACATTTCATATAATAAGGGCTTGGTGATGATGAACTCCTTGAATTTGATCTTATCTGAGAAGCACCTTATCTGTCCTTCCATTCTAAATGAAAGTTTTGCTGGATAGAGCAATCTTGGTTGTAGGTCTTTAGATTTCATGACTTGGAATACCTCTTTCCAGCCCCTTCTTGCCTGTAAGGTGTCTTTTTGAGAAATCTGCTGACAGTCTGATGGGGACTCCTTTGTAGGTGACTGTCCCCTTAGCTCTTGCTGCTTCTAGGATTCTCTCCTTCATTTTAATTTTGGCTAATGTAATGATGATGTGCCTTGGTGTGTTCCTTGTTGGGTCCAACTTCTTTGGTACTCTCTGAGCTTCCTGGATTTCCTGGAAGTCTATTTCCTTTGCCAGATTGGGGAAATTCTCCTTTATTATTTGTTCAAATAAGTTTTCCACTGGTGGCTGTGCCTTTCCCCCTTCTGGTACCCCTATAATTTGGATGTTGGAGCATTTAAAGATGTCCTGGAGGTTCCTAAGACTCTCCTCATTTCTTTGAATTCTTGCTTTTTGACTCTTTTCTGTTTGGCCATTATTTGCTTTCTTCTGGTCCACTCCATTGATTTGAGTCCCAGTTTCCTTTTCATTGCTATTGGTGTCCTGTGCAATTCCATTCATTTCAATTAGTTTCGCCTTCATATATTTGTCTAATTTGTCGGTATAATCAACCAGTTCTGTGAGGATCCTGATGACCAATGTTTTAAACTGTGCGTCTGAGAGTTTTGCTATTTCTTCATCGCTTAGATCTATGGGCTCTGGGGCTTTGAGATCTTGCAACATTTTTGGTCTGTTCTGGCCCTTTAAGTGTGAGAAGCGGCGCCTTGGACTCCCAGGTCGCTGGGTTGTGTCGCTGTATGTGGGGGCGTGGTCAGAGCGGGAAATGGCGACCCCCTCTGCTGTTTCTCACAGCTGGGTGAGGATTAGCGTCTTAGGTGGTTCACCTGGGCCGGGCCACTCAGAGTCGCTGGGTTATGACGCTGTATGTGGAGGTGGGGTCAGAGCGGGGAAATGGCGGCGCCCTCCACTGCCGCTTGCCGCGGGGACCCGCTGGGCCCAGTCCAACCGCCCACTCCCTCGCCTGTCCGCCCGCGCACAAATGCGCAACCACAGTCAACATGCAGCACCGCTCCCCCGCTGTCTCCCCTGCGGTCGCTTGCCTGGTGGCTCGCTCGGTCGCTCACTAGGTCCAACCCTGCGCCTGGATTCCGCGTCTGGATTCCGTACCTGAGCCGGTCTGACCAGTCCTCCTGTGCAACCCCGCTCCACCAGCCACTGGTTTCTCCCCTTACCGGTCAGGCTGAAGAATTTGTTGTTAACGGACTTCCGAAAAGTTCAATTTTCCGTGTTCTGGCTGTGTTTTCTGTTGCTAATATTTAGTTTTCTCTAATCTTGGTTGTGTGAGAAGGCACAGCACATCCACCTATGCCTCCATCTTGGCGGAAGTCCCCAATTACACTTCTTAATCCCTGCACCTTTTTTGCTGTTTTCTCCCTCCCAGTTGATAACCCTCCAAATGATCTCCATATCTATGATTCTTATTCCTGTTCTTGTTGTTTGTCTACTTTGTTTTTGTGTTTTAGATTCAGTTGTTGATAGTTGTGAGTTCATTCTCATCTTACTATTCATGGTTTTGATCTTAAATAAGTCTGTTTAACATTTCACATAATAAGGGCTGGGTGATGATGAACTCCTTTACCTTTACCTTGTTCGGGAAGCACTTTAATCTGCCCTTCAATTGTATTTTTTTAAAGATTTTATTTCTTTATTTTTAGAGAGAGGGGACAGGAGGGAGAAAGAGGGAGAGAAACATCAATGTGTGGTTGGCTCTCACATGGCCCCCACTGGGGACCTGACCTGCAACCAAGGCATCTGACTAGGAATAGAACCTGCAATCCTTTGGTTTGCAGCCCATGCCCAATCCACTGAACTACACCAGCCAGGGCTGCCCTTCAATTTTAAATAATAGCTTTGCTGGGTAGAGTAATCTTGGTTATAGGCCCTTGCATTCCATCACTTTGAACACTTCTTGCCAGTCCATCTTGCTTGCAAAGTTTCTTTTGAAAAATCAGCTGACAGTCTTATGGAATGCCTTTCTAGGTAAGTCTCTGCTTTTCTCTTGCTGCTTTTAAGAGTCTCTCTTTATCTTTAACCTTTGGCATTTCAATTATGATGTGTCTTGGCATGGTCCTCTTTGGGTCCAACTTTTTTGGGACTCTCTGTGCTTCTTGAACTTGCATGATTATTTCCTTCACCAAACTAGAAAAGTTTTCTTTCAGTATTTTCAAGTAAGTTTTCAATTTCTTGCTCTTCCTCTTCTCCTTCTGGCAGCCTTATGATTTGGATCTTGGCCCTCTTAGAAATGTTCCAGAGACCTCTAAAGTCTCCTCTTTTTTTTTTAATTTGTATTTTTTTATTCCGTTCTGGCTGTATGTCTATTTCTTCCTTATGTTCCAAGTTATTGACTTGAAACCCGGCTTCCTTCCCTTCACTGTTGGTTCCCTGTGAATTTTTCTTTATTTCACTTAGTGTAGCCTTCATTTCTTTCCTTATGCTTTTAGCATACTCAGTGAGTTCTCTAAACATTCTTTTTTTTTATTGATTTTTTAAATTGATTATGCTGTTACAGTTGTTCTATTCCCCCCTGCATTCCCCTCCACCCTACCCCCCCATCCCCACCATTACCCCCCTTTAGTTTATGACCATGTGTCTCAAGTCCTTTAGATTCTACATTTCCCATGCTATTCTTGCCCCCCCATCTATTTTCTATCTACTGTCTATGCTACTTATTTTCTGTACCTTCTCCCCCCTTCTCCTCCTCCCACTCCCCTGTTGCTAACCCTCCTTGAGATCTTCATTTCTATGTTTCCACTCCTGATCTAGCTGTCCTTTTAGTTTGCTTTCATTTTAGGTGTGCTTGTTAATAACTGTGAGTTTGCTGTCCTTTCACTGTTCATGTTTCTTTAACTTCTTTTTCTTAGATAAGTCCCTTTAACATTTCATATAATAAGGGCTTGGTGATGATGAACTCCTTGAATTTGATCTTATCTGAGAAGCACCTTATCTGTCCTTCCATTCTAAATGAAAGTTTTGCTGGATAGAGCAATCTTGGTTGTAGGTCTTTGGACTTCATGACTTGGAATACCTCTTTCCAGCCCCTTCTTGCCTGTAAGGTCTCTTTTGAGAAATCTGCTGACAGTCTGATGGGGACTCCTTTGTAGGTGACTGTCTCCTTAGCTCTTGCTGCTTCCAGGATTCTCTCCTTCATTTTAATTTTGGCTAATGTAATGATGATGTGCCTTGGTGTGTTCCTTCTTGGGTCCAACTTCTTTGGGACTCTCTGAGCTTCCTGGATTTCCTGGAAGTCTATTTCCTTTGCCAGATTGGGGAAATTTTCCTTTATTATTTGTGCAAATAAGTTTTCCACTGGTGGCTGTGCCTTTCCCCCTTTCTGGTACCCCTATAATTCGGATATTGGAGCATTTAAAGATGTCCTGGAGGTTCCTAAGACTCTCCTCATTTCTTTGAATTCTTGCTTCCTGACTCTTTTCTGTTTGGCCATTATTTGGTTTCTTCTGGTCCACTCCCTTGATTTGAGTCCCAGTTTCCTTTTCATCGCTATTGGTTTCCTGTGCAATTCCATTCATTTCAATTAGTTTCGCCTTCATATATTTGTCTAATTTGTGGCTATAATCAACCAGTTCTGTGAGGATCCTGATGACCAGTGTTTTAAACTGTGCATCTGAGAGTTTTGCTATTTCTTCATCGCTTAGGTCTATGGGCTCAGGGACTTTGAGAACTTGCGACATTTTTGGTCTGTTCTGGCCCTTTAAGTGTGAGAAGCAGCGCCTTGGACTCCCAGGTCGCTGGGTTGTGACGCTGTATGTGGGGCGTGGTCAGAGCGGGGAAATGGCGGCGCCCTCTACTGCCGCTTGCCGCGGGGACGCCGGGCCCCGGTCCAACCGCCCACTCCCTCGCCTGTCCGCTCGCTCGCGCACAAATAGGCGACCACAGTCAACACGCAGCACCGCTTCCCCGCTGTCTCCTCCACGGTCGCTCGCCTGGTCACTCGCTCGGTCGCTCACTAGGTCCAACCCTGCGCCTGGATTCCGCGTCTGGATTCCGCACCTGAGCCCGTCTGACCGAGTCCTCCTGTGCAATCCCGCTCCACCAGCCACTGGTTTCGCCCCTTACCGGTCAGGCTGAAGAATTTGTTGTTAACAGACTTCCGAAAAGTTCAATTTTCCGTGTTCTGGCTGTGATTTCTGTTGCTAATATTTAGTCGTCCCTAAACTTGGTTGTGTGAGAAGGCACGGCACATCCTCCTATACCTCCATCTTGGCGGAAGTCTCTCTAAACATTCTTATCACCAGTGTTTTGAACTCTGCATCTGATAGGTTGGCTATCTTTGTTTCATTTATCTCTTTTTCTGAGGTTTTATTCTGTTTTGTCATTTGGGCCATATTTCTTTGTCTCCTCAATTTGGCAGCCTTCCTGTGTTTGTTTCTATGTGTTAAGCAGAGCTGCATCTGGTTCCCTGTCTTAGGGCCCCTGTTAAGTTGTATGGGTGTAGCTTAGGTATTTGCCAGGGCAGGGCAATCTGCTTCACTGCTTTGTGACTCTGTATAATGGGGAGGGGTTGGTGCCATTGCCTGGCTGCTGGTGGTTTGCTCAGCACTTGCCCTGTTTCCAGTCACTTCACCTACTTCCTATATATGACTGGTGCCCTTCTAGCTGTTGTCTTGGTGGTGGTTCCCAGAGCGGGTGGGTTTGCATTCATTCTAGGACCATGAGGGCCCTTTAAACAGATTCTTCTGAGAGACTGGTAGTTTATTCCACCACCCCAACCCCTATTGGCTTTATTTCCCAGTGCCAGAACCCTGGGCTGCACAGTCTGGCCTGAGGCTAGAATCACTTGCTCACCAGATATCCCTCCTGATTTTTATCTACCACACATGAATGTGGGACTGTCCACACCAGGTCTGCCACCACTGCCTCACAGTCTCCACCTCGCCACCACCACCCAGCATCCTCTCCTCCCTGGTTCCCTGTCTTCATCGCCCCGACCTGTCTGAATGAATATGGTGTCTTTAAATCCTTCATTGTTGGCCTTCCTTACAGTTTGATTTCCTGACAGTTCTGGGCATTTTTTGTTTTGAGGTTAGTTGTGATTCTTTTTGTGGTTATACAAGGATGTGAAGCATGTCTACCTATGCCTCCATCTTGACCGGAAGTCTAACCTCATCATTTATATATCAAGTTCCTCTTGGCTCTTCTCTCATTTACTCCAAACATAGCCTAGAGCCCAAGGAATCAAAACACAGAGGGAAATGTGGGTCCAGAAGGCTCTGGGCAGAACCCAGTTACAATGTGGTCATTCCTACCATTCACATTATGCATATGTTGGGCTGGCCAAAGAGTCCATATGGATTTTTCCATAAAATAAAAGATATATTTTTTCATTTTCACCAATAACTTCAGCTTCAACTGGTCTACCTGACTGTGGAGCATCATCCAGTGAGAAGTCTCCAACATGCAACTTCACAAACCACATTTGACCTGTTTGATCAGTCACAGCACCTTCTCCACACACTGTACAATTTTTTTTTTGCATTGTAGTTGCACTGGTAGCTTTCTTTTTTTCTTTTTTTAAATGTTTTATTTATCTATTTTCAGAGAGAGGGGAAGGGAAGGAGAGAGGGAAATATCAATGTGTGGTTGTTTCATGTGTCCCCCACTGGGAACTGGCCTGCAACCCAGGCATGTGCCCTGACTGGGAATCGAACCATGATCTTTTGTTCACAGGCCTGCGCTCAATCCACTGAGCTACACCAGCCAGGGCTATGTAGCTTTCTTGAAATAATAAAGCATAATATGTTGAAAATGCATATTTTCTTCCACTTTCAATATTAAAATGGCTATACAAAAATTCACCAATCTTGATAATTTTTAAAAAATTCACACTGATTTAACAACTATCACAATACAATCTAACAAAATTGTTTCAAATGAAGTTAAAGACAACTAAGTGCTACTTGAGCCATCTTACCAAAAAAACCTCACAACTTTTCAGCCAACGCAATATTATTTTTAAAGATCATTATCAACACAAACACACAATATTCAGATATTCTTACAGTAAATTGCAAACTTCTGCCCATTTATCTGTAGACCACTGCTACAGTTAGAGTGATCAAAGTACATTAGGTCCTTAAACAATGTTGTCTTGTGCAATGTCATTTTATTATAAGACCAGTGAGGAAAAAAAAGAACAATGAACTCCAGCCAGGGCCACTGTCTGTGTGGAGTTTCTGTGTGGAGTTTTCAGGTTCTCCTCATGTCTGTGTGTTTTCTCCAGGGCCTCTGGATTCCTTCTACGTCCACAAGCTACGCTTGTGCAGTGCACCAGCGTGTCTGCACCGTCCAGTCCGAGTGAGTGTGGGTGTGGGGGTGGGTGTGGGGGCGCTGTGATGGAAGGTGTCCTGCCCAGGGTGGGTCGCGCCATGTGCTCTGCACTGTTGGTGGAGGCTCCGGCCACCTGTGACCGTGAACTGGAACGAGCAGGCTGGAAAATCATCTTGTTTTTGTTAAAATTTCTTAAATGTATATATAGCTCACATTTATTTCAATATTTAATAGTAGAAGGGTCTTTATTTAGCAATTTGGCAATAATTTTGTGACCAAAAATATGCTATAAGAACTTTACTCTTGTTTATATCAATTAGCCTAGGGTAAAGTTGGTTTTATCAATATATCCTTTCCCTTAAAATAGTAGTTTCCAAGAACCTGTCCACAACATTAAGTGGAGACTTACTGTACTATTATTCTATAGCTCTTATAATAATTCCAGTTCTTACAATATTTTTTCCTGTTATGGGAAGATTAAATATTACTGATTTCAAGAAAGATTCTGAGCCTGAAGGATATGAAAATTCTGATTGATCCTCAGTCCTCGCAAAAAAGGTAAGGTCCATAAAACCCATCCACACTGCGTGGTGGAGTAGACATTGCCATTCTCTCATACTAGTCATGATTACCTTATTTAGGCAGACTTTTGCTCAAGCAAACAAACCATTAGAAAGACAAATGAAAGGGTCCTGTGAATCATAATGACTTTTAATTGGAATTATTTATTCTCAGTGGTTTTTCCTTATAGTTAGTTGGTGGTATAAATGCTGTAACAGTTTTGCTCTCGGAAATTATAAACTTATTGGAAATGAAACAATGGTTTTTCTATATAGAATGCAATTCAAGGAAGGTTGTGAATTAGTAAGTCCTTGTTCTGAGAAATAATCAGAGCTATGTCCTTTACCTTGTGGGAGGCATACACACCTTATGTACTTCTTTTTAGCCTTAACTGTCAAATATGCCAGTAATTTCTAAACATGCAAAGGACCTGCTCAACTTTGAAAAACTGTTCTATAAACATGGTGGCAATAGTTTCTGTATATTTAACAATACAGAGTTAAATGTAGCCCTGGTACTTATGCAAATGAACAAAAAGGCAAGGAAAAAAAGCTGATTTACATGAAACAGCTCTGACTCAAGGTGAGATCAGAGCATGTAGGTTTGCCACTCCTCTTTCCCAAAACTCTATTGAAGTGACACAGAATTTTAAAAAGTATAAATCCACAATTACAAAGATGATGATGAGTGGGTTGGGCATTGGCATTTGAGCAATGCAGCAAATTTCTGAGAGATGGGAAAGGACATGGATGTGTAGACAGAGGGAGCAGAGAACAGGGTTATATGCCAAAGGGCTCCAGGCAAGTGGACGGGTGCCCAGAGAGCATTTGGACAGGAGTCTGCATGTAAGAAAGGACAAACTGAGAAAGAGGCTGGAAACAGAATGCTAAAAGGTGAGATTTTCAAAATGCTGTGAGGACATTAGTTAGGACCTAGAATTCTATAACAGCCAAAACATCTGTTAAAAATTAAGGCAGAAAAAGTCAACTTGCTACATACCTTTTCTAAGAGGTTACTTGAGGATGTACTCCAGTGAACAAAAGATATGAGACATAAGCAATGGAAAAACCAAGCCAGGATGAGAACTATGCAAATTATCAGAGAAAATCTGTGGACTACATGAATACCTCCAAGAACAGATTATATAAAATAGGTAAGGTACTGGGGGGAGGGGGAGAGAACTGGTAGCAAAGACACATTCTATATCAAACTGAAACATCTTTGCACAGAAAAGTACACCATCAGGAAAATGAGAAGACAAACTGCCAAGTGGGAGAACATATTTGTCAATGATATGCCCAATAAAAGTTTAATATTCAAACTGCACAAAGAACTCATATAACTCATCACCAAAAAAAATAATAATAATCCAATTTAAAAATGAGCAGAGGACCTGAATAGATACTTCTTCAAAGAGGACATACAGATGGTCAATAGACATATAAAAAGATGCTCAATGTGACTAATCAGCAGAAAAATGCAGATTAAAACCACAATGAGATATCACCTCACACCTGTCAGAATGGCTATCATCAGTAAATCAACAAAGTGCTGGTGAGGATGTGGAGAAAGGAAACCATTTTGCACTGTTGGTGGGAATGCAGACTGGTGCAGCCACTGTGGAAAACAGCATGGAGATACCTCAAAAAATTAAAAATGGGTCTGTCTATATGACCCACCAATTTCACTTCTGGGTATATATCTGAAGAAATTCAAAACACTAAGTCAAAACAATATATGTACCCCTGTGCTCTCATTGCAGTGTTATTTATTCACAATAGCCAAGATATAGAAACAACCCAAGTGTCCGTCAAGAGATAAGTAGATTAAAAAAACAATGGTAGATCAATACAATAAAATATTACTTGGCCATTAAAAAAATGAAATCTTGCTCTGGCTGGTGTGACTCAGTGGATTGAATGCCAGCCTACAAATGAAAGGGTTGCTGATCAATTCCGTCAGGGCACATGCCTGGGTTGTGAGCCAGGTCCCCAGTAGGGGGCGCATAAGAGGCATCCTCACAATGTTTCCTCTTTCTCCCTCCCTTCCCCTCTCTCTAAAAATAAATAAATAAAATCTTTTTTTAAAAAAATCTTACCACTTGTGACAATATAGGTGGACCTAGAGGGTATTATGCTAAGTGAAATAAGAGAAAAATAAACACCACATGATTTCACTTGTATGTGGAATTTAAAAAACAAAATAAACAAACAAAATTGATACTGAAAACAGACTGGGAATTGCCAGAGAGGATGGGGGTTGGGAGGCTGGATGAAAAAGGTGAATGGATTAAGAATTACAAATGGTAGTTGCAAAATAGTCCCAGGGATGTGAAGTACAGCATAGGGAATATAGGCAATAATATTGTAATGTGCCAGGTAGTTCTGGAACTATCAGGGGAACACTCTGGAATGTATAGGATTGTCTAACCACTATGCTGTACACCTGAAACTAATCAAAAATAATATTGACTATAAACTGTAATCGAAAAAGAAAAGAAAAGAAGGCAGACGTGCTTGCTTCAGCAGCACATATACTAAAGAAAGGCAGTTACTCCAAGGGAAAAATATCTGTGCAAGAACTTCATAATCCTAATACGAAGCAAGCTAAATCATAGCATCATTTTTGCGCAGTTGAGGAAGTGTGAGAAAGAGGGTCTTGATGTGTTAAAGCCAGGTACGTTCTTTCACACTGTCATAGGAAGTAGGACATTGTGTCTAGGAGAAGGGTACACAATCATTGCTCAAAGCAAAGAAATTCGGCTTTTCTGTGAACGATGTTTACGTCGTCCTACTCATGCAATCACATTTTCCTGATTCTCAGCTTCTAGATTCTCCCCAACAGAGAGAGTGGGATGCTTACACGACGGTCAGCCCTGGCCGTTTTAAGCCAAGGTACCCGGCAGAGGTTGGCAGATGGGAGGAGGGAGAGGAAAGATGGAGCTGCTCGTATTTTCTTTGTACATTGTGGGCAGTCTGGACATTGTGTCTAAAGTGGATGGAATAAGAAATAGACATTGAGGCATACTAGTAAGAATTTTGGAAATAGTTAAAATAATTTAAAGCAGTCACATAGTTATCAATAAAATGTGAGGCAAGGGAGAGGAAAGGTGAATTTTGGTGCTAGTGAATAAAATTCTAATCTCATTGGTAGAAGTCAATAGATAATTTCTAAAGTTACGATTCAAGAAATAGAAGCTTTATGGTGGTAATATCCAGAAGAACTAAGACCAGATATTGTTAAAAACTGATTGTGTCTGACAAGTAGGAAGAAATGGAAAAGAGAAAGCAACTGTTTTTTCTTAAAAGTCTAACTTGTTGGGTTATTTTTTTCTTTTAACCATGTCCATGTGTACTTTGATATTTTATTTTTCAAAGATTTTTATTTATTTATTTTAGAGCAGAAGGGAGGGAGAAAGAGAGGGAGAGAAACATCAATATGTGAGAGATACATTGATCAGTTGCCTCTCACACGCCCCCTACTCAGGACCTGGCCCACAAGCCAGGCATGCGCCCTGACTGGGAATCAAGCTGGTGACCTAGGTTCACAGGCCGGCTCTCAATCCACTGAGCTGCACCAGCCAGGGCTATACTTTGATATTTAAAAAATTTGTATATAATGTGTGAGTCATGGCTTCCTACTGGCAGTTGACTTGTAATATTTTCAAATTGTCATGGTCCTTACCTTTTATTAGTTAGCTCTCTGAATTACAGCTTTACGCTTATTTGATTTCACAGCACAATTTAGAAAATCAACTGGAAAAAGTAATGCATGGCTTGAACTGGCTTTTTTTTTTTTTCAATACTTCTCCCCCCCGCCCCCCCACCCCCCCCCCCCACAACCCCCCCCCCCCTTAAGTCCCTCCCTCCCCCCACTTCTCTATTTTTACTTATTCTGCTGAAGGTGAATATATTTCTTCAATGCCTGGCCTATTTCACTCAGCATAATGCTTTCCAGTTCTGAACTGGCTTTTTAATGAAATAAATTTTGGTTTGAAGTCTTTATAATTTCTCATAAGAGAACAGTTGACATTGTGGGGTCCTGAGTACACCCTGAAATCACAGAAGCACATGTGACACATTGGGAATTACGCCTACACCTGGACGCCCATTTCAAAGCTAGGGAAATCACCATCTCTGGGGAATAGCTGAATGGGCTTGTGGGGACCCCTACTGTCCTGCTGGCAAACTGCATCATCCTTGGTAGTGTTCCAGGATTCCAGGGTGAAAATTTTTTTAAAGGGTGGGGAAATCCCTTGAACTTGGCTCTCCAAGGTCAATTACCTTGTGAAGGTAAGAGCAGGAAAAATGGGATTTGACTTGGACTACCACGTGCATTTATTTACATAGTTTATTAAATATTATTTCCAAAGTTATTTACATAAACAGTTTAGAAAATTTGAACATGGACTCGATGTTATCGTTAATGTTTTAATAATGATACTGTAGTTGCATAGTGTCCATATTTTAGGAGATATATATTGACATATTTAGGGGTGAAATATAACATTTGCAGCTGACTCTCCAGGGCTTCTCCTCTTATTCAGAGTTAAAGCCAAAACCCTACAAGACCATTTTCCCATCAAAACCCATTCTTACCTTCCGTGATAATTGGTTTGTAGTTGGGAAGCAGCTGCTGTGCCCAGGACTACATTTCCCAGCCTCCTCGCTGTTAAGTGGCACACGGAGACGTACACCTCAGTAGCATTATTTCCGAAAGAACTGATCGCACAAAACCCTAAGGACACAAAAACAGGAATGTTTCCCCACCATTCCAGGTGGTGGCGAGAGTTGGGAGTGACCCAGGTGACCGTCACTGTGGGAACAGAGAGTGGAAGGTGTGGCACACACTATAAAACACCATGCAGGTCTTAGAAGACTCAAACTATTTATGTGTAGAACCGTACGGAGAGAACTTAAAAACTCGGTGGTGAGTGGGTGCCTATGGAGGGGAGAGAACAAAAGACTAAGTGGGAGGGGCCCCTGATTCCTTTCCCCACAGCGAACCCCACCAGGCACGGCCTCTGGGGCCCTCCCCTGACTCTCCCGCTTGTCTGAGCTGGACCTGGAGTTCTCACCCAGCCCAGTATAGAAGCCCAGCCCAGCATGAGGTCTTCTGGACTTTAATTGTTGACTTGCCTGTGTCCTCCTTTCAGGACAGCGAGCCCCTTGAGTGCATTTCAACTCAGCCTTTATGTCTGGCCTCGTGTTTGGCGAGGAATAAATTCTTAATGTTAAAATGAAGAAGAGAAAAAACTTTCTTAGGTACTTTCCTTACAACCAGGATACTTACTGGGCTTCAGGAAATTCTGGCTTCCTTGTTTAGAATAGTTTTGCCGCCACCCTGTTACCTATATGGGCAAAACTATCGATAGGCTGAGCAGAGATGGGTATTGGCTCAGCAACACACAACGAATTTAACCTGGAAATTGGATGAGATATGTCGTGTTTAGCGTGCTACCTAGTGCTTAGTCATAATGACGCAACGGGAGGGCCGGAACCCAGCGCCACTGGATTCACAGTTTAATGAGCGCGTTTGTTTGTTCTGCCGCCTCGCCTCCAAGGTTGCATCCCAGAGCCACAGTAAATTCACGTCAGCCTCTGGCTTAGAGGGCGCCATTGTTAAGGTGTTATTTTCTTTTTGTTGCCTTTGTCAGTTCTTTCCCTAACTATAAAACATCAGAGAATTCTAAAAACAGAATACAATTACCCGTAACTCCATAAACCTGCTCTAAGCATTAATGTCTCTGTCCTTTCAGATTATTCCTCCTTACCTAGCCATAGAATATGTATCACAAAAATACTGTAGTTTTGCATTTTGTCTTTAATGTACTATGAGCACACATACGCATTCATAATTACACATCTTTAAAAAGTATTTATTCTTCGCTTGACTGCTGAAGACTCCTGGTTCCTTAGGCGCACTCCTCTCCCCGTCCAAGCCATGTTAATATTGTGGGTTGCACACTGCTGGGTTGCACACCAAACCCAAATGACGAAGGTGCAGAAGAGCAGAGCAGTATTTTAACCAGAAAGAAGCTATGCCAAGTGCAAGGAATCACAAAACTAAATTGGCCAGTTATTTCACAACCTATTGTGAAATAACTATGAAGAAATAATGTGATAGCACCAGGTGGCCCGGTAAAACAAACAAACAAAAACCCCTGAAGCTGGAGATGAGGCTCTAGATCATCCCCCGGCTCAACCCATGACTTCAGGTGTGACCGCAGGGACTTCAGCTGCACGGTTCTCAGCTTCCTGCTCTGTACACTGAGGAGTTGGGCTGGATGCACCCGTAGGTCCCTCCAGTTCAAACTTCCCCTGATTCTATTCTAGCACATCTTTTCTGACCCATGAAGTAAAGGTCAGGACACTGGACAGCACTTGGTAGGGCCGTGACTGCGTGTTGGCTGACCCCCACCCCTGCTTAGTCTGTAGGCCAAATAACAATGAATCCATCACAGAGCCCCTTAAATGGGCGATCCAGTAGTTTTGAAAAGCTACTGATTTGGGCAAATGAGCAGGACAGGCAAGGAGTGACGGTGGAGAAGCAAATAGTGGTGGCTGGCGGGGCTGTAAGCTGTCAGCTCTGGACTCCCTTTGTGTTTCCCTCCCTCCGGGCAGGGCTTCCACCCCCAGGAGCCATACTCAGGGCGAGCAGAGGAATCTGTGGGATGTTTTTTGGTTTCTATTATTTGCCACAGCAATCTCTCTCTCTCTCTCTCTCTCTCTCTTTTTAACTTGAATGTATAACACTCCCTCTTAGAGCCAAGACTCAGTATAAAAACTTTCACATTCATTGCAATAGCCCCAAACTAAAAACTCTAATGCCCATTAAAAACTGGATGGGTAAATAACTGGTGGTATAGTCACATAATGGAATGATACTCGGCAATGAAAATAAAGAAACTACAACAGCAAGCAACCCTGGGGATGATTCTCACAGATAAAAGGAGGAGCAGAAGCAGACAGAGAATATGTTCCACTTGTATAAAGTTCAAATGTTAAAAGCAGACCAACCTAATGTATTCTTCCAGAAGTCAGAGCATCCATTCCCCTTGTGGGGACTAATGACTGGAAGAGAGTGTGAGGATCTTCCAGTGAGCTTGTAGTGTTCTGCTTCTTAATTTGGGTGCTGGTTCACTTTGTAGAAATTAATGACACTGAGCACTTATGTGCACTCTTTGTAGGTGTGTAATAGATTAAGAATAATTTTTCATACATTTAAAAATAACTGTATATTTTAATGCCAGGACTCACCGTGGGGGCCAGGAGGGGTTATTACATCACATAGAACTTCATGAAAGCTTTCCAAGTTCAGAAACACACACACACAGGTGGTGGGTATGAGAGATCTTGGGTGTAAAACAGAACAAAGGCTCCCATTTATGGAGTACGATTCCTGGAACAACAGCCACAAAAACACCCTAGGGAGATAGGAAGGAAGTAGATTTGAGGAGCAAGAGGAATTTTGAAGCGATAAAGTGTGACTCACCCAAGGGGACTGATCATCTGGACTCTGAACAAAAGTCTGTGAGATGATTAGGGGGTGGAGGTGAGTGGGGGGTGCCCCGGGGGCGCTATTTACTCGGCTTGGTTTCCGCTCTGTGGCATAGCAACGCTTCTGTCTCACAGAAGCTCCTCCCCTCCCCGCTGGAAACGGCCCATATGCCATCAGAAGACAGGTCCTTACCGCCTCCATGATCATTACTGGGATTCAAACATCCTTCAGATTGGCTGCTGAATCCTTGTTGCCAAGCCTTGTCAAAATCTAAAGCAGCAGTATTGTACTATAATGTAAACAAAAGTTGGGAAAGTTTTCCCAACACAGATTTCTCTGAGCAATGATTCTGATTCATGAGGTTACAGGTGGAGCCTAAGAATTCTCATTTTAACAAACTTTCCCCACGTCCCCTTCTGCTGTTAAGACTCTGGATTTTATCCAGGATGTTGCCATGATGGTTCATTGTCTATGTCAGCTTGGCTGGCTCACAAGGTGCCAGATATTTGGGTAAACATTATTCTGGGTGTGCCTGTGTTTCTGGAAGAGAACAACGTTTGAATCTGCAGCCTGCGCAAAGCTGATGGTTCTCTCCGATGAAGGCGGGCCCCATCTAGCCTGTGGGAGGCCTGCATACTGCACATAGAGGAAGACCATTCTCCCTGGGACTGGCTGTATTTGAGCTGCAGCCGCAGACTTTGTCTGGGTTGGACTCGGGGCTCAGACTAGGATTTCCACCATTGGTTCTCCCGGTGCTCTGGCCTTCAGACTCAGGCTTGAACCAAACCATTGGCTCTCCTGAGTCTTCAGCTTGCTGACTGCAGATCTTAAGACTGCTTAGTCTCTATAACTGTATCTTTCTTTATTATATATGCTATTGGTTCTGTGCCTCTGTAGAACCCAGACTACTACAATTGTAGTTGTAAAGGTCACAGATCTCTGTTATCTTCCTCTAAAGATTCCTGATTTGTGGTTTAGCAAGCAGTTAACTTGGTTAAACTTGTTCCAAATTTTGTCCTTCTCATGGTAGAAAGCAGCTGAAACTTCTCTTTAGTTTTTTTAATTTCTGCTCGACATATGTTATGTTGTATATTAGTCCTCAGAAATGCTATGAGGTAAATAAATTATTATTCTCATTTTGCAAATAAAGGAAAGCTCATAAAATATTTATTAATTTGTAGAGCAGAAATTTAAAGCCAATGCTCTTTCCAAAACTGTTGGACTTTGGTGAGCAAATTGATATTCTATTCAGTTTTGTAGGCAGTAATGTCCATTGAATAAACCAAAGAATAAAGGCGCCCCAGGTATTTGGCTCAGACTGCCACCGTGCAAGTGAATTACAGAGAGCCCTGGGAGGTGGGGTCAGGACCACTCGGGTATCTGGCTGTTTAGCAGCAGCCACCAGCTCCGCCGAGAAGGGCTTCTACCCAGGTATGCAGTAACAGTGACACAAACAACACCAATGCTGTAAATAGGGAAGTACGTGGCTAACCTCAGGTTAGTGCACTTGGCAGGTGACCTTGCTCAAGATCTTGCAACCCCTAATTACCAAACTCATTCTAATGACAGTGACAGAAAACAGTCAGTGCTGCTTCTCCCTGGAGCTGGAGTCTCACCACCAAACTAGGCCTGACCTTCCCTTCTTCACTTTTTCTGAACTGGCTGCTCACCATCCAGCTTGTCGCACACAATGCCATCCCTACCACTTTGTTTTCTTCCTCCTATGTTGTTTATTACAGAAGTAGCACATTAATTTTATTAAAGATGCAAAGGAGCCCTGGCTGGCTGGTATAGCTCAGTGGATTGAGTGCTGTGAACCAAAGGGTCACCAGTTGGATTCCCAGTCAGGGCACATGCCTGGGTTGCAGGCCAGGTCCCCAGTTGGGGGCCACATAAGAGGCAACCACACACTGATGTTTCTCTCTTTCTCCCTCCCTTCCCCTCTCTCTAAAAATAAATAAATAAAATATATTTTTTTAAAAAGATACAAAGTATACAAAAAGAGAACAAAATGTGAAAGCCCTTCTTTCCTCCTCACCACGCCCCCAGCAATACCCTGGTCAAAGGCAACTCCAGCCAACACTTCATCCTTCCAGTTGGCCTTTCGGAACCCACATCGGCACAGAGGTATATATGAGCCTGTAGCTTTCTTTTCTCATAAGGCATTTAATCATACTCTGTGCCTGGTTCTGGGATCTGCTTTTTTCATTCAGTGGGGCATAGTTCTCAATGCTGTAAATTTTCAGGGCTATACTTTTCTTTAAAGATTTTTTAAAATTTATTTTTAGAGAGAGGGGAAAGGAGGGAGAAAGACAGGGAGAGAAAAACCATCACTTGCCTCTCTCACTCCCCAACGGTGGACCCGGCCCACACCCCAGGCATGTGCTCTGACTAGGAATCGAACAGGCGACCTCTCCGTCTGCAGCCTGGTGATCAGTCCACTGAGCCACACCAAACAGGACACAGGGTTATAAGTTTGCAGAGTCCTCTAATGTAGCAATATGTTTGCATTTACATGTGGAAGGACACATAAAATTAGTGATTTACCAATTCATATTATTATTTTTATATTCAAATACTCCTTTATATTGTATTGACCTTTTAAAACCATAGAAATAGGTAGAGTATTATTCATTAATTTCATTTTTGGATAATAAAGAGGGCATTCACAACTTTTAAAGGGTACATGGTCTGATAGCTGAGAATCACATGAGGTTCCTTCTCGTAAAGTTCTCCACAGCAGTTCGTAACATGAAACCACTTTTTTAACATCACACAGACGTTCAGGTGTTTCCCTGTGGCCCTATGATGGACTTGGCAGACCCATCCTGCCTCATTTGCGCATCTCCAGTAAGAACCCACCCCCAAGCGAGGCTGCTGCAAAGCTTATAGGGGAGAGCTTTGGAGCTGGCGCCTTCTAAGTCCGGGAAGGCGTTGGTGACAAACAACAGAGACCAGCTCGGGGGAACTTCAACAGAAGAGTACTCTGGCAGGGTGTTCAGTAGCTCAGAGAATGGACAGGACTGCTGGAGAACCAGGGTGGAGAAGTGGGTGGGAACCTGGGGAGATGAAAAAGTAGAGTGAGAATTTAGCCTGATGCTGTAACAGCAGGAGTGTATATTGTGTGTGTGTGTGGGGGGGGGGGGGGGGGTCAGTGCTGCTAGTGGCACTGGCTTGTGCTGTTTCTGGCCCTTGACACTGCTGCCCTGGCGATAATCTCCAGGTCCTCAGACATCAATGTAGCACGTCCTTGATTCAAAACTCCTGGATGAGAACGTCTGATTGGCTGAGTCTGTCATACGTCAGTGCCCTGGCTGCCAAGAGACAAAGGAGAGAAACAACTGTGCCCCTTGTGACTTGCAGAGTGGGGTATCTCCCACCATTCCGTATTTCCTCAGAGCAGGAAGAGGACCACCAAACTGCCAGAAGAAATTAATTAGTAAGAAAAGACTTAACTTCTGCTTCCTTTAGATTTGTTTTTTTTTTTTTTTTTTTAAGATTTTATTATCAAAGAGAATGGAAGAGAGGAAGAGAAACATCGATGTGTGAGAGATACATCGGTCAGTTGCTTCTCACACACCCCCAACTGGGGACCTGGCCAACAACCCAGGCATGAGCCCTGACTGGGAATTGAACCAATGACCTTTTGGGTCACAGGCTGGCACTCCATCCACTGAGCCACATCAGCCAGGGCTGCTTTCTTTTCTTATCATCCCCTACGGGCTTTATCAGGTAGATATAAAAGATCTTGTGCATTGCAGGGAGCAGGGAAAGGAAAGTGCAGTTGGCTGAAACCTGTAAATGTTACTGTAGAAGAAAAAACAGTCCCTGCAGATGGGTTTAAGGTAAGGGTCTTGCCATGGAGAAAATACCCTAGATTATCCGGGCGGGCCCTGAATGCCATCACAGGTGTCCTTGTGCAGGAGGCAACTGGGAGTCAGCCTCGGACGGAAGGAAAGAAGGCAGCATGACCTCAGAGGCAGAGACTACAGTGACAAGGCCACGGATCAAGGGATGCCATCGGCCACCAGAAGCTGGAAGAGGCAAGGGACAGACACTCCCTGCAGACACCTCAGTTTCCACCAAGTGATCCTGATTTCCAGCTTCTGCCCTCCAGAACACTGAGAGAATGCATTTCTGTTACTCTAAGCCACCGAGTTCGTGGAATTTGTCCCAGCAGCCTCAGAAAACTGAAACAGAACATGAAGGAAATTGAAAGTATTTGTATCTTTAAAACAAAGTTGAAGGAAGGAAAGGAGTGGGAGACAGAAAAGAGAAAGAAAGAAAAAGGAAAGAAACCAAGCCACGCAGTTGGTGAGCTAATAAATGTGATATTAGTCATCTACCACATAAAGGAGTGGAAGGCAAAGAAATTAATTCTCAAACCCATTTGTCTTTTGACAATAAATCCAGGATTAGAGTAGGACAGGCTGAGTAACACAGGCAAAAGTAATAACTCTGTTAATCCCTCTAAAGCAGATACATAAGCCCCTGACAAATACAGCAGGAGGTCCTGTAGGAAGTTCGGATTTCTTACTGCCGAGAGGGTTCTTAACAAGAGAAAGAGAGGGACACAGGCTGTGCATGACTCAGGAAACAAATTTGTTTTCAGATAATTGCTTCCTAATGTAGCGAGGATGTGACCATGAGTCATCCCTTTAGCCTTCCCATGCAGAGAGCCAATGAGTGAGGACACTAAGTCCGCTCAACCCCAACAGCAACTGTGGGAAAAAGTTCGGAGTGAAGTACACATGACTGACTTGGAGCCGCTCTCGTGTGACAGGGTGATGCCATGAGAAAACCCAAAAGTGCAGTGGATGGAACGGCTCTAGACATTTGCTTCCTGTTGTGTCTTGTTGCTGTTGGGAAAGAGCAGGCACATCTGGAGAGGAAGCTTTCCAGAAGTGTGAGGTCACAGGCAGCAAATCAGAACCTCTTCTTTCAGTCTCCAAGGGCTTAAAGGGCTGCACCCCAGGAGGCAATGGGACTCCAGCTGTGCATGGCCTTGATCTTCCAACAGAGTCAGAAGGCCACTGGCAGGCCCATACCAAACTGACTGAGCTTCTGCTAAATCAATAAAGGCCATGCAGAGCTGGAGGCCGATTGCCTCCCAGGTAGTGCTGGTTGACCACTGAAGGTGGAATGTGTTATTGAACAGACATCCACCCACCTGATGCTATCAGAGCCAAACACCACACACCGAGGACTGCAGTGGAGAAACACTGGCTATTTTACTATGAATGTTGCCATCCAGGAGAACGGGAAGCAGATTCTCAAAGGCCTGAACTCTCTGATGGTGGGTAGGTTACAGATTATATAAGGCGAACTCATAAGACACTTTGGGTCCAGGGTTCAGGATTGTGCCGGGAGCTAATTGGAAGGGGGTGAGGTAAGGGCCATAAATCATTTCTCCTGGTCTCGAGGACAGCTCTGAGCCCTGTTCCTATATCCGTCTTTCTGGTTTCATGGGAAAGTAGCAGGAGAATTTTTCTACCTTAGGGCTCAGGAGTTGAAACATAACTTAGGTCGAGATGTTATCTTTCGCCTGCCAGAGGTCTGGCCAGGCCTTGTAATCTTCAGTCAGGTCGGCTACTGTCTTCTGGTGCCTCAGGGGCTTCTGATTATGGTGGGAGAGGCTAGTCTCAGAAGGATATAGAGAGAGATGATTTCAGCTAAGCTAGGATTTAAAGCTAAATTTAATCAGTTTTTAGGATCCTTGGTTTCAAAAGGAGGAGAATAAGACTCAGACCCTGCTCCCAACCCAGATGTGTAGCTAAGACACAGTAGTAAAGAGTGATGAGAGGGGAAGTGTCATTCTGGAAAGTGTTACGCTGGCACCATACAGGACTCAAATGAAGTGCTTAACAATGAGTGGATAGGAACAAACATATTCTTTCCTTGAGTTAGCATGTGGTTCCAGGGCTTTGAGAAGGTGGCAGTAGCCTGGGTTGGTTCTGCTGTGGGATTTGGCTGTTTAATCAGTGAATAAATCACCTCTGGGCAGAGATTTGAGCTAAAATCCCAGAGGAATACAAAAGCAGAGGATCCCTGATCCTGAAGGATTTTGGCAGTTCAGCTGGGAAAATAGATGGGCAAGAAACATCAGTATGCAGTGCAATGAAAGCAAACTGGGTGTTCCTGCCTGTCACTGGCTCAGGATTTTATTCATTCATTCAGTGAACTAATACTCATTAGGTGCTGGCTTCGTGCTGAGCACTCTTCTGGGTACCAGAACACAGCAGTGAACAAACCAAACCAAATTCCCTGCCTCGTGGAGCTCATACCCTAATGTATGGTTTGGAGACCTTACCACACACTGTGTGGTTTGGAAAGTCAGATACGTGTGCGGTACTACTAGCCCTGAAGAGGAGACCAGGTTTATGAGTCTGAGCCCAGGGAAGAAATCTGGGCCAGAGTTCAGGGCACAGGGCAGGGTGACATCAGTGTGGGCTGGAAGTGCTGCAGGGAGCAGCAGAGGGTTGCATGGGGCCTTGAAGGATGTTCAGAATTTGGAAGGAGCAAGAGGAAGTGGGCAGAATTTGGGAGGAGGCAGGAAAGGCAGAGACAGAATGACCGAGTTGGGATCAGGGACGCGGAGGTGGGAAGGGTGGGTTAGTGGAGGAAAGAAGGTGGTCAGGTTGTGGAGAACTGAAAAGTCAGGAAGAGTTTGACTTATTGTCACAAGCGTATGCTCATGATATAGTCTTTCCTATAGGTCAGCCAGACAACTGCTCAGCTAGCTGCCTGCTGAGCTGCCCAGAACCAAGGAAGAGATGAGTCACACACAGTAACTATGCTATTCACTCAGCTCTTATTGAATGCAGGTTCACTCGAGTAGAACGTCAACATACATTAATATCCTACTCACACTCTAACAGTCTAAGAAATATTACACACACACACACAGCATTCAATGGGGGATAACAAACCTGAGCCCCAGAGTCTCAGCCTGCAGGTCAGGGAAACAGCACAGAGGGGAAGGGAGCCATCAGCTTCGTGCAAGGAGGGATCTCCAGAGCCAGGTGGGCAGTGAGGCAGGTGAAGTCCCCAGTCCAGCAGGGCAGAGCCTCCAGCGGCCAATGCCAAGAGAGGTCAGAGTGGCATGGAGCGGCACTCTGGGGTGTGGAGCTCGGCTGTCTCAGCAGCGGTCTGAGCCTGCCTCAATTAATGCCTTTGAAGAGGAGTGCTCCACCCTTCTGGGCCTCTTGATAAGTGTCTGGGCACCCCCATGCCAGGTGTGGAATTTGCCCAGGAGCCTATGTATATGGGCGGTCCCGCTCTGCAGACATGGCTATTCTGGTCATGTGGGCGGATGTTTTAAGTGTGTCTCCTTGCCAGATGTGTCTGCTCTGACTTAGGTAGTTTTTCTCTTGAACCAAAGTGCCATGGCTGACTGGCAGCCATTTTAGTTCACGTAAGTGACCCTACTTTGTTTTATATACTTTTGCTATCTCGATTGGACCCATGCCACTTTATTGGTCCTGCTCTCCACACTTATTGGCCCTGGCTTGCTATTGGTGTAGACAGCGAGTGCAGGTGTGGACAGTGAGGTACTAAGTAACAGGAAGTATCTGGAGCCACCTTGGCTAGTCCTGCCTACAGCCCCGGCCCCTCCTACTGTATGCACAGCCTCTCTTCCCCATTTCTTCCCTGTTCACCCATTTCCTCTATCTGATTGTCTTTCTTCATTCCCGTATGTCTTCTTCTTTCCCACCTGCCTCCTTTATCTCTTCCTTGGATGGTTCCTTTCCTGCCTCCTTTATGTTATTCTCATCCCCTCATGTTCCATAATGAATGAGAAAAACCAGAAAACAAAAAAATTATTCTGACCAAAGAGGACTGGAAGGAAAGTGTCCGTAGAGAATCAGACCTTGACAGAGAGCTGACTTCATGTTAATTCTCTCAGGCTGGGTGAGTTCTCCCAGGCCCCCGAGCTTGCCTGTCACCTGACCACATCCTATAACCAACCTTGGAAACAGCTGCTCTTTCAAACGCTTACACGGTAAATAAAGATGTGAGCTTCCTCGTTAACTGTGTAGCGAGAGCAACATGAGAGAAAATGCATGTGAGTCAGCGTACATGTGTTTTTAAAGTTGCCTTTAAAGGGTCTTAAAAATTAGGCAGATTGTGTGTACAGTTCAGATAGGTTCGATCTTATATCATGATAGTGAAGGACCTAGTAGAAAATGCATATTTTCTCATGTTTTATTTATTCTTTTCCCCTAAAAGCAAAGCAAGCTCATTCCAGTGCACTTGAGAAATAAAATAATATGGAAGGCACGTGCCCTGACCGGGAACCAAACCCACAGCTTTCACTTTGCAGGACCACAACAGAGCCACACTGGTCAGGGCATGATTTATTTTTAACTTAGGATAATGTAAGGCATTTGATAACTGCATTCAATAATATACTGCAGAAATAGAGATCTTCTATCTAAATGTCCAGTGTATCACAGGCAGGTACAAGGAGTACTTCTTCTGATACCACATTTGAAGGTCAAGAGAACAGTGGTTTTACCAGTATCAGCACCATTGGTTGTTGGGTTTTTCTCTGTCTTGTTTGAGTTAGTAAGTGGATTAACACCATTATACAAAGACACACCTGAATGCAAATGAATAATAGTAATCTAACGACAAATTAGGAGAAAGCAATGATAGCAGCTTAGCAAAATTCAGTCAACAGACCAGATATTCAGCTATTTTAGAAATAACAATGGGCCCTGGCTGGTGTGGTTCAGTGGACTGAGCACTGGCCTACGGACAGAAAGGTACCTGGTTTAATTCCCAGTCAGGGCACATGCCTGGGTTGCGGGCCAGGTCCCCACTTGGGGACACGCAGGAAGCAACCAATTGATGTACATCACATGATAACATTTCTCTCCCCTCCCCTCCTCTTTCCCTCTCTCAAAGAAAAACCCCGGAGCCCCACTCTTTCTCCTTCCCTTCCCCTCTCTCGAAAAATAAATAAAGAAAATATTTAAAAGTAAATTAATAAAGTCTTAAGAAAGAAAAAGAAACAGCAATGGTAGAAATGCTGTTCCACTAGACAGAATACATTTAAAAAATAAATCAGGAGGCAGCAGTAATAAAATCCCTTTCATAACCATGGAAAGTAACCCATCTGACAAATGGATTAGTTCTAAATGTGTTAGTTCTAAAAAAAACAAAGGCAGGCACAGCCATTGGATAGCTGGTATTTGTACGGGGTGTTAAAAATAAAGATGTAATCATTGGAGACTCGTGGGTAACATGCAGATGTGGATACCTTAGTCAAATTACTTAACTACTTTGATCCTCAATCAGTTTCTTCATCTATAAAATGAGGCGGATGGACAAAGACACTGGCTTACTGTCATTGAACATACTGTATAAAGCCATGCGCCATCCTGCGTAGGAAATAGTCCTGGACCTTGTTGCTCTATTCATTCATCAGTCGGTTAGTCCCTCACTCTGCGGCTCTTACCCCACGACCGTCACTGAGTATACAACAGCGAACATAAATACAGCTTCTGATCCCACAGTTCCAGTTCTGAAGAGTGACACAGACACTAACCAGGCAGTTATAAAATGCAAAGATGCATGTTATAAAAGGGAAAGTGAAGGGCGTATGGAAAAAAAAGAGAGGGAACTGATAACTTTTGAATGGGCACTGTGCTAAGGTACTAATTTCTCATTTCACTGTTTACCCAGTCTTACAGATGGGAAGAGTGAGGGGGGATATGATAGCTTTGTAAGTCTTAAGTGCCAGGAGCCCCCTGTGGATCTTGCTAAGATTCAGATCCTGGTTCTGAAGGTCTCTGGGCGGGGCCTGAGATTCTGCTCCTCTGACCAGCTCATACTCTGAGCAGCAGGAGCCAGGATGCTTGTGTCACTGCCCCAAGGTCATCCTGCTGGTAAAGGTCAGCACCAGGCTCCCAACCCAGCTTCCATCTGACCCCAAAGCCTGTGCCTGTATCACCTCTCAGAGATACTCCCCAAGAGTTCTTGCTGCTCTAAAAGTCCTATTCTGATGCCAAATTAATTTGAGAAATGAAAAGAAAATAAAGGCAATAAGAGTTTGGCTGCTTTCTGGTGCCCAAGATATTCCTTGATGCAGGAGAATGAAAGGATGTCTGGGCACTTTCTCAGAGCAGAGGAAGCCCCTGGGGCAGGGCAGGAACAAGATTCTGTGATAATGAAACTTCTGCGTGACACTCCAAATAGTCCTTCTGTGGCCTGAAGTGTTAAAACAGACCTCGTGGTGGCCCTACTCTAAGACAAGTCCTAGAACTGGAGCAAGTGAATAAAGAAGTACTCATAAAAAGTAAAACCCTTACCTGTGCGCCTGGTGCTTAACATTTAATTCTTACAAAACCCTACAAGGCAGGACTATTAATGATCATCTTTACTCTGCAAATAGGGAAACGGAGGTTGAATAACTCACCCAAAGTAACACAGCTAGACAGAGGCATCACCAGCGTTGAAAACCAGGGCGGAGGCTTTGTGGAGGCTTACAAGCTACATAGTAGTATTAATCGTTCCAACTGATTAGGGAAATGAGCCGCAGTTCTGGGTCAAAGGTTCCTCTGCCCTCCTCCACGCAACAGCTTCCCACCAGCTCTGGTGACTTACATATATGTAGTAATTTATATAACCATATGGGAAATGCCTGCCCTTTCTCCCTAACACAAGTCTGATAAAAAGACCTGCCCAGTAGCAAAAAAAGATGCAGCCTTAGGAAATCTATGAATTAATTTTTATATCATTGAAACAACATAATTCCTCTATCTTTGGTCTAGGTCTATTAGGTGTTTGTGAACTATACCTTCCAGCAACTTGACATTAAGTCATTCCTGCATTAATTTACACATGAAAGAAATATAAAATGCAATATAATACCTCAAAAAGTAATAAATCATATTAAAGGCTTAAACTGTGAGATAATAATAATAATCGGTTACTGTCTATGATCTGTATGCTATGTAATCTTCCCAGCAGCCCTCTGAAGAAGGTTATAACTATTCCTCTTTTCTAGATGGGGGAACAGATACTCACACAGGAAGTAACTTGGCCCAGGCCAGGCAGCTAGTACGTGGGAAAACCTGGGTTTGCAGCAGGAAGTCTGACTGCAGCCCTTACACACAGGGGTCACAGCCCCAGGCAGTCCCCCCCCCCCCGAAACTCACGCTCCACACTCTGCATCCTCAGGCAGGGGAGAGATGTGACTTGCTTGGAGTTATAAAGAATGGCCTAATGAATAAAATAGTATTTGATGAAACTTGAGCCAATAAATCAATTACTGGCTATAATACTAGAATGCTGTACATAGACAAATGCTTTTGAGCTGAAACATGTTGCTTCACTAAGAGTTAGCTATCCGAGGGTAGGGCATGTGTGCATGTGTGTAGAAGTGAGGGAGGGAATGGTGGTTGGAGAACATGGTATGAGCAATGCTTTGCCACAAATAAGCTCAGCCTATCTTGGGGAAATTGTGAAAAAGCCAACCTGTCAAAAGTGAGGAGTTCATTTTAGTCATTCAGCAAATATTTCTTGAGTACCTACAATGGGACAGGCACTGTGCTAGGGGTTAGGGATACAAAGATGAGTAAGACACAATCCCAGCCTTCAAACGCCTCAGTCTTGAGGCAGGCATGCTGGGAGGAGACAGACAGACAGACACGGCACAGACCTGTGCCACTCAGGCTTATAAACAGCTTGAGAAGCGTCTGGAGAAAGAGCCAAGGGGGCACAGAGGGAGAGCTGGTGGGGAACAACCGGAGAGAGAAGTTGAGCACTGATGGGTGGGGCCTGGAGGCAGTGAGATAAAGGGGTGGAGGGGGTGGCGGCGAGGACAGGGAGATCCGTGACCTAAGACACCCGCTGAGTCATTTTAGTGACTCAGGTGAAGCCTGGCCAGACTCCTTCGTGGCACAAGCACATTCAGGCCAAAACGGGCGCCTTCAGACACGATCGTTTTGAGAGATTAACAAGGCAGCTGTTTCCTGTGTGTTCAGGCAACGTTCTCCAAAACACTTAACCGTATCTGTTTCTTTGAACTCCCAGAGACCTAGCTGTAGAAAAGAGTAGGAAACATGATCACCCTCTTAACATTTCTGCATATTTTTCTTCCATATCAGAAGTCTTTCCATAAATCTTCACAGAGTGCCCGCCACGTGCCTCGCTGCATCCAAGGTGCTGAAGACACAGCGGTGACCAAAAGCCCTGACATCGTGGAGCTTACGTGCAGGCAGGAGCCACACACAGCCGAGAACCAGAAATACAAAAGGGAGTCCCCCCTTATCCATGGTTTTGCTATCCATGGTTTCAGTTACTTGCAGTCAGCCACGGTCCTAACATATTAAATGGAAATATCCAGAAATAAACAATTCAGAATTGTTAAATTGCACACCATTCCGAGTAGCGTGGAGAAATTCCACGTCCTGGGTCCCACCAGTGATGTGAGTTATCTTTCTGCTCAGAGCGTCTGCACTGCACCTGCTGGTCGCAGGTTAGTCATTCAGTGGCCTCCATCTTCCAGGAGCATCAAACTCATTTTCACCAGGGGCCACATCAGCCTCATGGTTGCCTTCAAAGGGCTGAGTGTAATTTTAGGACTATGTAAATGTAACTACTCCTTCACTAGGGACAAGGAGCTCGCGCTGCCGCAGGGTAGAAATAAGGTGCCGGCCAAATAAAACAAGGTGAAGGGCTGATTCTGCCCGCGAGCTTAGTGTTTGCCACCTGTAACAGACTGGTAAGATGTTTGTGATCAAATAACTCTTATTTTACTTAATGACTCCAAAGCACAAGGGTAGTAAAGTCGACAATTTGGATATTCCAAAGAGAAGCCATAAAGTGCCTCCATTAATAAAAATGTGGAAGGTTTTTTTTTAAAGATATTAACTGTGGTTGAATGAGTTTTGCAGAAACCTTATAATCTTTTTTTAAAGATTTTATTTCTTTATTTTTAGAGAGGGGGAAGGGAGGAAGAAAGAGGGGGAGGAACATCAATGAGTGGTTGCCTCTAGCACATCCTCCACTGGGAACCTGGTCCACAACCCACGCATGCGCCCTGAGTGGGAATTGAACCAGTGACGCTTTGGTTCGAAGGCCCATACTCAATCCACTGAGCCAAACCAGCCAGGGCTAAAATGTGGAAGTTTTGACTTAACAAGGAAAAAAACTTGTATGCTGAGGTTGCTAAAATCTACAGTAATGGGGAATTTTCTATCTGTGAAAGTGCTAAGAAGGAAAACAGAAATTTGTGCTTGTTTTGCTGTCACACCTCAAACTGCAAAAGTCACAGCCACAGTGCGTGATAAGTGCTCAGTCAGGATGGAAAAGGCGTTGCATTCCTGCTCACGACGACATGAACGGGGAAACCTGTTCTGGCTGACGGCGGTGTGTTGCCCCAGAAAGCACGAGCCTGTGCAAAGACTTCAGCACAGGATCCCTGAAACGAGTGGATGACCCTCTTTCTGACGTGCCGTCGGACAGGTGAGAGCAGCCCAACGCTGAGCCACAGCGCTGTGCCACTCACCCCAGTTCACGTCGTCATATAGATACTCTCTCAGCTCGCGTGGTCCCAGGAAGGAGGGTGAACACAGCACCATAGACATTTTGAGAGAGACCACATTTATGTAACTTTTATTACAGTATATTGTTTTAATTGTTCTACTTCATTGTTGATTATTGTTGTTAGTCTCTTACTCTGCCTAATTTATAAATTAAAGTTTATCACAGGTGTGTGCATGTGGGAAAAACATGGTATATTGAGGGTTTGGTACTATCTGTGGTCTCAGGCGTCCACTGGGGGTCTTGGAATATACCCCCAAGGATATGGGGGGCTACTGTGTGTGAGGGGGTGACACGTAAAGGAGAAGAAGGCAAGGGAAAGGGAGGAAAATGCTGTTGAGGGGGCTATTCTGCAGGGTCAAGCAGGGAAGACCACTCTGACAGACAGACAGTGGAGTGAAGACAGAAAGGGAGTGAGGGGCTGAGTGGAAGGCTGAGGGAAGTAGGGAGCAAACCGAAGGAGTGCTCATTGTATTCAAGGAACAGCCAAGAGGCGGAGCAAACAAGGGAAGGGTAGGGAGAGGGGAGCCCAGAGGGACCTGGGGTTGGACCCTGCAGGAGCCCTTTGGCTTTTCCTCTACATGAGATGGGAACCTTGTGGAGTTTGGGCAGAGATGTGCCAGGGTCTAGTGTGCCTTTTCACAGATCAGTGTGGCTTCCGCTTGAGGGCTAGAATGCTGGAGACCTGGTGGATGGAGGGAAACCGTTAGGAAGCTATTGCAAAGAGGTTAAAGAGGATGGTGATTTGGACTTGGGTGGTGGCAAGTGGAAATTGTGAGACACAATCATATTTGGAGATGTTTTGAAATCCAAAAGGACTTGGTGATAGATTGGAAGCAAGAGAAAGTGAGTGATTGAGTCTGATTCAGACCCTAAGTCTTTTGGCTCAAATAACTGGAAAAAAATGCCATTTATGAAGATGGGGAAGACTTCTTGGGGTTGGAATTCAAAAGTTTATTTTGGTACATATTAATCTGAGATGCCTGTCACGACAAATGAAACTGGAGTTCTGGGAGAGGCCAGAGATGGAGACGGTACTTATTAAAGATGATAATTAAAGCCACAGGACTGGGTGAGGTCATCTGGGAGGGCAGGCAGAGGTCTGGTCCTTGGGGCATGCTAGTGTGTGCTGCGGGGACCAGGGAGAAGGCAGGAGAACCAGGAGAGTGGCATCTTGAGAGTCAATTGCTGTTGAGAGGAGGGTGAGCTAAGGACTGGGATTAGTCGTGGGATTTGGCAAAAAGGTCACTGGGGACCTAGACAGATGAAAATAGTCCAGTTAGATGAAATAGTGGGGACAGAAGGAAAAGCATGTGGAGGAGAGGATGAGGAGACAAGGGCAGACATCTTTTAAGAAATCTTGTGTAAAGTGCAGTCGGAAATGGAATTGAAAGGTATCAAGAAGAGAGACATTATTTTATAGTTTTAGGCAATGGAAACAAACCAGTACAGAGGCAAAAATAAACCATGCAGAGGAGAGGAGGGAGGATCGCTGGTCCTTCGGTTGCTGAGAGGATGGGACCTCTCAGAGCGCATGTGTAGGGACTGGGGTGGACGGAGCCTGGGCAGTTCACCGGCTGTTGGAGAGGGAAGGCTGAGATACAGTGGGCGGGTTTGGTGGTGGAACGCATGAACATTCTGTTCTGATAGCTTCTTTTTTCCTGCTGTTTGTGTGTAGCATCAGGCTTCATTTTAATCAGTTCTAAGATGTATCGTCCTATTTCAGCATCTGTGAAACTGAAGTAAACCTTAAAATCAGTGCGGTGTTGGGCAGTATGTATTCTTTCTCCATGCTACATGCAATATCATGCTACATACTATTATATCCACAGCGACTTGGATTCAGTGAACTCTGGGATGTCACTTCACTTCGGTCCCAACTGGGGTTTCCCATTGGAGAGAGCCAAGCAGGGCCCTTGAAAATGTGGTTTGCCTTATGAGTTGAGGGGGCAATGTCAACATTTTCACTCAGAAACTCTAAGCTGAAGTTACCTCTCTGTCACATATGCATCCAGCCCAAGCTTCTGCAGAAGGACCCGGGTGCCTGGAAAGCAGGGGAGGGAGGTTGGCTGTCTGCCCACAAGCCTGATGGACCAAGGAAAAGGGAACAAACACTTGACCTACACCTGGAGCTGGGCAGATACTCCCGACTCAGAGACCAAGCACTGCCTCCAGTCAGATACTGTCTTGGCCCCACGTCCAGTGTGGTAAAGACATGAAGTCACAGGGTCTAGGAACAGGGACCTGGGTCATGGCGTAGCTCTTCCTCGGCTCTGTGGATTGCTAGTAGGTGTGCCTTTCATCTCTTGGATGAGTAGAGCTGCAGCCCCAGCCCTTCTTTTCTGCTGCCAAGTCTCAGAGTGGTTTGGGAGGGTCCCTGTGTCCAAACAGAGTCAAGTGCTTATCATATGCTGTGCTAAGTAAGCATCTGAGGTACAATCATAAGCAAACACAGGGCTCCTGCTCTTAGTCAGGAAGATGCATTATGACAATTATACATATACACACACACACACACATGCATACACACGTTAAAGAAACTATGTGTCAGGACCTATTCTAAGCACTCTGCAAAGATGAGCACTTATAGCTTGTAAAATTATCTAAGAACCAGGTGTTATTACTATTACCTCTACTTTATAGATAAGAAAAATTCAGGCACAGAGAAGTTAATTAACTTGCCCAAGGTCACACAGAGCATAAGTGGTGAACTCAAGATTTAAACCCAAGCAGTTTTGCCCAAAACTCCTAGTTCTTTTTTTTAAAAAGATCTTATTTATTTATCTATTTTTAGAGAGAGGGGAAGGGAAGGAGAAAGAGAGGCAGAGAAACATCAATTGGTTACCTTTTGCACACCCCCAGTTGGGGACCTGGCTCACAACCCAGACATGTGCACTGACTGGGAATCAACCAGCAACCTCGCGGTTCAATCCACTGAGCTGCACCAGCCAGGGTTAGGAGTTCTAGGTCTTAACCAACGATTCCACACTGTCTCTCAGTTATTTTGTCTAGCTCAGTTATTCACATATAAAACTGCCTTTGAAATGGAAATGACTCATAATAGAAAAAGGGATGTTAGCATCTGACAAGCCAGTGGTAGTTTTGAGAGCTATTTGGGGAGCCTGCTGGGCACTGAGCAGTAAATAAGTCCCATCTGGCACATCCGTGATGTCTTGAAATTTGGGCTTCTCTTCCCATCCTGCTCGTGACGGCTCCCTCCTCGCTGGCTCTCCCACCTCACCCTCACTTGCAGTTTTTTGATCTTTTTACTTGGAAACTCAGGCTCTGCTGCTGGGGGGTGCAGTCTGTTTTCTCTCTGACAGTGCTGCAGTGTCCTTGGCCAAACTCAGCCCACCACAGAACACCTGAGAGACGGCCCAGGGAGTGTGGTGGGTCGCGGCGGGGAGAAAGGTGGAGAAAGACTAGAAGTCGGATGTGAAGACTAGAAGCAACTCTAGACCAAGACTATGTCTATTCTGGCCAAGGGAACAGAGTCTTTGCAAAATCTTGTCTTATCCCTTGGCTAGTTCAATGGGCTGCATGTTATTCTGAACTTGACACTTCCATGGTGTCCAACCCATGGCCCACAGGCTACATGTGGCCCTGGATGGCTATGAAATCTTTTTTTCACAAAAAGGGCCCAACACAAAATCATAAATTTACTTAACATCTTTTTTTCATCAGTTCTCATTAGTGTTTGTGTATTTAATGTGCAGTCCAAGACAATTCTTCTTCCAATGTGGTCCAGAGATGCCAAAAGTTTGGATACCCCATGTTCCTTCCTTCACTACTTTCCCAGGCACAGATCTCTTTTGGCTTCAAGAGCAAAACCCCCAGGGGCCTTTCCTGGCTGAACACAGCTGCTCCCAAATGCTCTTCAAAGCTGCACTTCAGTTTGCCAGACGCTGAAGTCCCTCGCTCCTCAGTGAGTCATTTGCATTTCTAAAGTGAGTTTCCTTTCAGATTGCGTGGGCTGAGCCCTGGGTGTGTGCAGCAGCCGGTAGAACTGGAGAGACGGAGCTAGGCTTCTTTGTGTTTTAATCGCCGGACTCTTCCACTGTCTTTTTCCCTCTCTGAGGAGGAGGGCAAGACAGTGTCACATGTAGTGCCTGGCTGCTATTCTTCAAGAACCTAAATGTGAATCCCTGGACACACCTGATGCCATCCTTGGGCTCCAAAGCCCAAATTGGCCTGCTGTATTTCCCCCTAAGCACTAGATCCTTAATTTCTTTTTTTTTTTTTTTTTTTTTTTTTTTTATTTTTTATTTTTTTTTAATTAAATTTATTTATTTTTTGAATTGATTATGCTGTTACAGTTGTTCTATTCCCCCCTCCATTCCCCTCCACCCTGCCCCCCCAACCCCACCATTACCCCCCTTTAGTTTATGTCCATGTGTCTCAAGTCCTTTAGGTTCTAAATTTCCCAAACTATTCTCGCCCCCCATCTATTTTCTATCTACTGTCTATGCTACCTGTTTTCTGTACCTTCTCCCCCCATCTCCTCCTCCCATTCCCCTGTTGCTAACCCTCCTTGAGATCTTCATTTCTATGTTTCCACTCCTGCTGTAGCTGTCCTTTGGTTTGCTTTCGTTTTAGGTGTGGTTGTTAATAACTGTGGATTTGTTATCCTTTCACTGTTCATGTTTCTTTATCTTCTTTTTCTTAGATAAGTCCCTTTAACATTTCATATAATAAGGGCTTGGTGATGATGAACTCCTTGAATTTGGTCTTATCTGAGAAGCACCTTATCTGTCCTTCCATTCTAAATGAAAGTTTTGCTGGGTAGAGCAATCTTGGTTGTAGGTCCTTAGATTTCATGACTTGGAATATTTCTTTCCAGCCCCTTCTTGCTTGTAAGGTCTCTTTTGAGAAATCTGCTGACAGCCTGATGGGGACTCCTTTGTAGGTGATTGTCCCTTTAGCTCTTGCTGCTTCTAGGATTCTTTCCTTCATTTTAATTTTGGCTAATGTAATTATAATATGCCTTGGTGTGTTTCTTCTTGAGTCCAACTTTTTTGGCACTCTCTGGGCTTCTTGGATTTCTTGGAAGTCTATTTCCTTTGCCAGATTGGGGAAATTTTCTTTTATTATTTGTTCAAATAGTTTTTCCACTGGTGGTTGTGTCTTTCCCCCTTCTGGTACCCCTATAATTCGGATATTGGAGCGTTTAAAGATGTCCTGGAGGTTCCTAAGACTCTCCTCATTTCTTTGAATTCTTGCTCCTTGACTCTTTTCTGCTTGTCCATTATTTGCTTTCTTCTGGACCACTGCATTGATTTGAGTCCCAGTTTCCTTTTCATCTCTATGGGATTCCTGTGGAATTCCATTCATTTCCTTAATTTAGCCTCCATATGTTTCTCTAATTTGTGGCTGTAATCCACCAAATCTGTAAGGAAGGTGATGACCAGTCTTTTAAACTGTGCGTCTGAGAGTTTTGCTATTTCTTCGTCATTTAGATTTATCTCTGGGGCTTTGAGTTCTGCCTGCGACATTTTTGGTCTGTTCTGGCCCTTTAAGTGGGACAAGCGGCGCCTTGGAGTCCCAGGTCGCTGGGTTGTGACGCTGTATGTGGGGGCGTGGTCAGAGCGGGAAATGGCGGGCCGCCGCCGCCGGGCTGGTCCAACTGCTCACTCCCTCACTCGTGCGCACCCAGGCAACCACAGTCAATTCGTTGCCACCGCCTCCCCACTGTGTCGCTCCCCCGGTGGGGTGCTCGGCGGCTCACCAGGTCCAATCCTGGGTTTGGAACCGGCGCGACTGGATTTGCGCGCCCGGATTCGCGCGCCCGGATTCGCGCGCCCGGATTCCGCGCCTGGTCCGACCGAGCCCTCCTTTGTAAGTCCTCACCGGAGGCCGGTTTCGCCCCTTACCTAGGTCAGGCTGAAGAATTTGTTGTTAGCGGACTTCCGAAAAATTCAGTTTTCCGTGTTCTGGTTGTGTTTTGTGATGCTAGTATTTAGTTGTCCCTAAACTTGGTTGTGGGAGGAGGCAGGCACATCCAGCTAAACCTCCATCTTGGCGGAAGTCCCTTAATTTCTAATTAGAGCACAAAAAATTCAGTAACACAAGTAGTTAGTGTTACTACAAATGCCTCCACTACAAGGTTATGAGTTAGGCACCTGTGTCTGAAACTGCTCCCAGCACATGTAATGTCTAACAAGAAGACAATACTTGTTCATTTCATAAAATACAGTGAAGGTTATGTGAGCTTATAATGCAACATGTTACCTATTACAATCATTGTTTTTCTTTCAAAATTGCTATTCCTTCTAGATTGGTCCAATGACAGACATAGGAGAAAACTTGAGAAGTTTTGTAATTAATTCTATTTAGAATGAAGTTTGGCTTTAAGTAGAGTAGAAAAGACTCACTCTCTTATAGAGTCCAGTAGTCAGGAGGGATCTGAATTTGGGAAATCAGGCTGACATCAGAGCCAGCACTGCCTGCCCCAGCCCATACTGACCGGCCCAGCCCAGCTCGCCTCCGCCTGGGTCCCTCCGCCTGCCTCTGCCTGGCTCAGCCCGGCTCCAACGGCTCTGTGGGTGTTCTGCGGGCCCTTCCTTCAAATGCTAATAAGCTCACAAATGCTAAATAGCAGAACCAAACTAGTGTCTGCTGCCCCGAGCAGCTGGGAATTACTGTTCTATTCTTCCTGCCCTAGATTTCCCAGACACTCCTTTCTCCGCATCCCCACCAGCATTATTTAAATGGCAGAGACTGGCCCACTGCTGTAACTCCTCCCTCTGGCCTGTGTAGCCCCAAATTGCCTTTTGCAGCAAATCCACACACCCTGCCTCTCCAGGCCCCTTTTCACAGGCCTTTGTCATTCTCTGCAGTTTCATCAGGCATTTCAGGCAAACAACAGCTTCCTACCGGCCCCTACCAAGTGCTTGCCATACCCTTCAGCATTTTGAATGCTCACAAAGTTCTTGTAAGGTAAGCTGTACTGTCCCGTTTTATAGATGAGTAAACAGAGACCCAGGTGAACCAGTGACTGAGCCGAGGTTTAAGCCAGGGCTGAAGGACTCCCTGTCCCAGCACTGGAAACGTGCTGGCCTAGGTCTCTCTGATTCCGTCTTGTCCAGCCTTCGTTCCTGTGGCCTTCAGGCTACAGCTTCTGCTTTGACTTACACATACGCATGCTAATCATTAGAGAAATTCTGCTGTGGCTTAAGGAGATGAGGAAAGTATGTATTCTTCATCCAAGGTTTGGAGGAACCTCTGACAGGACTCACAGCAAGTAGCACAGTCCCCCCTTGAACCCCAGTGGTGGCCAGGTGTCTGCCTGCATGGTCAGTAACCTCTGCCCTTCCCATTTCCCTTACTTTACTTAAAAGAAGGCTGAAGTCTGTGGGGCTTTTTTGTTTGTTTTGTTTTTTGTTCTTTTAGAGAGAGTGAAAGAAGCACTGATTTGTGGTTCTATTTATTTATACATTTATTGGTTGATTCTTTTTTAAATTGATTTTTAGAGAGAGGAAAAATACTGACTTGTTGTTCCACTCATTTGTGTACCTATTGGTCACTTTTTGTTTGTGCCCTGACGGAAGAGCGAACCTACAACTTTGGTATATCAGGATGATGCTTTAACCAACTGAGCTACCTGGCAAAGGCTTTTCTAGAGTGGATTATAGGCACCACAAAGACTCCCATCTTCTAGGTTGGCAACTTCCTAATCAATAAATCATTCCTTACTTCAAACTCTAAAGTTCTGAGTTTTGGCCTTTTGAAGCATCAAGCGCACAGATGAGAAAAGGGTCCATGAAGGCTCTAAGAGGTGGAGTTATTTAAGGGAGACTGTTACCGAACAAGAGGTCCGAGGGAGGGGCAATACAATATTCGGCCCACCTAGGGATGCCCAAAACTGCTATACAACAGGGGCCCCTCCCAAGGACAAAATACTGATATCTACTGGGCTCTTCTGTCCGCTGCCAATTGGAAAGACATCTCTCAATGCCAGAGATTTGTGAAAAGGAAAGGAAAGGTTTACATAATGCTATTCAGGCCTAATGCCTCCACTAAAATATCAAAGTCCTTTGGGTTGTACACCTACACCCACACAGCGCTCCCTTCTCCCACTGTCCCAACTCCGGGTACCGTAAATCAGGAAAAGAGCACACGTCTGTGTTTCAGGCCGCTGGCACCGTCAGCTGTGTCACTGTGCAGGCTCTCGAGTTAATCCAAAGTACTGTGGTACCCTCTCACGGTCCACTGGCAAGAGTCCTTTGTACCCAGTTCCAGTCAAAGTCTCTCTTGCTTTTCAGGCCCCGCAGCCAAAGGGGGCACCCCAAAGCCGCGTGGGCCTCTTCTACCAAAGCTGCAGGAGTCCGCACTCCACCAAAAGCATGTGGCTGTCTTCTTCACCTGGCTGCAGGGATCTCCATTCTGGCAAAGCTGCGTGGTTTTCCCTTTCACCTGGGAAAGAGGGGGTCCGCACTCTGCCAAAAAACCACGTGGCTCCCTCTTTCACCTCACCAAGAGGGGGTCCTCACTCTGCTGAAACCGCGTGGCTCTCTCTTCATCTGGCCAAGTGGGGACCCTTCATGTCTCGGAGCCAGTCTTTTCCAAGCTCTCACACAGGCCTTCTCACTCAGGAGCCCAGCAGCCCCTAGTTGCCAACCGGAGTTCCAGCCACTCCTTTCTCCCTGGCTCCAAACTTGGCTACTGCTATTTAACATATCTATGAAACCAGTTAAAGGTTATAGATATGTTAAATAATCATTCCAGAGCTAGCTGCAAAACTATTGCTATGCAAAACAGCTTTCAATGGCCCTGGTTCTATTTGTCTCTTTCCCCTGGGGGGGGGGCGGTAAGGACATCTTATATGTCTCTCCAGTATTCTTATACACTTTGAATTCTGGACACCATTCCAAATCTTTTTTTTGGGGTCCCCCCCTTGGCTGCACCCTGTATCAAGACCTCAAATATGGTTCTGTTTGAGGGCCACAGCTTCTCCCCCAAAACCTTGGTGGGGCTTGTGCCCTGGAGCTAACTGCAAGTAGCTTTCCCCTCACAGGATGGAGGGCACACACTGGCCTCAGCTCCTCCCCTGGTGCCCCTGAGTGGTTTGTGTAGGTGCATCTGTCGTACGTACCCAGAGTTGCTTTGTGGAGCTGTGAGACCTGGGCTCCCTCTCACCCAGACAGGCTATCCGATCTCAGGATGACGGTCTAACACTGCGGGGTTGCAGAAGGAGCGCCTTTAGCTGATGAGGCATGATGGGATGATTTGTCTAAAAACAAATGCGATATATTTAAGGTCAGCTATAATGTGACCTTTCAGTGTGGTTAGTGACAGCAACAATTAGAATTCCCTGCATTTCTGTAGTGCTTTTCCAAAGGACATTAAAGCCCATTTTCCTATTTCATCATCACAACCACCCTGTGGATTGACAGCTTGAATGTTAATATAACCGTTTTGTTACAGAACAGAGGTCCAAGGTGGGGGCAGTATTTGGCCCACCCAGGGATGCCAAAAACTGTTACAGAATAACAGCCCCCATCCCACCCCACCCCGCCCCAAGGACGATATTACTAATACTGTCCGGACCACCTACTGGGCTTGATTGTCTGCCACCAATTGGAAAGACATCTCTCAATGCCAGAGATTTGTGAAAAGGAAAGGAAAGGTTTATTTAAAGCTATACAGACTTAAAGTAGTGACCCAATGTCCCCCATTAAAATATCAAAGTCCTTTAAGGTACACACAGACGCCCACAGCGCTCCCTTCTCCCCTTGCCCTAATTCAGTACCGTAACTCTGGAAAAGAAGTACATGTCGGTGTTTCAGGTTGCTGGCACCGTCAGCTGTGTCGCCGTCCAAGCAGAATTTCTAATTACTCCAAAGCCATGTGGCACCTTCTTATGGCCTACTGGCAAAGCCACATGGGCCTCTTCTACCAAAGCTGCAGGGGTCTGCACTCCACCAAAAGTGCATGGGTTTCTTCTTTAACTGGCTGCAGGGGTCCCCACTCTGGCAAAGCCACATGGTTCTCTCCTTCACCTGGCCAAGAAGGGGTCCTCACTCTGCCAAAACTGCATGGCTCTCTCTCAATGGCTGCCGTGTCTGGGTTTAAATCCCTGCACCAATCTTCCTCTGTACCTCCATTTCCGACTCCTCCCACAATCAATTACACCTGCCAGCATTCCTGTATATTCCAAGTTTACTGGGCTGCCATCGTGAGTCTGGGCAGGTGTGGCGCCATGGCATGGAGCCAATCATCTCCAAGCCCTCACATAGGCGCTGCAACAGGGGCTGGGAGTGTCCTCCCAGTTACATCTTGTGTGGAAGTCACTCCCTTCTTCCTGGCTCAAAGCATGCCCACAGCTATTTAACATATCTATTAAAACAGTTAAAGGTTAGTGATATGTTAAATGACCATTCTAGAAGTTATCTGCGAAACTGTTTCTATGCAAAGCAGCTCTCAATGGCCCCTCTCCATTTGTCCCTTCCCCCACTGACACCTGGGCAGGGGCAAGGGGTGAGGACATCTTATATGTCTTTCTAATATTCCCTGGAAACCCTGAGTTCTGGACCCCATTCCAAATCCCTTTTGTGGCCCCCCTCTTGGCTGCACCCTGTTTCAATTTCACACAAGAGAGACCTGACACTGAGAGGTCTCATGACGTGCTTGCTTTCTCGTAGTTAAGAAGGACGGAGGACTCTGTGGCAGGTCTCCTACTCTAGCCATATATCCACCGTACTAAAACCACTGCTTAAAAAAGACCGACACAGTACTCATGCAGAGATTCACTGACTGTGTGCTTCGCTTACACTTTAGAATCACAGTTCCCCATCTCGTTGGTTCTTCTCACCTCCATGAAAAATCATTTTCCTCCTCCAATGTTTGAGTAAGTAAATATTCGGATTTGGGCAGATTTATCAAATTAGTAAAGATTTCTACAAGTAGTAACACCCAGTGCTGGTGAAGATGTGAGGAGACAGACACACTCATACACTGCTGAGGGGAGAATAAACTAGAGCATTGTTTCTGAAGAGCAATTTGATCATCATTAAACCTTTTAAAATTTTAAGGGGAGCAGAACTGGCACCCCACCCTGCATGAAAAGTCAGGCAATGGCATCTGTGCCAGTGATTGCTTAATGCAATAAGCACATGACGGGAGCGAGGTACAGAGAATAGTCCTTATGCCACATGGGGATTAAAAAGGTCGGAAGGTTGGATTAGCGGGGCTGACACACTCACTTAGGCAGCAAGTATATCCCTCCTCTCTTCTCATTTTTCTCTCCGTGTCTTCCACCTACGACTCCTCCCTGATTTACTCTCTTTTAAATATATGTGTGTGTGTGTGTGTGTGTGTGTATCCTAGAAAGACCATCCTGCCAATATCAGTGATGTAAAGATATGGTCCAGAATTGTTGATTTGACCTTCATCACCCTCAGGATCGAAGTGTCTTTCATGGTAAACACGAGCCCTTCAAGATAAGTCCCGCCTATTTTTCTACCTTTACCCCTAGCCACTGTCCTTCATGTAGTCTGGGTTCCCATCCCTGTGTTCCTCAAACACACCACATTTTCATGCCGTTCTTTCTGTTGGGTAGGGGTCTGTCCCTACGCTTTTGTACCTGGAATATCAGAGACCAGTCAGTGTCCACCGAGCTCCTTTCCTCTTCCTCCTGGGCACACAGCCTCCCTTTCAGCGACTGACTGGCTGTGGCCACGTGACTGACTTCTGCTCACTGGACCAGAGAACTGATTGTGCACCGCTTTCAGGCCCGGGCTGTGGACACATTATATGCACATTCCTTCATGCACTTTTGCTTCTGCCATGAGTTGAAGATGGCAGAGTTCTGATGGGAGAAGCCCAGCTCATTTATCCTCACGTGGAGAACAGCCTCCCACTAAACATAGCCTTGGTGTTTGGCTTTGAGTAAGGAATAAACATCTATTTCAGTGAACCACTGCAATTTGGAGATCTATCTGTTATGGCATCTAGCCTTACCTTAAATAATATGCCTGGTAAACTATTCACTGTCCAAAGCCCTCTTCAGATGCCCCCTGCTTTAGGAAGCCATTTCTGACTTCTCTAGGCAGGAGTGGCTGTTTTTGTGTCCACAGCCATTCAAAGGTGTGCTGCTTACTGACGACTCCCCTCCCCCACACCCCAGCCACCCACTGCTTGTCTCTTTTCACATCTCTCTCCACATCTGGCCGTCAACTCAGTGGAGGCAGAGATGCCCATCTTCGCGATTCTAGATTCTAGCTCATTCTGTGTGCTGGATACTGTTCTAGAGTTGGAAATAGAGCCGTGAACAGATTTAAAACTCCCTGTCCTCCACATTTTAAAGGTTGACTTTTGCAGTGTTTTAGACATTGGCTTTCGCATATTTTAAGAAAAGGGATTTAAATTGGAACTTAAATAATAATTTGACTTTACAGGAGTGGGCAAAAGTAGATTTATAGTTGTTCAAATGGAAAATAATACAATAATGAATAAATAATAATACAAGAACAAACCTGTGTTTTGCACATGCACAACTATTAACCTACTTTTGCCCCGCTCTGCATAGAGATAAATGTGTAAGAGGCAGTTGCCAGCTTCAGATGGTGTTACTTCACAAATCCTTTCGAAAATGTTACAAACAAATTAAAAACCCTTTGTTCTCATGGAGCTGATGTTGCAATGGGGGAGGTAGCTAATAAATTAATATATATATACAGGATATCAATACCAGTGATACATGCTAGAGAGGAAAATAAAGCATGGAATGAGGATGAGGAGAATAGGGTGAGAGTATAATTCTAAATAAGGCATTCTTAGAAGGCCCCACTGAGAAGATAGCGTTTTAGCAAATACCTGAAGGAAGTGAGGACTGAAACTACGCAGGTGTTTGAGGTAAAAACATTCCAGGCAAAGAACAGCAAGTACAGAAGAATGGCAAGGGGGTGTGCATGGCTGCAGTGGAATGAGTGACGGGAATGGAGGAGGTGAGGTCAGGAAGGTTGCGGGGGGGGGGGGGGGGAAGTACAGGATGTATAACCCTTCCACAGACCTTGGTTTGAACCAAGAGGGAAGTGGGGGCTACTTCTGTATTTTAAGCAAGAAAGTGATCTGATGCACAGGTTCACTCTGACCTCTGTGTTGAGAGAAGACTGTATAAAGGTTATGGGGAAAATGAGGGAGACAAGTTACAAATCTATTATGATGATTATGGCAAAAGATAATAGTTATTTAGACCAAGGTAGTATTTGGGATATCTTTTTGAGGTAGGATTTGCTGATGAATCAGATGTGGAATATAAGTCAAGGATAAATCTAAGGTTTTTCATTTGAGCCACTGCAAGGATTGAGTTGCTACTTAAGGAGATGAGACTATGAGAAGAGTGGCGTGACCTGAAATTTAGTTGTGGGCTTACGCCTGGTGTGATTACAGTCATGTTCAAGGGGAGATGTCGAATGGCTGAATGGATGTTATGTGTCTGAAATGGAGAGATCGGGGCTAGAAATACAAACTTGGAAACTCTCGGCATGTAGATTTATTTAAAACCACAGAAGATAATTGTATATTGAAAAGAAGTTCAAGGACAAACCCAGGGGCATTCCAGAGTGTAGAAGTCTCTCAGTGGGAATCAGAAAAGAACCCACTCTGAGTTGTCAGTGAGGTGGGAGGAGAATCGAGACAAGAGTAGTAGGATTGTAGAGTACGGCAAACTGCATGAGGATCCCAGTTCCTGGAAGCCAGGATATCTGGAATTGCCTGTGGCGATTTTGCTGTACTCTTCAACTGAGGCATGGAAAACCCCAAACCCTTCAGGGCAAAGGAGTCCTCGATATCTGAAGAATAAATCTTGTAGTCCAAAAGTCACAGTACAACATCTGCAAGCTACTGGATGTAAATCATATAGTTAGGTTGCTGGGTTATAGTCATTCTTTTTAAAAAAATAATCTTTATTTATTCATTTTCAGAGAAAGGGAAAGGGACAGAGGAAGACAGGGAGGGGAACATCCATGTGAGAGAGAAACACTGGGTATCAGGGAGGGGTGTGCTGGGGTGGCGCTGCTTCCCTGGGCGAGGTCTTCGTCCTCGGATGCAAGGGGAGGTAGAGGAGAGGGAGGCCTTGCTGTAGGAAGATGGTGCCCGAGGCCCAGAGCATTATGGCAGAGGACGTCTCCAAGGGCACCTTGCTGCGACAAGTTGTATACTTGCCCGTTGTGTCACGATAACAAGGAAGATCCTCAGCTGGAGTGCTTTAAAGTCAAGGGAGTGCTGTGCGTGATCTGTGAAACATTCAACATGCCCAACAGCCCTGTGAAGACTGTAGCACTTTGTTTGGAGAATATTATCGCAGTATATGCCATCTGTTTGACAAAGACGAGAAGCAGCATCATTGGGAAAGCTGTGGAATTTGTAGGATTGGTCCAAAGGAAGATTTTTCTCACTGTTTGAAATGCATGCCTCGCTCTGAATTTCCAAGGAAAGCACAAGTATATTGAACGTGTTTCTTGGCAGAACCGTCCAATATATTTGGAGGACATCCGCACATCTTGTGTTGCCCATGTCCTGTTATCTGGACATTTTTACCTACAATGTGTTATGAAGAAACGTTGAAAGAAGGCTGTAGATGTCCATTACGTATGCGCTGTGCTGTAGACGTGACTGGGTACTGGAGACATCTGGACGATGAGGGCGCACAGACTCCTATGCTGTCAGAATATCAGCACGTGACTGTAGATACTCTGTGGTGACTGCAGTGGAAGAGCTACAGTCCAGTTTCATATGTCAGGCCTGAAGTGTAAAGCTTGTGAGTCCTCTGATGCTGCTCAAGCTGGAGGTAGTAGAATTTCACTAGATCAGCAATAACCAGCCTGTGCTGCCCTGGAAAACTCAGCGTTTCTGTTAGTAAAGGCTCTTTAGTGTCCTACTGGCCTCATGCATCTAAATCTATGCATTAGAGTTGATAGGTTTTGACTAGTGTTGCAGCATAAAGTCATATTACAAACACTCAAGGATTCAGGGTCTCTTTACAGAATTGTCATAGCTCTATATTTAATAGAAGCCTCTGAGTTTATGGTTTGATTGAAAATTCCTTTAGCATCAGTTGTTTGGAAGCCAACGATGTTGTCACTGAAATTCACATGTATAGAAATGTGTGAGTGGCACTGTGCACACAGAATTCATTTCTGATTTGACGGAACTGTACATAGTTCTCAGTATTATTCCTGACTTTCTAAGGGCTGTGCCATAATAAAATTATGTTCTACCTTACCGTTAAAATCTAATTACACATGCTTTAGAATTCCCTAAGATGGACCTTTGGATCTTTAAATGTGAATTTTGACATAATAACTGCTAATATTATTGAAACAGTGTCTTATAGAAAGCTTTTTCCAAGGCTATCTATTTTGGGCTCAATTAGGACAATATAATCTTACAATGTAAAAGAAATAAATTTTTCTTTTTTTTTGAGGTATTCTTTCATAAAAGTAGTTGGGAAAAATATAAAATAATAGAACTCTTCCAAGCCTTAAGAAAACCATCAACATTGAAAATAATTCTGTTTGGTTGTCCAAAATTATGTCTTCAAAGAATAATTTATTCTGTTAGTATTTAGTGAGCAACTACTTTGTGCTGGGCAAGGTCTAGGTTCTGTAGAGACAACAGGGAACAGTATAGACAAAAGTTCCTGCTCTAATGGTGGTCCATTCTTTTTCCTTATTTTTTCTTTATATATGTAGAGGTTGTCTTTGCTGTAAGTGGGTGGATTCTTTCTTTCCTGAATACCTGAAAGTAGGTAGATGAGTAGAAAGGACACAGAATATTTCTGGCAAGATCTCGGATCTTGTAATACTTTTTTGGCTTCATGTAGTAGAATTAAATATACCTCTTAATCCAGGAACAGTGGAGAGAGAAAAATTGATTGATTGCCTCTCTTATGCACCCCGACCACAGACCAAGCTTGAAACCCAGGTATGTTTCCTGACCGGTAATCAAACTGATGACCTTCTGCTCTGCAGAATGATACCCAACCAGCTAAGCCAGAATGGTCAAGGTCAGGGCAATATGGTCATTCTTGATGTAATTAACTCATAGCATTGTTCAAAAACATATTTTCTTGGGAGTTTCAATGATTCACATAAAATACTAGTGAAAATTTCAGCCCCAAACAGGTAGGTCTTGATACATTGTTCCTTGAAAAGAGGAAGATTCCCCCTTGAAGGAGTCATTTTATAGCAGGTATCATTTCTTGAGTACTTATATACCAGGAATTGTGCTAAGAAGCACTTCAATGGGCATTTAGAGTAACGTAAATCCTCACACCCACCCTATGGGAAAAGCACTGTGATTATCCCCAGATTTTCAATGTGATAGTAATAGATCACAGATGACGAAAGGGTGGGTTGGAAAGATTAAGGGGACCTCACAGGGATTATCTCCCCAGTGCAGAACTCTCAGGTGGAAACTGATCCCCAGCAGAACTCTCCCCTAAATAGGATGAGGAAGTCTCCAGTGCTGCTTCTAGAAGTTAACTTTTCCTGGGGGGCAAAGAGGACAGAGGCAAAACCCCATTTTGTAGGTAAGGAACCTAAATCATAGAGAGGTAAGTAATTTCTCTGAGGCCACACAGATGTTATTAAGGGAAGAAGCCAGAATTTGCCCACAGGGTTACATGAATCTCAAAGGCTAAACTCTTCCTACATTCCCAAAAGAACTCACTTGAAATGGAGTAATGAGAGATTCCTACGTGGTGGGACTACTGAAAGGCAGCCACTAAAAAGAATGGTCTCCTTCACTGGACAGCTGTCCCTGGCCATTCTTGTCTGTGTGTGTGTTGGGAGGCAGTTCATTTCCATCATTCAGGGAGCAGTTATTCTACTTTCGTGGCATGTGCAAGGCCATTTACTTCTTTTCACTTTCCCTCCTCTTGTGAGCTCCTCTGTCAGGGGAAAGGGAAGAGGTAACTTTGGGGAACTGCATTATTGGGGATATGGTTAAACAACTGGCTAACATGACATTTTGCACATTTTGTCTGCTTGAATTATCTGGAACCCACATTAGTTTTATTAATTGGCCCTATGGTGGGTTTAGTAAGAGATCACACACGGGACATAGGGCCTTTATCAGATGTAAAGCTCCAGTCTTCAAACTCATGGGCCTAAGACTGTGGCCGTTGTTAATGGTTGCTCAAAAATTAATGATGGGCACAGGCAACTGCCTCACCCAACTTTGGTTCTCTGTAGAGGACCATGGACTCTCAAGGTTCAAGCCCCTTATGAGGCTATCTGGACTCACCCATCTGGCCTCTGAACCAGGGAGGGAACTCCTCTAACATGCTGGGCAGATGCCTTACTGCAAGCCAAGCAGTGATGTGACCCTCCACCCCACCAGGCAGCCCTCAGGACTGGGACCAGTGGGACTTGTTAGAAATCTTTCTCTGTTGAACCAAAATCAGCCTCCCATTGTGCCTTCCACCTGTCTCTTTTTTGTTCCTCTACTACCCAGTAGTTTAAATGGGTAACAGTAAACTTTATTTTTTAAAGCAAATAAAAAAGTAAGACACTACCAATATGATGAAGGCCCTGTGCACCAATCACCAATCTTACACCCCTTCTCTCCCCACCCCCTCTATCTGCTTATATATCTGTTTGGACTGTGGGATTCCCATGGGAAAGAGATACTAGTGGAAGCATTTGCAGTGCAGTGATTAATAGAAGAAAGTGCTAGGCACAGACTGGACTTCAAATGTGGTGGATATTTACTTCCTGTGTCTATAAAATGTGTGACGGTGGGCTACCTCATCCAACCTTTCTAAGTTTCATTTCCTTGGCTGTAAAATGGGAACAATAATCACATTTATGGCACGGGCTGTTGTGGGGATTACAGGAGACAGAACTCTTAAGTCATTTTTTAGCTCTTAGCATTTAAAGTAGCTGTTCTAAGAGTTTTCTCTCCCTCCACCTCCTGGACAAGGAAATGGGCTTTGAGGGGGTGAGGAGGTTTGTTGGAAGTCACACCTAGTTAACAGCAGAACGGGATCAGATCCCTGACTTCACCGTCTGGAAACCCTTCCTGCTCCCCACCGCTTTCGTTGGTGTCTGCAGCCGTCCTTTTTGGCTCTGAAGATTAAAAATGCACCCCTCATCCAAAGTGCCTATTCTGGGAAGCCTCTACCAATCAGCGACGATCAGAGCAGTGCGCTCGGGTCTCGGCTTTTTGCCATTTAGGGGAGGGAGGAAGATGGAACACACGGTCTCCTCAGGAGTGATTAAAGGTTAAAGGCAGTTTTGGGCGTTGTCCAGGCCTGGAGGAACACGGAGTCCAAGCGTTCCCACCATTTGCATTCCAATAGGGCCACTTCACTCGGCCAACGCGGCTGCGGGCGCCTCGGGCAGTCAAGGAACTGTGGATTAGGCACCTGGAGTCCGGAGCGCTCTGGGGCGCACGGGGGCGCGGGGGTGGAGGCGTGGAACCGGTTGGGGGTAAAAGCGGAGCCAGGTGTTCGGAGGCGGGGCCGGGGCGCGGGACAAACGCAGGGGCGGGGCCAAGGGGCGTGGCTTCCCTCAGGTGCAGCTAGCGTTAAGGTTTCACTGAAACTTACCCAGCTCTGGGGAGGAGCGTAGAGGCTACAATTAGAAGCAGGTGAGAGGGGGTGGCTTTCTCTCCGAGCGTCGAGCGGAGGTCTGAGTTTCCAGTCAGTGACGGCGAATTCCCCGCTCGCTGGGCGACGGGACTGCTGGAAGGATGCGAAGGCCGAGCGCAGTGTGGCTGCTGGGGGGCACCATCCTGCTGGCGGCCTCTGCCTCCTGCAATCACACGATCCTAGGTGAGCAACTTGGCCTAGGAGCGCTCGTGCCGCTAAGGAGCCGGGGTCCGGGGCACAATGGGCAGGTTTTGGAAGCGGGACAGGTGCGCGAACGGTGTTCCTTTGACGCCAGCCACCTCCCCTACATCCCGCAGCCTCGACTCAGCGGCCTCGATGGGGTCCCAGTGTCCCGAGAGCAGCCGAATGGGACAACCCGGAGAGGGAAGGGAATGGAGTGCTGGAGTCTCACGGGTACCCGGAGGGCTCAGGCTCCCTTCCCCTGGGTTGGCGTCTTTGCAAACACTAAGTCATTAAGGAGCTTTTCTCGCACCCTGGCGACTTCCTCCGGGCTGGTCCCATGGGGCCCCTGGAGTTAGCCAGTTGGTGGCCCAGGGTGGGGTGGAGTGAGTGGGAGCCGCGGCCTAGAACCTTCTACTTCACTTTTCTTTTGCAACTCCTTCAAGCCTTTGGAGCTCCCTCTTTGGGATCGGCGTTTAGACCCACCGGGGCCCGCAGGTGCTCTGGCATCGGTGGAGGGCCTGGACCGGACCCCTTAGGTTCCCCGTGTAACCACCACTCAGCTTCAAGTTTGTTGGGCGTCACGCAGATTTACGAATGAAACTCCTTGAACCTTACCTTGCCTTTATTCGGCCAGGTGACCTCAGGGCCTTGGCTTCGCGGGGCCTTGCCTGCCACACCGAGCTCACACTGGCTGCCAGCTCCAAGAACCGAACGGCCCGAGAGCCGACTGGGGTGGTGGTGCTCGGGTGCCACATTTTTCACGGCTGCCGGTTCCGCGGGTGTCCTGCTTTGGGTGAGCTCCAGTTGGACACCTGGAGGTGGGGTGGAATCTCCCAGGCTGAGCAGGCCTCTGAGAATGTGGGGGTGGGGGATGCTGAGAACGCGCTAGTGTGGTGCTAACCGACCCCCGCTATTTGGGGCTGGCCGAGTTGCCTTCAATGGGAGGTTTTTATTTCCCTGGGAAATTTGCAGACCTGCTGTAGAAGGCAGTTTCTCACTTTTATCCTTTTCAAAAAGAGGTTGTAGAAGAACAAATCACTGAGTTTGACTTAGATTGAAGAAGGTGACTTTTTACCTCTGGAGTTACAGAAATGCACATTATGATATATGCTTGAAAACTGCACCGCTGTATACATTTTATGGTCGTGATTTATTCATTTTCAGAAGTGTTGAAAATGATGAACACTTCTCCATTTACCTTTACCTTTTAAAGTTAGAAACTTAAAATTCAGGAACTAAATTTAGAATGCAAACATTTTGGAAAAACATGTGGGTGCAGGTGATTCAGTGCTTTTATGATTCAGACTCATCCTATAGGAAGCTTGCACTGCCTGTTGGCTTGTTCTTGTTTACCAAGTATCTGGGCTGGGACTGGGGGATTCCTGGAGCATAAGGTGAACTTAATTGAACAAGAAAAAAAAAATGAAGTTACTTGTTAACCAGAACTATTTAATATTGCACTTTGGGTGTTTTCTTTTTCCTCTGCATACTTTTATTCCCTTGTAGGGTACCTTTCCTCCCAAGTTGAAAACAAATTGATTTCGATTAAGAAACCGAGTATCGCCAATGTTTTTCTGCCCCTCACAGCCTATGCCTTTGCTCAGCCCCTTTTAGTTGACCCTTCTGCGTGCTCCTCAGTTTGCTGCAGGACAAATAACAGCCTGGATTTTCTTCCCAAAGGCCTTACCCCAAAAGACTGCCTCGGGGAGGGAAACTCAGGCTAGAATGCAACCTTACTTTACAGATACAGGCCGCTGACTTGGGGTGGAGGGTGAGGGGGGCAGTGTGCAAGGAAAATACTCCACCAGGCTTTGCTTTCTTTCCTATCAAAACAGTAATTGATAATTACTTGTGTAAATATGTTTAATCTGGATTACACTGGATTGTGAACTCTTGGAAGCCAGGGACCCTCTCATCGTCTCCGATCCAGCACAGTTAGTACCTAAATAAAGGACCTCGGTAAATAGTGAATGAACAATAAAGTGAAGGGACTTGCCCAAAGTGACCTGGTGGGTTGATGGCAGTTGGGCATTTAAATCGGCTTCTTTCAGGCCTGTACTGTTCTCTGCCACATCACAAGCCTGGGGGTCCCCCTATGATGGTCACTCTATTGTTCTTTTGGAGACTGAAACTTCTCTTTGTTACTGGTTTTTAATGATACATGTTATCACTGTAGAGTAAAAATGAGGAGAAAAAAAAAAAGAACTCAATGAAGACGCCTCCAAGTAACCATTGCTCACATTTTGGTACAGATCTGTTCCCATGCTTTCAAGCATCTCTGCAACAAATATGTAGTCTTGCACAAAAATCTTTTTGTACAAGTCTGGGATTATATGAACATCAGTAGCATGTTAGTAACTATACAACATTTTTAAGGGCTGTAAAATGAAGGAGAATTTTTGTATCATACTTTTTAAATTGGCCCTCTATTGCTAGACATGTGGGGTATTTCCAATGTATTGTAATAAGAGAATGCTATAATGAACATGAAGATGGTATTTTAAATTTGTGTTAATTTCTTGGCTTGCCTTGTAGTTAGTAGTTAACCTCGATAAGTGGTGTTTTAGTGAAGTCGGTGTTTGACTTTCTTAAGGTTTTATTAGCTGGGAAGGTGTTCAGATGAAAAGAGCTCATCCTGCAGGAACAGGTAAGAATTTACTAAATTGTACCTACCTACCTAGGAAGAGGTACTCGACGACCGAAGCTTTTTATTTTTCAGTCTCTGCTTCCAAAGTTTGAGAACAAAAGATTTGGGGTGAAGAGATAGTAGGGAAAAGGATACCAGAGCAGGGTTAACACCAATAAAGCACTTGCTTTATACGCGGTTCAGTGAGGAGTGCTTAAAATAAAAAAAAGTGCTTGGAAAGTTAAAAGTTTTATACACATTTCATCCAATTTATATAAATCAGGGGTTAAAAAAAGTGAAAGTCTCCAAATCTCTCCTCTTTCCACAGACTTCTCTATGCACAAATACATATTTTGTAACAATAGAAAGATAATGATATACATGCTGTCCTATAATTTATTTAACCTAATAAATTTATTCATGGTCAGTGTGTAGCAATCTGTCCATGCTTTTTTTTTTAATTATGTATTTTTAGAGAGAAGGGAAAAAGAGAGGGAGGGAAACATGAATATGCAAGAGAAACATCGATCAGTGCCTCTTGCACACCCCCAGCTGGGGAGCTGGCCCACAACCCAGGCATGTGCCCTGACCAGGAGTCAAACCACCAGCCTTTCAGGCCACAGGCCGGCACTCAGTCCACTAAGTCACACCAGCCAGGGTGGATACTTTTTTTTTTAAGTCACATTTTTAATTTATAAGTCTGGATTATGTCAGTGTGGTATATACACCTAGATCAATTGCTTAGGTCAAAGTTGAGGCTAAATTCACTTTTCCTGTTGTTTTTTATTCTTATTCTATTACAGTTTTCCCAATTTTCCCCCCGTTGTCCTCTTCATCCTGCCTTCCCCCCTACACTCCATCCCTGCACCGTTGTCATCAATCATAGGTCTTTCGTACGCGTTCTTTGACTAATACCATTCCCCTCGTTCTATCATTCCTTCCCTCCCCACTTTCCTCTGGCAGCTCCCAGTCTGTTTCTGTCGCCATCCTCTGGTTCTGTTTTGCTTTTAGTTTATTTTGTTCATTAGCTTCCTCTTATAAGTGAGATCATATGGTATTTGTCTTTTACCAACTGCCTTATTTCACTTAGCATAATAGTCTTCACTTCCATCCTTGTGGTTGCAAAGGGTAGGAATTTCTTTGTGCTGCATAGTATTTCATTATGTAAATAATCCACTCATCTACTGATGGGCAGTTAGGTTGTTCCCAGTACTTAGCTATTGTAAATAGTGCTGCTATGAACATATGGGTGCATTAGTTCTTTTGAATTGGTGTTTCAGGAGCTAAATTCACTTTCAAATTCAAGGTTCCAAGCAATTGATCCAGCTAGCTCTCTGGGTCTTGATGGACTTTCTTCCCAGCAAGATAAATCTGGACTAATTCCAACATAATATTTATCACACTGTATTTTAATTACTAGTTATCAGTCTCCCTCAGATTGTGGTTCCCTACAGCAGAGACTATCATGTTGACTTTGTCTTGAAGTAGGTACCAAATTATTTGCTGAATAAGTAATGAACAACACTCCCATTTAAATGGTATGTATTTATCCATAATTATAAAGCATTAATCTCCAAATATTCTATAATCTGATTTAAAACCCTCAAATTTAAACAGGAAACTTATATCAAGGCTTTGACTTAGCTTGTGCTAAATTATTTTTAAAATTTATAGCTTAGAGGCATTTTATAATTTAAAAAACTGGTACTTACAATCATAAATAATAAATTTCATCATACATTTACTTCATTTTTTTTTGCTTGACCTTCTAGTAAATCTTTAGCGTCATTGATTTTGGCTGCTACATAAGGAGACCCTCCCTTGTACAGGAAATTTAAAAGCATAATTCATCACTGAGCATCTCTTTTTTTCCCTTTGTGGACTATAGAGCTTACACCTGTGTTAATGCTACTTCCCATTTTGTCGTTGTGGGTTCAGACCATCTGTGTCATAGCCACCACTGAAGGCAGATTTTGGTGGACTTTGAAAAACTTGTTTGACCTGAGGCTCCTTGTGCTTCGTGGCTTGCAAAACATAATGACTTGCAAATTCTACAGCAGCAACTGTCAGTCAAACTGATTGCCCTGAACTGCCCCTGCTCCCCCCGCTCCCCTACCTCATTGGATAGCGAGATTCTTCCCAGCCCTGAGGCCACAGCCACCAATTCCACACCTCCCAGAATGCAATTCAGCCACCACTGGCAGGGACAAATGTCCAGACACAGGTACTCAAGGAAACACAATAGTGGCAGCCTGTCTGTACTTTTATAGGGGGAATAGTCATTGTATAAAGGTCATAATTTATTGAACTACAGTCACCATTTAATAATGGGGCGACTTGCTGAGAAATGTGTCGCCAGGCCATTGTGTCATTGTTCAAACATCACAGAGGGTATTTATATAAACCTAGATAGCCTAGTCTATTACACACCTGGGCTGTCCGATGCAGTGTATTATTGTTCCTAGGCGACAAGCCTGTACAGCGCGTTACTGTACAAAACAACACCAGATTAAATCAGGCACAAGAGAAAATGATGCAATCAGGAGATGCAGTAAACAAAATGTATAAGGCTGCTGCTGGTGTAACACAGCATACTGTTGCACAGCAAACTTTTTCAATAAGTAGACTATGCTCTAAAATTACAAAAAGTATAGTGTACTAAATACGTAAGTTAGTAACATAGTCGTTGATTAGCATTATCAAGCAGGAGGTACCGTGCAGAATTCTATGTGCTGTACTTTTATCCGACTGGCAGAGCAGGAGGTTTGCTTACAGCAGCATCAGCACAAACATGTGAGCGATGCGTAGCACCGTGTGCAATGTCAGTAGCTATAGGAATTTTTCAGCTCTATTACAATCTTACAGGACCATCCTTTTTCATTTTTTATTTTTTAAATATATTTTATTGGTTATGCCATTACAGTTCTATTTCCCCCTTCATTCCCCTCCACCCTGCACACCCCTCCACTACCATTCCCCCCCTTTAGTTTATGTCCATGTGTCACAAATTCTTTAGATTTTATATTTCCCCTACTATTCTTGCCCTCCCCCTGTCTATTTTCTACCTACCATCTATGCTACTTATTCTCTGTACCTTCTCCCCCCCTTCTCCTCCTCCCACTCCCCTGTTACTAACCCTCCATGTGATCTTCATTTCAATGGTTCTGCTCCTGATCTAGCTGTCCTCTTAGTTTACTTTTATTTTAGGTGTGGTTGTTAATAACTGCGAGTTTGCTGTCCTTTCACTGTTCATCTTTTTTATCTTCTTTTTCTTAGGTAAGTCCCTTTAACATTTCATATAATAAGGGCTTGGTGATGATGAACTCCTTGAATTTGATCTTATCTGAGAAGCACTTATCTGCCCTTCCATTCTAAATTAAAGCTTTGCTGGATAGGTCAATCTTGGATGTAGGTCTTTGGATTTCATGACTTGGAATACCTCTTTTCAGCCCCTTCTTACCTGGAAAGTCTCTTTTGAGAAATCTGATGACAGTCTGATGGGAACTCCTTTGTAGGTTACTGTCCCCTTATCTCTTGCTGCTTCTAGGATTCTCTCCTTCATTTTAATCTTGGCTTATGTAATTATGATGTGCCTTGGTGTGTTTCTTCTTGGGTCCAACTTCTTTGGGACTCTCTGAGCTTCCTGGATTTGCTGGAAGTCTATTTCCTTTGCCAGATTGGGGAGTTCTCCTTTATTATTTGTTCAAATAAGTTTTCCACTGGTGGCTGTTCCTCTTCCCCTTCCGGTACCCCTGTAATTCGGATGTTGGAACATTTAAAGGTGTCCTGGAGGTTCCTAAGCCTCTCCTCATTTTTTTGAATTCCTGTTTCCTCATCCTTTTCTGTTTGATCATTTTTTTCTTCCTTCTGGTCCACTCCTTTGATTTGAGTCCCAGTTTCCTTTTGATTACTATTGGTTTCCTGTGCATTTCTCTTCATTTCAATTAGTTTAGCCTTCATATGTTCCTCTAATTTGGGACTAAAATCAACCAGTTCTGTGAGCATCCTGATCACCAGTGTTTTGAACTGTGCATCTGAAAGTTTGGCTATTTCTTCATCGCTTAGATTTATTGGCTCTGGGGCTCTGAGTTGTTCTTGAGCCATGTTTTGATCTGTTCGTGCCGGTTTGGCTAAAGGGTTCCTTGTTGTCAGACTTCCGTATAGTTCAATTTTCTGTTGTTTGGCTGTGTTTTTGTTGCTAAAACTTTGTTGTTTTTAAACTTGATTGTGCGAGAAGGCACAGTGCTTCCATCTACGCCTTCATCTTGGCAGAAGTCCAGGACCATCCTTTTTTAAAAGAAAGTTTTCTTCTTTGTATTGTTTCTAGAGAGAGAAGAAGGGAGGGAGAGAGAAACATTGATATTAGAGAGAAATCTCAACAGGTTGTCTCATGCACAGGCCCCCACTGGGGACTGAACTTGCAACCCAGGTGTGTTCCTTGACCAAGAATTGAACTGGTGACACCAACTGAGCCACAATGATAATCTGGGCAACTTTAGAACACTTTTATTACCCCCCCAAAATACCCACCCCCTTATATGGAACCCCTAATCTCTTCATTCCCCAGCCCCTGACAACCACTACTCTACTTTTTGCCTATGTATTGGCCTATTCAGGACATTCAATATAAATGAAATCATATAATACATGTTCCTTTGTAACTGGCTTTTTTCACTTCTTATAATCTTTTCGTGCTTCCTCTGTGTGGTAGCATGTATCGGTACTTCCTTTTATTGTAAAATAAGGGTCCATTTTATGCATATGCCACATTTTGTTTATCCATCCATTTGTTGACTGTATTTGGGTCATTTCCCCTTTTTGGCTGTTAGGAATAGTGCTGCTGCGAACGGTTACATGCAAGTGTAGTGCGGACATGCGTTCCCACTTGACTTGAGTGTACACCGAGGAGCAGGAGGTGCTGGTTCCACGGCAGCTGCTCAGCTTCACACTCCCACAGTAGGGTCTCGGTTCCAATCACTGTGTGATTGTGAAGTAAGTCCAGGTCTAATTTAACCTTAAGATATTTCAGTATGTATTCAGAAAAGATGGGATTTCTTTTTCAAACATAACCACAAACAATATATTCAGATGTCTAATCGATGTTCAAATTTCTAGTTGGCTATAGATGTCATAAACATAATTTAATAGCTTGTTTGAATCAGGATCCAAATAAGGTCTATGTATTACATGAAGTTATATGTCCTTTAAGTCTTTTAGCCTACAAGTCTACTTCCACATCTCTTTCTCTTATTTTTGCCTCGTAATTTGTTTGGAAGAAAGCAGGTCCTTTACCCCGCAACAGGTTCCACAGTCTGGATTTTGTCGGGTGCATTCTTGTGGTATTTACTGTGTTCCATCGTCCCCTCTATTTCTGTTAAAACAGGCGTAGACAGAGGTGCTGGATCAAATTTGGCTTTTGTTGTTTGGGGTTTTTGCAAGGTTATTTCACAGGTGCCGCTTCCCTTAGGCACATAATGTCTGGTTGTTATCTTTTGTGACGTTACTCACTGAACAATCAATGCCAAGATTTTCCTTCATTTTATAAAAGCAAGTTGTATAACTTTTAAAATAGATATACTGAAGGGAAGAAATGGGTGTTCCTTTTGATAATTTTAAAATCTTGGTGGCTCTATGCCCTGCAGTAATGCAGGCTAACTCATTGCGTTGGTCTCTGCTGGGCTGTTTCTAGGGGTGTCCTAGCTCTTCAGATGATGAGTTTCTCAGAACACCAACCCACTCACTACGCATGGTCACCAGCCTCGCCGCAGCCCTCTCTGGAGATCTGGTGAGCGAGGTGGAGGTGGATGGAGAATATACAGGATTCTCTTAACCTCTGAAAGCCTTCCAGAACTTGTTGATATTAATACAAATAAATATGTAAATCATTGGAGGGGAGGGGCCTACTTAAAGAGGGTGGTTTTTAACTGGTAAACCTTTACATTTAGAATTTTCTGTTTGAGAAGACGTGTGGAGTCAGCACAGGTTGCCGGTCTCCATGGACACCGTCACTAACCTCACCCCAGGACCTCAGAGGTGCAGTGTGGTGTACAGGTTAGAACCTCGGATTCCAGAAGTGGACTACCTGGGGTCGGATCCTGGCTCTTCTGCCTAACAACTGTTTCGCCTTGGGAAAGTTACTCAGTTTCTTTATGCTTCAGATTCTACATCTATAAAATGAGGATTACTAAGAGTGCCTACACCAGGGTGTGAAACTCATTTTCCCCAGGGACCACATTAGCCTCAAGGTTGCCTTCAAAGGGCCAAATGTAGAGCTCCTTGCCCCTAGTTAAGGAGTAGTTACTTTTATACAGTTCTAAAATTACATTCAGCCCTTTGAAGGCAACCTTGAGGCTGATGTGCCCCCCCCCGTGAAAATGAGTTTGACACCCCTGCCCTACACTGTACAGCTGTGAAAGTGAAATAAGTTAATGCATGTCAGGTGTTGAAAGCAATGCCAGACACATGCTGAGAGTTGAGCCCTTACTAGGCATTAGTGCGCCCTTTCTTCCCAGCTGCACCCGGTTAGGTCCTTCTGACGAAGCTAAGGCCATATTGGGTGAGGCCCTCACTGCATCTGGCAACTAGTCCTGCATCCCACAGCGCTTGCCACACCATGACCTCTGCCTCAGAGCTCACCTGTGTCTACTTGGCCCTTATCCTACAGAGGATGAGGTGACAGTGACAGAGGATAAGATCTATGCTCTTATTAGAGCAGCCGTGTGAATGTTGAACCTTTCTGGCCAGGCTTGTTTGCAAAGGCTCTGGCCAATGTCAACATTAGGAGCCTAGTCTGCAAAGTAGGGGCTGGTGGACCTGCCCCAGCAGGAGGTCTGACCCTTCACCACTGCCCCTCCACCCCTTTGAGAAGAAAGTAGCAACAAAGAAAGAGGTATTTGAGGAGTCTAATAATGATATAGGGTATGGTCTTTCGGACTAAAGCTCTTTTGTAACAAGTTCAATAAAAAGCTGAAATCTTGAGGGAAAAAAAAAAGTTAGCATTGCCCAGAGCCCTGTGGCTCAGTTCACTGGGTGTGGTCAGCAGAGTGAAAGGCCCCTGGCCCCAGGCAATTGGCTCCCTGGAGGGGGCAGGGAGGCACGGGCCTGGTTTGTGGGCCTGGGTTGTGTGCAGGTTGAGGCAGCTGATTGATGTTCTCTCCTCCCTCCCCCTCTCTCTAAAAATAAACAAAATCGCTTTTAAAAAAGTTAATTTTACTGGTAGTCAGCTAGTTTATTTTGTAGAGTTGTGCTCCTGTAACCGCCTGCTGGTGTCTGTGTGGTTTTCGGGCCCTAACAAAATTGGTGGAAAGCTATGCCTCTCGGATCTCCCCTCTGCCTTCATTGGTGAGGCTCGCTGAGCTTCTCCATCCACTGCAGGTGTGTGGAACACCTACGTCCAGGGCTGTGCCAAGGGCTATGGGGACCATAAAGGAATTATGACACAGCCCTAGAATTAAAGAAACTTATAATCTTATAGAGGGATCCTTACCATTTTGGGGCCTGGGGCAAGCTCCACAGACACCTCACCCATCTGTAAATACATTGGTACTGTTCCCTTGGGGTCACACAATTAGTCACTCTATTACCCGGTTTTGAAAAACATGTAAGTGGTTCATGAAGTCAATGTAGAGGGTGGTGACTGGCTTCTTATAAGAATGAAATAGAGCACAATAGAAAGTACCGGGTGTTTCCTGCATAATTATTATTTTGTGAAACTCATCTTTCTATTACGGATATTTCTATTGGAACTAGGTTACCATGAAGAGTATGTTTCTGAGCCCCGGCTGGTGTAGCTCAGTGGATTGAGTGCAGGCCTGCGAACCAGAGGATTGAGGTTCGATTCCCAGTTGGGGCACATGCCTGCGTTGCAAGCCAGTTCCCTGCAGGCCAGTTCCCAGCAGGGGACGCACTAGAGGCAACCATACATTGTTGTTTCTCTCCCTCTCTCCTTCCCCTCCAAAGATAAATAAATAAATAAAAATTAAAAAAAATAGTGCATCGACATTTATATTTTTTTAAAAAAGAGTATGTTTCTTACTATGAGTGATAGGTATATGAAGAGCACTGTATTATGTTAGATTATTCTTTTTATTTGAAATAATTTATGTCCTTTTAAAAATTATAAAAGAAATAGGAACAAGACGTAGGTCTGTCCTAAATGTATTAGTTCCTGTGCTGTAACAAATTACCAAAAAGTGGTGGCTTCCACAACAGAACTTGACTTCGTCACAGTTGTGGGGGCCAGAAGTTTGAAGCTAAAGTGCCATCTCTGAAGGTTCGGGGGCGGGGGGAGGACTGCCTCTTGCCTCCTCCGGCTTCTGGTGGCTGTTGGCTTATTTCTCAGGCATTTCACACCTCATCCCCTCTCTCCTCTGCATTTCTTTTACCAAGACACTTGCCACTGGATTTAGGGCCAGCCCAGATAATCCAGGATGATCTCATTAAGATCCTTCCTTACATCTACAAAAACCCTCTTTCTAAATATTGTAGTGATCACAAATTCTAGGGATTAGGACATGAACATACCTCTTAGGGGCCACCTTTCAACCTTCAACACTAGGTAAAAAGTGAAGTATTGATCTCCACACCTTCTAACCCTCCACCCAGGCCAGCCACTCAGCCTGCTGAACATGGGTGTGGAGCCAGACAAGGAAAAGTGGTGACTAAGCATAAAAACTATCAGATAAACTCAGGAGTAGGTTTAACACCCTCCTTGGCATACTGTAGTATACTTTGCCCTGTTTTCTCTGCATGGGGAAAGGCCTGCTCTTCCCCAGAATTAAAATGAGATTCTTCAGTGTCCTCAAATTGTTCCTCATTTTCTTCTGCGGGTCCAGGAACACTTGGTTGAGCAGGTTGTAGGCTGAACACATCATCATTTATTTGTGGGTTCTCAAGTTTAGTTTATAATAATGCGGATGAGAGTGTAAGTTGTTAAAGCTTGCTATGTTCACTTGCTTGAAAGTCAGAACACAAATTTGGGAAGGTCTCCAGGAGGCCCACACTGAAGCGGGAGAATCCCTGCCAAGGCTGAGGCTGTCCTTGTGGCTGGAAAAGGAATGTCCCTTGTGCTTCTGGGGATCTCCCTGTGTGGGGTTTGGGGACAAGGAATAACTGTGATAAGGCCCAGCAGGATCCCATCTCAGCCAGAGTGAGATGGCCATTATAAGAACAATTAGGAATTAATGAGTATAGACACTTTGTAAAAATAAATTGAATACAGTCAGTTTTATTGAGATTCATAGAAATCGATATTATATGCATACGCCACGACCCTCCAATTAAAAAAAAAAGACTACTGAAAAACAAAACAAGGAAACAAGCCAGGCAGTAGGAATCCCACTAATCCAAGCACCGAGGAAATCCCCAGTTGGTAAGTGTTCTGTGTATCCTTCTGTCTTTGTCTAAACTAAAGTGTTTTCACTTGAACATTTGAGCATTACTGCAGGAACACTGATTTTGGTAATGACCCTTGTCTGCCTTGCCTTTCTCGTACAGGAGTCAATAAATCCACTAAAGGAAGAAGTCTAATTGGTAACAAGGTCAATGGCCCATCTCATATCTCTGGGACAGAAGTTCCAGCGGAGCCGAGCTTTTCTGTGGACGAGTTTTCTGCCTCCCTCCTCACTGGAAAACTGACTACTGTCTTTCTTCCAATTGTCTACATGATTGTATTTGTGGTTGGTTTGCCGAGTAATGGCATGGCCCTGTGGGTCTTTCTTTTCCGAACAAAGAAGAAGCACCCCGCTGTGGTTTACATGGCCTGTCTGGCCTTGGCAGACCTCCTCTCTATCATCTGGTTACCTTTGAAGATTGCCTATCACATACATGGCAACAACTGGATTTACGGGGAATCTCTTTGCAAGGTACTCATTGGTTTTTTCTACGGCAACATGTACTGCTCCATTCTCTTCATGACCTGCCTCAGCGTGCAGAGGTATTGGGTCATTGTGAACCCCATGGTGCACACTAAGAGGAATGCAAACATTGCCATCGGTATCTCCCTGGGAATATGGCTGCTGATTCTGCTGGTTACCATCCCCTTGTATGTCGTGAAGCAGACCAGTTACATTCCAGCCCTTAACATCACCACCTGTCATGATGTTTTACCGAAGGAGGTGTTGGTGGGGGACATGTTCAATTATTTCCTCTCTCTGGCCATTGGAGTCTTTCTGTTCCCAGCCATCCTCATAGCTTCTGCGTATGTGCTGATGATCAGAACACTTCAGTCTTCTGCCATTGATGAAAACTCAGGAAAGAAGAGGAAGAGAGCCATCAAACTTATTGTCACTGTCCTGGTCATGTTCCTGATCTGCTTCACTCCTAGTAACCTTCTGCTTGTGGTGCATTATTTCACGATTAAACACTGGGGCCAGAGCCGTGTCTATGCCCCGTATTTAGTAGCCCTCTGCCTCTCCACCCTCAACAGCTGCATCGACCCCTTTGTCTATTACTTTGTCTCAGAAGACTTTAGGAATCATGCAAAGAATGCTCTTCTTTGTCGAAGCGTTCGTACAGTAAAGCAGATGCAAGTATCCCTCACATCAAAGAAATTCTCCAGGAAATCCAGCTCTTACTCATCAAGTTCAACCACCATTAAAACCTCCTATTGAGTATTGCAGCTCCTCTGGTGGAAGTTTCGCAGGAAGAGTTAGAGTTTGCTTAACGTTATGGAGATATTTCTGTTGTTTCCTAACCAAGTGGCTCTTTTCACATACCATGTATATGCAGCACCTCTCAGGATTGCTGGAAGCTTTTCTGTTTGCATGAGGAAAACCCACCAAATTAATGCCTTTACTCAGATGCTCCTAGAAATGGAATTTACAGAAGCAAGAAGCAGACTTTTTAGGTGACAAAAACAAACAAACAATAACAGAAACCCACTGACTTGCAAGAACTGTCCATGGCTCGAAGCCTAACTTCTCAGCTGGAACTACATTTCTTGTACATCTGGGCTTTATAACAGTCTTGTTAGGGTTTAAGGGCCCTCAGCAATGATGATCAGTCCAATGGACTGACTTGGCAGATAAGGACAGAAGAGATGAAGGAGCTGCCCAGAGTTAGGCTTTCAACCAATGGCATTGAGTTAGGATTGGAGAGCAGAATTTAAATGGTCAGTGGGGTTCTTGTGCCAACTCATCGAAATCATGGGAAATCTTGTTTGGAAATGCAGCTTCATCAGACCTGGGGATGAGAGCTTAGAGTCTGGGAACAGGGCACAGGAGCCTGCATTCTAAAGCCTCTGCGTGATGCTACCGCATACTGGGTTTGAACCATTGGTCTGGCTGCTGCTTCCACTTATAAAGAGAGGAGCAAACAATGTTTTCTGTCTCTTTTATGTTCAGCTTTTAATGGAATCAGTTTGTTGACTTACTGGGTCTTTCAGTTTCTTTATTGATCTTAAACTTTTATATGTATCATTATCACTTTGAGGAAAATACAGTGTAGATTTTAAACATGAAAATACAAATTTTGTGTAACTTTTTACTGACTTCAGTGAAGTCTTCAGGTAGCCTGAGTTTTGCAACTAGAAATAGAATTTACCACTTAGTATTTTAAGAAATTATTTATTGTCAGTTTTGTTCCTTTGTTATCAAATAAGAACTTGCTGGATTTGAACCACATCTTTTTGGAAAAAAATACTAAAATAGATGTGATTTGCAGTAAAATATCTAAGAAGTACTTGACTGCAAACTGACTTTATACAACTTGTATTTGTGACATTTTGAAATAATTTGTATGATTTATAAACATGACTTTTTTTATAACTTCTTTCTGAATTGTGTGTGTGTGTGTGTATATCTGAGGGAAGGAATTTTAAAAAAGGAAGCAATGTTCTAAGAAGAAATGATATAATGCTTACTCCTTATTTTTACATAAATAGGGCCATACTGTACACATTGTTCTGTTGTACTTGTTCCTCATGTACTTACATTTCAAAATTCTTTCCATGTCTGCATCTATAGTTGATCTTCATTTTAAAAGACACAGACTATCTGATATTTTGAATACATTGTGATGTCCCTAGTCGCTTCCCTTCCTGTGGCTCCCACCCCCATTAAAATGGGGGTGCACTGAGCGCCCAGGGCAGACCCCCGGGAGCGCTCCTGCGGCCGAGTCCCCGGAAGTGGAATGGCCCAGCGGAAATTAGACACCAACTTAAAATTTAAAATTTTGGTAACTCTTGCCTTGAGTAATTTATACTTCTACCAGAAAGTGCATTTGCAACTGTTTCCTGAAAAGCCCATCTACATTTGATGCACCATTTTTTTTTAAATTTCAACAATCTGTTGGACAGAAAATAAGAGACCCTCATTCTTTTAATTTGTTTTAAAGCAGTACGGCCTGGTGGCTGAGAATGCAAGTTCTGAGCTGCTGGGCAAGGCTGCATTCTAACTCCAACATTTCTTTGTTTTGTTAACTTAGATACTTCTGTGCCTCAGTCTCCTCACTTGTAAAATGAGGATAATAAGATCTTACTCACTGAGTTATTAGGATGAAATATTTGGCACATTTGTACATTCATGTTCCGTAGCATTATTGCTATTGTCCCTCTCTCTGCTAGTGAGATCTCATTTCTGCTCCATCCCCTTTCACTTCAGTGCCAGTTGCATCCTGCCTGTCTTCTTGTTCTGTCTGCTTTGAGTCTCCTAGCAGGCTGGTGGGGGTCAATTGGTTGCCTTTCACACACCCCCAAGCTGGAGACAGGGCCGACAACCCAGGCTTGTGCCCTGACCGGGAATTGAACCTGCGATCCTTCACCTTGTGCTATGGCACCCAACCCACTGAGCCATGGTAAGAAAGCAAAAGATGGTGGACACGGGTAGGATAAAAGGGATCCCAAACAAGTGTTTGTCACAGGCCCTGCAGGTGTTCTACAGGGAGATCCAGTGGCATTTGCCATTTCTTTATTGTCATTTTCGCAATACATGCTAAAAGAAGTCAAACAACAAAAATGTATAAATATCTTCTTTGCCACCCTCCAAATAAGAATGAATGCACTAAAATAAGAATGAATATGTATGTGTATATAAATACATGTATGTGCTATATATATACATATATATGTATATGAACTTCTCGATCAGTTCATATGAATCTGCCACATTTTTAATGGCCAGACAGTATTCCATGTATGGGTAATCATAATTTAATCATCACTCTATTGAGGCTGAAGTGCTTTTCTTGGTTCATTTTTACCAAGTCTTTACGTTAAGAAGTGTGAAAGAAATGATTTGAGAAATACAACATAAAAATGCTTTTGGTGGAAGCAAAAGCCTTTCAGATTAGATTTCCTTGCGCCTTGGAGAAGTGACTCATGAAGCCGCTGGCCTACCTGCACTCCGCCCCACGGACCGTGTTAGGAGCCCCGCTTCTGGGCAGAGAAGTGCCTTAGATGTGGTTGTCGTCGCTCTGGTGTTAGCCGTCTTATTGTGGTCTGATTTTTCTAAACCATCTCAAAGTCTGAATATTTTGCATTCCGCTGGCTGTATTTACTAAGAGGGTTTGCTCAATTTGAAAGTGAATGTGGATTTGCGTCCCACTATGCAGGACACCTGCTAAACTGACTTGTTTGGAATTGTCTTCCTGGGCATTTCCTTGTATGTTATGGTTCTTTGCTGCAGGAGTTTCAGGGGTAATTAATTTCCTGGTTATCTCAGCGTCATAAATCCCGAAACTATAATCTCATCAGTATGCATAGTTCAGTGATTGCATCTTGTTCCTGTAACCTGAAGCCTTCGGAGGCCCAGGAGAGGAGAGGAATGAATGTATCACCAAATCAAAGGTAAAGTTTGTCTCTGCTGACCCCCAGCCTCATTGATTAAAACTATGGGTTTGTGCGACAGAGTTTGGTTGTCTTAAAAGAGAAGTTTCTGATTCCACACTAGTCAAAAGCATGTGTCTAGTCCACCCCCCACTCGAAATTCTGAAATTAAAAAAAGGAAACAAAACCCTGAGGATCTAGCCCTTCATTTCATTCAAGCCTTGAAAATTCACTGAGTTTTATTTAAATGTAAATAATTGGAGTCCCTCTTTGCAAATGTCTTTTTTCCCCCCTGGAAATGTCTCTATTGAGGGAGAGGGTGAAGAATTCTGGGGTTCGGGTATAAGCTGGCCTTGCCTCTCTCAGTTGGTCAGTCTATGGATTATTTCCCAGTATCTGTCTGTCTTTACTGGTGAGAAGCTAGGCACAACCAGAGTTCTGGGTCATTGCCTTTTTCCAAAATGACAGCCCCAGCCTGTGGGCTCCATCATAAACACTAAGCAAACCAGCAGCACCTAGCAGTAATGTGAGTGGTTCACTCATTCATCCCACAAAGAGTTATTGCAACATTATGGCCTTATTAAATGCAAATAATTAAATCAGAATTTCTGCCTCAGCAGCAGTCCAATCATGGGGTTAATGTTCTCAGTGAAACACATCAATAATAACAACAAAAACAGCCAGTCCCTTCAGCATTCGGCTTACTCAAAAGCCTTTAAAGAACAGCCTATTTCAGAACGAGGTCTTGGGAATGGGAGAAAGTCTGGGAAAACGAAGGACAGGGAAGCTGAGGAAGGGCCGCTACTGTGGCTTATCTCTCTTATAATTGTTTGGCTTAAACTTTGTAAAAAGTAAACATTTTAAGATTATAAAAATATGATTTATCTTTATAAATCTAAGAACATAAGAGCATGTAGTGAGGGACCGTATCCCCTCTTTACCCGCTCTGTTAGAACCCGTCACTCCATGTGTGACCAGTGGGTTGGGTCTACGCATGTGCAGGCTTGGGTCCCTATCTGCTGTTTTAGTAGAATAGGAGTTAACTATGCATTACTTATATTTATACATAGCCAGTTAACTCAAAATGTAGTAGCTTAAAAACAACAATAACCATTTACTAATTTGCACGGGTTCTGTGGGTTGTGAGTTCAGGAGCAGTTTAGGCTAGATGGTTCTGGCCTAGGGATCTCATGAGCCTACAGTCACCCGAAGGCTTGGTTGGGTCTGGAGGATCCACAGTGTGGCTCCCCCACAGGGCTGGCTAGTTGGTGCTGGCCATTGGCCGAGGGCCATAGTTCCTCTCCACGTGGCCCTCTCCACAGGGCTGCTCAAGTGACCTCATAACACAAAGTTTGGCTTCCTCCCAAAAGAGTGATCCAAGGGAATAAGGGGGAATCTGTAATGTCTGCTAGAGCTTCCCCTCAGAAGTCATTCAGTGTGTTTCCACTGCATGCCATTGGCTATGCAGTCTAGCTTCAGTTCAGTTTGAGAGACTGCATAAGGGCATTGGGAAGCGAGAATCTTCGGAGGTCGTTTTGGAAGCTGGCTGCCACAACAGGCGTATTGTCAAAAACAAAAATAAATAAGTAGATCCACTTTAAAATGGAGCCACGCTAGAGGAACTGCCCTACGTATCTAATGCCTCAGTATTGGGACTGTTAAAAGAGGACAAAGTAATCTTTCACCTGGGCCAGAGCAACCCTGTGTTACAGAAAAGTGTTTGCCAAGGTAACACAGCAGATGGTGTGACTACTCCACTGAGGTACCAGACTGACAACTAAATCATTATTTAGAATTAACTTCACCATTATGTTATCTGCACCAACAGAAATGCATTCCTTCTATTGTTTTAATTGTTCCCCTTCTCTTTCTCAGAAATACCCATTGCTTTGGTCTCCCAGTCTGAACACTCTTTGGGCTCCAATCTGAATCAGTGTGTCCTGAATGGCTGTTCTTTTGATCTCAAGTCAGTGCTTGTGGCTCTCACTTTGACAGCCTCTTTCACTTTTAGGTTAATAATATGAACAGGTCTTGGACATTATTTCCATATCAGCATTTATAGATTGTCCTCATTATTTTAAATGTATCCATTGTACAGTTATATATAATTTAAGGAATCCTTTAGCTTTTAGGTAGGATCTGGGTTTCTTTTTTTTATAAGATTTTATTTATTTATCTTTAGAGGGGAAGGGAAGGAGAGAGGGAGAGAAATGTCAATGTATGGTTGCCTCTCTTGCGTCCCCTGCCGAGAACTAGCCTGCAACCCAGGCATGTGCCCTGACTGGGAATCGACCATCAACCCTTTGGTTCGCAGGCCTGCACTCAATCCACTGAGCTACACCAGCCAGGGCTGGGGGTTTTTGTGTGGTTTTGTTTTTGTTTTTTGCTATACTTGTATTGCTGCACAAGCGATACTTGAGTGACTGTCTTCCTGTGTCCTTACATGTTCACTCACTGTTCTTCCACCACGCACTGTGTGCCAAGGCTTGTTAACAAAGCAGACAAGAACCCTGTTCTCCTGGAGTTTACTTTCCAATGGGAAAGAGGCTGAAAAGAAGAAAAATATCCAGTACTAAATTTTAAGGAAGGGTAAATATTAAGAGTATTTTCTATTAGGGGATCAGAGAAGCTTCCTAAGGAGATGAAATTTAAGTTGCAGTATCAATGACAACCCGTCTTGAGAGCATCAAAAGCAAGGGCTTTATGGAAATAAGTAAAGGGGAGAGGGATCGAGTAGGTTGGAGAGAGGCAGTGCTAGGTGACGGAAGGATTTAAGGGGGTAAGTAGCTTGACTCCCATTCTAGGTGGGATGCTGTAGGTTTGTTTTACTGGTAATTAAAAAAATCACTGGCACCCTGGCTGGTGTGGCTCAGTGGACTGAGCGTGGGCCTGCAAACCGAAAAGTCGCTGGTTTGATTCCCAGTCAGGGCAGATGGGTGCAGGCCAGGTCCCCGGATGGGTGTGTGTGAGAGGCAACTGATAGATGTTTCTCTCCCTCTCTTTAGCCCTCCTTTCCCCTCTCTCCAAAAGTAAATAAATAAAATCTTAAATTTAAAAAAGGTCAGTGCCTACAATAAAGCATGGATGGATTATAGAAGGGGAAGAGAAGCAAGAACGGGATGAAATTCCACCCATCCAAGCACGAGATGAGGTTGGCTTGAATTAGAGTGATAATAGAGATGGAGAGAAGGGAAGTAATTTGGGCAATGTGTTGGAGATAAGTTTGAAGGTGTGAGGAAAAGAAATCCAAGATCATGCATAGATTTTTTTTTTTTTTTGCGGATGAAATAATGAGTAGTAACATTTTCAACACGGGGGTTGAAAGTCCAGAGTTCCATTTTGTCCATGGCATCTAGAGTTTGAGCTGCCTGTTAGACAGCGAAGTAGAACTGTTGAGTTAAGGCACTTGGATATCTGAATCTGGATGTTTGAATAGGGCTGGAAATACAGATTTTGCTTTTTAAAGCAAAGGACTTGGTGAGAAGCACCGGGGAGAGAATACAGGTGAAGAGAAGAAGACTTGGTCAGACTTTAGCACTTAGAACCTTTTGAGCAGAAAAGGAGCCAATAAAAGAGACTGAGGAGAACTGACTCCGAGGACAGGGACAAAGCAGTGAGACTGCTGTCAGGGAAGCCAGGGGTGTCTGGAGAGAGTGGTCGATCATGTGGAACATTATTGAGAACCCATGTGAGATAGAACAGAGAAGTGGCCAGGGGCCCTTACTACATGCAGAACGCTGGTGACTTGGACCAGACCACCAGTCTCTGGTGTGGTGGGGTCGGAAGCCACAATAGGGTGTGTTCAACAAGCGTGAAAAAGCAGTGGACACAGTGAGGGTAGATGATCCTGTAGAGTGTAATTGTGGAAGTAAGTAGAGACTATGGGGCAAGAAAGGCAAACGGCGATTGTTATCTGTCCTGAGAATATGGAGATGAGCGTTGCAACCCAGAGGGAGATAGTGATGGTGAGTGTGTCTTTGGGAAGACTGTTTCTGGAAGTAAAATTGCTGGGTTCAAGGGTATGTGCAGTTCTGATTACTATCCTTTAGTGATGCAGTTTACACAACTGCCAACAGTGTGAGTGTCCGTTTACCTACGCCACTGTGAGCACTGAGTTTTCATGGTCTTAAATACTTGCTCATCTGAACTTCACAAAATCTGAGTGTGATCATGCACAGCTGTGAGCCTCTTGGAAGAAAGGAAGCTGTGTTTTTCCTCCTTCATTTGCTTTTGTATTTGGGGCATAGTTTTTCTCCTGCCACTCTCTCACTGAGGTGTGACATTTGGAAGGTGCCGGCCTTGGGGAAACTCAGCCCCATTTCTCTTTGTATTATGTCTGAAAGGAAGCCTAAGTTATTCTGGGTGGGTTGTGGAAAATTCCTGTAGCATTTGGAACACGCCTGGTTCTAGAAAGTTCTCTACCATTCTTTTGTGGAGAATTTGAGGGCATGGCTCTAGCTACTACAGCTGGTGTGGGGGCAACTTTGCCCTCAAGTCCCCCCGTCTGCCACGGATGAAAGTAAACACTACGAAGACATGATCTGCTTGGGGCAGAGAGGTGGCCAGTTTCTCAGAGGAAAAAGGCCTGGAGCCCCTTTCTCCAGGGGTTTTTATTGGGTTGTAATACACAGGAATACAGGGCGGCAAGGATCAAACAGTAGATAACATTTCAAAGAAATCTGAGGGCTTAGTCTGAGTCAGTGTCTGTCAGGAAAGGGGACTGCAGAAACTCTGGGAGACATACTCATTTCCTGCTTGGACCCTTAACATATGAATGAAAGCACTCTTAACAAAGCAGGTTTCACAGGATTTTTAGGAATTCTTTCTTATGTCAGATCACCCCAGATACCCCTCTAGCAAGGCAAGGAGCTGTACCACCTCCCCACACAGGTTTTCAGGCTTAAGTGGATTAGAGCCAGGAAGCACTTCTTTCACAGGACATGGGGTCTTGGGCTATGTCAGAATAGCCAGGGGGCAAGGGTCCATCACTCCCTCTTTGTTGCAGCCCCCCAAGTCCTTCCATGATGGCCTTTCAAGTGATCGTGTCTGGCTTAGGTTACCCCTCGCTGTAAGGAGTCCTACCCGTCATCGACTATCGACCATGCTTTTTTTTTATTGACCAAGCTGAGGCAGCATTTGCTACCAGAGACAAGCTTTGTCTCCTGTGGCTCACATTCCCGAGGTTACTTGCTCATCCTTAGCCATGGGTGTGGGGGGGGGTAGTTACAACTCCTGAAACCAGGCAGAGCAATTTCCAACAAGCTATTACCAAAGAGCTTGGAGTCCGGGCAGCTCTGGAGATGAGAGATTAATTCTCAACACTGCCAGGCCTTGGTTCAGGTTCAAGTTTCTCACACTAGCTTCACTAGGTAGCCTGGAACAAATGACTTCAGTTCGTAAAACGATTAATTAGAGCTTCCAGGTAGCACTGAGTAGACTTAATTTCCGAATCCTGAGAAGGCGGTTTTAGCCAGCTTCCTGTTCTGAGCACTTTCAGAAGCCACCTGGGCTCTCAGAGGGGACCGTGTCTAGTTCATATTGGTGGCAGGTTTTCCCTCCAAACAAAGACTTGTAAAACGGAGATTTTTTTGTTAAAAATATAACTGGTTTATCAGAATTTATGGTTTAAAAAAATTGCGAGCTAGGAGGGAAATGATAGTATTTATTCCAGTGATAGTTTTACAACTAGAATTCTTTTAAAAAACATTGTGGAGAACTTTGTACGTACACAGATGTTGACAGAATCATACACGGAAGCTCATACATGTCAGTCAGTCTCAGCGACCCATCCACCCATCCACCCTTGTTCATTGCTAACCCAACCACCTTCCCATCCCATTTCTTCTGAAGCAAATTCCAGAAATTATACTTTCCTTGTAAATGTTTCAATGACTCTAACAGACAAGGAATTTTAAAATAATACCGTAAAAAAGTAATTCCTTAATATATCTTGTCAGTGTTCAAATCTCCACTTATGTCAAATGTCATAATTGGCATCATCTTTAGCTTTTAAAAAATCTTTAGCTTTAAATGAGTTCAGCCCTGGCTGGTGTAGCTCAGTGGACTGAGCATGGGCCTGTGAAGCAAAGGGTCACTGGTTCGATTCCCAGTCAGGGTATATGCCTGAGTTGTAGGCCAGTTCCCCAGTAGGGGACACATGAGAGGCAACCACACACTGATGTTTCTCTCCCACTCTTTCTCCTTCCCCTCTTTCTAAAAAATAAATAAATAAAATATTTTAAAAATCTTTAGCCTTAAAAAAAATCAGAATCCAAATATAACTCACACATTGCCATTGATTGATGCTTTTAAGTCTCCTAATTCATGGATTTTTCTTCTTGCAGTTTATTTGTTAAAGAAACCAAGTTGGTTATAGATTTCTCTACACTTTGGACTTTGCTAATTTCACTCCACTGGCAATTTAGAAATCGTACTACAGAAGTTAAAACAGTGTTGACCAAGAACTCTGATTATCATCTGATCATTTTGCACGTATGGGAAGCAACTAGGAAAACTAAAATTCTCATCACTGTGCTCTGCCATGTGGTGGTCGCCTCACAGAGATCTCAGTAAGCTCCTAAGGATGTGGAGGAACAGGACCTAGGCCACCGTCTGGATCTGGCTGGCGGGGCCTGGACTCCACGTGGACGGGATTTGTCATGAACTGGTAGTGCAGACCTTTTGTGGGTGCTTTCTGATCCTGCAGGTTCATTCTGATCTCCAGAATGTCCATCATTGTATAACACACAGTTTAGGCCCTCTGAATTTTCATTTTTAGGGAATAAAATAGTCATTTTAGGATGAGATGCTTTTCAATCTTCAGAATCTATTCCGGAGTTCCTTCTTTCAAGACGCCATTGTGTATATTGGGTGTTGCCTGACCTGCATCTGTCTGTCTCTCTCCATTCAAATGGCATTCCTCTGGGCCAAGAGTGATGTTAGGCAAGGGCTGATGGTGCCTGCGCTGGCTGCTCTGAGGAGGGACACAGTGGCTGCTGCGTCTCCCTGAGAGCGGTGTCTGGGACGGCATGCACAAAACTAAGTCTCCTGAGACACCTACAGATGACAGGCCTCATCTTGAAGGTTCTTCTGGATCCTTTGCCTGGACAAGAACATTAACTTGAATTCCTCAAGGTGAATGAACTCAGGCAGGAGGCCAGCATGGTGATAGGAGCGAGAAGGAAATTAACTGTGCAGTAGGGCCAAGAGCTAAAAGAACCCCAGGGCTCTGAGCCTCATCAGGCTGTTGGCTCGCTTGCTTTGTCTCCGTCTGTCTCCTTTGAGGTCAAGTGTACAGGCATCTTTTAGAGAGGAAGGCCCATGGCAGGCACCCTCTGCCCTGGTGGTTCTCCCCAGACCCCACCCCGAGGCCCAGAGCTCTCCCACATCAAACTTCAATGTGACTGTACTAGATTTAGAAACAATCACCCACCTTTGTTGTTTGTAAACCTTACAGGGACCTCCTGGAAAGATAAGGTAAAGTGAGTGCTCTTATCTTGATTTCCCGGTAGAGATTAGCCATTTTGCTCCCACGGTTTTGCAGGCTGGGAACTGCACAGACCTTGTGAAGAAGACTTTGTGGCCGTGTGAGTGCAGACTGGGGGCATGACAGGCATGTCGGTAATGGGACGGAAAGCAGAAAGAACTGTACCTGATGACTTAGAGCCCATAAATCTCTGAGTAACCGGAAGGGTAAGGCACCCAGTTTCTCAACAAACTGCTTGAGCTAGACACTCCCACCAGCGCCCCCTAGAGGTGAAGAGCAAGTGCCCTGGAATCAGATGCCTCCACTCAATGAGTCGTAAACAGGGCTAATAATTCCTCATGAGATTTTTGAGGATGAGATGAATGACTGCATTTAAACTGCCTAGAACAGTGCTTGGAAAGAGTACACACCACTTAATGTGAGTTCCTGTGGGTGGAGAGAGAAAAGTGTAAGGTGATATGGGAGCCCTGGCAGGGCTTGTTGAGCATCCTGGGGAGCTGAGGTGTGCCGGGGGGTTTCCATGGAGTACTGATACTATTAGGATTTCTGACTTTTTGCTTTTTCTAAAAAAGTATTGGGCCCTGGCTGGTATAGCTCAGTGGATTGAGTGCGGGTCTGCGAACCAAACAACTGCGGTTGGTTTCCCAGTCAGGGCACGTGCCTGGGTTGCAGGCCAGGTCCCAGCAGGGGACACATGAGAGGCAACCATACACTGATATTTCTCTCCTTCTCCCCTTCCCCTCTAAAGATAAATAAATAAAAATTTTTAAAAAGTATTGGGAATTCTGGGAACTCTGATCCATGTTCTGTCTAATCTGGCTGCAACTACCTGGGCATGAGGAACACATAACATTTCTTTTTTTTTTTTTTTTAATCCTTACCTGAGGACCCTTCTTCATTGCTGAGAGAGAGAGAGAGAGAGAGATCAATGTCAGAAGGAAACACTGACTGACCGCCTCCTTGAGGCTCCCCAACCGCAGGTCGAACCCGCAACCTAGGTATGGGCCCTGATGCGGAATCAAACCAGCAACATTTTGGTGTATGGGAGGCACTCCAACCAACCAAGGGACACCAGCCGGGGCGCATACACCATTCCTAACAGGGCATGGGCTCTCCAGTGTACCACAGTCCCTTCGACCTCCTATTGCATCCCCAGCACGGAGGGGGCATGTCGGTATCATTTACCATAACGGACTATTTCTCTGAACTTGTATCTAACAAATGTGAATAAAACAAAACTACGCTGAGGTTTTTTCTTATTTTCACTCTGTTTTGCCTGTCTGCCTTAGCCGCCTGGCCACAGAGGCAGGCTGATGCTCACTGTTTACAATTGTTGCCCATTTTGATCAATCCTGCATCGTGCCTGCTGTTAAGCCATTTGAACACCAGCACTGCTGTAGGTGTTTGCAGTTACAACAGGTGGTAAGATCATGGACGTGGCCAAGGCGATCCTGAGACGTCACCCTAGGCCTTCCAGCAGCCAAAGAGAAGACAAAGCATCAGCCAGGCCATCTACAGTGTCCACAAGTTGATTACCTGGGCCAGTCAGGACTCTTACCAATACAAAGACTGCACAGGGATTTCTCCTGAGACTCTGCATAAAGAGGGACTGAAGCATTCAAACAGCAGCCATCTGCACAGTAGATTCAACTCAAAGGCCAATTCTAGAAGCTTCCCTCAGCAAAGCCAAGTGTCATTTCCCGAATGAACAACTGCATAAGCGATTCATGGGGAGGCCAGTCTGATATGCTTCAGTGAGCTACTTCTGCCCTGAACTAATATGTGGATAATTTTAGATAATTTAGACTGTCTGGAAAAAATTGATGGGCTCCAAAAGTTTGCCGTCCATGGTCCAAGAATGCGGTACCTGGGCTTGTGACTGTTGGGACAAGTCAGGCTGAGAGCCAGCACAGGGGGATGGTGAAGAGACAAGGTTTTTGGGTCTTGAGGACATTGCTGAAACACAGACAATTGACCCCATTGTGTAAGATAACACTTGTGCTTACCAAATCGAAACTATTTTTATTTAGTTACTGTAATTCTTGCTGACAAACGTGTCATAAGTGCTACCATCCAACACCAATTCCAGTCCAAAGAAAGAACAATAAAAGCCACGCACATGAAAAATCTACTTTTTTTTCCTGGGGGTGTAAGTAGGAAAATAAGAGGCAAATAGCTGGGCTATGGAAAACATGGGGTGTCACAAGGTGTGGGTCTGTATTCTAGTTGAGTGGAAGTACTACAGTACTGATGTGAGCCTGAGGTGTCATGTCAGGGTGTGACTCCAGGTCTGGGAACTGGAGTCACAGTTTGTAGGTAAAACCATCACTGTAGATGAAATTGCCTAGGTCGACCACATAGAGCAATGGTGAATACCCGTACTTAAAGGGCAGGCGTTAGCAGACAGTTTCCCACTGAGGTAGGAGCACAGAGGAGGAAGGGTTAGGTTGGAGGAAGTCAGCAGAGCAGGAGGTCATGGAAACCAGGAGCTGGAGGAAGGCAGGAATTGGAAGCAGTGTCCTGTGCAGCCCAGTAACGTAAGGACATGCATATATCAAATGAAATCGGGGCTTCCGTGCACGCTCCTTCAGGGATGCCATTCTGTAGATAGGAATCTCCCTGGTCTATCCCATTCCTGTTCTTAATAACCAAACCTACTGTGCTCCACAGGAACTTCTAACCTGAGATTTTAAAAAATAACAAAAAATGTATATAATAACATTTAAACTGCATGAGCTCCTAGGAACTTTTTATTTGGTTTTTGCCTGCCATTTTCCCAGCCGGTTTTTAAAAACGGCCTCCTGGAAGTTCTTATCTAACCAGAATTTGAAGCCATAACACATTTGTTTATTAAAAGGTGGATCTATAAACCAATTTCAAGTTGCCAGTTATCTTTTTTAAAGATTTTATTTATTTATTTTTAGACAGAGGGAAGGGAGGGAGAAAGAAAGGAAGAGAAACATTGATCAATTGCCTCTGCTGTGCACCCCGTCCAGGGACCAAACCTGCAACCTAGGCATGTGCCCTGACCTGGAATTGAAGGGGCAACCTTTCGCTTTGTGGGACAATGCCCAACCCACTAAGCCACATGGGTCACAGCATGAGTTGTCTTTTGATAGGTCCAAAGGGTGGAACCTCTCTGAGGGCAATCACAATGGTGTTGTAGAAGTATGTGAAACCCAAGGGAGAAGTGACACACCGAGAGTCCCTCACTCCTTCGTCTTCTGCCATCTGCCTTCGCCAGCCCAGTCGGGGCCCAGACCGGCTCAGGTGAGGTGAGGGGAAGGTGAGGGGAAGTGGCTGATCCAACTGAGATCCCACGTGTCCACCGTCCAAGCACCATGATAAGCCAGGTGGGGGCTAATTTGTTACACAGTTTGAACCACAAATTCTTCAGAAGTATCCCCTGAACTTTCACTTCGCACAATTATAACGCGTTTATAAATGAGTAAGCGTGGGAGGTTTTCAGCTCACATTCCTTTAGAGAGATGATACATAAGACACAATCATTCCGGTAAGGTTGTAACCTGTAAAGAGACATGTCTCAACTTGGTAGATATGTAAAAAAGTCTAAGAGCTTATTTAATTGCAATCAAATGGTTTGCTTTGGCTGGAGAAAGGCAAATGTTAAAGCATACAATGTTCATATATGTAGGAGCCAAATCGAGATAGGACAAATGTATTGTTATTACATGAACTTTGGAACTCAGCATTGACTAAGATTAGGATATTTGAGCCCTTTTAATGTTTAATATTTTTATTGTTCAAGTACAGTTGTCTGCCTTTCCTCCACCCCTTCCTGTAATTTTTTATTTTTTAACGATTTTTATTTATTTATTTTCAGTAAGAGGAGAAAGGATAAAGAAAGAGAGGGAGAGAAACGTTGATGTGCAAGAGAAACATCAGTTGGTTGCCTCTCCCACGCCCCCATCAGGGGACCCGGCCCACAACCCAGTCATGTGCTCTGACTGGGAATCCAACCAATGACCTTTCTGTTCACAGGCTGGTGCTTAATCCACTGAGACATACCAGCCAGGGCTGAGCCCTTTTTAAAACCACTATGAATCTATTTCTGAACTTCTGGGAAAAGATGGAGTTAGCATGCTGAAAACGAGCACATACTTTTTCTGGAATCTAGGTCTTATGATTTTATATAGTATTAAAGCCCACACCCCAAAATAAAAAGCAAATAATGCAGCGTCTTCACACCCAGGACCCCCAACTCTGCTTGGTAAACCTCAGTCGTGTGGAGACAAACACCAGACTCCAGGGAATCCAGGGCTCTGGAAAGATGCAACCATAGTGAGCCTTTGGGACTTTCATTAAGTTTGTAACTTAACCCACAACTGACAAATCCAGTCTATCAAGACCAGTTCTTTGTGAAGAGAGGCTCTGCTGCTTTCTGGGCCTGGGGCAGGGCTCCCTGGAGGTCTGACCAGCTTAGCAGAGTCTGTGTTGAATGAGGCCAGTCAGGGTTCTCAACTGCGAGCAGTGGAGGCTGACTCTCGTTGATGAGCCAGAAAGGAATTCTCTGAAATGAACACGAATGGCTCACGAAACTCTTGTGAGACCTGCAAAGAAATAGTGCTCAAGGGTGAATCTTTGGGATGTCCAAAACCACACTACAGAATTGGCTGGATGAGAAAACCTGACCCTCTGTGCCCACCAAGCCTCAGAGGCTACACTTCAAGCTGCCTCACGCTGCAGCCATTGCTACTGCAGCCAGTATAGATGCTCTGCCTATACCAGGAACTCTAACCTCGTTTATGGCAGAAATGGAGGTAAAATGGGCCGCACTACAGATTCAACCTCAGAGACAGGAAACTCTTAGGACTGTTGTTTACTGAAGGAGGCTAGAATTGAGTGAAGAGAAACCTCTCTCCCTGGAGACTAAGGTGGGTGTTACCCAGTCAGCTGCTCACTGTGGGGAGGTGGGAAGGAGCTGGTGGAAGGCATTAATTCTGGGTGGCCCATCGTGAAAACAGGCTCATGACAAATAAGTACTAATACTTTTCCACGAAGCTGGGAAATGATCTGAGAAGCTCTAATACAGTGGATGTTGCTCCGGTGACACTAAGGAGTGACAAAGCAGTGTGTGTTACTTTGTGATTTGAGGTGATGCTTTCAGAAGCAGAACGTGTGATTATTGGTTAAAGAATAAAAGCCCTATATTAATTCTATGAAGATACTCAAGGAGGTCACTTGCAGAGAAGCCATCCTTACTGTGCTACATTTCACACCTGCTTTGTGGGGAAAGGTGCCATAGAAAGTAGGAAACAGCGCCCTCTCCTGTAACAACAGGGCATGTGTGTCCTGAGTGCATGCAAGAGCTTCCCCCTCTCACGTTTACTGCTGAGAAATTTTTTTTTTTTTAAAGATTTTTATTTATTTATCTTTAGAGGGGAAGGGAAGGAGAGAAGGAGAGAAATATCAATGTATGGTTGCTTCTCGTGAGTCCCCTGCTGGGACCTGGCCTGCAACCCAGGCATGTGCCCTGACTGGGAATCGAACCGAGATCGTGTGGTTCGCAGGCCCGCACTCAATCCATTGAGCTACACCAGCCAGGGCAGAAATTCTTTTTTTTTAAATATATTTTATTGATTATGCTATTACAGTTCTATTCCCCCCTTCATTCCCCTCCACCCTGCACACCCCCTCCCCCACCATTCCCCCCTTTAGTTTATGACCATGTGTCTCAAGTTCTTTAGATTGTATATTTCCCATACTATTCTTGCCCTCCCCCTATCTATTTTCTATCTACCATCTATGCTACTTACTCTCTGTACCTTCTCCCCCCTTCTCCTTCTCCCACTCCCCTGTTGCTAACCCTCCATGTGATCTTCATTTCTATGGTTCTGCTCCTGATCTAGCTGTCTTTTTAATTTGCTTTTGTTTTAGGTGTAGTTCTTAATAACTGTGAGTTTGCTGTCCTTTCACTGTTCATCTTTTTTATCTTCTTTTTCTTAGGTAAGTCCCTTTAACATTTCATATAATAGGGGCTTGGTGATGATGAACTTCTTGAATTTGATCTTATCCGAGAAGCACTTTATCTGTTTTTCCATTCTAAATGAAAGCTTTGCTGGATAGAGCAATCTTGGATGTAAGTCTTTGGTTTTCATGACTTGGAATACTTCTTTCCAGCCCCTTCTTGCCTATAAGGTCTCTTTTGAGAAATCAGCTGACAGTCTGATGGGAGCTCCTTTGTAGGTGACTGTCCCCTTAGCTCTTGCTGCTTCTAGGATTCTCTCCTTCATTTTAATCTTGGCTAATGTAATGATGATGTGCCTTGGTGTGTTCCTTTTTGGGTCCAACTTCTTTGGGACTCTCTGAGCTTCCTGGATTTCCTGGAAGTCTATTTCCTTTGCCAGATTGAGGAAATTCTCCTTTATTATTTGTTCAAATAAGTTTTCCACTCATGGCTGTTCCTCTTCCCCCTCTGGTACCCCTATAATTCGGATGTTGGAATGTTTAAAGATGTCCTGAAGGTTCCTAAGCCTCTCTTCATTTTTTTGAATTCTTGTTTCTTCATCCTTTTCTGTTTGGTCATTTTTTTCCTCCTTCTGGCCCACTCCTTTCCTGATTTGGGTCCCAGTTTCCTTTCCATTACTATTGGTTTCCTGTGTATTTCCATTCATTTCAATTAGTTTAGTTTCCATATGTTCCTCTAATTTGTGACTAAAATCAACCAGTTGTGTGAGCATCCTGATCACCAGTGTTTTGAACTGTGCATCTGAAAGTTTGGCTATTTCTTCATCGCTTAGATTTATCGGCTCTGGGGCTCTGAGTTGTTCTTGAGCCATGTTTTGATCTGTTCGTGCCTGTTATGTATGAGGAGTGGAGCCTTAGTTGTTCACCAGCGCGGGGCCACCCGGGTCGCTGGTTTATGACGCTGTATGTCGGGGTGGGGTCAGAGAGGGACAATGGCAGTCCCGTCTGCTGCTTTCTGCCGCTGGGGCCTGCGCAGTAAGTCTCACTGCTCACTCCTTAGCTGGTTTATCTGCACGGGAATGTGTGACTGCAATCAGCCCTCAGTGGGTCCACTGCCTTGCTCCCTCAGTGGGCCTGCCCACTTCTCCACACCTGGGATCTGCCCACAGCTGCTGGCGCACCTGGGTCATGCCAGGGTTGGTTTGGTGGATCTTTCCTGCCCGACCCCGCTCTGCTGCTGGCTCTGCCCCTCTTACCGGTTTGGCTGAAGGGTTCGTTGTTGTCAGACTTCCGTGTAGTTCAATTTTCTGTGGTTTGGCTGCATTTTTGTTGCTAAAACTTTGTTGTTTTTAAACCTAGTTGTGCGAGAAGGCACAATGTTTCCACCTATGCCTCCATCTTGGCGGAAGTCCCCCTGAGAAATTCTAATGGAAGGAACACACCTACATTGTGCCATTTCAATAGTCATCTAAAAAAGACTAAACTTTCAACTAACAAATTCTGTTATTTAAATGTTCTGGTGTTGCATAACAGTTTACCCTAAATTCAGCTTGAGACAACACTTAGTATCTTACAGTTTCTGTAGGACAGGAGCTTGGAAACCGTGCATCTGTGGGTATGGCTCGGAGTTTCCCAAAGGTCGGGATGTAGCTGCCTGCTGGCCTGATGGCGGCTGGAGCATGCGCTTCTGAGTGGGCTCCTCACGTGTTTGGCGGGATGCTGCTGCTGGTTGTTGACCAGAGGCCTCAGTTCTTTGCCATGTGGATCCCTCCGCATGGCTTCTTGGGGTTCTCATAACATGGCAGCTGACTTCCCCCGGAGTGTGTGGTCCAAGAGGAAGCAAAGCAGAAGCCACGATGTCTTTAATGCCCTATTCTCACAAGTCGTAGACAGTATCCAATTGGCAACACAGGTCGGCTCCGTTCAGTACAGGAGACTATACAAGGGTTTGATGTGAGTACAGGGAGACAAGGATCTCTGGGGGCTGTTTGGAAGGCTGGCCACCCGTGGAGCCTAGTCTCAGCATCATTGCAGGAAATGGGTATGGTTTTAGCTGACAGTGGAAGCGTGGTGGTTGGACCTGCTAACTGCAGTTCTGACAATAACTGTGAGCTCAGGCCTGTGGCGTAGATGCATGCCACTTGCCCAAATACATGCTACCTGCTTGTTTTCAGTCTAGCTGATGTGACCGGCTAAGGTTTAGGTCAAGATTCACCTTGCTCCTTTGGCCCAAGAATACATCTGGACAACTAACAACCTTTGATGTTCTACTGCTTGGCCACCAGTATCAGTAACTCAGTTTCACTCTCTGTTTTCAGATGAAGAAGTTGTTTGGCTATCTTCTGCTAGTAGTTTATGTCAGGGTTCAACAGCTTTCACGATTAGAACGTTTTTACACTTCTGCTATTGTTTAAGTTATTTTTCATGTGATGGTAGCAGTGACGAAAAGCAAGTGACAGCTTCTGTGCTACGGAAGCCTCCATACACACTCAGTGCCAGTGGGGACTTGTCTTCCTCCAGTGAAACCATTCCAGTTCCCTTTATGTTTTTCTCATCGTGACAGGGATGGGGATTGTCTATACGTGCGTAAACACTTTAAATTAAGGAACAGTTTAAACTTAACTGTGAATAGAAAAGTGAGTGGTCTAAAGAACTCCCACGGACCCAGCGCCCAGCTTTACCACTTAAACGACGCAGGGCCAGTCTGACCTAATGTGGTCCCTGCCCGCTTCCCATCTTCCCGCCTGCCTTCCACACACTGGCTGGGTTTGAAGCACATTGCAGAGATCTTCTCTATCCCCCCGGGGAAATGAATGTTTGGTCTGTGAAAGGAAAATCAGTATTCAAACTCTCTGCCTTTGTAATTCCTCTTTGGTCTCTCAGCTTTCGACTGCGGGTAAAGGGAAAGATCGTTTAAGGAAAAGAGGAGGGCACGCTCCTTTCTGTGGGGCCTGGAGCACCGCTCTCTGACCTCCCTGGCACAAACGTGGCGCAGATTCTCTAGAACCGTTCCTCCGGACTGTGAGTGTGAGGGGAGAAGCCTGCAGTCACTGCTCTCTGGGGAGTCCCTGGAGGGACCTCTGTCCTTTACCACCTGAAAGGCTTTCCCAGGGGCCAAAAGCCTGCACCCCAGTCCACTCACATATGCCAACACCCACACTTAACCTTAAACTAATTTTGGAATAAAAAGAATTACTAAAGGCAAGATCTTCATGGGGATTTAGCCCAAGGTTGTTATTTTCCTTTTGCAGAGACAGAGGTGCAGTCAGTCACACACCTAATGGTTGGTTTAGTGTCTCGTAATATTCTGTAATGTATTTTTCAGTAGCGTTTTGTGCATTTGTCTTGATAAGCTCTTACAGACTGTCCAGAACTGGGCAAATGCTTGCTGCTGAATAGTGTGTGTGAGCAAGGGGCTCTGTAAACGGGAAAGTGCCCGGGAAAGTCGGTATTATAGCCACATCAGCACTTGGGTGCTTTAAGTGCTTTTTGTCAATTCTATAATTTTTAAAACACTCATTTGTTGTTATAAAAGTAAAATATAGCCATTGCTAAAGATTTAAAATTACCAGTAACAAAAAGCAGCACAAAACAAAAAAATTACCCTTATAAAAACACTAGATAACATTTTGCCTATTTCCTTTATCTTATGAATATATATAAACACATGGTCATTTTCACTCTAGAATTTTATTTGCTAGGTTTTAAAATTTAATTTCATACCTTAAAAAGACATTGCTTAATATGAAGGTAGTTTACAATTTTAAGTGCTGTATAATTACAGTTGATATTTTAATTAAAAATGCAATAGAATAGCAGCATTAAATAATTTTTAAATGAGCCCTAATTTTATTAAATGATTATCCAAATTATTTGTATTTCTCTTCTTTTCTATATGTACACAAATTTTTCAATTACAGCATATATACAATTTTAATTTTGCTATTTTCACTCATTTGCTGAAAATTTTTTTGCATTTCTGTAGTCTTTAGAATTGTAGTTTCACATGGCTGCATGACTTTCTTTTTTTTGTCAGACATACGTGGGTTTGAACCTCACTTGGCTATATAATCTAGTCATGTGACTCTGGGAAAGTTTTTCTGAATAGCTTCATGGAGTCATGATTGACATGCAGTGAACGGTGCAGATTTAGGGTCCACGCTGTGGCCATTCTGGCACGTGTAGCGTGCCCGGTGAGGCCGCCACCGTCAGCCAGCGAAAATCCCCATCACCCCAGAGATTTTTCCTGCCCCTTTGTAATCCCTCCCTCCCACCCCACGTAATTATTTTAGATTCATCCACGGCATTGCTAATGCAATGACAGAGCATTTGAACCAGGTGACATAAAAAGACAAAAACTGGAAACTTTCGAATGAGGCAACTTGGCCTTCCTTGTGGCGTGGCCTCGCAGGCAGACTCTTCTGGGAGTTGAGGGCAGGCTCAGGGGCCCTCGGTGTCCCCAGCCTGAGGAGGGATGTCCACTTGGCACAATGGCCTGTTTTTTGCATGTGTCCTTTCTTTCTTCCAGGCTCTGTGGTCAAAGCCCCACATTCAAGCAGCTCCACTCTCAGCTCCCACCTGTGGATTTCTGCTCGCTTTTCTTCTCTAAAACAATGCTTACTTTCAAACTCCCCCAAATCTGATATTTCCGTTTCTCTCATACTTTGCACACTATCTTAGGTGTTACGTTGTACCTTTTAGCCCTAAGGGTTATATGTCATGCCAAAAGTTAAAAAGTAAACCCCTCACAATAGACCAAGTAAGGTGCTACTGGAGGGCCCTTCTATGCTCTAAACAAGCATGTCTCCCTTGCCTACCCAGGGTTTCGTCACCTGTAAATTTGTGTCCATAGCCTTGACAGAGGCTTGGAGAGTCTTTTGACATTATCTTTGTTTCTGAGGGGCTCCTGAAGAGCAGAGGCTGGGGCTGGCTCGCATTACAAATAAGCCCCCGGAGAAGGGTCACTCAGTTTCAAGTGTGTTCTGGGGATTAGAGGCTTCCAGATGCACCCCCACAGCCTGACACTAGAGGGAAGCATGTACAAAGGAAATAGCTAGCTCTATTTTTAAAGCTGTGCAGTAACCAGGAGAAAATTATTCGGTACCTTGCTTTTAAACTCCAAGAACAAAGGATGTAGAATCCATATTCTCATATCTTGGGTGAGATTATCACATTACAATGTTTTTATTGTTGTGCAATTGACTTATATTATTTTTAGGGCTACCATATAGTGATTTGATGTGAAGATACATTATGAAGTGATCACCATTAGTCTTAATTATCTTCTGTCACCATCCAAAGCTATTGCAGCATTGATGACGTATTCTCTACGCTCTTCATTACCTCTCTGTGACATATTTATTGTAGAACTGGAAGTTTGTATCTCTTAATTCCCTTCACATCTTTCACACACACACATACCCCATCCCTTTGGCAACAACTGAGTTTGTTCTCTGTGTCATGAATCTGTTTCTGGATTGCTTTGTTTGTTTGTTTTGGTTTTTAGATTCCACCTATCAGTGAAATCATATTGTATTTGTTTTTCTCTGTTTGACTTACTACACTTAGCAGAATGCTCTCCACGTCTACCCATATTGTCATAAATGGCAAGGCTTAATTATTTTTTATGGCTGAGTAATACTCCATTTTAAATATATATATATATATATATATATATATATATATATATATATTGCATCTTCTTTATCTGTTCATCAATTGATGGACACTTAGGTTGTTTTCATACCTTGACTATTGTAAATAATACTGCAATGAACATAAGTTACATATGTCTACAGCATCACAATTTTAAAGATTTTATTTGTTTGTTTGTTTTAGAGAGAGGGGAAGGAGGGAGAGAGGGAGAGAAACACTGATGCATTGCCTCTCACATGTGCTTTGATTGGGACCAAACCCACAACCTCGGCATGTGCCCTCACCAGGAATTGAACCTATGACCTTTTGCTTTGCAGGATGATGCCCAACCCACTGACCACACCAGTCAGGGCTACAGAGTCACAATTTTAAATATCTATTCTATTAAGAGTTTTGCCAGCCAACTGAATTCTCCAAGTAAATTAATTTATGGTTGAGTATGATTTAAATATAGCACTGCTGAGACCCACATACTCTGTAAAACCCATTTTAGTGCTTAAGCAGCTTACCCTGATAATACTTAGTTCCAAATTCAAATGTTATAGTTTTTAAAATGACTGTTTTCTCCCCCCGTCTCTCTCTCTCCCCCATTTGATGAAACAAATTTTTTGTTTAGAATAAAAGCAATCAGATAATTCTTTAGAGAGTTAGATCAGAAAAGACTTAACTCTTTGGAGATCTTAGTTCCCCTCTCCAAGGCTTGCTCATCACTCAATCCATCAACAAAGGCTTCTGAGCACGTCCATCATATTGCAGATCCCGTGTTAAGTTGTGGAATGCACAGGCGAAGCAGACATCAGCTCTGCCATCCAGGCACTCATTCAAAGCCTGGAGAGTGAGGAGTGTATGAGCAGGGAAGAAAAAGGTGATTGCAGGAATATGTGATAAATGCAATGATAAAAAAAGACAAGGAGGTGCTCCAGGAGGTAAGAGAGAACAGGGGTGGAGGTTGGGGAGCTGGGAGAAGTGCAGGAAAACTTCCAAGAGGACACATTTAAACTGAGCCTTAAGGAGTAAACACAATTAGCATTTCAGGTAGTGGGCCCAGAAGGAAGGCAGAAGAATGAGAGAACAGTGCATAGGCAGGGTCAGACCTTTGAATGCTTAAGAGTGGGGGCGCTGGTTTGTGTTTTATACAGACTACCCTGACAGTGGAATGCAGATCAGAAAACAGAGAGCTGTAATAGGGACCAGAATTTATGGAATCCTGAAGGTGGTGAGGATGGAGAGAAGTGGATGAATCCAACTGATATTTAAAAATAGTGCCAGATGCTGGGTGATGGGAGGCACTGGACGACATGGGTTTTGCTTTGGTCCTAATTGACTTTGAGAAACTTGCGGGACACTCAGGTAGCCATGGGGTCCAGCAGACGGATAGGTAGGTGGTATTGGAGGTTAGCAGAGAGATGTGGGCCAAAATATATGGTTTGGGGAGTGACTGAAATTTTAGAAGTAGCTGTAATCTCTGGGGGGAACAAAGGTTAAGGGTTGGAGAGGAGCAAGTGCATTCAGAACTGAGGAGACCCAGAAGAGTGTGGTCACGAAGCCACAGGGGTGTTCTTGGGTAGGAAGACCCAACATAAAAAGGATGTACATTTTACACAACCCAATATATTTTACACAACCCAATAAAAATAGCAAGGAGATTTGCTCCAAGGGCAAGTTTCTTCTGTCGTGTTTACCCAGGGCCTGACATCGTGTAAGTACCTGGTAAATGCTTCTTGACTCTGTAGGTACAGTCACACTCTTCAATGTGGAACAGTGGAACAGTGTGCAGTTTTAATGAAGAATGGGGTAGATCTGTGTGTGCTTATGCAGCAAGATTCTAGGATTTAGATGATAAGGCCTGTTCAGAAGAAGTCCAGCCATTGTTAATATAACAAGAATAGTTTATGTGATATGGATGTAACCTAGCAGCCAAGGAGTGGACTGGAATGCGCATGCATGAACAACGATGACTTCACTGTACTAGTCAGTGGGGGGTGTAGACGCCATTGAGTGAGCATGTGTGCTGTGTGGCCGTCACATTCAAAATGAGGGAGTAGAGCAATGAAACTGATCAAATTTTGCATTAGGCTTAAACATTCCTCCCTGTTTTGTGTCACTTGATGTGACACATCAAGTCACCCAGGTAACTCAGCCCCCCTACAGCCCAGATTTTGTGCCCTGATACTTCTGGCTTTTCCAAAACTAAAATCACCTTTGAAAGGGAAGAGATTTCAGACCATCATTGAGACTCAGGAAATATAACAGGGTAGCTGATGGTGATTGGGAAAAATGTGTGAGGTCCCAGAGTGCCTACTTTGAAGGGAACTGAGGCATCACTGTCCTGTGTACAATGTTTCTTACATCTTGTATCTTCTTCCATAAATGTCTTTATTGTTAGTAGGTGGCTGGATACTTTCTGGACAGACCCCTGTGGCATGTGTATATTTTTTGTAAGGATAACAGCTGACTATGCATTGCACTTACCGTGTTCATGTGTTAACTTATTTAATCCATTTCTGGGGGGGGGGGTACTACTGTTATCTCACATGTACAGACTGGGAAGGCACCGAATGGTGAACGGCTGCCCCAGGATCACACAACTCATCGGTGGCAGAGGTGAGAACTGAAGCCAGGCAGTCGGTGCCGTTCACGGGAAAGGCTTAGCCAGGGGACCCTGGGGTGGGGCATGGCAGAGAGAGAATGGGCTTTTATTTCACACTTTGAGTATTCCACATATAATTATTGGCTTGCCATATGCATTATCACTTTAATAATTTTAAAAAACTAACTCAAAAATATTCAGTGGCGTGTTCAGGGGGTAAGTAGGGGAACGGGCTCGTCTAGGCACTGTCCCAACAGGCTTGCTGACAGGCAATGAAAAGGAGATGCTGGGTTGTTTTTCATATAATTATATTTTTGTTCTGAGAAGACAGGCACAGTGGTCAGTTTCTGGCTTTCATTTTTTTAGTGATGTTTTTTCTTTGTTGAGTTTTCCTCCCTTAAAAATCCCCCCCACGGACCCCTGCCTGCAGAGCTGCTCTGGGCCTCGTCAGCTGCCTTGGGCTTCATTCTATTTCAATTTTTTAACTAGGAAATACATTCCTATAACTGAAAAAGTTAAATCCACTGAGAAGGGGTCAATGAGGACTCTTACTCCCAACTGCGCTGTTGCACCCTCCTCCGCCCTCCCCGCTTAGGGCCGCCCGTACTACTTTCTTGGGATCCTTTCACCGACTCGTTTTTCCAATGCCAAGTACGTAGGCATATATATTCTTTTATTTCCTTCTTACACAGCCAGGATTCTGTTTGTACCTTTCTCAATTGGCACATGGAGAGCTTCCTCATTCTTTTTCGTAGCTACACAGCTCCCCATCGGGCTGGCTGAACTCAGTCTGCTCTTGAGTTTATTCCCTCGGCCTCGCTGTTGGCTTTGCTGAGCAGTCTGCAGGCTTTCAACTGGCGTTTTTTTTCTTGACTCCTCTATTTTTAGAGTATTTTCCCCCTTGTCAACTTCCTAGCCACTGACCGTGATGAGGGATCACGGAAGGCTTCCTTCCACCCTCCTCCTCCACCTAAGGCGCAGAGTGGGCACCAGCCCTCCCCCTCCGCCTAAGGCGCACAGCGGGCACCAGCCCTCCCCTGTTGGCCCTCGGGGCCGCAGCTCACACCTGTTCCTTCTGGTGATTAAACACCGGCACGCAGGCACTTCCCTTCAAATCTCTCGTCGTGGGTATTTTTATGTTCTCGGAAACAGGCATGTCTAAGTGGAACCCTCGGTATAAATGCGTATGATTTCACTGTAAACACCCGTTGACAGAGCTGTGGCCTGGCCGGAGAGGTACAGTTAGGTATTTTCTTCCTCTTTGTCGTTCGTTTGTAACCTGTGTTTTAACATGACTGTGTGTGTTGTCTGATTGCTAACTTGTGACCACGCAATATTCTGTTTTAATGAAAGTGCCGGTGTTTCCCCACCTGCTTATTTTGAACAAGTCCCCGAGTTTGGCGGCCTGCCCCTGGAGCCGTCAGTTCTGCTGCCAACACGCCCACGCAGCTGGGGATGGCCATGGACACCATGGTTAGAACCTTCCACCGGTACTTCCGCAAGGGAGGGGGCAGACTGGGAGCTCAGCGAGGGGGGACTGAGGATGCCCCTGCAGAGAGAGCTCACACACTTCCTCTCGGTGAGCCCCAGCTCTTCTGCCCTGTTCAGTCCAGGGTGGATGAAGAGCACACCCAGAGAGAGCCTCTGTGTGCGGAGTCTCCCGTGAGTCTGCGTTGAGGCTCAAAATCCAGGAGACTCAGACGTGAGGAACCTTTGTTGGCTGTGACATCCATCGTGTGTGCCCTCTCTGCATTGCCTGTGGCCAGGCTTTCCAAGCATCGTAACGTATACTTGAGGCTTTCATCAATTCTTCAGCTTCCTGGTGCAGCAGAGGTATAGCTAGTGAAAGCTATCTAACCACTAACGATAACTGTAGTTACAGCTAGTTTCACTAGTTTTACCTGGAGCTTTGTCCAGCTGTCTATAAATCGATATTGTTTATTGGGTCAGAAAAGAAGCCTGGGCTACTTTGTGCTGTGGTGGTAAATTTTTCTGTTGAATGACAAACACTGAGAGAGTTATGTCAGCCAAGCGCAAGCTGATAGGGATTGATGGAAAGGGTGTGTCTGGCCAGTGGCCAGTTGGGTAGCAACAGTGGAACACCCCAGTATAGCCAAGAGTTTAACAAGTCTACACATGAACCTTACATGCAGGGTTTGGGGCCTCCTCTGAGAGAAGCTCTTCATTCCAATTTTTATGGAGCTGCCTCAAATTGACTTCAGCACAACACCCTACCCTTGCACAACCATATTCTGGGCAAGCCCCGTATGAAGACTACACTGATGGTAATTACAACACTCTTCTTCCCACCTTCTGTGGAAAAACTTTAAGTAAACATTTTTTTAATAGTAATATTTTAGGCACTTGTTTTTATAATCCAAAACCAATTTTGTTTTATTTTTAGGACATCGATAGAACAAATGGTAATTTAAATATTTTTCTATAATTTTTTATTGAGGTATAATTAACATATAACATTATATTAATTTTAGGTGTACAACATAATGATTCAATATTTGTACAGTGAAATCACCACCACAATAACTTTAGTTATCATCTGTCACCATACATAAAGATTTTTCTTCCTTGTTGTGAGAACTTTTAAGATCTACTCTCTTACCAACTCTCAAATACACAGTTATTAACTGTAGTCACACGCTGCTTGCTAATGTGGTAATTCTTCACGATACCTTTTTAGCGATTTTAGGAGTAGCCAGGAACGGTAATTTTTTTTTCCAAATTCAGTACAGCTACCGTATTATATAACATTTAGAATAAAAAGCTCAGTTTGTCAAACTTGGCACACTGATTTATTCAAGTGGAATTTATAATTGTTTTTGATCAGTTGATCTCAACCAATTCAACTTTCCAACCATTTAATAGTTGGTATGTAATGAAAGGGCAATGGGGAATTCCGGGAGAAATGAACCACTTCTGGAATCAATTCTGATCAACACTAATCACAGGAAGGGTGGGCGCCTCACTGTCCCTCTGTCTCTGAACCCTGATCTCCTCTGCGGGCTCCTCGCTGCACTTCCCCCCGTAAGTGTGACCCTCCCTGTAAGGCCTGCCTTTGTGGGGTGCCTTTGTTGTGTGTCAGAGGTTGTGCCCAGTAAGGCTGCCAGATAAAATGTCATGTGTCCCATGCGATGTATGAAAAAAGCATTCGTTGTTCATTGAAAATTCACATCTAACTAAGTGTGTCCTGTATTTTTATCTGCAACCTGGTGCTAAGCACATTTAGAAGTTTGTTGAAGTACCCCTCAAATTTGTGGGGAGATATTACTCTCCCCGTTTTAGATAAAAGAACACTTAAAAATGTTAAGTGATTTGCTCAAAGTCCCACTGTTGGGAAATGGTAGAGCCACTCACATGGTCAGTTTTTGGCGGCGAAATGCTCTTTCCGTACCCCCTGCCTGCCTCCCTGAGTCCTGGCCCTGACCAGTGATGACGTGGGATAGATGCATTTTCTGTCTCAGCAGCAGCTCATGATGAGCTACTGTTCAACCTTCTTTGTCTTTAGGTCTGAGCCAGAATTATATGGCCCTGGGGCAAAGTGCTGGACTGATTTAGATAGAATCTGTGCCTGGTTCAAACCTTCCTGCAATAGGGTTTTGGAAATTGTCCTTAGGTGCTAAAAATGAAAATAGAAAGTTTAATATAGATAAAAACAAGATGTGATTTCAGTTGTCATTATGAATCTCAAAGCCTGAGAATTAGAAATTTTCTTTTTCCTTCTAGTGCCAAAAGGACCCGCATTTGGTTGATAAGATAGTGCCAATAAGGACAATGAAGTGGATTTTAATGAGTTTGTGGTCACGGTGGCCGCCCTGACAGTTGCTGGTAATGATTAATTTGTAGAACAACTGGCGAAGAAAGGAAATTAAAGATAAGTAGCAAGGTAATCTAAAGGCACAAATATACCTAAAGTTAATGACTTGTTATTCATTTATACCCTCCAGATCTGTAGCAACTGTGATACTGTTTATAGATGCACATATAATTAATTGCTATAGTACTAGTAAATGATGTACGCCTTAACATAATGATTTTAAATAAATATTCCAAATCTCATATGCCCTACTTGATGTTTTCCTACCTTATTAAAGATGTTTTCTATCTTATAAAGATGTTTTTGTTTGTCATAGAGCATCAGAAAAATTTAGCTACTTTCAAATGAGACTAGAAATTAACAAACTTCTAAGACTCATCCTTAAATTACATTTTGAACTTATTTCCTATGGAAGAAATTAAGTGGCTGTCTCTCCTCTGATTCTGCTTCACATGGAAGCAGAGAGGCTGATAAATACAAGAAAATGCTGGCTTTTCCCTGAGCTTGGTCAGGGGAGGGGTAGATGCAGGGCTGTGCTCAGGCCAAAAGGACTGAGCCAGGGGCCCTTGGGGCTGTCGTGTAAATACCTTTCCTTGCCCATTTGGGCATGCAATTTTGAGGCAAGTGTTTTAAACCATTTCCCAGTGCCTCCCTTGGGGGGAGCTTCTGTTGCTGCTGGGGAGCTGGCTGGGCATCACACTCCCCCCGGACTACCTTCCTGTCCTTGTCTCACTGCATACTCCTCACCCACGTGTTATGCCCCTCTCAAATCCTCATCCGGGAGTCTTCCTCAGAGGCCACACAAACTGTGACAGATCCTCTGTAGAATTTATAAAGGGAATGGTATGACTTATATTGATACTTTAAAACAGTTACCTTGGCTACTGTATGAAGAAAGGAGTGTAGAGAGGGCTGTTGCTGTGACCTGGGTAGCAGCCGAATAAGCCAGGATTTGGAGAAATGTAGAGGAGCAGTTGAGTCTGTTGAGTGTTTGGAGATGGGACCGATGGGATGGGACTGATGGCACTCGCTGGTGGGTGGTTAATGAAGTGCAAGAAAAGAGAAAAGTCCAGGGTACCAGAGTAGTCACCGCTATTGTCTATCTGACATCCATTCTACCTGTCTTCCATATGTCAGAAACCTGATTTATGGGGTAGCAATGTGACCAGCTAAAAAACTGCTATTTCCCAGCCTCTCTGGAAACTGAGGTGGGGCTTGAAACACAGTTCTGGACAATGAGAGATAAGCAGTTTACTGGGAATTTCTGGGGTGTTTGCTATTCCATATAGGCTCTATGCCTTCTGCCTGGTTAATTCCTCCCTTTCTTTCTCCATTGAATGTGGATGTAAGGCTGGAGGAAGAGCTGCTGTCTTGCAACTATCAGGACAGTGAAGAAAAAGATAAAAGGATCCCAGGACTCTGTTATCATCAAGGAGCCACTACACAGCACTGGTCTGCCTGTGTCTGGTCCTCCAATTATGTGAAAAACACAACTGCTCTCTTGTTAAGTTAGATTTTGGTACAAGAAGCTAAACACCATGTCTAAGGTTTAGATATTTGGTCAAGCAAATGATTCAACTTTTTAAAAAATCCACTCTTGAGGATCGTTCATTGATTTTAGAGAAAGAAGATGAAACAGAAAGAGAGAGAAACATCAATCAGTTGCCTCCCACATGCAACCCAACAGGGCATCGAACCTGCAACCCAGGTATGTGCCCTGACCGGAGATTGAACCTGTAACATTTTGGTGTATTGGATGGTGCTCCCAATCAGCTGAGCCACTTGGCTGGGGCAAATGATTCAATTACTAAATGGGAAAGACTAGAGAAATCCAGCTTTGGTGTGGGGACATTGGAGAGAAATCAATAACTCTGTTTGTGATGCCTGGTGGGTTTCCAGGTAGAGATACCACACGGGCAGTTGGATAGAGGATCTAGTCCAGAGCTTAAGGTAAAGAAGGGACTAAAGTTAGAAATTTTAGGGTCATTAGCGTCTCAGTGGTACTAAGCCAAGAGGACTAGAGGACATCACTTAGGATAAGAATGTTTATAGAAAAGAAAGTCCAACAGTTAGCTTTCAGAGAAAGAGGAGCCAGCAGGTGATACGGCAGAGGCATGGTCAAGGAGATAAAAAGAACACCAGGAGAGAATGGCACTTCAGAAGCATAGAGAAGATAGTATTTTTTAAAAATATTTTATTTATTTATCTTAGAGGGGAAGGGAAGGAGAGAGGGAGAGAAACATCAATGTATGGTTGCCTTTCGTGTGTCCCCTGCTGGGAACTGGCCTGCAGGGAACTGGTCTGCAACCCAGGCATGTGCCATGACTGGGAATCGAACCACAATTGTCTGGTTCGTCTGGTTCGCAGGCCTGCGCTTAATCCACTGAGCTACACCAGCCATGTCCTAGAGAAGATAGTATCTGAAGAAGGAAACCGGGCGAAATCTACTGAGACGGGGATTAAGTTGAGAACAAATAAATGACCATTAGATTTGCCAAGATCAAGATCATCAGAAATGTCAATGACACCAGTCAGGGTGGCTTTGCTCACAGAGTGCCTGTCTCCCTGTCTGGTTGATAGTAGGTGCTCAATAAATACTGATATTTGTTTAGTAACCAAATGAAAGTACCTACCAATTGTTCATTTTTATTTTTAATAATGTTTCTATTTTCATATGTTTCTGTTTCATTGTGGTTGATGTACAATATTATATTAATTAATATAACTTATCAGGTGATCACCCCAATGATTCTAGTACCCATCTGACACCACACATAGGTATTACACTATATCGACTATATTCCCTATGCTGTACATTACACTCCTGGGACTATTTTGTAACTACAAACTTGTACTTCTTAATCCCCTCATCAAACATCCCCCAACTATTCTCCCATCAAGCAACCATCGAAATATTCTCCGTATCTATGAGACTGTTTCTGTTCTGCTTGCTTGCTTATTTTGTTGTTGTTTTTACATTTCACATATAAGTGAAATCATATGACATTTATCTTTCTCTGCCTGACTTATTTCACTCAGCACAATACCCTCTACATCCATCCATGTTGCCATGCACATGGCAAGATTTCATCCTTTCTTATGGCTGAGTCATATTCCATTGTATAGATGCACCACTTCTTCTTTATCCATTCACCTATTAATGGACACTTAAATTGCTTCATTATCTTGGCTATGGTAAATAATGCTGCAGTGAACATATAAATGCCTATGTCTTTTTTATTTAGTGTGTTGGGTTTCTTCAGATAAATACTCACAAGTGGAATTGCTGGGTCATTTCTTGTTTTGTTTTTTTTTTAAGTCTATTTTTTCTAGTAAAGGTTTTACCACCCCAGCTTTTTTTGTTTCCATTTTCTTTCTTTTTAAAAAATATTTTTTTAAATTTATTTTTCGAGAAGGGAAGGGAGGGAGAAAGAAAGGGAAAGAAACATCAATGTGTGGTTGCCTCTTGCACTCTCCCTACTGGGAAACTGGCCTGCAACTCAGGCATGAGCCCTGAATGGGAATCAAACTTGTGACTCTTTAGTTCACAGACTGGTGCTCAATCCACTGAGCCACACCAGCCAGGGTTCCACTTTCATGAAATATCTTTTTCTGTCCCTTTTAGTCTGCATGTATCTTTTGATCTGAAGTGAGTCTCTTATAGACAGCATATGTAAGGGTCTTGTTTTGCTCTCTGTTCAGCCACTCACCATATGTCCTTTGATTGGAGCATTTAAAATAATTCTTGATAGATATGCATTTATTGCCATTTTATTACTCATATTTTTTATCTTTTTTTTATTCTTAAAGAAGACCCTTTAACGTTTCTTGAAATACTAGTTTGATGGTGATGAACCTCTTTAGCTTTTCCTTGTCTGGGAAGCTCTTTATCTTTTCTTCAATTCTAAATGATAGCTTTGCTGGGTGAAGTAATCTTAGTTATAGATTCTTGCTATTCATCACTTCGATTATTTTGTGTGTATCCCTTCTGACCTGCAAAGTTCCTGTTGAGAAATCTGACAGTCTAATGGGAGCTTCCTTGTAGTTAACTAACTGCTTTTCCCTTGCTGAGATTTCCTGTTTGTCTTTAACCTTTGGCATTTTAACTATGATACATCTTAGTGTGGCCTTCTTTGGCTTAATCTTGTTTGGAACTTTCTGTGCTTCCTTGCCTTGTATTTACTTCTTTCACCAGGTTAGAGAGGTTTTCAGGCATCATTCTTTCACCTAGGGTTTCAATTCTTTGCTCTCTCTCTTTTCCTTCCAGCAGCCCCATGATGTGAATGTTGGAATGCTTGAAGTTGTCCCAGAGGCTTCTTAAACTGTCTTCATGTTTTTGTATTCTCCTTTCTTTTTGCTGTTCTGACTGGGTGTTTTCTGCTTTCTTACCTTCCAAATTGCTGACATGATCCTCTGCTTCATTTACTCTACTGTTGATTCTCTGTAACACATTCTTCACTTCAGTTAGTGTATTCTCTCTTTCTGCCTAGTTCTTTTTCATTTTCTATTTTCATTTTTATGTTTACTCTTTGTTGAAGTTCTCACAAAGTTCATCTAATCTTCTGCTAAGTTAATTGAGCATCCTTATACCAGTGTTTTGAACTCTGCATCTGATAGATTGTCTCCATTTTGTTTAGTTCTTTTTCTGGAGATTTCTTCTGTTCTTTCATTTGGGACATGTTCCTTTGTCTCCTCATTTTGGCTGTCTCTGTTTGTTTCTATGTATTATGTAGAGCTGCTACATCTCTCGGGCTTGGTAGAGTGGTCGTATGTAGTAGGTGTGCTGTAGGGCCTAGTGGTACAGCCTCTCTGGTCACCTGAGCTGGGTGCTTCCAGTGTACCCCCCACCTTCCCCCTGCCTCCATGGGCTATGTGTACTCTTTGGTTGTAATTGAGCCTCGATTACTGTTGGCATTTCAAAACGAGGAATTCACCCCCAGGCCGATTGGCTGCAAGGACTGGCAATGACTACAGGGGAGGATCCCTGGAGGATCTGCAGGGGCCAATCCCACAGAGCTGGATTCCCTTCAGCAGGACTCTGGTGCCCAGTGAGTCCTCCCCTTGAGTGTGTTGATTGTCAAGATGGTTGGGGGGAGCTTCAGTGTGGTCTGAGTTATCCACTGGTATGCTGACTTGGGCCTCCCAGGAGGTGCAGTCCAAGGTCAGTTGCTGACAGTGCCCTGCCCAGGGCCACCTGGCATGAGCTACAAAGCAATCTGCAGGTAGCTACTACTTGTGCTGGGATCAAAGGTGCTGGGAGAGGCCAACTGTGAACAATGGCCAGCTACCCTAGTTCCTAACCTGGGGCCCACTTAGCAACAGATATGGGACATGCCAAGGCCAGATGTTGTTTGTTTGCATTTTCAGGAGAGTTGGTAGCATGAGCCAAACAGGCCATTTATATGGAAAATCCACTGGAAAGTGCTTGGGTGGGCCCAAAAGATGGGTGGGACAGAGTCTCAGAGAATCAACAGAGTAGGCCAACAGTGTGTTAGCCAGGTTGATGGAGACTCATTGTATATGGAACCCGCCTGCCAGGTCTGTGGGGGGGGGGTCAGCTCAGCAAAAGAACAATGGCCTCTGCCAGCACTTTGCTGCCCCCAGCTCTCATCCTGATGCCAGACACTTCAGTTCCTTTCTGTATGTCCCCGGTGCCTGTTGAGCTGCTGCCCCAGTGCTAGAACTTATAGCAAGTGAGTATGAATAAGTTCATGCACAGGCCCTTTAAGAGAAATGTCGGGGATTGCAGCAGCCCTCAGTCTCATTCAGTCACAATCCCGCTGGTTTGCACAGCCCGATATTATGGAGAATTCTCTTACTTGCACTGAAATCTAGGCCGGGGGAACTGGTGTGGGGCTGGGACCCCCCTGATCCTCAGGGGGGACTTCCAGAGCCAAGATATCTCTCAGGATTTTAATCTGTGACACATGGGTGTGGGACCAGTCTGTTCTGAGTCTCTATCTTTAATACCAGTCTTAAAGTGGCTTCTTCATAATATCTTTAGTTACAGGACTCTGTTCAGCTAGATTTCAGGCAGTTTAAATAATGGTTGTTCTGTAGTTTACTTGTAATTTTGGTGTGGTTGTGAAAGGATGTGTGTACTGCATTTACCCACTCTGCCATCTTGGCCAAGAGCCTCCCAATTGTTAATTTTGTTTCTTAACAGAATAATATTTTTTTTGTCTCAAGCAAATTCTGAGCAGATAGAATAAAGGTCAGAGCATTCAAGAAGAAAAAAAATGTGTATCCTGGGTATTAGTTACTCCTGTCTCTTGGAAGGTTGGAAAAAAATGAGAAAAAAATTAAACACATATTTAAGAGGTATTTAGATGTTTTTCTTATAAGAAACCACAGTACTTATGCAAGAGAAAGTCTGAATATTTCTCAGAGACCTTTAAACTTTCATTCATTTAATTTAATCCAAAGTTTACATATTTTAAAATGGGTCACCATATAATGAAATGTAAATCCCGAAACTTCCTCATGTTCTATTTGAGGAAGGGCATTCTCAACATAGAGAAATAAATGGAAAAACAATGTTCATTTCATGCTACTTCTAAAAATCGATCAAAAGTGAGAAAGAGCGATTTATATCTCAACTTACATTTTGAATGTGTAAAAATTACATGATGCACCAAAAGCTCTCGTTTTCTTTTTTGTATGTATTACCTATATCGAATAAATTTCTAAGGGGCAAGGCTGCTTATTTCTCCTTTGTTGGGAACCGCCCTGCCTGGTTTCAGGAGCTGTAAACCCCCCTTGGCTAAGGCTGAGTGAGTGACCCTCAGACCATAAGCCACTAAAAAGACAAAGCTTATTTCCCTGACAGGAGTGCCACTTCTGCTTCTTTTTTCATAACTGGCCCCCAACACTTGATCAGTTAGCCAATGATGGGTAAGATTCCCCAAGGGGGGAATGACCTAGGACAGGCATGATCATGTGAAGGGCCCAGGGAGGGACTTGGGGAGCTATGGAGAAAGGGAGTGATGGACCCTTGCCCCTCGGCTTTGACGAAGCCTGACTCCCCTGAGTCCACCAAAAGTGTCTGAAAATTCCTTGGCTGCCTGCCTCCTCTGCCTGACTTAAGCCTGAAACAATGACAGAGGGCGGTGCAGCCCTGTGCTGGAAAAGGCGGGCTCCCCGGGTGATCAGGCCTGAGAAAGAATGTGTAAAATCCTGCAAAGGCTGCTTTGCTAAGAATGCTCTTAGTTAAATGATAAAGGCCCAAGCAGGAAATGAGTTTGTTTCCCAAGGTTTTGTTGCCTCTTAGCTGATAGACCCTGATTCAGAAGAAGCCCTAATAGTTCTTTGTATGCTAACTATCGTTTGATCCTTACTGCCTGACAATGATTGATGAGCTGTACCTTTATTCCTGCACAAATTAAACCCAATAAAAGACTGCCTAGGCAAGGGTCGGCTCGCTCTCCCCTTGAGAGAGTGGCCAGGCTGTTCTGAGGCACCTCCCCCTTAAGGGAGTAGCCATGCCATCCCTTTTCCTCCACAGGACTCAGTAGTCCATGTGAATTTGTCTCATATCTCATCCATGATGCTGCAGGCACTGAGGGCTGGTACACGTGTTACTCCTACCCAAAGGCACTGACTTTTGCATTTGCTGGGGTTTAAATCAACTTTAAGCAACATTCAAGGGTCATGTTTGAATTAGCACATTCTGATGTGACATTTTCCTCATGTGGTTATTGGAAGATAAGGCTTATGGGAGAAAGCAGCCCAGGTCTGCTCAGGGCCCTGGATTCGAGAAATGGCTAACAATACAAATAACTAAAAAGCATTAAACGAAAAAAAAAAACACCTTAAGTTTTCATTTAAAAGACAAAAATTTTCTTCAAGAATAGTGGCATCAAGGAAGGCTTTCCAGCAGCAGAAGCCTGGGGTCAAGTCTTCGCTAAGGCAAAGAAATGGAGGAGGAAAGACCTCGGGCAAAATCATGCAGGTATGGAGCAACAGGACATGTTTGGGCAAATGTCAGTGGTTCAAGGCACCCCAAGAAGTGGGGTGTGGGAGAGCAGGAGACGGGACTGGAGATAGAGACAGGACTCCAAATCAGATGAGAGCCTTTCCTGGGTGCTAATGTGAGCAATCTGAAATTTATCCTGAATGTTGTGGGAAACCACTGTAAGATTTTGTATATATATTTTCTTCTTACTTAGAGCAGTTTTATGATTCTAAACACCCCTCTAAATTTTTAAAATCTTTAACACAGTGGTTTTGAACCTTAACTTCACATCACACTCACCTAAGGCATTTCTAAAGATGTAGATAAATAAGCTCCATCCCTGCAAAGATTCTGATCCAGTGGCCTGGGGATGGGCCCAGCATCCATGCTCTAGAGAGTGTCAGTTCATCATAAAGGCAACTGGGGTTGAAAATTACAGCTTTCATGGTGAGTCAATTAATCAAATAATTAGATCAACATCTGGCTGAGAAGTGTCTAGAACAACATCTATTTCAACTTTAATGTGCATTTAAATCTCCCGGGGATCTGATTCCACATTAGAAGGTCTGGGGTGAGGCCTGGGATTCTGCACTTTCAACGAATTCCCAGGTGTTGCCTACGGTGCTCATAGAAACAATCTAGAAATGGGAATGAAGGGGAAAGGATTTGAAAAAAGTATGCAGGTGTTGCTTTGGAAGCAAGAACCAGCAAGATATTTTTTACTGAGGCATACTCCCTTTGGAAGACGATAAGACAGCAGAAGGACATTAGGCGCAGAGAGGGCCGGGGAGAGGGGGAGGAAGGTGGGAGACACCAGGGAAGACCGTTCCCTAGGGCTCTGGAGTGAAGCATGGCCACCAGCCTGCCACAGGTCCAAGGTCTTGGGCAAGTTCCTTAACTTCTCTAAGCCTCATTTTTCTGTCATGTCTCAACTAGGGACACTTATTGAACTTTGGAATCCCCAGGCCCCGCTGTAGTCCTAATGAATCAGAATGGAGAAGGAGGGTGGGTGAGAACCTGCGTTGACAGCAAGCACTCCAGCTAATTATTATACACTGTTAAGCTGCAGAACTAGAACTCTGATGGTTACAATAAGATAGCAAGCGCCCAGAACAGAGTAAGTGCTCCATAAGTGGTAACCATGGAGATGAAAATAGTGTAATGGTGATAGGGTAAACATTTCAGGTCCAGTCTAGTTTCCACAACACGTGAATTCTATTTCAACCTCCACCCTCAAGTTGGTGCCTACCAGAGATGTCTGCCAGCTTCCCGGTACAGGAAAATGCTGTTTTCCCCCTTCACTTCTCCAGCTTTCTCAGAGTTTCTTTTCAAGAGATGAAATGCTATGCAGTCATTAAAAGCATGTTTTCCTAGAGCATTTACTATGATGGAAAGTGTCTACAGTATAATATTAGCCTCAAACAATGGGACATTTGATACTGTCCCATTTTGGCTGGACAGAAAAAGTGCTGTAGCATGAGTTTTTAAGATATGACTTTGTTTCTACTTGCAATTTTTTGTTTTCCGTATCTCAGTCAGTCAAGAAGAGAAAGGTGTCCTTACGAAGGGAAGGCTGTGGTGGGGTGGAAAGCAAAAGGTGCTTGGAAACCACTTCTCTTTCTAGCTTTTGTTTTCCAGAGTGAGCCATTGAGGCAATTATAAGAGATGTCTCCAGGGAAAATGTCAAATGAAAGGGAATTACCCAGGGTTTCCTCTGAGACTAAAGAGTCATTTCCCTGAGCTCTGAAGGAAAGATCTAAGTTTGTGGTCTCCAGAGGAGTGTGACCTCCCAGTAGAATCCTCTTCTAATACCAAACTCTTCCTCAGCCTCCCCGCCCTCTTTGATGTCTATCAGCCATGGCAGGGGAGTGGCCAGCTAAGGGTGCATTCTCAGTTTCCACCATTTCCCTTTACAAATCTTGCATTCTGTTCTCCAACTTGCCTCTGAATGTGAGGCCTAGACCAAAATTCTAACATCTGGGTACATGCATCTTCAAAAAAGACTGGAATGAAGCTGTTAATCATGGATGGTGACATTATAGGCAATTTTCACATTTTTATTATACTTTTATCTAATTTATGATGTTTTGACAGTAATAAAAATAAGCTGATATTAATTTTTATTAGAGAATTTCCACTACTCTAGCCTTACATGTCTATTCCTTACTCCACTCCTACCAACTAAAATGTTTTTCCTCTGAAACACTTCCCTAGCCATGCTTTGCTCCTACACACGTCCCCCTCTGCACTGTTTTACTTTTCCCTCTAACCCAAGGACCTAGCACAGCACCAGCAAATCAGAGAAGTTAAGCACATTTTTGAAATGAACCTATCTTGAGAATGCCAAGGATTTTCTTTGTTCACATTATCGCCACTACTAAGCTTTTCCACTGGGCAGTTATAGTGCCAACCAAATAACAGAGCCATCTGCCCTCCCATTGAGCGAGAGCAAATTATCATGTGCTGCTCCCTGGAGTTCTGCAGGGATAAACAAGAAAGGGAAAAATTTTTAAAGGGGTTTTTGGCAAACATCCCTGTATACAATTTCCAAATGACACAAATACGGTCACCAAATATTATCTAGTTCCATCAAAGAACAATTGAAAGTTAAGGCCCAAGAATATTTCAAAACTCCTGATCCACCTACACACTCTCAATTTGAGAGGCTCTTTTCCACACGACGTTAACATACACTTACTATGTTGGGATATAAGTGCATTGTACAAATCACGTGAGTGCATGACATTGGCCACAAATGCGTCTGACATTCTGTTTGTTAAGTCGTACTGAAGACGTGTTTTTGTTTTTTTTAGGAAGGTAATTTAAGAACAAGCAGAAAATATTCTAGAATTTTTCTTAAAACAAAAAAAGGTTTCTCTCCCCCACTGCATAATCCCTCCCTGCCCCTGGCCGAGAAGTCCCAGGCTGTCCTGATCTCTTCCCAAAGGACTCTTCCCCAGTCTTGGTCCTATTTCCTCACTCCAACTCCATCACACTTCTGGTGGCAGAAATGATCTGGTTCACGTGTTTGATGATCCAGGGTCTGCTATGGGCCAAATGTTTGTGTTCCCCCGAATTCATATGTTGAATCCCTAAGGTGACGGTATTTGAAGTGGGGCCTTGGGGAGGCAATTATGTTATGAAGGTGGAGCCCTCGTGGAGGGATTAGTGTCCTTACAAGAGGAGGCAGGAGAAGGTGATCTCTTTCTCCGCCATCTGAGTGTGCAGCCAAAAGGCAGCTGTCTGCAAACCGGAAGGAGGTCCCTCACCAGGGACCATGCTGGGACCCTGATCTTAGCCTTCCAGCTTCTAGAACTGTGAGTAACAAATGTCTGCCCTTTAACCCACCCAGTCTGTGGTAAGAGGGTCTGATCCCTACCAGATTATGAGCTCCAGGACAGCAGGCCTGTGGCAACCTTGTTTACTGCTGTTTTCTGAGCATCTGCAGCAATGCTCTGAACATAGTAAGTGCTCAGAAATGATGAGATGCATTGTGAATGGTGAGACGTTCCAGTCTCAGAGGGTCAGGTGTCCCATCATTCCCTTTCCACTTAAATTCCTTCTTGGTAACAAGTTAGGCTTCCATGCCCACTCACACACGACCAGTCTGCATTGCAGAGGTATTCACCTCAAAGGCTTGGGGAAGTTAATGATCCTCCCCGTGGTAGCCTAGGCTCTTGAAGAAAAGTGTTGGGAAATTATAAAAGAAAATGCAAAGATTGTTTTAGAGGAGAAATAAATGAGACAAGGATTTGAATTACAACATATGAAATGACAGATGTAGAAAAAGGGGGATTAGGGGATTAAAGACTGACATTTATTAAGGTTAGACCATATCCCCGTGTTTTACCCATATTACAACACTGAGTCTTTTCCATAAGCCTATGAAGTAAGTATTAACAACCCAATTTCACAGACAAGGAAACTAAATTTCAAAATGGTAAAGCAAATTTCTTAGGAATTTTAATAGGTGGCGAAGCCGGGGCTCAAACCAGGGTCTGGCTGACTTCAAGCCTGTGTGTGTGTGTGTGTGTGTGTGTGTGTGTGTGTGTGTGTGTGTGTGTGTGTTTCCCACCCTACAGCCCTGCCCTCTCCGACAACATGGTGGGAGGGGGTGGTTGGTAAGCAGAGGGGGTGTGGACATCAGACACATATTAAAAGACCATTGGTAACTGGATTGAAGAACACCTCCCACGCTTTCACCCTCTGCGTTGGTTTCAAATATCCTCTAGATGTGCCAGAGTCACAACTACTTCCTCTGTTTTGAAACACAGGGTCTAATTCACTGTCATCTTTACCCAGAAGAGACCTCTATAAATTACAGCTGTTCGGGCCTCCACTTGCAAAGGTAACAAGGACGATAAGTGGACCATCAATAATTTCCCCAGTGCAGAGGAGGCGAACGTGCACGCAGCAAAAAGATGCTGAAATTTTAAAATTTGATTGCTTCCCCAGCCATTTTTTACTCGGAAGAATTAAATGTAAGTGGTGTTGTGCTGCTGTTTCAAAGCCCATTTGGAAAATGAGATAATGCATCTCCGGGGTGGGGAAGAGAATCCTGTGTCCCTCCTGACATATTTTACATAATAACAACAGAGGCTTTATAGAAGGTTGAGCCAGGAGGGGGAAGCGACTTAGAGTCGGGGCTTTCTTTACAAATTATGGTGCAGACGATAACAAATTGTCAAAGCCACACATGCTTCCATTTCCTCTTCACAATGATAGAAGATGAGTTGAGGCATGAGCAGCCCTGGTTCAGTTATTTACTAGAGCTCTTTACATATCCAGGTGGGGCTCTATAATCCTGTGCAAACTCCCAGAGTTGCTTACTGGGCTAGAAGTTCCCTATTTGGCTGGCTCTTGTGTTATCTTCACTGTTAGAGTCGGAGCTGCCAGAAGAAGCACTTAACCTTGCTGATGGATGATGCTACAGAGAGCCAATTCCAGGGCTTTGAATGTGGAATGAGAAGCCCTAACTGAACAATGCTCCTCACACACAGAAAACCACACAGGAATGTCTGGGCTTTGAGGTAGATATCCATCCAGATTTCTATGTGGCAGGGAGAACATAGATGCATGTTGTACTTTTTTGCTGAAAAAAGTTCACAAGTGAGGCTTTGACTTGCATGTGTGTCCACTTTACCTGAAAACCCTATTGCTAATTCAGGGGAAGTGGTACTGCTAGGGGACTCAAGACTTGGAAAATTTTAGCTTAAGGAAACATTATAAGTCTAGCAAGTAATGGGTATGTTAAAGCTTTTGTTTCCCATCCTAGCTCCTGGGAAACAGCCAGCCCCCTGGGGCAATGACAGAAGATTCCGCCTGGGGACATCCGGACCTCTGTTCCAGGGAGAGCAGACGACCACCCTCCCCTGGGAGCCGCTAGCTGCCCAGAACAGGAATGCTGCAGCTCCGCTCACCTAATCCTCCCTGAGTCTCAGAGCCCCCACGGCACCTAGTTTATCCACCCAACCTGACCTCATAAAAGGTCTGGCCTGGAAAGAAAAGACAAGATGGTTTGTTAGGGTATGAACCCACCATCTTCTTGGATCGCCAGCCACCTGAATAAAGCAAAGCACCCGTAAAGATCCAATCGCTGTCATTGCTTATTGAATTTGGTAGTAACAGGCAGCCTGAACACTGCTGTTTTTTCCTGTTACAGTACCAACCCTCCCTGGCTGAAGAAAGAAGGCACAATTAACAGGAGCTACCAGAAACAGACGAAAGGAGAGGAGACAGGTGTAGACCTTTATGTGAAGAGGCGAATGGTAATAAAACTACCTTGGGTATCAACATCCTAAGATCCCCTGCTGGCCTGCTCTTCTTAGAACACGGTAAGGCATTTGCAGTAAAGACATCTGTTCTCACCAAGAGTAGTTCTTTATCTTTAAATCAAAGAAATCTGAGAGCTGGAAGAGACCCAGCGAGCTCCAAACCCAGTGTTTCCAGAGTCACCTGTGAGGTCCACCCTGAATACTACCAGTGTCTCTGGACCAAGTGGCTGGAATCTCGCCCCCGAAAAAGTTCCCTGCTTGTTCTCAAACTTGGGCAGGTCTGGGGACGTGACTAGTGCAAGTCCATTTACAAAGGAGGAAACTGAGGTCCGAGGAAGTGACATGCCCAAGGTTTGAGGACCTTGGGGCACATCTGAGCTAGAACTGAACTCAGCTCTGTAGTGCATGAAAACTGAGTCTAACTGAACATCCTTGGTAAGTAGGGGTGAATCTCACAGGGTGGGTGGCAGGGTCCCAGAGTTGAAGCTTTGGTTGGGTAGAGCAGGAGGCAGTGTGGACCCCCACTCCTGTCCAGTCTGCAGCAGGAAGTTCTTTATTGAACTTCCGATGCCCCAGAAAAGATACTATCACCCAGCTTTGAAAGTCCCTGATGAGTATGTCAGCTGGGGCCACTTTCACTTTACTTTAGACCATTGAGTTATTATATACCACAGAGCTCTGTTCTTGTTGATTGCTGCATCTGACTCACCGCTGATGTTTTTGAGCAGGTGTCTGAAGAACACTGCAGGTAACGAGGGATCCAGGCAGAGAAAGATGCTTGTGGCTCTGCAGTTTCCTGGCATACTGCCCATCTGGAAGATGGTTTAGGAGTCCACTGGGGGAGACATTTTAAAAAATGCAGCCTGGCAGACTTTGTGGAAATGGGCACCTAAGTTAATTCCAAAGCAGCCCGGGAAAGATAGAATGGGGCCTGCAAAGTAAAGAGCATGTTTGCCTGAAGTTGTGGAGGTTAGTAGTAGGATGTTGAGGAGGTCTGCACACTTAGAGAAATGACAAAAAACAAATGAGCAAAGAAACAAAGTCTGATAGAGGCTTCAAAGGGCCTTTGGTGACCTCATTGATTATTTGTAATGTGTGATGGAGAAATAGTTGTAGACTCAGTTTTATTAACCTGTTTTCTGCCTAAGGTGTTAGTTAATTAAGGTAGAGACATTCATTCTTTTCTTTTCTTTGTACAAACCCATGGTTTCTGCATTTACCCCGACTCAGAAAAGAATCCTCAAACCAACAAAATTCAGTTAATGTTAACTTGTAAATAAAGACTAAGAAGATAGAGATGAGCAAAGCTGCAGTGTATGCCTTGCAGAGAGTGGCAGTTCAAAAGGAGTGATTTCCAGGGGGCCGCCAAGCCCTTCGGGTGCATACCTGAACCTCAGGCGCAGGGATTCATTCTATTTACAGTTAAGCACTCTCAGCTCTTCCTTGGCAGTTCAATTAACTCCTGAGAGAGAAAACAATCTTTAACCACACTGAGTCTGTTTCTCTAGGAAGACCAAGAGTGGAGGCAGGAACTAGCTTTTGTTGAACTCTACTTTGTACCTACTAGAGATACAAAGTTTCTTGTCATTTTACTTCAGTTAATCCTCTCAACAACTCAGAAATGGAGGTAGAATTATTACTAATTCACAGATTGTCAGGAGCTGGCCAGCAACCATCCCTTGACAAGGTCAAGATGGTTGAGATGCATCTGCAAGGCAGAGGCACCTGTGGCTGGATTTCCCATCTATCTCTCCTTATATGTTTGGGTGATCAAAAGGTGGTGGGATTGTTAGACACCTGTATTTCAGGTTCATTGATTAGTGTAATTCCAATGAAGCTGTACAAAATAATTTCTTGACCAGAGAACAAAGCCTCTGAATGTCTAAAAGTTGTTGGAGTAACAGCCCCTCCTTTACCTTGAACAGGAATATATATCAATTAGAATTTAGTAGGCAAAGAAACAGAAGAAGCTTGTTAGATACTACAAACTAAGCACGTAGATACAGTTACCAAGGAGTCAGAGTCCATAGTACATAAAGAAACATTTTGGACAGAAAGATAGATAGCTAAGTTAGACATCACAAAGGCCTTATAATGAATTTCCTAACCTCTGCTCAGTCTAGCATACCCTTTTGCCCCATGTCAAATTCTAAGACCTTTAATAAACAATAAGACATTCAAACTCTGTACGTAGAACTATTTCAAATTATCTGATTAATGGTTCTCCTGGTCAAAACAACTTTTGTTTAAGAGAACTGAAACTATGGAAATTCTTGTATTTTTCCTGGTTACCTCTGTATTGTTTTTTTTCTGCTTAACTGATCATGCCATGCACCTGCTCCTTTGATGTTATATAACAATCTCTATAAAAAATAAAGCCTAAATCAGGCCCTGGCTGGTGCAGCTCAGTGGATTGAGTGTGGGCCTGAGAACCAGACAATCTCGGTTCGATTCCCAGTCAGGGCACATACCTGGGTTGCAGACCAGTTCCCTGCAGGCCAGTTCCCAGCAGGGGACACACGAAAGGCAACCATACATTGATGTTTCTCTCCCTCTCTCCTTCCCTTCCCCTCTAAAGATAAATAAATAAAATATTTTAAAAATAAATAAATAAAAAATAAAACCTAAATCAAACTCTGAGAGTTCAGTCAGTCCCACAAAGGCTGGCTGTTCTCCAGCATCCAGTCGGGTGTCTGACTCTTCATTCGCCTGCGCCGTCCATCCTTCAGGGACCCTGAACCCTGCTGAGGCTGGACCCCGGCAACAGATTATGCCCAGCCACAGGGAAGTGAATAAATCACCCTGTGTTGCGCAGCTAGAAAATGGGTTGCTATAAACAAATACCATAGCCTGGGTGGGGTGAAGAGCAGACATTTATTTCTTCCAGTCCTAGAGACTGGGAAGTCTAAGACCAAGGTGGCTCCAGGTGCAGGCCAGCTTCCCGGCTCCTGCACAGCAGTCTTTCAACTGCTCTCCCCCGCCAGAGAGGATCACTCCCGCCTCCCTCACTGCTGTTATAAAGACACAAATTTCATCATGGGGGCCACATCTTCAGAAACTTATCTAAATCTGATTACCTCCCGAAGGTCCCACCTCCAAATACCACCACAGTAGGGACTGGGGATTCGACATACGGGTTTTGAGGGGACATGAACATTTAGTTCATAACAAGGTGTCCTCACTCCCAGCCCTGGGGAGGTTTCACTTCAGTAGCATGGAGAAATGCTACAGAAAGGGAACCCGAGAACACTGGTGTTGCCATCAAGAGGCCACTGACTGTGGGAGCCCAGTGACCAGAAACAGGGCACGTCCTGGAGAACAAGAGATCACTCACAGAGGAGAAGCAAAGGTTCTTTTCATTTTACTTTTTGTGCATCTAAGTCCTCATGTAAAATTCAGTGTCAGTATGTACCTACCACACAATCTGTATGAAGAGAGATACAGAAAAATAGAATGGGGTAGACTAACCCTGTAATGACAGTTATCTCTAGCTGGTGAAATTCTGAATTATTTAATCTTTTTTCATTCATCATAATATTTTTTAAATGGTTCGTTTATTATTTATATACGTGGTTTACATTCCAAGTCCTCCCAGTTTATCTTTTCACGAGATGTCAGTTGTTTTTCAAAGGTCACTTGTATTGTGTCTGCATATTTCAAAACAATAGGCTGTAAATTCAAGCATTTAATGTTAACTCTTGCTCTTTTCCTCCCCACCAAATCAATGTCAGATTTGTTGTTGTTGCTCATTTGTTTTTGTTTTTGTTTTGTAGGACTGACCAGTTGTTTCAATATTGTATAGGCACGACCTCAGTAATATAATATGGTTAAGTTGGAAAAGGAATGTTTTTCTGAGCTTTTCCCCCTAGGCTTTCACCATGAGATTTCCATACCCTTACCATGACAAGACAGAAGTGGGGACCATTTACAAAAGTCCAATCAGGAAAACAAAGCCCCACTGAGCCGCCCACCCATCCCATCCCACAGATGAATGACTTCATTATTACCATTTCAAAGGAGAACCATTTATTTATTCACCAACATTTTAAAGATAAATTTCGCTCATGGGGTTTGAGAAGAGTTAAAAAAAATAACAGGAGAAAAAAAACCTTTAATGAGTCTTTTGTAACATTTAAAACTTAGAGCAGCTTAGTACCAGTGGGAGTTAAAACTAATTAGAAATCAAAATTATATTCCCTTCATCAATGTTAAAATAAATCCAAGGGAAAACAAAGAAGTGCTTTTGTAATTTAATTTTGCGTGATAACCTTACTTTTTGTTATTTGCAACTGTGGGAGGTTTCTTTAAAAGAATGTTAAAAGCTGTATTTTGTCAAGAGTCAACAGTTTGCTAAGTTTTGTGTGGAATGGAGACAATTCAAAGGACAGGGGAGAAGAGAGGGTTTAGGGTGGGGCGAGATCGGAGCAGCTGCTCCAGACTGGCTCGGGGTGGGGAGACTCAGAGGCCAGGCAGGAGGGGACTTCCCTCTCCAGTCTCTGTGATGCTGGGTGGAGTTCTCCCCCCCCCAGGGGGCATCATGCAGGGGAGAATGTTGCCCTAGTGGTGGGGCAGGGAGACCCCTGTGAAGGGTGAGACGGCCGCTTCTAGAAGTAGTTGTAGTACTGGAGGGTCACTCCCTGGACGGTTTGAATGCACCTCAGGGACCTGAGAAGCTGCTGGTCTGATCAAGTCTGGGGGAGTGTGGGGGCCTTAGCTTATGACTCACCCTCTCTGCACAGCCTGTGACACATTGCCACCTACAGAGAGGAGCTGTCCCCTGTCACTCAGGAGCTGTTTCCATCTACTGAACCTTGGCTACATGCCAGGCCCTGGATTAAGTAAACTCTGTTCTTATATTAACTCACTCAAAAATTCACAACAACCTTAGGGAGCAGGAATTTTTATCCCCTTTTTGAAACAGTATAACTAATCAATTTATTCTCATTCCTTTATGGCCATTCATTTTTATTGTGGTAAAATACACATATCGTGAAATTTACCATGTTAAACCATTTTTAAGTGTACAGTCCAGTAGCATTACATACATTCACTTTGTTGTGCGACCATCTACCACCACCCATTTCCAGAACTTTTTCATCTTCCCAAACAGGAACAGTTTACCCATTAAACAAAAACGCCCCACCTACTCCCAGCCCCTGGTTAACCTTTATTCTACTTTCTGTCTGTATGACTTGCTTATTCTAGGAAACTTATATTAGTGGAATCATATAATACATATCTTTTGTGTCTGGTTTATTTCATGTAGCATAATGTTTAAGGACTTATCCATGTTGTAGTATCCCCATTTTATTTTTAAATTGTTTATTGTACTATTATTGCTATACAACATTGTGTAAGTCTTTTTATTTTTAAGTATATTTTATTGATTATGCTATTACAGTTGTCCCATTTTTTTCTCCCCTTTATCCCTCTCCGCCCTGTACCCACCCTCCCTCCAACATTCCCTCCCACCCTCAGTTCATGTCCATGGGTCATACATATAAGTTCTTTGGCTTCTATATTTCCTATGCTATTCTTACCCTTCCTCTGTCTATTTTGTACTTACCTGTTATGCTTCTTATTCCTTGTACCAGTTCCCTCCATTCTCCCCCTCCCTGCACCTTCCATGGTGATCTCCCTCTAATAACCTTCCATGTGATCTCCATTTCTGCCATTATGTTTCTGTTCTAGTTGTTTGCTTAGCTTGTTTTTGTTCTTTAGATTCAGTTGATAGTTGTGAATTTGTTGTCATTTTACTGTTCATAGTTTTGATCAGCTTCTTTTTCTTAGATAAGTCCCTTTATCATTTCATATAATAATGGCTTGGTGATGATAAACTTCTTTAACTTGACCTTATCTGGGCAACACTTTATCTGCCCTTTCATTCTAAATGAAAGCTTTGCTGGATAGAGCAATCTTTTTTTTAAAAAATATATTTTGTTGATTATGCCATTACAGTTGTCCTATTCCCCCCTTCATTCCCCTCCACCCTGCACACTCCTCCCCCACCACTTCCCCCCCTTTTGTTTATGTTCATGTGACACAAGTTCTTTAGATTCTATATTTCCCCTACTATTCTTGCCCTCCCCCTATCTATTTTCTACCTACTGTCTATGCTATTTATTTTCTGTACCTTCTCCCCACTTCTCCTCCTCCCACTCCCCTATTGCTAACCCTCCATGTGATCTTCATTTCTATGGTTCTGCTCCTGATCTAGCTGTCCTCTTAGTTTGCTTTTGTTTTAGGTATGGTTCTTAATAACTGTGAGTTTGCTGTTCTTTCACTGTTCATATTTTTTATCTTCTTTTTCTTAGATACGTCCCTTTAACATTTCATATAATAAAGGCTTGGTGATGATGAACTCCTTGAACTTGACCTTATCAGAGAAGCACTTTATCTGTCCTTCTATTCTAAATGAAAGCTTTGCTGGATAGAGCAATCTTGGATGTAGGTTTTTGGATTTCATGACTTGGAATACCTCTTTCCAGCCCCTTCTTGTCTGTAAGGTCTCTTTTGAGTAATCATCTGACAGTCTTAAGGGCACTCTTTTGTAGGTTACTTTCTCCTTTTTTTTTTTTTTTGCTGCTTTTAAGATTCTCATCTTATCTTTAATCCTGGGTAACTTAATTATGATGTGTTTTGGTGTGTTTCTCCTTATATCTAATTTCTTTGGGACTCTCTGAGCTTCCTGGACTTCCTGAAAGTCTATTTCCTTCACGCAATTGGGGAAGTTTTTCTTCATTATTTGTCCAAATACATTTCCAATTTCTCTTTCTGGCATCCCTATGATTCAGATATTGAAATGTTTAAAGTTGTCCCAGAGGTTCCCAAGCCTCTCCTCATTTTTTTGAATTCTTGTTTCTTCATTCTATCCAGTTGGATGTTTATTTCTTCCTTTTGTTCCAAATCCTTGATTTGAGTCCCAGTTTTCTTTCCTTCACTGTTGGTTCCCTGTATATTTTTCTTTATTTCACTTTGTGTAACCTTCATTTTGAGACCACGCTCAGTCAATTGTGTGAGCATCCTGATTACCAGTGTTTTGAACCGTGCATCACATAGGTTGTCTATCACATCGTTGCTTAGTTCTTTTTCTGGAGTTTTGATCTATTCTTTTATTTGAGCCATATTTCTGTGTCTTAGCACATCTTTTACATGGTAAGGGGCATAGCCTTAGGTACCACCAGGGTGGGGCAACCCTCTTTGCTGTGTTGTTGTGTTGTCTATGGGGGAGGGGTCAGAGAGGGAACAATGCTGCTTGCTCGTCTCTCATCCCACTTTCTGTCACTTTCCTCCTTCCCACAAGTGGATTGTGGCCTTTCAGTTGCTGATTCGTAGGTGGGTAGATTTGTGTATGTTTTAGGACCCTGTGGGCCTCTCTGACCAGCTCTCAGACTCTCATGTGAGACTAGGAGTTTCACCTGCCACAGCAATCCCACAGAATGTTTCCAGCCAGGGGTTTTGAGTCTTTAGTTTTCTATGCTGAAACCCTGGGTTGCACAGTCTATCTTGTTCCTGCAGCGTTGCTCCAGGCTTATCTGCATGTGAATGTGAGACCACCTGGTCCACTGCCTTGTGTTGCCGCATGTCCTCTCTGCCCAGGCTGCCCATCTCTGTCCCTCCGACCAGTCTGGGTGAGTGTTCTTTAACTCCTTTGATGTTGGACTTCCATGCAAATGATTTTCTGAACGTTCTGCTCGTTCTTTATTTTCAAATAGGTTGTTATCCTTCTTTTAATTGTGTGAGGAAGCAAAGCATTTCTGCCTATGACTCCATCTTGGCTGAAACCCCTAACAAATCCACATGGTGTAAGTTTAAGGCATACAATGTGTAGCCTAGCATTCCTAGTTTATAGGTAGGAAACCGAGAGTTACATTAAATAACTTGCTCAGGGCCACAGGGGGAGTAAGTGGCAGGGGAGGAATTCAAACCTGGAGACGTAACACTCTTAATATCCATGCTCTTAACTGTCCTAGACACAATGGTTTCCTTCACCACAGATCATGGACCAGTACAACAGGATCACCTTGAATGCTTAAAAATGGTTCCTGGCCTCCACCCCAGTCCTACTATGTGAGTATATTTTTTACAAGCTCCCAAGTTTATTCCTATATAAACTAAAGTTACTAACATGTATTTCATCCTTCTTTATTGAAAATTCAACCAAGAACTGATGGTGCTAGAAAAAATGAAGGCATTATAAGGAATTCAAAGGTAGGTGGTCTCACTAAAAGGGAGAAATGAGTAAACAAGCCTCCAGGAGTTCTCAAAGCCTACATGATCTGTTGGACTCTTCTGGAATGATTTCTAGTGTGTCCACCCTTATCTTTGTGGTTTTATGACATTATTCTATGAAATGAAAAAGTAAATCTCTTTTAGGTATGCCATATTTTTTATTCCCATTTTTATGGATCATGTCAATGTGTACTGTGTGAAAAACCAACTAGCTTTATTGTCAATGCTCTGGAAATGCAGCATCCTGATATGAGGAATAAAAAAAGAAAGATACCAATGCTGAGTTTAGATGCTTTACAAACCAAAGCACAATGTAGTCAAAAGACATATCATATTAGCGGGACCAAAAACTCACCTTCAGGAAGACTTTCACCTTGAAATATGGTGATATGTGGAACAGATGTTTTAATTTGCCTAAGATAATTTGCATAATCAATTTAACATGTGGCTTATTAAAACTGCCAAAGAGCAGGTGACAATATGGAATTAATATGATTACTAATTTGACACATCATTGAGATTAATTTGACCCCTCTTGGTCTCTGAATACCCAGAGGTCTTTATAAACAGGAAGAGTATGCCATGAGATGCCATATGTAGCCACACAAAATCCACCATAAATGAAGCAACCTCTTTGCTCAGTCTGGTCTCATGCATCTACTTCTTTCAAATTCTCTTCTAAATTGGAAAGGAGCAATGAGTGAATATTGAGGGAGACCTCTGATTTTGAGTGTTCATGACTTTATGTAAAGTATTTGATCTCTTCTCCAGTACTATAACAATACTGCCTTCTCAATGGTCTGTTGATTTATTATCCTTGATCCCAGACCCAAAGAGATATTGTTTTTGAGAACCCATGGTAAAAATCCATTGAAGTAGTTAGTTTTAAGTTTATAGAATCAAAATAAGGGATTAAATATTCTACGTAGGTTTGTTTACAGGAGTAAAGTATTGGAAACACTAGAAATGTTCAATAGGATTGGTTAAATAAAGTACGTATGTCAATAGAATGCCATGCAACCATTTAAGTGATGTTGGGAAAGTATATTTAATAACAAAACCATGTCTGTGATATATGACACAAATAAATCATATTACAAATTAGTAGATGCACTATAATTTCATTTTTGTAAAGAAAATCTTGGAATATGCATCTTTGTCTCTCATACCCTCCTGCCTCCCTAAAACATAGCCAATAACTTTAAGTGCAAATTTTTATATATACCAGACAAATGACTTCCTTCTTTAGAACTATATATATTAGATTTAGAGAAAAAAAAGGTTTTTAAATAAAACGACTTTCTAGCTTTTTTGTCTGTTTACTCTGTCCTTCCAGTGTTTAAAGCACAAACAAAATCAACTGTTTAATTTGGTTTCAAAAATTTATATGTGTAATATAAAGGGTGAAATAAGATGTAATAACATTGGGATTTAACTCACTTTTCAGTGTTTTCAAATTTAGTATGTCTGACTCTTAAAAAGTCAAGTTCACCTAAAACCAAAAGAACAAGCTCTAAAAATAAGATAAGGGAAAATTGTCAATATGGAGAAGTCAAAAAACAATGGAAGTGATCAGTAGATGTGAAAATCAGGAGTGACCTAAGCGAGGGGTATTTCTGCAGCCTGTGAAGGGGGAGGGAGAGGAACAAAGGAGGCTGAGGAAAAAACAAGGTACAAGTAAGTATGAATAGAATTAAGGGGTAATTTTTTAATGAACAGAAGAAAATGCCTGAGAAATTCTAGAGATAAAACTTCTTTGGGTTTTGCCTGGCAAATATCAAATACACTTGGATGTTGGGAAGCCCATATATGGACGCTTGTTTTTTCTTTTTTTTAAGACTTCATTTTATTTTTAGAGAGAAGGGAGGGGAGGGAGAAAGAGAAGGAGAGAAACATCAGTGTGTGGTTACTTCTCATGTGCCTCCTACTGGGGACCTGGCCTGCAACCCAGGCATGTGCCCTGACTGGGAATCCAACCAGTGACCCTTTGGCCTACACTCAGTCTACTGAGTTACACCAGCCAGGGCCTATTTTTTAAGAGACTTTATTTTATTAATAGACTCTTAAAAAGAACACTTTGATTAAAGATGGAACTGCCTTTTGATCCAGTGGTCCCAATGCTGGGATTATACCCTACGAATCCTGATTCACCTACTCAAAAAAAACTATTCACCCCAATGTTCCTAGCAGCACAATTTACAATAGCCAAGTGCTGGAAACAGCCTAAGTGTACCCATCAGTAAATGAGTGGATGAAAAAGCTGTGGTACATTTACACAATGGAGTACTATGCAGTAGAAAGAAAGAAGGAACTCATACCCTTCACGACAGCATGGATTGAACTGGAGAGCGTTATGCTAACTCAAGTAAGCCAGGTGGTGAAAGACAAATACCATGTGATCTCACCTATAAACGAAACCTAACAAAACAAACAAGTAAGCAAAATAGAACCAAAGACATGGAAATAAAGAACAAACTGACAGTGACCAGAGGGGAGCGGGGAGGGGGGTAATGGGAAAGAAGGGGAAGGGTCAAGCTGAGGAACAGGAATAGAGAACTCATGTATGGATAATGGGCGGCACTGAGTGTGGGAGTGGTGGGGGGACAGGCAGGGGAGAGCAATGGGGAAAAAGGCAGGGCAACTGTAACTGAACAACAATAAAAAAAAAATCAAATTCTATATTACCCTAAAAAAAAAAAGAGAGAGAAACTGAATAGACAGTATGCAGTTCCCATATACCCCACATAGTTTCTCTCATTATTAACATCTTACAGTAGTACGGTACCTTTGGTGCAATTAATGAATCAATATTGACACATTATTATAAAGTCCATAGTCTATTGAGATTTCCTCTGTTTTTTGCCTAATGTTCTTTCTCTGTTCCAGGATCCCATCCAAGATACACACAACGTTTAGTTGTCATTTCTCCTTTGGCTCTTCCTCGCTGGGACAGTTTCCCAGACTCTCCTTGTGATGACCTTGACAGTTTTGAGGAGCACTGCTCAGGTACACCATAGGGCGGCCCTCTACTGGAATTTGATGTTTTACTCATGGTTAGATTGGGTTATGGGTTTTTAAAAAAAAAGATCACAGAGGCAAAGTGCCATTTTCATCACATCATATTAAGGGTACCAACTAGCAAAGTGTCTATGACTGTTGACGTTGGCCTTGCATTGGCTGAGGTAACGTGCGTCAGGTTTCTCTGCTGTAAAGTTACTGCCTCCACTCCCTTCCCATACTGTGCTCTTGGGAAGGGAGTCACTATGCACAGCCCATATTTAAGGGGTGAGAAGTATGCACCCCTTCCTTGATAGCAGCCTATTTAGGGTTCTTCTGCATGGGAGATTTGTCTCTTCTCCCCATTTATTAATGTATTCAGTCATTTATGTGTATGAATATGGAAATTTATTTTCTACACTGGGTATAATTTAATAATACTTTATTTTGTTACTCAAATTCTTCTGGCTTTAGCTATCAAAAGTTCTTTCAATTGGCTCTGGATGCTTATTTTTTAACCATAAAGTTGCTTAGTGTTCAGTTTGACTTTTATACCACAAGATTTTAAAACACAAATTATTTAAATTCAAATTATTTAAACACAAATTATTTAAACACGAATATTTTAAAACACCAATATAATTATTATATTGGCCCAAAAGTAATTTCTTCAACATTAGATGGCCTTTCCGTTTTTAAATGCTTTAAAGGAATCTTGTTCTGTTTGCACAGTAGTAATAATTCAAAATGGAAAAATCATTTAAAAGGGAGCAGTGTTTATTAATTTCTGATTTGGGCATATGTATATAAAATACTGTGAGTATAGGGCAGCTAAATCTGTTGCTTAGAGTTTGTGAAAGGAAGACAGCAAGGGAGGAAGGGAGGGGAAAAAAGAAGCAATGAAAGAAAAATTGGCTGAGGGGGAAGCAGGCTGGCCTCTCGCAGGGGTCCCACATAAGTGAGCTAAGAAGGCAACATAGATAGCTACCCACTGCCTAGCTTGCAGTTTTTTCTGTTGCTTTCCTTATTTAGAGCTTCTCGTGTCACTTCACGTAACTGGCAGGCTTTTCTCTTCTAGATCTATTCTAAGGCACTAAGAAATGAGACTCTTTACACTTCATTTCTCTTCCGTCAGAGGAGAGGCTGGCGTTACGTGCCGATGCACGTCACCGCTGCCTAATGACAAACACGCCAACGGTTCTGGCCCCGGCTGTCCTTTTCCCCTTGAGGCAGGCAGTGAGGGATTATTAAATGGCATTTCATTATGATCTACTGGCTAGATGTTAGTCATGGCATATTTTAGAGGAAGCCAGAAGGGACTTGAGATAACAATGTCACTCCAAAGTCAAGGAAGCTATTGCACAAACATGAATGATGCTCAGTCTGTAGTTGAGATGCACCTTGCTCTGTCCAGCACCACCTCCCCTTCTGCTCCTAGCTGATTAGCTTTTAAATCCTAAAATACAATTTTATGAATTAATTTCCAGGGCTGATTTCTTTGAAGAAGGATTGATTACCTGGCTGGGTGTAAAGGAATCTTTTTAGTCTAGACTTTGTTTCTGACTCATTGTGATAATCTGGGTGGATCTTTTCATTTCTATTCTTTCCTCCTGTTATCACTGTTTGTTTGGAAACCTTTTTGTCAAATCATTGCTTTCTTATTCCCAGTGTCCCCAGGGCCTTAACAGATGATGTCATGCAACAACCCTTGATATAGAGTCAAAATACTATTCTCTTTGGGCAGTTTCTAATTATCTTCTGTTTCTGATTTATAACTTTGACTTTCCCTTTCCCTGATGTTCTTGATTCTGCTCCCTCTGTTTCAGCTTTTCTCTCTGGTGCAGCTAAGCACTGTCCATTAAGGCACATAATGTTTAATGGGGCCCGTTCCTAGCTAGTCTTTTGGAAATGCAGTTCTGCAATTATATTTTAACTTAGTTTTCTCTTTTTCTATGGCTTTTAAAATCTGTTAATATTCTAATAGCCATTCATTTTACTTTAATAATAATATAAAAATCATATGCTATGCACGCCCTCTTATCAAATTACCATTAGAAGGAAAGCCCCAGTAATAAAAACATACTATAATTGGTATAATTTAATAATAGCTACATCTAAGGCTATTCTCTATGTAGGATACACTGTATTTTTCGGACTACAAGACACACTTCCCTTCTCCCCCCCAAATTTGGGAGGAAAAGGGGAGTACGTCTTATAGTCCAAATGTAGATTACCTGGCTCACTGTGAGGGGGAGGTGGTAGAGCAGGGTCACAGGAGGCAGAAGCAGGGTCGTTACTGCATTTTCCTCCCAAATTGGGGGTGGGTGGGTGGCGTATAGTCCAAAAATACAGTATGTAGTATTTAATTCCTGCAATAATTCCCAGTGATAAAAAAATTTTAAAGATGAGAAAATTTATAATTGAAGAGGTCACTAAACCAGGGCCTTTGTTTATGGTTATTGTTTGCTCTTTTGAAGATATCCATTATTTTGTGACTCTAGCATCCCTTTTTTTGGAAATTGCTTCTTTCTTCTCCACCCACATGGCAGTCATGGAAACAGCCATGTTAGGACAAGACCCTGTGCTCTGGCCTAGGAGCCTTTTCCGTGAAGTTTCATGGACTGGGGATTCTGAGAACATTGGTTCAGGGTATTTCTATTTGTCAACTGGAAACATGCAAAGCTTAGGAATTATCGATGGCTGATTCACAGCCACAGAGACTGAAGATGAGTGGAAAGGGGGGCCTGATGCAGAGGGACTAGGGAGTGGGATTGGAGCCCCTGCTTCCTGTTTTCCCCCAGGTGTATTCCTGAAGACGTCCCTGTGTCCTGATGGTGTTTCCCCTTTTTGCTTACATTTAAATTTGTTATCAGTCACTTGCAACCCCCCCAAACCCTAATGTCTAGTACTGCTGGTGGTCTTAACCATAGCAAAAGCATATGATGGATTTGGGTTGAAAATGAGTGACATCTGAGGGTTTAATTCAAAGGCTGACTCATCTTGGTTCCCCAAGTATATTTGTTTACTTCCTTCCTCCTTCAACTCAAACTCATGTGAAAAATAAATTATGTTTAAAAGGGTTGCATTAAAAAGTAGCTAAATTCATTCAAGGAGCAAATCATCTTAAAAACAACTGAAAGTTAGTTGTTATTGTTATTAGCTGACTACAATGAGTTTTATTCCGTTATCTTGATTTATTTCTTAGAACACTCAGTCCCGTGTCCCATTTCCCAACATTTCAACGTATCAGTCAGGAAAGGGAGAAGGGAGGTTTTCTAAAGCCAGGATTGGTGGTGTTCTCTGTTGAAATTGTTAATGAAAGACCAGGTTTACTATTACAGACAGGAAACATTTGAAGGGGCCTTGACACCAACCCTAAACAGAAAGAGATTTGGGATTAGGTAGTTCTCACAGGTGCTTCTGACGCATCAGTCCATGAGCAGACACCTGGCTGTCACAGTCACATCACAGATCATGTGGAGGACTGCTCGGTCCCTGTCTGTGCCTCTTCAGTCTCAGCACAATTAACAACCTGCCCACCCCACACTCATGGACTGAATGTGGACCTATACTGTGTGGCCACCTCCACCTTCGGGTTTAACACAGGTGACAATTTGCACTGGAGCTTTGTGAAGGAAAAAAGTGTCTTCATCTTACCTAACAAAAAGAATGTCTTAACCCTGCCTAACAAAGTTTAAGACCTAAAGAAAAAAATCAGTGCTCAGTCTTCGGCCACACCACCCTGAACGCGCCCGATCTCGTCTGATCTCGGAAGCTAAGCAGGGTCGGGCCTGGTTAGTAGTTGGATGGGAAAAAATCAGTGATCACGGACTGTATTAAATCAGCATTGGAAAGGTTGTCTTGAAAATACAAAGGGAAACTAATCTGTGTGCAGAAAATGGAAGTGAACATTCCAAGAGCAGATTGGGGACTCTGAGTTTCCGAAAAATGTATTTCACAATAACCAGTCAATTCGATCAAACAGATAGCTCTCAACTATTAACCTAGTTGTTTGAATGACTAAATCAGTTCACAGACACAATTTATGTTCGGTCCTCAGACAGAGACCTACTTATTATTCAGGAACTTTTGGCTCCTGTCTGATCCAAATTACTCTTCCATTGCTCTCACCCATTTTTAACACCTTTGCTCATAGAGAATGGCTGCCGGGCTTCTCTTTGTCTTCCAACTTTATCTTCTTCATTTCCCCATAGATTCTAGTTTCCATCCTTTAGTTACTCTTAAAAACAAAACCAAACCAAACATAAAACCACAATGCCGTTTCCACTGGCTTAATAGATATTTGCCAAGCAAATAGAAAGTACACATTAATTTCCCCACATAGGATTTGGTGTGAATAAAGTACATCTATTTGCTATAAATCATGGGCTGTTGTGTAAAATAGGATGTTATCCATCTGTGGTTATGTTTGTTCTGCTGCATCCCCAGCTCTTCCTGTATGTGGTTCCTGAGAAGTGAGCATTATGAATGCACATTAGGGACATTATGGTTGTCTGTGAGTTTATACGTGTGTGTGTCTGTGTGTTTGTGGAGAGGGAGGTTGGAGAAGAGTATTATCTCAATGGTGATGCTAATAAAGCCAGACCCCCAAAGTGGGATAAACAGGGGTCTCCAAGCTGAGTGTTTGGTGGCATCCTGGGAGCAGGTCAAGGCCATGGCTAGGCTGAGGTGAAAGGAGACTGGGCTGTGGCACATGGGATGACTGTGCCTGAGGTTCCCTCCAGACACAAACTGGTGAGAGACGTACCTGAAGTTGGCCTGGCATGTTTGAGGCCAAGAAAGTTGGGATTAAGCCATTTATTTTTCTTTTTTATTTCTCTCATCTTTCTTTATACCCTCTTTGCTTTCTTTATATTGTCTCTAAAATGCAGACATCTATACAATCCCAGGGTGGGGAGAAAGACATGGTGGCCAGTGTTCATGACCTCTGGGGAAATGTTCCTCTCATGCTCTCTGGTCTAAGGACTGATTATAATGTTGGAGTATGGCAGGAAGCCCTCTTATTTAAATAACTAAGGGGCAGTTCTTTCAGTGCTCAGAATTGTTTTAAATATGAAAATATTAAGTTCTGACACCTCTAGGTAAATTATTGCTTAATTCTGAGTATTTATAAACTAAAGATAGAACCATTTCCTCGATTTAGAACTCTATTATCATCTCATCATTTGTAACAATTTTCATAACAATGAAAGCCATGTTTTTTGTCAGGCAATGGTAAAACAAAGTGAAGTGTTTAGGATTTGTAGTTGCTTTGCTAAGCACATAGATTGAAAAAGTGTGGGAAAGCAAATGTGGTGTGTCCCCACATTTCCTACTATTGTGGACATAAAGGAGAAGCAATTCTCTTTATCTCTAATTAGCAGAGATAAGCTTTTTCTTTACTTATTTCTGGACCTCTAAGTCATTTGTTTAGCCTTGTAAATTGGCTGATAAGCAGTTTTAATTAAGCACTGGGGCAGTTCATCCTACGTGGGTATTAACCCAGGTTCTGAAGGTGTGAAGTGGAATGATTTCATCAGTCGGTGGTTTGGATGGATGCTGTGGCCATGGTTGCAGTTAGCTGGCCCAGGGGTGTGTCTGACGTGTGTACTTTCAAGCTAAGTGACAAAGCTCAGCTGAAATGCAGGTGTCCACAGACGCCAGATGTAGCTTTCTATTAAGGATATGCTTCCAAGAAACTGGATCAAGATAAAGCAAAGACTAAGGGACAGAAAGGAAGACTGAATCACATTATTGCAATATTCTGCAGGATCAGACTTCGGCCTCTGTTCAGCTTCCCTTTGGAGCTAAAAATGCCTCAAGTTTCTTTCTGAGAGGCATGAGCTGTTGCATAAATACTATGCTTTCTGGCAATCTTCAGCATGAGTCCATCCAAGGTTATGTGACAAGGCTGCATGAGAAGGTTGTGTGTGTGGGTATTTTATGCATGAGTGTAACACTGTCACTTTGCTTCGCAAAACCCAAAATCCCCTGAATACCCACAGGAGAAGATAATTCAGCATTTGCCAGGCCAAGTAAATGCCCTCCTTTATTCTCTGTCCCTGCCTCACTGTCCCTCCCACATTCTGACTTAGAAAGTTATAATAGACCTGAAATCATTTTTGGTGAATAATGCTAGACCACTCTGAAGATTTGGGATGAGTGCTGGACCTTCGTCATCACCACACACTGTGTCACTGAGACAGGGTAACCTATGGTTACTGAGCTCCCATCAGTTAAGGAGCAGAGAGCCTTCCCTCCTCACCGCTCTCTATAAAAGAGACCCGGCAAGGGACCCTACCAGCCTCCAGCTCTCAGCCTGGACAAGGTGTGGAAGCAAAGCTGCAGAGACAAGGCCAGCATGTCTCCTTCCTTCAAACTTCAATGTCACTTCATGCTGATATTCCTAGTGGCTCTGAGAGGGGAGAGCCGATACCTAGAGGTGAGTGATCCCAGGACTGACCCATCACACCTCCTGTCCGAAAGTGTCCAACGTTGAGTGGGGCCAGCAGGCTGCCTAGGCTCTTGCCTTTGTTGGGGTTAGCGCTTTCTTCCCCGTCTTTTGTACTGGTTTTCCCCAGACTGGTTTTCTTTCCTGCTTCCCCCTTTCCTTTGCCCACTGAGGATACCCTAGTCTGATGGAAAGGATCCCATCACTATTCTCTTTGCTGTCAGTCAGAGAGGGTGCCCTGCTCCTGGTCCCCTTCTCCCCATCCCTTGAACTTTACCCAACTGACCCACTTTCCTTGTCAGCTGCGGGAAACCGGCGACCACGACCCTTTCCTGCTCTTCAGCGCCGACCTGAAGCGGGAGCTGGCAGGGGAACAGCTCTACCGCCGAGCTCTGCGTGAGTCCGGGGCTGCCCGGCTGGTTCGAGCGCAGCGCAGCGGGGATGGGGGTGTGGGGAGGTTTGGGCTCTGCGCGGAGGGAAGGAGGCTCCGGGGCCTCGCTGTGGAGGGGCTGGCGAGGACTGCCGGGGGCGTGATTTTCATTGCGAAGGGGGTCCCACGAGGAGCGAAGGGGTGAGATGGGGTGATGTGCCCTGGGGCGCGGGGCTGTGCCCTCGTGCAGCCAAGGCTGGGAGTTGGGCACTAGGGAGCTGCAAACCTGGAAAAGAGGGCTCTGGGAGGGACCGCTGGGGGTGAGGGGGACCTGGCGCTGCGCGGTGGCTGCAGCCCCAGAAGTCTGGCCCCACCGCTACTGCCCTCGCTCAGGGTGCCTGGACATGCTGAGTCTCCAGGGCCAGTTCACCTTCACTGCTGACCAACCTCAGCTGCACTGCGCCGCCTTCTTCATCAGCGAGCCCGAGGAGTTCATCACCATCCACTACGACCTGGTCTCCATCGACTGTCAGGGAGGGGACTTCCTGAAGGTGAGGCGTCCCAGGCAGAGCAGCCCCAGCTGCTCGCTCCGGGGCAGGGGCACGGGAGGAAGAACGGGCAGGGGTGCTGCACCCAGCGCCCGCAGCCGAGCCTGGGGAGCCAGGGATTCTCTTAATGAGACGCTTCGCTGGTGCCAGAGTGGGAGAGGCACACTCCGGGGCCCCATGCGACCCCATGACCTCGTCCCACACCGGCAAGGGCCGATTTAATATCCCCTCTGTGCACTCTTGGGGTCGGACGCCACTATAGACTTGAACTCGAGTCGCTAAGTGCTGTATTACAATCTGGGGCAGTGGGGCAGGTGAAAATGTTCAAACTGACCCCGCGAGCGCTCAGGTCCACCGAGCAGGCGGGTGCTGGTGGGGGACCAGCCCGCAGGTCTAAAATCCGAGCCGCTTTGCTCCAGCTGCTCCCTCTCCCGGTGGAGGTGTTCCAGGTTCGCAAGGGCTGTCTCCAGTGTCTGGGTGACCCGCATTTGGAGCAGTAGGGTGCAGGCTGCTGCTGGGGACGCTGAGAGGGAATCTGGTCGGAGGCAGGTGGGAGAGGGGGACAGGCCCCAACCTCACAACACTCCCTATCGCAGTCATTCTTCCGAAGTCAAATAGGTCAGCTGGGGACGGCTGATGGAGTTCCACAGTCCAATAAAAAAGATGGTGACTAGGACCTCCACAGCGGAATTATTTCTGAACCTGTCAGGCGCTGGTCCGGTGAAGTCATTTGTAACTGGCGTTGCTGATGTGAACTAGATTAAACTCCTTCAACTGGAGACCTGGGGTGATTTTAAGAGTAAAGCCAGTAGACTTTGACCTTTTGTCCAACAGCAAACTTCAACATGTGAAGGGGGAAAGTCCTAAGTGATATACCAGCCATCGCTGTCTGAGTGTTGAAGCAGTTCTTGGTATTTTGATATGTGGTAAGGGTTAGAAATGAGGAAAACAGGCATGTATTGGCAGGTAGGTCAAATTGCAGCTTCAGTTTTGTTTTTTTTTCTTTTTTAAAAAGCTATTTTGTTCATATTTCAATGAGAAAAAGAGAAGAACTGAAACCCAAATTTTACTTCTGGGAAATCCTTCTGAAGTTGGGATGTGTGGAAAATATAACCAGGATAAAAATGTACACTGTCTGTAGTTTGATTTCTCAAGGTGGCTGAAGTGTAATAAAGTTTACTTATTCTGGAAACTTTTAGGTTTATAAAGAAAAAAAGCAGTAAATAGTTAATGATGTTACTTGCAAATAACCCTCACAGTCAAGACAGGTACAAGTGGAAAGCGTGGGGCAGAGGAGTGCAGGCCATCGGTCACACCTGTGACCCGAGGCGCGGCCGGAAGTGCTCACCTGTCTCTGTTTTGTGGGAAGGTCTTCGATGGCTGGATTCTCAAGGGAGAGAAGTTCCCCAGCTCCCAGGATCATCCTCTCCCCACGACTGAGCGGTACGTAGATTTCTGTGAGAGCGGTCTTAGCAGAAGGAGCATCAGATCCTCCCAGAACGTGGCCATGATCTTCTTCCGGGTCCAAGAACCAGGAAATGGGTTCACACTGACCATCAGGACAGACCCCAACCTCTTTCGTAAGTGAGCTCTGTCTTCTCAGGTGGAAGGCATGATGGGGAGGGAGCTCAAATCTGCTTTTCAAAGGCAGTTTTATTACACGGACTTAAGAAATTTGAAGTGAGGAGTGATTTGAATGGAAATTCTTTTGTAATTAGAAATGATCAAAAGAATTTTTTCTGTTATTATGAAAATCAAATCACAGTTTTCATTTTATTTCCCAGGCTAGGTAGGATACTACTTTATGGGAAATGGAATTCAATTTTTTTCTTCAATGTCTTATTCTGATCTTTTAAGGTAATACATTCAGTGAAAAACTTTAATCCCCCCAAATCATTCCACTCATCTGGGATGAATTTGAGGGATCAGATACAAAGTTGCAACTTTAGATATTTGGGCAAAGGCCGAAAGGCTGCGTGTTTGTGGTGTGCTAAACAGCTTTCACGCCTCGGCGGGAGGTTGGACCGGGACCTCCAAGCTGCCTTGATTCAGAGCCCTCCCAGTGAACTATAATACAGTGAATATGCAGCAGTGCATGTCCACTGTTGATGGATAGGCACATAGATGCTAAAAAGCTGAAAGCCCTGCTCTAAAATACATGATCTTAATCAAAATGAGTTCATTTGTCTGCCTATTTTCTCCCATTAAAAGAAAAAACAATTAGTTTCAGGGAAAGAAAACCTACCTTATTTTTGGTATCATACGATAATATTAAAACTTCATGTGGTCAAAAAGTGGGCCTGATCTGCCAAAGAATAATGTATTGACTGAGCTTTAGATTTTTTGTTTTATTTTTTTTTTCGTAATTTTTTTGAAAGAAGCCTTCAAAAGAGGCTGTTTCTGAGGACTGAAGCAGAATAATCCTAGAGGGAAAAAATGAAATGTATTTCTTCTATTTTGTCTGGTTATAAATCAGAAACCTTCTAGAATCATCAAGGAATTTCAGTTCTTTCTGAAATTAAGTGGAATTAAAAGTGTGGAAGAAGGCAAGAGGTAGTTCTAACCTAGTCTCATCAATCAGAAATTTTGTTAAAAAGAAGGTACAAATTATCACATTTTTAGTTTCATAGCTAGAAGAATAAATTTGTAAGTCTAGACTTGATATACAAAACAAAAAATTTCAGAAATTCTTGGGAGAAAATTAAACATTAAAATTTATCTTTTGGTCAACTTACCCCTAAACTCCCAGCAAATATTTTTTTTCCCCAGCAAATATTTATTCAAGTATAAGCCTGCTTTCTTTCTACTTTTTCTCAGCTTATTTTGTGAGGGTTTTACTGTTTATTTTATCATTTAAACAATTACATATGACCACAAATTCTATGAACGAGGGCTTCAGGCAGACAGGGTTTGAGGTCTGGCCCATCTTTAAAGCCTTGATTATTCTAGACCCCCAGCTTGAACTTGGGCCCTAATTATCTGAAGTGTTCCTAAAGTTTCTAGCAGCCACTATTGTATGGTTGGTTATGAATTTATGCCTTGTGATTGCTGAACCCTGAGATTAAAAGTCCCTGCAGCCTATAGCTCTCTGAGAGTGTCCATGTATCACTGGCGATTTTCATTCCCCAGCCCCTTCTCACCTCCAAATTGCCTTTGTGAAATGTACTCTCTTCCAAGCCACAAGACCCTAGACCATGAATAGAAGCCTAGAATAAAGACAGGGTAAATGTCTATAAAAAACAGACTACCAAGTAGTGAAAACATGATTTTTGTTTTTCTGCGAAGCCTGCAATGTCATTTCCCAGACCCCAAATGGAAGGTTCACCCTGGTAGTTCCACATCAGCATCGAAACTGCAGCTTCTCCATAATTTATCCTGTGGTGATCAAAATATCTGATGTCACCTTGGGACACTTAAATGGCCTGCAGCTAAAGGTGAGTTGCATACTTGCTTTCAAATCATTTACTAAAGCCACAGCCTCATCAAAGCAAAAGTAATCATGCAGCGTAAACGTGGACATCAGCGAACTGGAATTAGTATGGCCTCTTGTCTGACAGTGAAGTCTCACCTGTGTGCATCTCGCTGCTTTAACTGAACCGCGCTTCTGTTCCCATTATGCTGCAAGCTGCATGCTCAGGTCTTCCTGTGCCTACTGAATACTTTCCTTGTGATGAAAGAAATGTTTCCAATTGGTAAATGCGTGGCATATAATTACAATTGAACTCTCTTGTACTTGCCTCTTTTAAAAAAAATTCTCTCCTAGCAGAACCTAGTGTGAGTCATCTACACAGCTGTTTTTCTGAGTATTGGAATTTTCTTTTGACATGAAGGAAGTAACTCATTGGCTGCGTTATAAAAAAATGCTAAGTGTAGCATAAAATAGGAAATTGGATTTTTATATGGCAAAATACAGTAAAGTTTTGAAGAGGTTTTTTTCTTTGCATTACATTTAACTCAATACATTTTGCAACAAATATTAGTTGAGATTCTCCATCAACTTGTTTTCCCATGAATTTCTATATGGATCTTAAAATGAATGCTGAGCTTGACCAGATTTACTTGCACTGGTAGCTTCTTCCCTCTGAGTCATCCTCATTTCCTTTTACTTTATCATATGCTGAGGTTAAGATAGCTCATGTATTTGCTGGCACCAAAGACAGTCATAGTTCCTAATCAGACAGATTTCAGGGAAAGCCAAATAGGACCAGGACTAAGAATAGGAGTATATCTAATTTCCTTTAAAGCCAAAATTCATGGGCCAGTGCTTTTTTTAAATTTCATTTTTGGTTTTTTGGACCTCAGTGGTAGAATATTTCTTTGGTAAAGACCAGAATAAGTGGGTGTCTCTGACACAGCCTTACTGGCTTGAGATTGTTTGTACGTCATTCCTGATACACAGTATAGAAGATGGCAAGTGTGATACCAGACTGGAAGATCTGCCCTTCAGTTGTTCTTGGCTACTAGGAGTAATCTTTGTGTTTCCCCTTTAAAAAATTTAAAGTCTGCATTTTTCTGGGCATCTTTTTCTTTGCAAATTATTTGCTTGAGTGCTCACCATGTGCAAGGTGCTATTCTAGATGCTGGCAATTAGCAATAAACAAAACAGATCCTGTTCACATGAAACCTGCCTTCCCGTGGCCTATGACAGGCAAACATGTAATGTATCTCAGCTGGTGGTGAGTGCCTTACAATGAATGGAGTGCCGTGATAGACAGTGACTAGGGACAAGGGAGCAGAAGGAGGGATGGGGATCTTCTTGAGATAGGATGGGTCAGGAGAGAAACCTTCTGAGGAGACATTTAAAGTGAGACTTTAATGATAGGTTAGAGGGAGCTAGCAGGTACAGCAAGAACCAGGAACAGAGAGAACAAAAGTGTAGAGGTTCAGAGGCAGAAATGAGCTTGCGGGGTTCCAGAAATGGAAAGAAGGAAAGGTGAGGGTGAGTGATATGAGGCAGTGTCAGGGAGATGGGCAGGGCCAGGGTGTGCAGAGCCTAGCAGGTCACATTAAGGAGTTTGAGTTTATTCTCAAACTCAAGGGCACTGCAGGGGTTGAGGCAGGAAGTGACATAACGCATTTGATTGCGCTCAGGTGCGATGAGGGGGGTTGGGAATTGTGACATCATGAGCAAATTAATTAACAGTGTCCAAGGGGGGAAGAAAGAGGATTACCTAAAGGTTATCTGGCTTCCATGTGGTGAATGGACCATTGGGGCCAGAGCGGTTCAAGGCATGCATGTGGGGGGCCAATGTCATGGTCTAGACAAGAAATGATGGTGGCTGAGTCCAGGGAACTAGAACTTCAACAAAGAACTCTAGGGGATCACTTTTGAAGAGCTGAACCCCAGAGGAGTCCCTATACAACTCAGCTTTTGCATTTGATTACAAGAATAGCTGAGAGGTTTGGGAAGAAGTGAAAAAAGTCATTGAACGCCAAGGAAAAGGGACACCAGCTTTCTTGTTTCTTTGTTGTGTTCCCTTCATTTTAGCTTCTGCTTCTTCCCATTGTCTTTATGTCCCATCTCCCTCTCCTGAGCCTGCCCTTTCCCTTCATCACCTGCTGAAATTTGGAACCTAAAGAACCAAGTGGGAAATTTAGTCTTAGGAGATGCTCCCTCTGGACATTCTCTACTCAAGGGAAAGGCAGTTAAGTTTCTTTTTCTTTACCTGGAAATGGCTTATTTAATTCTTCATACAAGAACATGGGCCCTGTACACAGAGAGGCTAATTAACCCTTTATTTCATCATTTGATGAAATTGTGTGTAAAGTACTTAGGCATAGAAATAGCACATAGTAGGCACTTTAAAATCATATGTACCCACCTGCTTCCTTTCATTAGCCAAACAGTTACTGTTATAATATCTTCCAATTTGTTGTTTAGTTCCAGTTTCATTTCAATGTATTCTAAATGTTTGAATGTGTATACTTATCTGTTTAAGGTTCTCCAATTTAGTTCTGAGTCCCTATGTGTTGGGTTTATCTGGTTAACTTCTGAGTACCTATCCTCATTCCACTGGGTCTCTTGATGAGTATGTATCCATGAAGAATAGAACCACAGGCAAAACCAGCTACATCATTTGTTGGGGACAGTACAAAGTAAAAATGCAGGACCCTTATTTAAAAATTGTTGAGAATTTCAAGATGGCGACAGCAGAGCATTAACCATGGGCCCTGTGTGGCATCACAGGTGACATGCACACAAGGACAGTCTTGATCAGAGGAGAAGGGTTGTCCGCATCTGGGGCTTCTTCGTGTGGGCGAGTGAAGCGTAGGACTTACTGTGCACGAGACAGCTTGGCAAGGATGAAGGGTAGCAGAAAGAGGTGGTTATGGAGTGTTACACAAAGTCTTAGACTAGATTCTTATTTTGAGCAGCTTGAAATAAATTGGTTATAGTTGGTAGGAGAGAGAATGGTAACTCTCTGTAACCCCACTCGGTAACCTGAGACCCAAATCAGGGTTCTCATCTTTTAAAAATATTTTTATAACTAATCTAAATCCTTATCAGTAGAAATGATAAGGATCGTTCCCATAGCAGAAAAAGTCCTTTATAAAGAACAAGAGGTGAGTTGAAGGAAAAACTAACATGAAGCCCTATTTATAAAAACTCTGACTGCATACATTAAGAACTTCAAATACTCCAGTATGTATTGCCCAAATGTTTTAAAAAGCAAAGCATTTTCAGATTCATTTTCCATTCATCTTGGATGGAGTTTACAGATTCCCATCTCATCATTCCAGTCCTTGAGCTTATTTTAAAATGCACATACATTTAAAAAAATGACTACTCAACTGACTTAGGCAATTATTATAATTTTTTTCTTTTAAGTGCTTTTTAATTTCCACAGTCCTGGATGTTGAATTAAATGGCACTGTCAGGATGTCCAGGGCTGATCAAGTGAATTCATCAGGTTGCCATTGGTCCAATGGTTTGATGTCCACAGTTGGTTTAAATACATCTTTCCCTGTGTCTCTCTTCTCAGAAACCCTCCACAGGTTGTGAGGGGAAAGGAGACTTTGTGGAGCTGCTGGGAGGCGCTGGGTTGGACCCTTCCAAGATGATGCCTTTGGCTGATCTCTGCTATCCCTTTCATGGCCCTGGTGAGATGTTTCTTTGGTCATTATTTATGTGCCCATCAAGAGTATTTCCTTTAGTAAAACACCTCAGATTGTTTGTACATAAGAAGGCAAGTCCTGCCAAAAACACTTCAGTTTTGCACATTGAGCCAATGTGAATATTTTATACTTATGCTATCAAGAATGCATTACCAATATATTTGACATTGGGAGAGAAACCTATGAAGTAACAAAGATGCCTGTGTAAGGTTGGCCCTATGTAATACTGGGATGGAATCACAGACTATCTTTAAAGAGACAAAAGTAAAACAGAAGAGAAACAACAACAACCTTTCATCTCATGGCAAATTCTAATTAGAGCCTCTTTCCTTTCTTGTAACCCCAGATCACTAACCAGCTAGGTGATAAAGCTGCAAATCAGACATTCTGTGACCAGCTCTTGCCCATTTTAATTAAAACCAGGCCTCCCCACCAGTCTTTTCTCTCTCTGAGCTAATACTGGGACCCAAATAAACAAAACGTCTCTGAAATAGAATTACTGTGCACAGGTAAACGCTAAGGCCCCGTGCAGTACTTCACTGTCACCCAGACACACCTGGGTGAAAGAACGGCAGATGAGGTTTAAGGCATGATGGGGTCCAGGGCAAGCTAGCTAGCTTTCTTTCTTTCAGATTTTATTTATTTATTTTTAGACAGAGGGGAAGGGAGGGAGAAAGAGAAGGAGAGAAACATCGATGTGTAGTTGACTTTCACATATTCCCCACTGGGGACCTGCCCCACAGCTCAGGCATGTGCCCAGACTGGGAATTGAACCAGTAACCCTTTGGATCTCAGGCTAGCGCTTGATCCACAAGCCACACCAGCCAGGACCAATGCAGGCTTTTACAAAGGTAAAGGCAAGAGAATTCTAACAACTCACCTTGCTGAGAACACAGGATTATTTTATGCTACTTTACATTTGAGCCCTGGTTGAAACTATCAGTGCAAGTGGCTTCTCTTGCCTTTTGCATGTGCTCTCTGAGACCCTGGATCATTCCACGCAATAAACAGCTGTGAGGACATGCACTAGAGCTGGGTAAGAGGAGTAGATTAAGTACAAAAGACACTCGAGCCTTAGTATTAGGTAATCGAAGTGAGAATAATTTTGGTGCTTGAATTATATTACTTGAATTAGGTATAAGGGTAAGACTAATGCCAAAAAAGTAAAATTAAATAAACACTTTTGCCTAAATTATTCAGAGAATTGAAACTAGTCTTAAAATAATTTGGAGGCTTGAATTTTTCTTTCACTTTTCTCTTTCGTTCACCATGTTTCCCCGAAGTTGTTCAACAATGAAGAACTACTAGGGACCCTGGTCTTTAAACTGGAGTTTCTTAGTAATCATGTCAAATAATAAAGAAATAATATGCACATTAACTAAAAGAAATAGGGTCTGTCATGTACATTAAAGTTCAGAGTAAGATCTGAAAAAGAATGACCTTCCAAATCATTTCAGGAAAACTAAATTTGGGCCTCCTTAGAGAGGCAGAACATCGACTGTCTGGTTCTTATATTGAAATAATTCTAGGGTTTGTATCTATTATGTCTCCAAACTGACCTTCAGCCCAACACGTAGCTCTCTCTGGCTGCTTTACTTCATTTGAACCCAGGCACATGTTTGCAAAGTACCAACTACACAATAGTGCTAGTGTTTCTCGGAACGAAGGCCTTATGGAGACAAAGGGGGAGACGTGGTTAAAAAAATTAAAGCAACAGAAGGGATTATTGTAGGGCAGACAAATCTTGTCTCGGGAACTGCCTGAGGCTGGAGAAGGAAAATAGAAGTAATTTTTTAATAAAAAATAATGAGTTTCAATCTATAACTGCTCAGGCACATCTGCACCCAATGATACATAAAATAATGAATAAGATTGGATTTAAGAGAAGTAAACATATCAAAAGTCATTCCTTATATGCAGCCCAGGAGAAAATGAGAGAGAAGCGGTATAGGTAGACAGTAGAACAAAAACCAATATATTCAGTGTGGTACCTCTAAATCATCCAAAAGACGTTTTGTTTGTATGTAAAACAATCATCATCTAAGCTCAGAAAATAATAAACAGGTGGTTTTGGGGGTCTACATAAATGTCCAGCAGCACACTCTATCCTCTGGCCCGGCCCATTACGTGCCACTTGCCCCCTTAGATACTATGACAACCAAACAGACCCCTGCTAATTTGCAGCCTGTCCCTGGAGGGTGGTACTGTCTCCACGGAGGACACGGAACTCGAGGGAGGTGGAGAGTGGAGAAAGGCTGCCTTTACCACCACAGTCTTGCAGGTAGACTCTGAAAAGTGCAAGGAGCCATCTTCTTGCCTCTTTGCAGCCAGGTTTATTTGGCTAACAGTGTTCTTGCACATGAGGACAAAGGCGGAGTTCAATTGCACGATTCTACAAATATTATCATCAAAATGAAAACAAAAATGTTTCCCCCGATGGCAGGGGCATGGTTTGGGTATGTGAGAGAAAGAGACGTCTTCTCACTTTCTTTGTGTTTAAATGATCTTGTTGACAAAAATGGTTTTACTGTGTGGTTTCTAACTTGCTGGGAAACTTCTACTCTTCTATAAATTATAGCCCAAATGAAAATTGGCTGCGACAATGTGGTGGTGCGCATGATCTCCAGCGGAAAACACATAAATCGGGTGACTTTTGAGTACCGCCAGCTGGAACCGTATGAATTGGAAAACCCAAATGGAAACAGTATCCGGGAATTCTGTTTGTCTGGTCTTTGAATAACCAGTCTGCTGATTTACGTGCTGCTAGCTAAGTGAGTTTTTAATGGCTATTGTATATGATTTTGATGACCACCTCGTTAAAAGACGTTCACACCAGTCAGTATTCACAGCCATGAGTGGGTGCCTGTGCGTGCAGCCACACACACACACACACACACACACACATACATACATACATACATGTCTTTGTACCTTGCTTCTTTTTCATTTGTTATGTATAAATGACCACGGCAGAAAATGAACCCTGCCCCCACCTTGTAGGAAAACAGTTTTCTGTAATTCTTTGGTGTACTACAAGCCTGAACTGGTAAGATAAGTGCAAAGCTATGTTCAGTTAAAAAAATGTGTCTTAAGGAAAAATACTACAAAGAAATAAAAATGGTGGTATTCATATCAGTTTTATAACAGAAAACATTTGACTGTGTATATCAAAGTAGTTGCTTCCGTTATCTATTTTCTGCTTCTTCTGTTTACAATAGAAAATAGTTGTAGCTGTGACTTACTGTTTTGCAACCACTTGTTTTTAACAAAACTTTGTAGCATGGAAAAGTTTTTCCATTCATAAATACAAAATGAATAAATATATTCAGAATGTTGGCACCTTGATATCATGCTTTGTTTTCTGAGTAGTCCCCTTCCATGTTATCGTCAGAAAAGTATGTTCTCATGTGGGGCAGAACCAAATGCTGAGCAAAATTGTTTCAGCCCTCTTAGAGCTAGTAGAGCTCTGGCCATTGAAGGAGAATTATTTAAAGTAGAAAATAAATTACAGTGTTTGCACAAGACAACACTAACTAGTGGGCCCTGAAAGGAAGCAGGGTGCAGGGATCCCTTCTCCACTGTCCTCCAGGAAAACTGAGACTGTGTCTTTGTCACAGTGGTGTGCTTTTCAACAAGGACGAGGCTTACAACACTCGTAGACACTGTGCACAGAAACCCGAGTACTTCTTTGGTACCAAAGTTTATTGTTCACTGAGCCTTTGTTGGGAGCCGCCCTGCCTGGTTTCAGGAGCTGTAACCCCGCCATGGCTAAGGCTGAGCGAGTGACCTTCGGACCATAAGCCACTAAGGAGACAAAGTTTATCTCCCTGGCAGGAGCACTGCTTCTGCTCCTTTTTTCATAACTAGCCCCCAGTGCTTACTAAAAATCAGTTAGCCAATGACAGGTAAGATTCCCCAAGGGGGGGATCAACCTAGGACAGGCATGATCACGTGGAGGCCCCAGGGAAGGACTCGGGGGGCTATGGAGAAAAGGGGTGATGGACCCTCACCCCTCAGCTTTGATGAGGACTGAGTCCTCATTTCTCCTAATTCCTTGGCTGTCTTGCCTCCTCTGCCTGACTTAAACCTGAAACAATGACAGAGGGTGGTGCAGCCCTGTGCTGGAAAGGGTGGGCTCCCCAGGTGATCAGGCCTGAGAGAGGATATGTAAAATCTTGTGAAGGCTGCTTTGCTAAGAATGCTCTTAGTTAAATGATAAAGGCCCAAGCAGAAAATGAGTTTGTTTCCCAAAGTTTTGTAGCCCTTTAGCTAATAGACCCTGACTCAGAATAGGCCCTCATAGTTCTTTGTAAGCTATCTACTCTTTGATCCTCACTGCCTGCCAATGATTAATGAACTCTACCTGTATTCCTGTGCAAATTAAACCCATTAAAAGCCTGTCTAGGCAAGGGTCAGTGTGCTCTCCCCTTGAGGGAGTGGCCAGGCCGCTCTGGGGCGCTTCCCCCCTTGAGGGAGTAGCCATGCCACCCCTTTTCCTCCACAGGACTGGGTAGTCTGTGTGAATTTGTCTCATGTCTTATCCATAATGCTGTGGGCACTGTGGTCCAGTGTCTGTGTCAAGCCTTGTCCACATTTGTCTTGGGACTAAGCGTGTGGTCTGTAAAAGACCCTTGGGGCCAAAGATGAGGTCTTGAGCAAAACGGAAGTACTTGTAAGTGATAAGCTCTTTACTCCTTTTTGGTTTATTTTATTCTATATTTTTATGGAAGAAAAAAGTTGCACTTAGAGCTTTATAAACTTGTAATAAAAATAATGAAAATTTCCTTGGGAAAAGGTTATCCCTGCTCCCCATCCACCCTGCATACCTTTTGACAGTGGACTTGACCTATTTTTTCTTTTTCTTTTTCTAAAATTTTTTGCAGATTTTAATGGTATTTTTCTATTGCCATTTAGTCCCTTTGTGCCCCCCATCTCCCCAATAATTGTCACACTATTGTCTGCGGGTCCTTTTTCCCTTTGCTCAACCCCTCCACCCTCTAACCTCCCCCTCTGCCCCTTATCTGTCATCTTTTCTCTTTCTATGAGTCTGTGTCTGTTTTCCTTGTCGGTTCCGTTTGTTCACTAGATTCCACATATGAGTGAAATCATTGGTATTTGTCTTTCTCTGACTGGCTTATTTCACTTAGCATAATGTTCTCCATGTACATCCATACTGTCCCAAAGGGTAAAATTTTCTTTTTATGGCCAAGTAGTATTCCATTGTGTAAATATCCCATAGTTGTTTTATACACTCATCTACTGATAGACACCTGGGCTGCTTCCAAATCTTGACTATTATAAATAACATTGCAGTGAACATAGAGGTGCTTATATTCTTTTAAATTAGTGTTTTGGTTTTCTTTGGGTATAGTCCCAGAAGTGGGATTGCTGGGTCAGAGGCAATTTTAATTTTTAATTTTTAATATTTGAGGTATCTCCATACTGCTTTCCACAGTGGCTACACCAGTCTGCATTTTCACCAACACTGCAAAAGTGTTCCCCTTTCTTCACATCCTCACCAGCACTTATTGTTTGTTGATTTATTGATGATAGCCATTCTGACAGGTGTGAGATGATATCTCATTGTGGTTCTAATTTGCATTTCTCTGATGATTAATGATGTTGAGCATCTTTTCATATGTCTATTGGCCATCTTTATGTCATCTTTAGAGAATGTCTACTCAGGCCCTTTGTCCATTTTTTAGATTGATTGTTTGTTTTGGGGTGTTGAGTTTTTTAAGTTCTTTTTTTTAAATTTATTTTTTTATTGAGTATGCTGTTACAGTTGTTCTATTCCCCCCTTCATTCACCTCCACCCTACCCCCCGTCCTCACCATTACCCCCCCTTTAGTTTATGACCATGTGTCTCAAGTTCTTTAGATTCTATATTTCCCATACTATTCTTGCCCCCATCTATTTTCTATCTACCATCTATGCTACTTATTTTCTGTACCTTCTCCCCCCTTCTCCTCCTCCCACTCCCCTGTTGCTAACCCTCCATGAGATCTTCATTTCTATGTTTCCACTCCTGATCTAGCTGTCCTTTTAGTTTGCTTTTGTTTTAGTATGGTTGTTAATAACTGTGAGTTTGTTGTCCTTTCACTGTTCATGTTTTTTTAACTTCTTTTTCTTAGATAAGTCCCTTTAACATTTCATATAATAAGGGCTTGGTGATGATGAACTCCTTGAATTTGATCTTATCTGAGAAGTACTTTATCTGTCCTTCCATTCTAAATGAAAGTTTTGCTGGATAGAGCAATCTTGGTTGTAGGTCTTTGGATTTCATGACTTGGAATACCTCTTTCCAGCCCCTTCTTGCCTGTAAGGTCTCTTTTGAGAAATCTGCTGACAGTCTGATGGGGACTCCTTTGTAGGTGACTGTCCCCTTAGCTCTTGCTGCTTCTAGGATTCTCTCCTTCATTTTAATCTTAGCTAATATAATTATGATGTGCTTTGGTGTGTTCCTTCTTGGGTCCATCTTCTTTGGGACTCTCAGAGTTTCCTGGATTTCCTGGAAGTCTATTTCCTTTGCCAGCTTGGGGAAATTCTCCTTTATTATTTGTTCAAATAAGTTTTCCACTGGTGGCTGTTCCTTTTCCCCTTCTGGTACCCCTATAATTCGGATGTTGGAGTGTTTAAAGATGTCCTTGAGGTTCTTAAGACTCTCCTCATTTTTTTGAATTCTTGCTTCTTGACTCTTTTCTGTTTGGCCATTATTTGCTTTCTTCTGGTCCACTCCATTGATTTGAGTCCCAGTTTCCTTTTCATCGCTATTGGTTTCCTGTGCAATTCCATTCATTTCAATTAGTTTCGCCTTCATGTTTGTCTAATTTGTGGCTATAATCAACCAGTTCTGTGAGGATCCTGATCACCAGTGTTTTAAACTATGCGTCTGAGAGTTTTGCTATTTCTTCATCACTTAGATTTATAGGCTCTGGGGCTTTGAGATCTTCTTGAGCCATTTTTGGTCTGTTTGCTCCTGTTAAGTCTGAGGAACGGAGCCTTGGACTCCCAGGTCGCTGGGTTATGACGCTGTATGTGGAGGCGGGGTCAGAGCAGGGAAATCGTGGTGCCCTCCGCTGCCCCTTGCTGTTGGGGCTGCTGGCTCTCATCCAATCGCCCACTCCCTCGCTTGTCTATCCACACACGAATGCGCGACCACAGTCAACCCGCAGCCCCGCTCCCTCGCTGTTTCCCCGCGGTCGCTCTCTTGGTCACTCACTAGGTCCAATCCTGCGCCTGGATTCCGAGCGCCTGAGTCCGTCTGACCGAGTTTTCCTGTGCAACCCCGCTCTGCCAGCTGCTGCTTTCGCCCCTCTTACCGGTCAGGCTGAAGAATTTGTTGTTATCAGACTTCCGAAAAGTTCAATTTTCTGTGTTCTGACTATGTTTTCTTTTCTTTTTTTTTTTTTTAAATAAATTTATTTATTTTTTTGAATTGTTTATGCTGTTACAGTTGTTCTATTCCCCCCTTCTTTCCCCTCCACCCTGCCCCCCAACCCCACCATTACCCCCCTTTAGCTTATGTCCATGTGTCTCAAGTCCTTTAGGTTCTATATTTCCCATACTATTCTTGCCCCCCCCCCATCTATTTTCTATCTACTGTCTATGCTACTTGTTTTCTGTACCTTCTCTCCCCGTCTCCTCCTCCCACTCCCCTGTTGCTAACCCTCCTTGAGATCTTCATTTCTATGTTTCCACTCCTGATCTAGCTGTCCTTTTAGTTTGCTTTCGTTTTAGGTGTGGTTGTTAATAACTGTGAGTTTGTTGTCCTTTCACTGTTCATATTTCTTTAACTTCTTTTTCTTAGATAAGTCCCTTTAACATTTCATATAATAAGGGCTTGGTGATGATGAACTCCTTGAATTTGGTCTTATCTGAGAAGCACCTTATCTGTCCTTCCATTCTAAATGAAAGTTTTGCTGGATAGAGCAATCTTGGTTGTAGGTCTTTAGATTTCATGACTTGGAATACCTCTTTCCAGCCCCTTCTTTCCTGTAAGGTCTCTTTTGAGAAATCTGCTGACAGCCTGATGGGGACTCCTTTGTAGGTGATTGTCCCCTTAGCTCTTGCTGCTTCCAGGATTCTCTCCTTCGTTTTAATTTTGGCTAATGTAATTATGATATGCCTTGGTGTGTTTCTTCTTGAGTCCAACTTTTTTGGTACTCTCTGGGCTTCTTGGATTTCTTGGAAGTCTGTTTCCTTTGCCAGATTGGGGAAATTTTCTTTTATTATTTGTTCAAATAGTTTTTCCACTGGTGGTTGTGTCTTTCCCCCTTCTGGTACCCCTATAATTCGGATATTGGAGCGTTTATAGATGTCCTGGAGGTTCCTAAGCTTCTCCTCATTTTTCTGAATTCTTATATCTTCATTCCTTTCTGATTGATCATTTTTTTCTTCCTTCTGGTTCACTCCATTGATTTGAGTCCCAGTTTTTTTTTCATCTCTATGGGTTTCCTGTGGAATTTCATTCATTTCCCTTAATTTAGCCTTCATATGTTTCTCTAATTTGTGGCTATAGTCCACCAGATCTGTGAGGAAGCTGATGACCAGTGTTTTAAACTGTGCGTCTGAGAGATTTGCTATTTCTTCGTCACTTAGATTTATCTCCGGGGCTTTGAGGTCCCCCTGTGACATTTTTGGTCTGTTCTGGCCCTTTAAGTGAGAGAAGCGGCGCCTTGGAGTCCCAGGTCACTGGGTTGTGACGCTGTATGTGGGGGCGTGGTCAGAGCGGCGAAATGGCGCCGCCGCCGCCGCCGGTCCGACCGCTCACTCCCTCACCCGTGCGCAACCGGGCAACCACAGTCAACTCGCTGCCACCGCCTCCCCACTGACTCCTCTGTAGTCGCTCACCCGGTGGGCCGCTCGGTCGCTCACTAGGTCCAATCCTGGGTTTGGAACCCGTGCGACTGGATTCGCGCGTCTGGATTCCGCGCCCGGGTCGATCGAGCCCTCCTTTGTAAGTCCTCACCCGACGCCGGTTTCGCCCCTTACCGGTCGGGCCGAAGAATTTGTTGTTAGCGGACTTCCGAAAAGTTCAGTTTTCCGTGTTCTGGTTGTGTTTTCTGATGCTAATATTTAGTTGTCCCTAAACTTGGTTGTGTGAGGAGGCAAGGCACATCCACCTAAACCTCCATCTTGGCGGAAGTCTCGTGTGTTCTGACTATGTTTTCTGTTGCTATTATTTAGTTGTCTCTAAACTTGGTTGTGTGAGGAAGCACGGCATCTCCACCTATGCCGCCATCTTGGCGGAAGTCTCTGGCTCTTTAAGTTCTTTATAAATTTTGGATATTAACACCTTATCAGATGTATTGGTGAATATGTTCTCCTATTCTGTGGGTTGCCTTTTTATTTTGTTGATGATTTCCTTTGCCGTGCAAAATCTTCATCGTTTGATTTAGTCCCATTTCTAAATTGTTTCTTTTTCCCTTGCCTGAGGAGATATATCTGATAAAATATTGCTATGAGCAATGTCCAAGATTTTGCCGCCAAGATTTTCTTCATGATTTTTATGATATTAGCCTAACATTTAAGTCTTTGATCCTTTTTTAATTTATTCTTCTGTGTTATGAAAAAAAGGTAGTTTAATTTCATTTTTCTACACATATCTGTTCGATTTTTTCCAACACCATTTATTGAATAAACTATCTTGATCCCATTGTAAGTGCTTGCTTCCTCTGTCAAATATTTATCGACTATAAAGGTGCAGGTTTATTTATGGACTCTCTAATCTTTGTTCTGTCTGTTTTTATGCCAGTACCATGCTGTTTTGTTACTATGGCCTTGTAGTATAGTTTGATCTTAGGTTATTGGGGAGCATGATTCCTCCAACTTTGTTCTTCTTTCTCAGGATTGCTGTTGCTATGCGGGGCTTTTTGCGATTCCATATAAATTTTTGCAATATTTGTTCTGGTTCTGTGAAATACAGCATTGGAATCTTAATATGAATTGCTTTGAATCTACCAATTGCTTTAAGTAGTATGGACATTCTAATGATGTTGATTCTTCCTATCCATAAGCATGGTATGTGCTTCCACTTGTTTGTATCTTCTTCAGTTTCTTTCCTCAGTGTCTTATAATTTTCTGAGTACAGGTCTTTTACATCTTTGGTTAGGTTTATTCCTAAGTATTTTATTCTTTTTGAAGTAATTGTGAATGGGATTGTTTTCTTAATTTTCTTTTCAGTTAGTTATTAGCATATAAAAATGCAGCTTTTCTCTGGATATTAATTTTGTATCCTGCTACTTTGTTGAATTCATTTATCAGTTCTAGTAGTTTCTTGGTTCTCTGTGTACAGTGTCATGTCATCCGCAAATAATGACAGATTTACATCTTCCTTTCCAATTTGAATGCCTTTTATTTCTTCTTTTTGTCTGGTTGCTGTGGCTAGAACTGTCAGTACTATGTTTAATAAAAGAGGTGAAAGTGGACATCTATGTCTCATTCCTGGTCTTAAGGGGAACATTTGTATTTTTTGTTCATTGAATATGATGCTGGCAGTGGGTTTATTACTATGGCCTTCATTATCTTTAGGTATGTTCCCTCTAACCCCACTTTATTGTGAGTTTTGATCATAAATGGGTGCTGGGTTTTATCTAATGCTTTTTTTAATATCTATTGATATGATCGTGTTTTTTCCCTTCATTTTATGTGGTGAGTCATATTTATTGATTTGCAAATGTTGTACCAAACGTGCATTCCCAGAATAAATCCCACTTGATCATGGTGTGTGATCTTTCTGATTCATTGCTGTATTATGTTTACTAATGTTTTGTTGAGGATATTAGCATCTATGTTCATCAGGGATATTGGCCTATAATTTTATATCTTTGTAATGTCTTTATCTGGTTTTGGAATTAAAATAGTGCTGGCCTCATAAAATGCGTTTGGGAGCCTTTCCTTCTCTCATATTTTCTGTGAACCTTTTAAGCTCTGGCTGGGTGTTTTTTTCTACCTTGCCTTCCAAGTCACTGATTCATTCCTCTGCTTCATCTAATCTACTGTTTATTCCTTCCCGTGTATTGTTTATTTTGCATATTATATTCTTTATTTCTGACTGCTCATTTTTATGTTTTTTTTTGTGATTTCTATGTGTTTTTTCATGTTGTTGAGTATCTTCATTATCATTACTGAATTCTCTATCTGATAAATTGCTTGCCTCCATTTTATCTAGTTCTTCTGGAGAATTCTCTTGTTCTTTCCTTTGGGGTCTGTTTCTTTGTCTTCCCTTTTTGGCTGCTTCTTTGTACCTGTTTCTATGTATTAGGTATATCTGCAAAGACTGGTGTAGGCCTTTGTCAGATACTGCTTGTGACTGGCCCTAGTCAATCTATTTGGAGCTATTAGTAATCCACAGCTTCTGGCTTCCTCTGCTGGGCCCAGTTGTATGCAGAAAGAACCAAACTGTACACAAAGGACAGGTTTAACCAGCACCAAGCCCAGGGGAGGATCAGCTGAGGACTCAAAGCTCCCCAAGGTCCATCTTAGTTGTTAAACTAATCAGTGGTATAGCTTTAAGCTGTACTCAGCAGCCTGGCTTAAGATCTATAGTGTAGAGCAGAGTAATTTTTGTGGGAGGAGCTATTGCTTCCACTCAGGCTGATGCCACTTGGAAGGGAGTGCTGTGCCAAAAAAAAGATGGCTCCTACAGTGTAGGGATGATCAGCACAGGGATCCTGGCAGCTATTCCTTTAGTTCTCTCCCAAGAGCCACCAGACCCAGACTCTACTCAACCAGCTCTAGTCCACTCCGCCTTCCCTCTTCCAGAGCCCAGGGTAAGTGGCTGCAAGTAAAATTTTGTGCATTGGCTCTTTAAGAAGCTCTCTGTGTTTCTAGTCATTTCTCCCTGGTGGATAGAAACCCAGAATTATGTTATTTTGGGTTCCTTTCCCAGTTCTGGTGCTATAGGCTGGGAAGCCCAGCTTGGGGTTTAGATCACACACTTCTCAGGGGTAACATTCTAGATGCTGATATATCCTCTGGCACTTTGACTACCATCTGTGGGAGCCCAGCCAGCCCTCTCACACTTCCTCTGTACTCCCTACCAGTCCTGTTGTGGTGATGTGGCTTATTCCATCTGCCTGTGGTTAGAAAGCTTGTCTCCAGCCAGTGTTTAGTTGGTTATTTGGGATGCTTTCTCTACAATTTAGTTGTAATTCCAGATTGGTCCTGGAAGGAAGTTCGTGTAGCTTCTACTTACTCCTCCCCCATCTTGAGTCTCCCAACTTCTTTACTTTAAATTAATGTATGGAAGCTGAAACTGTGCCATAAACAATAGCCTTATATGATTCCCGAACATATTAATATAAAGTTTATTTTATAATGGAATGGAATGGTATCCCATACATTAGGCTTGTTAACAAAACCTGAAAACCAGGTAGAATGAAAAATATTTGTCAAAAATGCTAAAAATACCCAGGATTTAGCACAAACTTTGGGACAGTACATATTTTGTAATGAGTGAATACTATAGCAAATGAATGAATAAATACCTGAATGGATGATTGGATGGATGGATGAATGGATGGATGCTATGAAAAAATAAGTATCTGAATGGATGGATATATAATTCCTAGTTAGTTATGTAAGATGTTGGATTCCTGATGTCATATTCTATGAAGGTGAACCCTTTTATCCTTTTCACAGTCCTTCTATCAACCTAAGAATGAAATCACTTATATCACTGTCACAAGTTTCTGACTTTTAACACTCATGATCCTTTATGCTGCATAGAGAAAATGGTCTGAGGTAAGGAGGCAAGTATTTTACCATGGAAGTTAGGACAACCTGCTTTTATTCCTAAGGGACATTTGAAAGCTACTTAGCCTCTGTGCACCAAAAGGGGTGGGACTGTGGTCCCTACATTGTCTTCTAACCTTGTTATTCTGCAGTCATTCATTTGCGACATATTTTATTTCAAAGCTCATTATTGCATAATAGTGTACATTCTTTGAGAGGATAGATGCTCCAGGGAACTGTCCCTGGCTTATATTCCAGAGATCCATCACTCAGTCTTCATTCTAAAGGATGAGGCAGCTTTCTGGAAAGAAAATAGTACATAAAGTGTCTGGGGGAGAGTTAAAGATGTGTCTTCAATGGCACCTCCAATAATCAAGTAAAAATATATGAACATTTGGCCAAATTTGACTTTCTAAGAAAGGCAGTGTCCATAGAGGCGAAGGTTTTTGACTCTAGAGCCAGATCCTTTTGAACCCCAGTTCTGCCACTTCTTGAGTAAGTTACTTATGTGTCTGTTGCTTAGTTTTCAACCTACAAAATTGAGGCAATGAAGGCACATCCTTAAAATAAAGATTTTTTTGGTCAAGACTAATGGTTAAAGATTTAAAGCCCAAGAACTTTGTCATGCACATCCGAACTATTATTTTTATTATTATTTCTACTAAGCAAATATACCATCCAGTTCCTCCATAGTCATAGTGGAGCATGTGCTTTGTGCTCTGAAGGATTTGTACTGATATGATTGCCCTGGTTCATCCCAGAACATTTGTGAGGAAGGTAGGACTAGTTGGGGTTGTTTTCTGTGATGGAGAAGCAGAGTAAGGGAACATTTGAGGATGGCTCATTTCAGGACCCACCAGGTTTCCATATGCCTCTCCTCACAGCTGATCCTTATCTGTAGGCTCCAAACTCCTCCAGGACCAATCCTGACCTTGGAGAGGAGAGATTTGAACAGTGCTTGTCCAACATGCTGGTCATAAAAGAGTTACTTCACAAATGTGACTCTCTATTCTCTGCTCAGTCCCCATTTCCATAATCATCGTATTGTTACAGAGTGCAGACAAGAGGGGATCCCAAAGAGGGATTTGGAATGGGGTCCAGAACTCAAGGTGTCCAGGAAATATTAGAAAGATATATAAGATGTCCTCACCCTTTCCCCCCACAGGTATGAGTTGGGGGAAGGGATACATGGAGCAGGAGCATGCAAAGCTGTTTTGTACAGCAACAGCTTTGCAGCTAACCTCTGGCATGGTTGGCCATTTAACATATCTATAACCTTTAACTGGTTGCATAGATATGTTAAATAGCTGTGGCCATGCTCTGAGCCAGGGGGATGGAATTGACTTCCATCCAAGATGTAACTGGGAGAGCAGGTCCCCCTGGTTACAGCACCTGCATGAGAGTTTGGAGAAGATTGGCTCCGTGACATGGGGCCACACCTGCTGAGACTCACAATGACAGCCCAGTAAACTTGGAATAATACAGGAATGCTGGCAGGTGTAACTGATTGTAGGAGAAGTTAGAAATGGGGGTGCAGAAGAAGACTGGTGAGGGGATTTAAACCCAGACATGGCAGCTATTGAGGAGAAAGAGCCATAGGGTTGTGCCAGGGTGGGACCCCCACAGCTTTGATGGGGTACACTCTTCAGCCACATGGCTTAAGAAATAAGAGAGACTTTGCCTGGAAGAAAAGGGGTACGAGGACTTTTGTTGGTGGACCATGAGAAGGTGCCCCATGGCTTTGGATTAGCTGGAGATCCTGGCCTACGACACAGCTGATGGTGCTGGGAGCCTGAATCACGGATATCTACTTCTTTTCCTGAGATACAGTCCCCAGTTTAGGGCTAAGGGAGAAGGAAGGACTGTGTGTGTCTCTGGGTATCTTTAAAGGACTTTGATAGTTTAATGAAGACATTAGGTCACTACTTTACATCTGTATAGCTTTAAATAAACATTCCTTTCCTTTTTACAAATCTCTGGCATTGAGACATGTCTTTCCTCTGGCGGCAGACAATGTGAACCTAGTGGGGGGTACTTTCAGTAATAGTGTATCATACCCCCCTTGGCCCTGTTCTGTAACAGTATCCCTTGATTACTTCCCCCTAACTCTTGCCTGACCCTCCTTTTATCCTCCTCTTTTAACCCCAAATCCTAAATACTAATTAGATGACTGACCCTACCACTGATCACTGACTTCCCTAATCTCTCCTGCCTCCATACCTAAATTTCTGAGCATTTTTGCTCATATGTTTTAGGTTACTGTGCTCTTCACCATCGACACCTTTCTACCTCCCCTATATGCCTGCTGACTCCACTGTTTTCTAACCTATTTTCTGTAGAATAAGTTGATCCTCCAAGACACTGGACTTTTTCCCAGTATCTAAAGCAGCATGTCTTCTTTCCCTCCAAGCTTTCCCTCAGACTTTTCCTTCATTTAAGAGGAAAGGGCAGAAATGAAAGGAGGTGTTGATCTAGAGGTCTGCAAAACAGAAGCCCCCATAAACCTGGCTTGGGGGAGGGAGAAGTGGAGAACAACCACTGAGAGGTACTTTGCATTTCCATAACAGCTGGCCAGTGTTTTAGTCATGCTAAAAAGCTGTGGCAGCAGTTGGTTCCTGGTTACAGTGCCTGCATGAGAACTTGGAAATGCTTTGCTCCTCCTTGAGAGGCCATGTCTGCCTGGACTAACATTGGCAGCTAGAGAAAGGCAGAAGATAGCAGAGAACAGGCAGATGTAGTCGAGTGTAGAAGTCAGAAATGGGGTTGCAGAGGAAGCACTGGGATTTAAACTAGGTGCAAGAGCCATTTTACTCTCTCTCTCTCTCTCCCTCCCTCCCATGTGGCTTAGAAAGGAGAAGGAGGGTTTCTGCTATGTAGGCTGTAGGAAGGGATGAGGCCATACACTGCTGCTGTGATCATGTCTGCTCTAGATGACTGTGGAGCTGCAGAGGACTTCTTTGCAAGATGCTGCCTTGCAGACTTAGATTTTACCTGGAGTTTAAGACCTGTGCCTTGCCTGAGTTTCACCATGATCCAGAGTAACACAGAACATGCTTTCTTGGACTCTTATATGGAGGCTGATGAATGCATATCCCAGATCCTGAAGTAGAGAGCTGCTGCGTGAGGAGGGCAACTTTGGTACCTTCCAGAGGGACTGGAGAACTGTTTGCACAGCCAGCTTAAGCTAAAGGACAGTCTGGTCTGACCTTGTATAGAGGTCAGGTCTGACCTTGTATAGAGGTCAGGCACCGCAGCCAGCAAGACAGGATGTTGGAACAAACAGACCAGGGTGGGACAGCACCCAGGTAATTGGTCAGGGACAGGAGTTTCTTCAAAAACCCTATATAGCACCACCCAGGTGGGAACTGGTCTAAGCTGGGAACTGGCCTCAGCTGGACTGCCTTCCCTCCCTGGCTCCCGAGGGAGCCCGCTTTCAATAAACCCCTTGCTTTGCTAATAGCTTGCTGTCTTCTTGTGGTTCCTCAGTGGCTCTCATCTCACAATAAGAAAATGGGGAACTTCCTCCCTTGGGGTTTCTGGCTAGTAGCCTAGTGGGGAGCATGGGAAGTGCTGGTTGTTGTGGGAAAACTGGGCTCAGAGCATGAGTGGTCTAGGCTCCCCCAGGGTTGGAACATTGTTAGTAAAGATCTGCTCCTTTCAGCATTAATTGTTGGGTCATTCACCAAGGTGCTATGTGAACATACCCCAGTCTGCTCACTTACAGCTTTGGCGAGCTCAGTAACAGAAATGCTACGTGTTTGCCAAAAGTCATTTCTTTTACCTCCTGAGAATGTAGCTAGACTGCCTTTTTCAACCCCCCTTCCAGTTAGGTTTGATCATGTGGCTGAATTTTGATTGGAGGAGTGTGGGTAGAAATGATGTCTAACCCTCATTGTGATCCTCCACACTTTTTCTCTCTTCCCCTATCTGCTGGCAAGACATTGAAGTTCTAACAGAGGACTTCAAGGACATACAAGAAGACAGAGCCATAGGATGCCAGGAGCCTGGATCCCTAAATGACCACATGGAAATGCCTACTGACCAAGAACTGGACTTAGTGTGAATGAGAAGTAAACTTTTATTTTGTTAAGCTACTGAGATGAGGATGATGATGATATAGCATTGCGTATGACCATATTTTGCATGGTAGGCTTGCCCAAATTCTCTTCTCAGCTATTCTCTAATTTTCCTGACTAGTTTCACTGCAACTATGCAGGCAGGTTGCCTGATTGTCTTACAGAGAGAAAACCCAGATGTACGTCTCTGACCTCAGGAACACCAGGCTTTATCTGATGTCATTATATCCAACTTTTCCATGTTCCATAAAGAATCTTCTAAGAATAGGGAGTCTTAGATTATATTCTTTTGAAAATATGACAGAAATTATAGATCATCTCCCAGAAAAAAATTCCACATGTACAAGAACACCCCCAAATTTCTGAGAATTCATAGGTCTTGGAAGCTCACCTAAAGTTTCAGGATCAGAATCCCTGCTCTACAAGTAAATAATTAATAAAACTATGTTTAAGACCAGTCTTCTTGAACTTGGCTACCTTGCCTTCATCATTAGCTAAAAATAGCAGCTGTGACCAGGTGGCTCAGTTGGTCGGAGCATCGTCCTGTACACCAAAAGGTTGCAGGTTTGATTCCTGGTCAAGGTACATACCTAGGTTGCAAGTGTGGTCTCTGGTCAGGGCACATGGGGGAGGTAACCGCTCTCAGGTGAGGGTTATATTCCCCCCACTGGCTAGTTTGTCTGCAAAATAAGTCCATAATAGCAACTTAACATTTCTTCTTTTATAGTTTACTATTTAACTTTGCCTTTTATTATCATTAGTTTTTCCTGACCTGCTATGGACTTTTTCCTCAGGGAGGAAATACATTTGATACAAGACAAATTTTTGTGGCTAAAAGATCCTTACAGGTCTCCCCTAACATCAAATTTTCCTTTCTTTCTATTTTAATATGGAGGCAACATTGCCAGGTTTTTGCCTGCAAAGTAGAATCTTCATTAAAGAAAAATAAAGATTTGAGAAACAGGATTTACTTGGAGGCAGTTTCTGTATGTGCCTAACAACACCTGATAGAGATTTGTGGACAGGAACTCCTATTGGAGGGTAATCATGTGTAATTATATCTGAATGCATTCTTATTTCTGCAGTGAAAGAAGGCTCAGTTAGGTTGTTCGAAACATTATGAAAAGCAAGGTCTCCGGATTGGACTCTGGACTTTGCTCTCGGTAATAACAGTGTATGTGATTTCTGTGCTGCTGAAAAATTGAAAATGAGCTGTTTTGTGCTGTAAGGAGAAGACTGAATATCACCACTAGCACACATGGTTGGATAAGTGAGACAGAACCATGGCTGTTGTGACTAGATAGGGTACCAGACATTGGGGGTTCCTATTAAGAAGATGGTCTCCCCACCTCCAGATTCCTAAGGTACAAAAGATATGTTCTGTTACTGGTTCAGATGGAACTGGGCCAGCCAAACGTATTCACAAAGGAGATGGCTACCTATGTGATGTGATCTGACTGTCAGCAAAGGACCCACTTGACTAAAAATAGAAATTTGCACTTTTATAACCCTTTTTATTTTGTTCTCTAAGATGTATCATTAATTAAAAAGGTGATTCATGGTACTTTATTATTGTAAAAGAATCAAACTATAAGCAGTAACAAGTTGATAAGTAAGTTATAAATCAGTAATTAATATGATATATAAGATATTGCTAATCATTAAAGTGTGACGTAATTGTCAAATAAGCTTTGAATGAAGGAGAGTGTGATGGGTGGAATTAAGAGTGTAAGATGCTGAGAAGCAGAGAGATTCAGACGAACATCTCATTAAGGCAATTGGAAAAGGCAGCAAGGGACGGATGAAACCGCCAGCTGGCTGAACGTTTGTAGGGGTAAGAAAGAAGAAAGCTTGTTACGGAGTTGCAAAGACAAACTTTGTGCACTTCCTTAGTTTTGCCCGGGACTAGCTTAGAATGCAGTCTTGCCTGTGTAGAATAGATGAGGCCAACGATACAGCTTTAGAAACTACATCTAGTCCTGTGAGTACAGGCCACTCTATGGAGGGAGAGGAAGCTGGACTTTGAAACCAGACATGGGTGTGAGCTCTGATTCAAGCACTAGTCACCTGTGTGCCCTGAGCAAGTCACCACATCTCTCTGAGCATCAGCTTCCTCACATGTGAAATATAAATAGGACCACCAACCTGTTTAGTGTGAAGGCTGCTTGAGATACCAAACACCATTCTAGGCACAAAAAATATGTGTCCTTTTCCAGGAAAAGGTGTTTATCAGTCCAGGCTTTGGTGATGTAATTTCACCTTATGTGGTATATAGAAGTATGTGATTAAAAGAAATAAGAAGTGGCTCTTTGATGAAGATTTATTTGACAAAGGTAAAGTAGATGATTGTTTTTGTAATATCAAATCGATATATTTTTTCCTTAGATGGGCCTTAATGCCACAGTATTTACTCATCAGTTCATTAAAATAATGTGGTCCATCTGCAAGATTCATAAAATGATAGCTCCACCTCACCGCCTGCTCAGTGAAAGCCAACGTTGCACCCATCATGTCTGAGCTTGTTAACAGGAGACTCTACAGTTCCTTCTCCTTGCCTTCCTAGTGAAAAACAACTTGCTTATGTTGAGCCCCCCTTGAGGGACACTGTAATGCCAGCCAGCCCCTGGGTAAAGGTAGGAAGGGGTGAGGCTGATGTAACTTTCTATAAGGATGTAGGATTAAAAACAAAACAAACCAAAAACTTTCTCTGAGATGCATAAACATTAAGAAAATGTTTAGCTTTATTCTTAATTCAGGTGATAATAAAAGCTAATGTTTACTGAATACTTAATATGGTCCTTGTGCTGTTCTGTAGACTTCCCATCAGTTAGAACATTTAAACCTATCTCAATTTTATAGATGGAGAAACTAAAGCAGAGAGAAGTGAAAGTTGCCTCAAATTACACTGAAAGCAGTGGAGCCAGGCTTCAGCCTCCGGTGATGGACGTCTGTGCTTGCCCACTTCACTACTGCACCACCTGCCCGAGACGATCGCCGGAACAAGTATGGGCACTGAGTTCACAGGGCGTTGTGCCAGCAGAGCAGTGACATTGAAAATTCTATGGTCCTTATTCCTTTGTTAAAACACAGCACTTAAAGTGACTTTAGGGCATTTATCTGAGCCTATTATAACAAATCAATCCCAATCCCAAGTCACGGAATGGTCAAATATGATAGTTAATTTATGTGTCGACTTTGTCTAGGCCATGGTACCCAGATATCTGGTCAAACAGTATGTGACTGTGTAGGTATTTTTTAGACAAGATTAACAATGGTAGACTTTGAGTATAGCAGATTACTCTCCATAATGCAGTGGGCCTCCTCCAATCAGTTGAAGGTCATAAGAGATAAAGAGGGCCAGCAAAGAAGAAGGAACATGCTGTTGGCTTTAGTTTTTGGAGAACCCTGACTAACACACTAAATGCTCCTAATTTTTTTTCCCTGAAAATCTTTCCTATTGTGCCCAGCCATAATGTGCTATCACAAAGCTCTTGCTAAATCCCTATTCACCAAAGGAGAAGCTGATGTGATTATATCTTTCTTCCTCCACATGGTCCCGTGGAACCTCCTGATCACAATTAAACTGACTATCATATACAGAAGCACAACAGGGCAAAGAAGTAGATGGGGAGAGATACATCAGCACCTTCCCACATCACCTCAGCCTATGTACCTGAGAACCAGGTGTTGCAGATGGTAAGGGCCAAAACAAAACTCAGCTCTCACCTAAAGAAACTATCTCTGGAAAGGAAGTCCAAAATAAAAATGGTGGTGAGATGTCATTGTTCCATTTTTAGGAGGGATTGTAGAAAGAATGCCAATAATTACACAGAAAGTTAAGATTCTGTCTATGTAAATTGTAAGCAATGTCCTGTTTTTTGTTTGTTTTTGTTTTTTTAAGATTTTATTTATTTTTTGAGAGGGGAAGGGAGAGAGAAAGAGAGGGAAAGAAACATCAATGTGTGGTTGCCTCTCAAGCATCCCCTACTGGGCACCTGTAGGCATGTGCCCTGACTGGGAATTGAACTGGAGACCCTTTGGTTTGCAGTCCAGTACTCAATCTACGAGCCACACCAGCCAGGATGCAATGTTCTGTTTTTAACCTATGCTAATTGTTATCACTTAACATCATGATTAACAAAGGTTTTCTGGCTATTGTTAAACCTCAAGTGAAAGGCTTTTATCTTCCTTCACCTTATTCTGAATAAAACTAATTTGGAAGTCCCTTTCAAAGCAATGTCTTTAATTAGAAAGCATTCCCTCATGCATGAATGAACCATGTGTTTCTTCAGGTCACTGATAAAACATGCTCTGCCCAGAATAACAGAAACCTCTGCAATGTAACTAAGACAAGAGCAGAATATTATGGGGGAGGGGGGAACTCAGAAGATTCAATTTTTTAAAGATTTTACTTATTTATTTCTAGAAAGAGGGTATGGGAGGGAGAAGGAAGGAGAGAAACATTGGATTGATTGTCTTTTGCACACGCCCCAACCAGGGACCAGGCATGCAACTTAGTATGTGCTTTGACCAGGAGTAGAACTGGCAATCTTTTGTTTGCAGGATGACACCAACTGAGTGAGCTAAGCTGGTCAGGGCAACGACCCATCCTTAAAGAAAACAATTCACGCCCTGGTCATGTAGCCCAGCTGGTTAGAGCATCTTCCCAATACACCAAGATTTTAGGTTCCCTCTCTGGTCAGGGCTCATACAAGAAGCAGCCAATGAATGCATAAAACAAGTAAAATAACAAACCAATGTCTCTTTCTCTCTCTGTCTCTCTCTCCCTTCAAAACAAAACAAAACAAAACAAACAAACAAAACAATTCACATTTCTTTATCAAAGTTAATTTATGGCAACAATGACAGGTCTCATCTCTAGTTATCAATTATTCTTTTATACTACCTCGTACATTCCCACTTTCCTCTTCCGTTACAACCCACCTGGTTCCAACTTCCCTCCTTCCAAATAAGAGAAGTCCAGAGTATGGGGAAAAATATCTAAATAATTCGATGGGTATAACTTTTATTATTTGAAAGTATGTCTGAAAGTATTTGGGTGGTTTTTCTCATTTTTTATTTTATTATCATTATAAGACCTGGCTTCTGGTATATCATATGTCCGCTAGGAAAGAAAAGTCCTTCAAACTTGGCTAACAAAACATTTTCTTAGTGATCCTTAGGTCAAGCTTCAGTCAAGAAACTCACTGCTGTGATGAGAAGACACAATGATATCGTCCTGGGTCCAGGTTAGAGGAGACAAAGCTTGCTTTTGAGCTTTGGTTTGGCAAAGTTTCCAGAAGGTATTTTTATTAAAAAGCCTCCTCTTTGTGGTGATACTGCTATGTGTGCCTGATTTACAGGCTGGAATCTCTGAGCTGACCGGGTGAGCCCGGGGCCCCAAATATCTGCCACAGCCTGAAAACACTTGCTTATGATAAACTTAACCTAAATGCCGAGCCCTTCCTTAGTGCGTAAAACCATGGGCACTTCCCTCTATTTCTTTCTTTGTTTTTTTTAAATCTTAGATCACCAAGACTAATGACAAAAAGTAGTGCTTCAGAAGAGAAATCCTTGTACCCAGCTGCTGGTAATGTTATTATTTAAGCAGAAGTTTATATTGGGCAGTACTTCTTAAATTTTAATGTGAATGTGTATTTCCCAGGGATCTTGGCAAGGGTCAGATCTGATTTCGGTTTGGGAATCCAGAGTCTGTGTTTCTAACAGCTCCTGGGGGATGCGATACTACTGGTCCACAAACAGGAGGGTACACAGACCTGCAGGGAGGAAGGGAGGAGATGATTGGTTTATTTGTTTTGGCTTTTCTTGAAGGCTTATGCTCAATAATAAAACCGACCACACTTTCTATCTTGTCACTTGTGTTTGGAGCAACACAACAGAAAGAGCAAGTTGTAGCTTGTGAACGGCAGACACGTTAATAAAAGAAAGCTCCAGAGGGAGAACCCAAGACCAGCCTGTTGCCATGACACCAGGTTAAGGACACTGAGCTGGAAGAGCGTGCTCCCTCCTGTAGGAGTAGCTATCAAGTGACACCATCTATATTACCCACGGAATAGGCTGCCCCATCTCCAGCAAACAGTTCTTTCCGGATCAATACCCCAGTTGTGTTAAATACACTTTCTGGCCACTTATAACCAACTCTCTGACTCACCTTCCCAGATTAAGAGAACCCACTTCTCAGCTACCACTACTCAGCAGCAGCCCCGACCCACACCACACACCAAAGCTTCTACAGTAGCTATTGTAAATTGTTTGAAACTCCTCATTATTTGTTATTCTTCAGTGAGTCTTGAACTAGAGATGGAAAAATCGGAAGGGCACACAACTTCCCTGCTAGCAACTTATTTTATGCTTGTGGATAAGACCTTGACTTAGGAGAAAGGAAGTGGGTTATCTCGAGCTGTCTCTAAGGCTTCTTCTTGACCTCAGCTGCCTGTCACTCTTCACAACTCAGGAAAAAAGTTCATCTTCCCGTTTCCCTGAAATTGGTGGCCAGACTGTGTCCCCCTAAATCAGTCTTCCACACATCAAGGACTGCTGTTCCGTCGACACCTGACAAGACCTGGGTTAGGAGGGCAGTGCAGCTCTCACTTCCACTCTTAGTTCTTTCTTCACTTCCCACCACACTGGGTGAGTGCAGTAGGTTGAATAGTGTCCCCACAAAGTCTCAGAATGGGACTTTATTTAGAAATAGAATCTTTGTAGATGTAATTAGTTAAGATGAGGTCACCCTCGGTTACAGTGAGCCTTAAATCTAATGATCAATGTCCTTATAAAAGAAAAGGACAAACAGGTACTCAGAAAAGACAGGTACTCAGAAAAATCCACTGAGCCCTGGCTGGTGCAGCTCAGTGAATTGAGCGTTAGTTTATGAAATGAAAGATCGCTGGTTTGATTCCCAGTGAGGGCATATGCCTGGGCTGTGGGCCAGGCCCCCAGTTAGAAGTGTATAAGAGGCAACCAGTTGATGTTTCTCTCACACATAAATATTTCTCTCCTGCTCTCCCTCCCTCCCCTCTCTTTAAAAATAAATAAATAAAATCTTAAAAAATAATAATAGGTATAATGACTTATTTTTACTATTTGTATTACTTTAACAGTTTATAAAAGACTTTCTTGTATCTTCACTTAATCTGTACAGTGTGCAAGGACTCAACTCTGTGAATCAGAAGAACTTAGGTATCTACTCTTAATACACAGGGAAACACAAGATTGAAAGATTTGTGGAAAGATTGCTAGTGAATTAAATGCCAAACTAGAAAATGCACTCAGAATGCCCAAGTTTCTAGACCACTGGCTAACCACCTACCACCAAAGGCTCTGTTTAGAACATAGCATTATACAATGCTAATGATGCTCAAACTTCCATAGATGTACGTGAAAAAATTATAACATTATAGGTCATAAAACATTTTATTTAAAGGTATTTCTCCTAGTTTTTTATACTGTCACTTTTGGTTTTGTGTAACTAATTAATGTCTGCTGTAAAACCCCCAAATGAACATTGACAATAGAGGTCTGTAAGTATTTCAGAAAATAAAACTTACAGCAAAGTCATACTGGGTATTCATCAGACAGCTAACACAACACTGCTTTGCCTTTCACAGCTCTATATCCTGGTAAGCTGAAAGAGACCACATGCTATTTTATGGAACTATCACTTTATTTTTGCATCAGAAAATAAGCCTTCCTTTCTTTTTGATGACACCCAGAATAATCTCTGATCATGTAATTTACTTCTCAGCTCACCAAAATATATTTATAGCAAAGTGAACCTCAGAGATGGATGTTTAGGATGTTATGACGTTAGAGGCAAAGTAGATAAGAGTCCTTTGGAAGGAATTCATGACAGTTTGATAATGTTTTATAAATGATTCCTTCCTCATCTATTTTTATATAGGAATGTCACCAGATACATTCAGTAGACTTTATTATTTAAATGCAGGGAGTGAAAACTATTGCTCAGTTGTCTTCATGTCCCTCCGAATTCTGTGGATGACACTGCTTTGCATTTGATATAAATTCCACAGACATTCATTTAATGGAATTGCTCAACTGTATTGTGAAAGCCCATGTTTACATTCTCTAGATGGCTCCCCTGGAAAACTGAAAGTAACAGTGATAAATACTAAACTTAATCAGGATTCTTTTTAATTAATTAGTTAATTAATTAATTATTTAGGGAGGGGGAAGGGAAAGAAAAAGAAGGAGAGAAACATCAGTGTGTGGTTGCCTCTCACATGCCCACTACTGGGGACCTGGCCTGCAACCCAGGCACGTGCCCTGACTGGAATTGAACTGGCAACCCTTTGGTTCACAGGCCCACAGTCAATCCACTGAACCACACCAGACAGGGCTTAATCAAGATTTTTAAAACTATCTTCACATAGATTAACATAAGGGTGTTATTCAGCTGTAAACTTAACTTCTACAAAGTCTGCCCTTTGAGGGAACACCATACATGGCACCCCAGAACTGTTTTCTTTCTGGAGTGTCCCTCATTCCACCTCTCTCGGGCAACGTAGAAAGAATACATTTGAACATGGTCAGTGAGTCATGCACCACAGATCTGGGTGTATGTTAGTGTACATGTGAGTGACCAGTGTACGCAAAGTTTGCCTGGAAGAGACCTGGAGAGAAAAAACAACGGCATCCATATGCTAAGAACATGTAAGTACCAGGTTCTGTCCTTAATTCTTTTTTTTTTTTTTTGAAACTTTTTTTTAAAAAATTGATTATGCTGTTACAGTTGTTCTATTCCCCCCTTCATTCCCCTCCACCCTGCCCCCCATCCCCACCATTACCCCCCTTTAGTTTATGTCCATGTGTCCCAAGTCCTTTAGGTTCTATATTTCCCATGCTATTCTTGCCCCCCCCCCCCATCTATTTTCTATCTACTGTCTATGCTACTTATTTTCTGTACCTTCTCCCCCCATCTCCTCCTCCCACTCCCCTGTTGCTAACCCTCCTTGAGATCTTCATTTCTATGTTTCCACTCCTGATCTAGCTGTTCTTTTAGTTTGCTTTCGTTTTAGGTGTGGTTGTTAATAACTGTGAGCTTGTTGTTCTTTCACTGTTCATGTTTCTTTAACTTCTTTTTCTTAGATAAGTCCCTTTAACATTTCATATAATAAGGGCTTGGTGATGATGAACTCCTTGAATTTGATCTTATCTGAGAAGCACCTTATCTGTCCTTCCATTCTAAATGAAAGTTTTGCTGGATAGAGCAATCTTGGTTGTAGGTCTTTAGATTTCATGACTTGGAATATTTCTTTCCAGCCCCTTCTTGCCTGTAAGGTCTCTTTTGAGAAATCTGCTGACAGTCTGATGGGGACTCCTTTGTAGGTGGTTGTCCCCTTAGCTCTTGCTGCTTCTAGGATTCTCTCCTTCATTTTAATTTTGGCTAATGTAATTATGATATGCCTTGGTGTGTTTCTTCTTGAGTCCAACTTTTTTGGTACTCTCTGAGCTTCTTGGATTTCTTGGAAGTCTATTTCCTTTGCCAGATTGGGGAAATTTTCTTTTATTATTTGTTCAAATAATTTTTCCACTGGTGGTTGTGTCTTTCCCCCTTCTGGTACCCCTATAATTCGGATATTGGAGCGTTTAAAGATGTCCTGGAGGTTCCTAAGACTCTCCTCATTTCTTTGAATTCTTGCTCCTTGACTCTTTTCTGTTTGGCCATTATTTGCTTTCTTCTGGGCCACTTCATTGAATTGAGTCCCAGTTTCCTTTTCATCTCTATGGGTTTTCTGTGGAATTCCATTCATTTCCCTTAGTTTAGCCTTCATATGTTTCTCTAATTTGTGGCTATAATCCACCAGATCTGTGAGGAAGGTGATGACCAGTGTTTTAAACTGTGCGTCTGAGAGTTTTGCTATTTCTTCGTCATTTAGATTTATCTCTGGGGCTCTGAGGTCTTTCTGCGACATTTTTAGTCTGTTCTGGCCCTTTAAGCGGGAGAAGCGGCGCCTTGGACTCCCAGGTCGCTGGGTTGTGACGCTGTATGTGGGGGCGTGGTCAGAGCGGGGATATGGCGGCGCCCTCTACTGCCGCAAGCCACGGGGACCGCCGGCCCCGGTCCAAGCGCCCACTCCCTCGCCTGTCCGCTGGCCCACAGATAGGCAACCGCAGTCAACACGCAGCCCTGCCTCCCCATTGTCTCCTCAGCAGTCGCTCACCCGGTGGGTTGCTAGGTCCAATCCTGGGTCCAATCCTGGGTTTGGAACCCGTGCGTCTGGATTCTGCGCCTGGGTCCATCCGATCGGAGTCCTGTGCAACCCCTCACGAGATGCCGGTTTCGCCCCTTACCGGTCGGGCTGAAGAATTTGTTGTTACCGGACTTCCAAAAAGTTCAATTTTCCATGTTCTAGTTGTGTTTTCTGATGCTCTTATTTAGTTGTCCCTAAACTTGGTTGTGTGAGAAGGTACGGCACATCCATCTATACCTCCATCTTGGCGGAAGTCCCTTAATTCTTTATAAATTATAAATAACAACCTTTGCTGTTACTGCCTCCCATATGCAGGTGAGGACAGATGGGAAAACTGAAACAAAGAACTATTGACTCTCCCAGGTGAGTGAGTAGCAAGGCTGGGACTTGAACTCAGTCTGTCTGGTTCCATGTTCAAATTGGGAGCTTTTTAACTCCTAGGACAAAGTGGCCTAGAAATAGGGATTTTAAAAAATGGTATAAGATATCTTAAGTCCAGGTTAAAAAGCAAAGCACTGATTCACCTCAGCAGGTGGGGGCTGAGATTCCTCTTGGTGTTTGTTTCTCCTGAAGGGATTGCACACCAGCTGCCTTCCCCAGAGCCATTATGCTATTGCCCTGCCCTGTCTTCTGCATCATCTTTTTCTCTTTTGCCCATTTTCTGCCCATGTATTTTCTTTTTGCTGTTAAACAGAGCTGACTGTAATAGAATGTGCAGAGAATAAATAGCCCTCTGGACTTCCCAGCAGAAGAGCGGACGTCGGCAGTGCAATGAAAAGGAAATACTTGATGACAACTGCTGTTCAGAAACAGTGGCTGATTTCAATACTTATGGACACTTCTCCTGCTACAATGATGCTCCTAACTGTTCCTGTTTGTCAAAGACTACAATGCTGTTCTTGGAACCTGTGATCTCTCTGGTCTCACATTCCAGACCAGCTTGCTGTGGACTAACTTCTTAAGCAATGCTGAACTTGGAAGAAAGCTTCTGGAGGCTGATTATTTCACAGCATGTATAATAAACAGGAAGTATGAAGTTATTGTGTAAATTATGTTGTGATGAGAGAGGGGAGTTTCTCTTTAGTAACAGCTTCCTGCTTACAAGGGTCATGGTCACTGCCTGCATAGGGTATGGAAGTCTCTTCCTGTTTGATCTGAAAGAGACGAGTGAATGGAATCTGAGACTGGAACAGACAGGCTGATGGCTGATTCTTCCAAAGTAGGGATAGACTGACATCCCTGAAGCATCATCATCTGGTTATGGAATTGTTCTATCCAACTTGACCCTCTAGTTCTGAAAAGTTTCTAATATATCCTTATAGCAGTTTTTATGAACAAATGTTTTAATTTTTCTCCTTGTTACATTTAATGATATGTCATAGGGTTCTCTTCATGTCAGCATTAGGTGACTTCCTTGTTATTTTTGCAGCTGTGGAACATTCCATTTTTATGGGCTTTCCGTAGTTTATTTAGATACCCCTGTGGACATTTGGGTTGTTCCCAAACTTTTGTAATGATCTGTTTCTTTTCTTTTTTTTTAAATTTTAAAAATTATTTATTTATTTATTTATTTATTTATTTATTTATTTATTTATTTATTTATTTATTTTTAGAGAGAGGGAATGGAAGGAGAGAAACATTGATCAGTTACCTCTTACACACCCCCAACTGGGGACCTGGCCCACAACCCAAGCATGATCCCTGACCAAGAATTGAACCAATGACCTTTTGGTTTGCAAGCCAGTACTCAGTCTGCGGAGCCATACCAGCCAGGGCTGATCTGTTTCTTCTTGAAAAACTTTTTAAAAATTGTTTTAGGTTGTATCAGTCTAATTCATTTACTGACAAACAGTGATGAGATTTTTGTGCGTCAGCTGTTGTTCTGGGAGCTCCAGCCAGATTAACTGAGGCCCTGCTCCCATCCCACCAGACACACAGCACTTACTTGTCTCCTTCGTTCCCCACAGCCTCCTCAGGAGGTAGGGACCTTTTGCATATCCACCTTGCAGATAAGAAAACTGAAACATAAAAAGGTCAAATAGCTTCTCCAAAGTCATGCATCTAGAAAACAGCAGAACCTGGATTTATTTATTTAAATTTTTAAAAATATTTATTTATTATTTTAGAGAGAGGGGAAAGGAGGGAGAAAGAGGGAGAGAAACATTGATGCGTGAGAGAAACATGAATTGGTTGCCTCTCACACACCCCCAACCAGAGAGTGGTCAGCAACCCAGGCATGTGCCCTGGCGGGGAATCGAACTGGTTACCTTCATTTTGTGGGACAATGCCCAACCCACTGAGCCACACCAGCCAGGGCAGAACCTGAATTGAAATCCAGGTTATCTGACTCCAGAGTGAGATCCTAGGGGAAAAATGTTGATTCAAATCTTATAATATCTTTCTCCATTTGTATCTATGCATTGTTTTATTATTTTTTTTCCAAGAGAAAACAGTGCTAATTCATTATGACTCTAATGTCTACATTTTGGCCAGGTTATAAATGTTCCATTCTTCCCACAATCGTTAAATGTTCATAATTCAAAGAATAAGCCATGTGTTTGACCGTGACCTCCCTGGATTAGAGTGACTTGCTCACCTTTGCTTCCCCTTCTCCCCGGTCAGCACCCGGCAGGGCAGGCACTTAGTGGGCCACGTGGACACTTCTCTTTGACTGCCAGGAAGTACTTGTCTTCCTGCCTGTCCCATAATTGGGACTGTTTGTCCAGCACTTGGAGCACTTCAGAGGAAATGTTACCGTGGCACCCTAACCATTCTTACTTTGGAAGACTTTTTGGGGGGAAGTGAAGGCATAGTTGTTTTAAAATAACATTTGCCTCACTTTGTGGTTGTGTTTGAGTGAAGGTACAGTAGCAGTGATGTTTTTCCTACATCTCTAAATTTTCTTCAAAAATATATCATTTTAAATGAAAGTTACTTTGGAAGTTTTAAAAATAATTTAAAAGAATGTATATATAGATAGTAAAAACTGACTACTGAAAAGCATACAATGGAAAGTTAAAGTTTCCTTTCCACCCCTTGCCCTGCCCCAGACTGCATCCCATTTCTCAGCCCAGGGACAGCTTCTTGGATATCCTTCCAGAAATGTTTTATGTGTATGCAGAATATATCTGAACAGCTGCAAAATTTAGTGTTGGCTCTCCCAGAAACAGACTCTTAAACCAGCCACTCAGGAATCACCTGATCGGCACTAGTTAGGTAATAATCTGCCATCCCCAAAGGAAGGTCACTTTGCAATAACCAACATGCTTTTCTTCTTTTATCTTTTTGCCTCATACAACTTTCTTTTTCTTCCTGCCTTCTGCCTATAGAAGTTTTTCATTTTATATAACTCCTTGAAGTTCCTTTCTACCTGCCAGATTGGATACAGCCTGATTCATGAATCACTGGATAAAGCCTATAAGATCTTTAAAATCTACAGAGTTGAGTTTTGTTTTTTTAAAGTGCTTTAAGATGCTCTGTATGAAATTGATGCATAGGGTTGGTTGAGTGGGAGAAACTCCTCTCAGCAGTCATTTATCAGGTTAATGCTACGGTCCCAAGTGAGGGTGTAAAAACCTAGACTAAAACCATGGAAATAAGAAAGAAAGAATGGTATTAGAAAAAGCTTTGGTGCCTCATTTTGAAGGGAAAAAAGGATGTTGCACATGTAATTAAGGTTAAAGATTTTGAGGAAGGAGAGTATCCTGGATTGTTCAAGTGAGTCTGATGTAATCAATGAGAGGCTTAAAGACAGAGATGCTTTCCTGGTGGTGGAAAGAGGGAGATGTGATGATGCAAGAAAGACGGACGTGTCCTTGCAGTGTTGCTGGCCTTGACCATGGAGGAAGGAGCCCACAAGCCAAGGAATGTGACAGGCCTCTAGAAGCTGGAAAAGACGAAGAAATAGATTGTGCTCATCAGTCTCCAGAAAAGAACACAGTCCTGTTGACACATAGATTTTAGGTTAGTGACACCCCTGTTGTACTTCTAACTGGTGGAACCGTAACATAGTACATCTGTGTTGCTTTAAACCATTAAATTTATGGTAATTTGTTACAGCAACAGTAGAAAACTAGTACGTGGGGAACTCACTGCACACATGAGAAGGTATTTCTGTTTGCCGGACAGTGCTTCCACCTCTGTATAAGTCAGGTTCAATAGTGACTCCTGCTTTGGTCACCGCCCAACATGCCTGCCCCTCCCCCTTTCATTTATTTAATTCTCTGACATTCAGGTTCAGCTGGACTCCATTTCTTTCAGATTACTCTAATCCCCTCCTTTCAAATTATTGTCTGCTTAATACTTAATCATTGTTTTCCTGTCTTTTTTTTTTTTTTTTTTTTTAACCAATCGTTTAAGATCTCTATTCTTGCTTCCACAATTAGATTTTAGAATTGGAGAACAGGGGCTATATTTTTACATTTTTGTGTTTTTTTTCTGATAACAAGAAAACTGCATATACATATATGATCCACCCCTAGAAATTAGTTTAACGTTAGAAACATTTTTGTAAAAGATTTATTTATTTTTAGAGAGAGGGGAAGAGAGGGAGAAAGAGAGGAGGAGAAACATCAGTGTGTGGTTGCCTCTCACGTGGCCTCCACTGGGGACCCAGCCTGCAACCCAGGCATGTGCCCTGACTGGGAATTGAACCAGAGATGCTTTGGTTCACAGCCTGTGCTCAATCCACTGAGCTACACCAGCCAGGGCTGTTAGAAAATGTTTAAAGTTAAACATTTTTTAGAGAAATTATTATCACGTAAATGAATTTTTGAACTTGTTGATGAGATTATAATACAATTCAGTGAGGAAACAATTTATTTGTCAAATAAGTTTTCCAGGAAACTACTCACTGTATCAAGAAAGGCATATCTGTGCATATATTACAGCTCAGAGGCAAATTAATCTGAATAGAAATGGATCAGTTATCTCCAGTCTCAAAAGAGTTTTACTCAACTACAGATGCACAGCAATAAAACATGGACACCAGTTTGGGAAAAGATCACCCTGCTTGCTAAATAGAATAGATAGGTTTATTGTTAGTGATTAAAAAGTACTCAAAACTGTGAGATAAACCCTAGGTATTCTGCACTCACAATGCTTAGCCACTTGTTTGCTCATACCTTCATCAATTTAATTTCATTCCTTGGAACAGAAAAACTGAACCTTTAATAAATTGCTACAGCTGGCACCCTACTCAGTATTATGCATATCAGACAATGATCCCAGTCCTGATGTTTTGCCACAAAGTTTGTATCTCCCACTTTTTGAATGTTTGCTTTAAGCCACCTTGGTTTTATGAAAGACCTACATTAGTATCAGTTTTTACAAACCAAAAGAAGTCCCCAAAGAATTTTTGCTTTTACAATGGAAGGTGAAAATCGACAATAACTTTTGTTTTGTAATGAGCATCACTGAGGCAGTGAGTACCCCAGCACGCCAAGCTCCTTCTCTGGAAACTACACTCAGCGTATCTGTGCTTTATCTTGATTTATTTTGTGCGCCCATTAGCAAGATGTGTTCTAAAGTATCAGAAAAACCTAAGAGAGGGCATAAGAATGTTATGTTCAGTGTAAAATTGGATGTAATTAAGCTTTTGATTTTGGTGAATGAAATGACATTATGTATGCATTGAACTAGCCTGTGTCCACTCTTTTCAATGTTTACTTGCAGAGAGGAAGACTGTTGAAAGAGGCTGAAGTTGCTGTTGGTTCTGCTAGTAGCAAAGTCGGCTCGTTTAGTCAGCATCCAGTACTGAACAAAATGGAAAGTCTATCGCTTGAGTGGATGGGTAGGTTTACAAAGCAGGGTGTTCCATTATCATATACTTAAGGGGAAATCAGTCTTTTTAATAAGTGAAGCTAAAACTTAAAATTATTTATTTATTTATAGAGATGGGGAGGGAAGGAAAAAGAGAGAAAGAAACATCAATGTGCAAGAAATACAGGGTACCTCTCACATGCCCCCAACTGGGGGCCTGTCCCGAAACCCAGGCATATGCCCTGACTGGGACGTATGCCCTTGCTGGGAACTGAACCAGTGACCTTTCGCTTTGTAGGTTGGCACTCAATCCAATGAACCACACCAGCCAGGGCTGAAAAAATTTTAATATATAAATTAATGATAATTGCTGCTTCTGTTTATGAAATTTTGGTTTACAAAAGGTTTCATAGACTTGCTTTACATTCAGATGGTGGGGAAACTTATATATGTTTAGCATTGGCATAGTGATAAAGATGGTTCTTGAGCTTCTAATTCAAGGAAAGCAGGATGAGCAAAGAAGCAAGCATGTGGTAAGACAAGGATAAAAATATTTGCTGTGCTTACATTGTTGATATTCTGATACACTCATCTGCTAATCTCTGTAGCTATTTCTAGGAGAACATTCATTATCACAATCCCTTGGACTCTGATGATTTTGATAATTAACAATTCCCTTTGAATTGTCTTTTTAACCATGCAGTTGAGTTCCAAAGAGAGGAAAATTTGCAGCACAGTCTGAAATTGAGCACAAAAGATTTCTTTGCACATGAAACAATTGGATAAGCAGGAGAGAAGGTCAGTAGTGTGACTTGGTGCATACACAGTTACAACCATGAGTCACTTGTTGTCACTGCCTCTTTCTCTTAGTCTATGGGGCACCTAAACAGTTCAGCCCAGCTGGAGCCCCCAGAAAATAAAAGTTCCTCTTCCTGCTTCCCCAAAATTGGTGGCCAGGCTGCATCCCCCCTAATCAGTCTTCCATACATCTTCGCTGCTTGTCTGCTGGGTATTGTCCTACGGTTTATAGTAAGTTGAGCACCTTGGTTCAAGTGATGACAAATATATTCTATCCATTAAACAGTGATAAATCCATATGTTTCCCGATGAGTCCATAATACCAGACTTTAGCAAGACCTCTTACTTGTTTTGATAAATTTACACCTAAAACTGCTCAGGAACCCGAGCATGAAGTTGGCAGTTGGCTGAAGTAGAAGGCAGGGCTTAGCTCTGCCATCGGAGACCCTCAGCTTGGTCTGGGCGTGGCGCTGATGCCCACCTCCAAAGCATCTCCTGAAGGTGCTTGGCTCAGCTTCTCATTCTGGGCTGCATTGTCTCATCAGCAGTCACAGACTTCTGTCTTCCCATGGCACCTTCTCCGTTCTTTTCCTATGTCTTCATTCTGCCTCTGGGTTCATTTTGGTTGTTCATATGGCTGCCTCTGTTGCTAAGACTAAGTCCTTGATAGTAGAGAAGTTCTTACTTATATGTAAGTTTGCCTCAGGACATAGCAAAGATCTGGGAACATAGTAGATACATAATAAACATTTGCTGAGTATTTTTTGAGTGAATAATAATCACTTAATTATGTCAACTTTCAGATTTCTATAGTACCAGCCACTGCTCCAGGTTCTTTCTTTTTTTCGTTTTGCTCTTTACAGTTTTATGAATGAATATAAGCTAATTTTAAAACCTAGGAACTGTACTCAAGTGAAAATTAAAAGAAAAATTACCCATTATCTCCCAACCATATATATAACACCTCATATATATTATGGCATTTATCTACCAAGGCTATTTTCTATGCTTATGTAAACTTGTATAGAAGTGAGACACTACACATAATGTTTTACAATCTGATTTTTTAAACTAAAAATATGCAATCCATACACATTTAAATATAATCGGTACATTCCTATAGTGCCATTTCGACAACCACAGAGCATTTCACTGAATGGATGTACTTTATAGTTCTATATACATATTGCTTCCTCTCTTTTGTCTTTGTACAGCCAGCTAAGATCTTGTTTCTCGACCTCAGCTATCTCTGCTAGCTTGAAGCACACTCATCAAAGGGACCCATAATACCAGGTGTGGTTGCAGCAAACTTCAACTTCATCATGACCTAGAGAGTTACTTGGTGGCTGGTTACACAAGATCTTTTTTTGTATCTGTAACCAAATCGTGTGGAGTACAATAAAGAAAAATGAATTCATTCACTAAATCTACCTTGTTCTTTTGATAAGAAAAATGTATTTGAGAATATGAGAGACTTAAAAATGACCAAGTGCTTCCTATGACACTTAGTAGTTGAGTAGAATAATACATATCTATAGAAGTCTCCTGGTAACTTCAAACTCCAGGTTAATTGTCAAGAAACACTGATAAAATCAAAATCGGTCACAATGAGTAAAACAAAAAATGAAGATAACCTTGTTACATGAGAGTTCATTTGAATGCTCAAATATGTTAATAGTTTCATGCTAGTTTTTCTTTCATTTTTTATCCTTCTTTGAAAATGATTGTCAGTAACATGGGTGGCATTTTATATGGATAAATTTAAAGCTAATTCTAAAATCTCTATTTTCAGTCACTGGTTGATGATAACAAAATCCAGTAGTTTTCCCCACTGCCAGCAGGCAGGTCAGCGTAGAGCTGGTGATGGTTGCCAACAAGCCCTCACCAACACCGAGTCACTCCCTTCTGGATAAGAAAAAGCCTGTGATACAAAGACAATATAGGGAAAGGAAATGAGGACTGTGGCAACCAGCCGTATCACAGTCTCTTTCAGTCCCTTAACCTAGTCCAACCGTCTAGGAGACGGCCCCACGTCTCACCAAACCATGCTCTGCCCCAGGCCTCCTGGAGTATGTCTGCCTGTGATGCCCAAACAGCAAGAGTCCAGTAAGACTATGTCACACCGCACCAAGGAGGAGAAGTGACCAAGGGTAAAAGTAATTGAGAACATACAGTACATGACACAAAGCACCTAGTAAAGGTGTAGAGGTCATTGACTCATACTTGATGAGTTAAATTCTATAAGCACATAGAATATTACATGAAAAGTACTGGGTCTCTGGCTATTGTGAGTTGCTGACATTTTGTAGGTCTTGAGATCAGATGCGAGCACTCAGTTGATCCAGTGCTATAGGCTGCCACAGTGATTAGGAGTAAATGACGTGAAAAGGCTTCTAACAGGTGTGTCATAGAAAGGCTGTGATTCATCCACCCAGGATGGATCAGAATTCAGAAAATATGTTGCCAATTTCTTTGTCATTAGAGAGGACCGAGTTCTATAAAATGCATGCATGTCTGTTATTTATGACTCCAGTCTAAGACTTCTTTAAATGAATAAAATAGTTATGTAACTATTAACCTACTAGCTGGTGTTAGACAATAAAAAAGAACATGTTGATGTTTTACAATTTGTTGTTGAAAGAAGCCCATAAACTGGAATGTTATCATATCACTGTTTCTTGATGCAGACCCATCACAATTCCTATACTAACTTTTAATTAATTTTTAAAATTGAGGTAACACTGGTGCTCCAGTGTGGTCTGTAGCTGTCCACTGGGTGCGCTGGGCTGGGGTTTCCCTAGTGGTGAAGGTCAGGGTCAGCTCCCACCTGTGTTTTGCCTGTGGCAACCCCTCCTGATCTATAAAGCAATCTGAGATGGCTGCTGCTTATGCTGGGCTTGGAGATTCCCAGGCAAAGCCAAACTGTGAATCTAAGCTGTCTGGTAAGGGGCTCACAGGATATCTGTTGCTTGTTTGAGAAAATTTAGGGTGCTATGCAGTATGAGCCAAGACCCACCATTTATATGGAAAAGCAGCTTGGGCGGGCCTGTATGTTGGGTGAGGCAGAGTCTCTGGGGATCTTCAAGGCAGGTCAAACAGTGTTAACCAGGTTGATGGAGTCTCAGATATGGCTCCAGCTTGCCAACTCTGTGGGTCTTTGGGGTAAGGGTTTGGAAAAAATACAATGGCCTCTGCTCACCTCGCTGCCAGACACTGCAGTTCCTCCCTGTATGGCACTGGTGCCTTTCAAACAGCTGCCCTGCTGATGAAGCTCAGAGGGACTGAATTTGAGTAGGTGAGTCCATGTGTGGGTTCTTGAAGAGAAACTGCTTGGGACTACAGAAATTTCTCCCATTAACTCAATACCTGCTGGTTTTTGCAGCCAGAAGTTGTGGGAACTTAACTTCCTGGCACTGGAAGCCTGGGCTGGGCGGCCTGGTGTGGGGCTGGGACTCCTCACTCCCAAGATATCTTTCCCAAATTTTTATCCACCACATGTGGGTGTAGGACCGGCCCCTTTGGTGTCAGTGTCCCTCCTACCAGTCTGGATGGATGTGGTTTCTTTAATTCTGTAGTTGTCAGTCTTCCATTCAACTTGATTTCTGATGGTTTTGAGTGGTGGTTGTTCTATAGTTTTGTTGTAGTTTTGATGTGGCTGGGTGAAGAGATGAGCCATATCTGCCTACACCACCTCATTGACCGGAAGTCATAAATGTTATTTTAAAAGGTAGAAGCAAGGGGCTTTGCATTAATCATATTTAAAATATTTTCTATACGTTATGTGCTTTGGTAACTTGAGGACTTGCAGAGCCAGAGAGGCTCTGTCCCTCCCAAGGTTGGCTAATTCTTAGTTAGCCAACAACTTGCCTGTAAAAATGTCTTTAATATGCAAACCATATCCCCATCTGCCTCCTTTTATCAGGCTCCTGGAGCAGTTTCCCCCCTGCTGTCCCCTACCTGCTCCTCAGCCATAAATCCTCACTTATTCTTGTCATGTTCAGAGTTGAGTCCACTCTCTCCCCTCTATTGCAACAGTTTTGATAGTTACACCTATCTCAATAGTCCTGGATAAAGTCTTCCTTACCTTGTTAACAAGTGGTAAAATAATATTTTTTCTCTAACAAACTCTGGATCCAATCTATTCTAGACAGCAACTAATGTGTGCTTCCCAGAATTGAGGGAACCTTGACAGGGGTCTTCTTCTTTGGTTGCCTGGGGTGAAGCTGTGTGGGGACCACATATAAAGGCATACCAATTTCTCCCAGTATTTTTCATTTCTTAGGTGAAGAACAATGAGAAGAAACCCCATTCTTAGATGCAGTAAAATTGGTATAAACTTCATCAAAGAGTTAATAGACCATAACATGCCAGTAATCCTTTCATTTACCCAATAAAGTTACTTTAAATGAAAATTCTAAGATGGGGATGTACTTTTCAGATAAATTACTGCTCCTAGAGCTGTGCTTTTCTGATGGTGGCATTTGTCACACTATGTCCCCATCACCTCTTGTCTGAGCCCGAGCTCCTCCAGGGCAGGGACATGGGAAGAGTGAGGGGTTGCCCACAGGATCTGGATGATCAGAAGGCCTGGACCATATTTTGTGTCCTTGGATGCACACCTACCAGAAGTTAGCTCTTGAGTCGGGATCCTTTGGGAAATATCAGTGCTTTATTGCCACCTTCTGGTCAAAACGTGTTTTGTGTTGTGTGTTTCTTCCTGCTGTCAGTTAGTTTCAGTAAAAAGGATTTGAGAGAAGTTAGTCTGTCAAATCAGCAATCCCGCTTTCCAAGGGGCGGTCAACATGGATAGAATATAACTAACTCCTGAGAAGTTTCCCAGGGATGTGCATGCAAATAATGTGTCTATTTATATCGTGTAACTGAATATTACTTTGAATATGTCAGGTTATAAGAAACATATAACTTACAGGCTTTTTATTAGTTCACAGAGTGCTTTCACATTTGGTCATTCTATTGACTTGAGAGGCAAGTGGGGGTGATTAATGAAACAATTTTTATTTCAGTCCTATAAGAAGATAGGAAATTATTGATGAACTCTTAAATTTTTTTACAGATATTTCATCCAATTAATCTTTTAACCTTCTTAGAATGATTCCATATATACTTTTTTGTTAACAATTTCACTTTTAAGTTTTTATACTTACAAATGGTTTACAAATGCAACATACACATTTTATTAAATTTTTTTTTTAGATTTTACTTATTTATCTTTAGAGGGGAAGGGAAGGAGAAAGGGAGAAAAATATCAATGTATGGTTGCCTCTTGTGTGTCCCCAGCTGGGAAATGGCCTACAACCCAGGCATGTGCCCTGATGGGGAATCAAACCACAATCCTTTGGTTCACAGGCCTGTGCTCAATCCACTGAGCTACACCAACCAGGGCAAAATATCTATTATGTAGAAAAAAATGGTTTACTAACCAACTAACAAGTGCGTATACATTAATGCTTCATGAATTACCTTCCACTTGTAGGTCAAGAGGAGAATGATGGCGGTGATGATAACAAATGCAGGACGGATGTCCTGTGGTTCTGCGTGCTGCCTCTGGAGGCAGACTGTCTGAATTTGAACCCGACCTCTGACTCTCACTGGCTGTGTTACTTACTCTCTAGGCTTCAATCCTTAGCTGTAAAACCGAAGTGTCCCGTCCAGGGTGAGTCCCACCTTGTGCCCTGAGCTGCCAGGACAGGCTTGGATAAGCAGGGTAGAAAATTATTATCTCACTTGGTTTTATTAATCTTTTGTAAATGTATGTATAGCTCATATTTCAATGTTTAATATTAAAAATGTTTTGGGCCTTTATTTAGGAGTTTGGTGATACTTTTGTGACCAAAAATATGACATATGAACTTAACTCTTCTTTATATCAATTGCCCTAGGGCACAATTGGTTTTGCTAAATGTCATTTTGATAAAAAGTTGCAGTTTCCAAGAACCTATTGACAACATTAAGTGAGGACATTAAGTAGGCAGCTGAGATTTAGTTAAACCGTCTCCATTGAAAAGTTATTTTACTACCCCACACATCTCAGTTGCCTTTAAACCATTTCACTAATTTATCAAGTTAATCCTATGCTAATTGATGTCCTCTCTAACCCCAATGAGCTATGTAAGCACCCAACTTTGTCTTTTTTTCTAGGTTTTGGGCATATATTGATGAATCTGAATTTGTTTATCACTATTTTATACACAGGTACATTTAATCCCAAACAAAATACCATGACTATGTTTTTTTTAAAAGATTTTATTTATGTATTTGTAGAGGGAAGGGAGGGAGAAAGGGAGAGAAACATCAATGTGTGGTTGCCTCTCATGCATCCCTCAGCAGGGACCCAGCCCGAGCAAGCCAGGCATGTGCCCCAACTGAGAACTGAACCAGTGACCCCTTGCTTCACAGATCTGCACTCAATCCACTGAGCAGCACCAGACAGAGCGACTATGTTTAATAAACGTATGATGATAATAAAGAAGTCATTAGGCTTACAAACATTTTGTCATTTTTCTTCCAGGACTGTTCCAACAAATTGATACCATGACTTTGTTAGTTAAATATTCATTAATCAGGATCTCACATTAAATCCTCATAAAGAAGCAAGAAGGACATTTATTTAAATAAACGATAGGGTCACGTCCCAGCCCTTATTGAAATAATGAGATGGTAAAAATATATTCCTGGCATTCTCTAATGTTCTTTTGGTAAATTTAAATTTTCTTTCTTATATTCTTAGATATTTTTAATTATTACAAGAGAATTATCATCAATAACTATTGCTCTATCTTGGGGAGAGGCAAGAGGGAGGGAAGAAGGCTCCACCAGCATCAACATGGATTCATTCATTAACCCCCTCCCCAAGTACAAATATGAGATGTTCCCCATCCCTACTCCACTGAGGGCTCCTATCCTCTCTCTCCTATGGGTTCGTGGATATCTTGGGACTATTATATGCATTGGTCAAAGAAGTGGGGGAGAGGGGATGGTCCTCAACTTCTCCTAGGCAACCTGTAAAGGAGGATGCTGAAGGAAGGAAGTACTCACGGACCCCACGGCTGGGCAGTTATCAGAGCCTCCTGGTACAGGTGATGAAGACATTCCCTCGAATGGAAGCAGGGTGAACTGCTTTCTGATGGCTCGGTTTTCAAGCAGTTTTTGGTCCCTGAATAAACAGCCCTCACAGTGGTCCTTTCTCTGATCCCCCTGCCCAACTCTTCCAGTGCAATACATGCTGTCTCTTCTTGAGCAACATTTCCTGGCTCCCATTCTAGTCTCTCGCCCCCTGCTTTCTCTTTCCTCCATTCTCTTGTCTCCTTCCGGTCTTAGATAAGACCTGTCCTTCCATAAGCTTCTTGCCTTCTCTAATACTACTTCTTTCTCTTTCTAAATCCTTCACGATAGATTGCACTGGGGTGGGGAGTATGGGAAAATTTACAATAGTGTAGTAATATTTTATTCATTATTATATAATCATAAAATGAAGGTGCAAAATATAAGTATTCAGTTGGGGGCAGACAAGAGGGATCTGACCAGTTTCCTTTGGCTTTATTCCTTTATCATCATATGGGTGTTTTAGTGTTACACCCACTTATTCTTTCCTTGGGCCTCTAGGGGGAGGAAATAGGTAATAGTCGATTGACTAAAATATGGAGCAATAAATCAGAACTACTGAAATGCTACGGCTCTCCAGATAATTCTTGTGTAACATCAAACAGTAGGATCAGGTAGCAGTTGGCTGCCCATTGTATTCAACATAAATTATGACAGGTAAATGTTCGTTAAATATAGAATTGATGATACTCTAAAAGAAACTGGATATAAATCAGGTTTCACTTAATTGACGATATTCTTCTGTTGTGGAATAGAGTAATATGTCAGGTACTTGGATTTCCAGCCTCTGAAACTCACAGGCTTCTGCAATGGCTCTCAATCGAGTTGGGTATTAGTTAGTTATTGCTACATGCAAAATTCTCCCAACTCGGTGGCTTCCAACAAACATCATTTAGGAGTTCTTTCAAGCCTGGGGTGAGGTTGGAGGGCTGGCTGATCTCCACTAGCAGTTAGTTATTGCTAATTCTCTGAGGGTTTCCTGGGGCCCCTGCTCTAGGCTGGCCTTAGCTGGAGTGCCTCACCTGCAGTCGAGTTGTTCCCTTGTCATTTATCCTCCTTCAGAGACCAGCAGGCATCCCTGGGTATGTTTTTCTCATGAAAATGTCAGGAATCCAGGAAAGCAAGCATAAATACTAACATCTCTGGAGACCTAGGCTAGGAACTGATCTACTGTTGTGGCAATCACCTTACTCAACTGGCCAGATTCAAAGGTGGAGTGGAGTCTTCCTCTTTAGTGAGGGGAACCACAAAAATATGGATACAGGATGGATAAAATATTGGAGCAATTTTGTGATTTCCACAGCATCTACTAGTTATAATAAAAAACTGAAGATCACATTAGCTGTAGAATTTAATTGATTCATTGCCTAGAAGAAAACAGCTCTGTTATTGACTAGTGATACACACACACACACACACACACACACAAATTCTTTTAAACAAAATCATAAAAATTAAAGGGAAAGAGAGTAGAAAACAAAGAAAGGGGAGGAGAGGGGCAGTCAGCCAAGGCAGTGATGGCAAAAATGAGAGCATGCCGGAGCAGTATGGAAGCACCCATATACAGTGAGGAGGATATAATAACGATGTCACAGAAACGATCTAATTTAAACCATTGTTTTTAAACAGAGATTTCACATTTAAAAAATCCAGATTTCTGGCTTTTCTTGAAAGGCTCAGAAGCTGGGCAACACTGGGTGCACATTCCTACATGGTCCTGCAGTTCTCCAGAACTCAGTAGTGGCTGTTCACTGCTCTGTCCATTCACTTAGTTTACCTCCTTAGTCCCTAGAGCCATTTGTGTTTGCTTTACACAGTACTAGTTCCACTAGTTTCTGTTTCTTAGTTCAGATGGGCTTCTGGGATGTTCATTACTTACTGAACAATTATAATGGATACCCATCAGGTACCTCAAACTTAATAATCAACAAAATAAAAACTAAAGCATCCCTCCTTCCCCCATGCAACTTTCCTCCAACAGTTCCATAGGCTAGCGTTGAGGATGTGCTATGAACCAAGAAGTATGATTACAATATGAGGTACCACTAACTAAAATAAAAAATACAAAACCAAAAAATAGTGAAGGATGTCAAGTAGTACACTTCGCCGGGGCAAAAGTCTGAGACCGAGGGCCGCGTCCTAAACACGCCCACAGCACCCACCCCCACGCCCAGCAGCCGGCAGGAAGTGCGCTTGTGCACCACGAGGCCCTTCCCGCAGCCCGTCGCTTCCCTTTCTGTCTCGGGTCCCGCCTACCGCGGGCACCATCGTTTCCGGTTCAACCCAGGAGCCGCCCAAGTCGTTTCGGTTCTTGCTTCTCGGAGCCTCCCACTTCTTTAACGATCCTGCGGCTGTTTTGGTTGCTGGGGGAAGGTATTACCAATAAAGTTTTCCTGTTTCAAAGCCGGGCGGACTGGGCTGGGCCCATCCGCCTTCCCCTCGCTGGCTGTCCGCAGTTGGTCTCTGCTACACGCTAGGAGCTGTGGGGCGTCATGGTCAGGGGCCGCCGCGGCCGGGCAGGTATAAGGCCGCCTTCCGCTGCCCGTGCGCTCGTATGGCTTCTGGGGTCCCTGGCGTCCACCTCAGTCTGAGCGCAGCCTCTCCGCGCCCACGGGCCGCCACGCGCCGGACCCCATGGCCTCCGAGGCGCTGTCTCCTTCATTGTCACCCTCGCCACCCAACTCCCCCGAGCCTGAGCTGGCCCATTTGAGGAGGAAGGTGGAGAAGTTGGAACTCGAGCTGCGGAGCTGCAAGCGGCAAGTGCGGGAGATCGAGAAGCTGCTACACCACACAGAGCGTCTGTACCAGAGCGCCGAGAGCAACAACCAGGAGCTCCGCACACAGGTGCGCGGTCCGCCTCCAGCCCTGCGCCCCATCCAGTCCAAGACCAGGCCTTGGAAGCCTCTGATAGTCTTGGAAGGGCCCCCAGGCAGGCCCAGGGCTACTTTATAGAGTACCTGAAAGAAATACAAGTTCAGTACGATGGTAATTCCAAGTACATTTGGAGCAAACCTAAGTTCAGGTTAACGTGCGTGAGCAGAAGTTATGGCTGGTGTGAAATGGACTGTACTTTTAGATTGTCTTCATTCTCGCTTCTCGTTACTGCCCGTTGGCAGTAGGCACATTTACAATATTTTATTCTAGATCACTTCTGAGTTTGTTAAAGCACTGGACTTAAATCAAAATCCCATCACTAGATATGTCAACTGATGCAGATCGTCGGTTGCCCATAAAATAAGAATGCTAGTACCACACAGGTGGAGGTTAAATCACATTAATTGTGAACAAACTGTTGAGCGCTATGCATAAGGTTGGCCTTCTGGGAGGTCATCATTTTGAGTCCTTTGTGGAAGTAGGGAAGATACAACTTTGTTAGAGACACAAAGCAGCTCACTTTATTTTTGTAAGATACAGTAAGGACAAATATTTTAACGCTTCTAAAAAAAACAGTATAACACATTTTTTCCATCTCGATTTGTTTGGCAGTCACACTGTACTGGTAAATTATTTTACCATAGTAAATTATTTTAACAGCTGTGGTCTAGTCCATTGTAATATGTTGTTGGTACCTTTCCTAAAACCACATGTGTAGTCTGAACCCTAAAATATCATCATACTTATGTTTTATGATCAAATGATCTATGAAAATAATGGCTGAGTTGCAATGACTTGTGCCTTTGCTTAGAGTAATTGCCATGACTTGATACAAAATTTCAGTTTGTTTACTCAACACCTAGTTCTTGAACACCTGCAATGTATATAGACTGTGCTAGGAGTTACAAATTTAGATTGTTAAAATGTCTTGGGGGAAAGGAACAAAATATGACAACTTTAAAAAAAATCCTTTTATAATTCCCAGTTCAATCATTGCTTGTTATAGAGATCCTTTTTAAAAAAGCCTTTTTACTGATCTTTATTAAGTATTAATTTAATAGAGCTCTAACATGAAAAATTGAAATGCATAGGAGGCCTCATCTCTACTGGCGATAGCAGTTACTCCTTACTGTCTTCCTGGTGCGCCTTCCACGGTGGTGGTGGAGTTTGTGTTAACTGTCACCCAGATCACTAAAGAGTATTTTGTCTGGAGCACTAAAACGTTTGGTTGAGAATTGAAGGTGAATTGTTGGAAAACATAATATACACAGGTTTTGGAGGCAAAACAAAACAAAACACTTGTGCAAATTACTTTCTGTCTTCAGATTTCTCACATGTAAAATGGGGATTAGGAAAACTACTTTGTAAGATGGTTGTAAGAATTAAGATGTTGTCCAAACTATCAAAAATAGTGCCCAGCATGTAGCAAATACTAAATAAATGATCTACTTCACAGCAGTAGTGGTAGTTCCAGAGTTGGGACTAGGGCAAGGCCTTCAGTAGTCTAGGGTGAAAAATTTAAGGTAGCACTGGTTCTCAGGCATAGACCCTGCACTTGCAGGAAAGCTGAAACTTAGTGCTTCCTTAATTAGCTCCCTAGGTGCCTTGCTTGCTACACTTAGTTTTAGCCCTGGTTGTACTAGCAGTTCTGATAATTTATCAGATAATCTAGATAAGAGTGCACTCTTATCAGAGTGCCTAGGTAATCTGTATATAATCAGTTTTATAACCTTTTTAAGCTTTGTATCATTAAAGAAATATTAGAAGCTTGGTTTTTAGTTAGTTTTATGCCTGTAATAGATATGTCACTCGTAGATTTTGTTTAACTGAGGTGTGTTGATGAGGCTGCTCATCTGCTTACGGGTATTTCTGCACTCTGTTGCTCTGGTTTGGCAGCCAGTGAGGCACAGGGAGAATAGATGCCTCTCTGAGGCAGTCACTTCTATTTTCTTCTGCTGCAGTCATTCAGTCATTAGACTACTATTTAAAGGGAAAATGTACATTAACTTTATAATTCAATGCATGGGAATTAATGTTTTTTTTCTAATCTAAAAAGAACTGACCAAGTAAAATATTAGTATAAAAACGTTAGTTTTTAGAAATAAAGGATTCTGTTCAAAGGCCTATTAATTTAGTCAATCTGATTTTCAAAGGGGAAATTTTGAGATTTAACAAGAAAGTATAAGACTTAAGATTAAAAACATCTGGTTCTGGGCAGGTAGCTCAGTTGGTTAGAGTGTCATCCTGATGTGCTTGGGTTGTGGGTTCAATTCCTGGTCAGGGCATGCACTGGTGTCAACCAGTGGGTACATGGATGGGTGGAGCAGCATCTCTCTCTCTCTGAAATCAGTAAGTAAAAAAATAGGAACAAAATCTCCCTCTTCGAATGTGAAAGATGAAAGAAATTCAATGATGGGATTTTTGTTTTTCTGAAAAAGAAACTAGCTGTTACTGGTACTTCTTTAAAGCTTTTACCAAGAAAAAATAATTATTGTAACTTGAGAATGATGTGCATATAATTAGATTGCTATACGATTTATTTTCCCTAAAGCCTTTTTTTCTTTTAGGTAGAAGAGCTCAGTAAGATACTCTATTGTGGGAGAAACGAAGATAGTAAGAAGTCTGACGTAGAAGTACAAACAGAGAGCCACCCTCCATGGTCAATCTCAGGTATTCCCTTGATAGTGGAGATAGCCTAGCACTCACATTCAGATCATATCAACATGGAGTTTTCTTTAAATTTAAAATAGACAAACGTCTAGGTAAATGTGAGAACTGTTACAAGGTTGTCTTCTCTCCATATGATTAGGTATTTTAAGATAATCTAATTGCTCTTCTGATGCAAAAGTAGAAATGTATTGTCATTCCTATAAATATTTAGTATTGCTACTGTGTTGCCAGTGGCACATTCACTGAGTAACTTCTGTGGTGCTGTGAGCCATTTACTCTCATCTGTGGTCTTCCGTGCAACCAGGGGCATGTGTGTTCTTGTTGATGGATTCCACTTAGCATTGCGCTCGGTGCCAGGCTGTTCAGTGTGTGGCAGTGGTGAGCCTGCAATCATGACCTCATCTGTGACATTATGTTGTGAGGCAAAATAACCTAGCAAGTAAGTTTTCATAAATGAAGGTCACAAAAAATAATTTTTCCCATTAATTTTTGCCTTGTTTCATTTAGTACATAATTTAGCTAAATTGCTAAACACATCAATGACATTAATATTATATATCTGTATGATAATATAGTTTTTAAAAAGTCAGCATCATGAGAGAAATTTGACAGAAATCAATCTTTGACATGTCTCTATTCCACTGCCATTTGATATGCTATTAAAGTGTGTGGTTAGCAATTGTTCATATTTGCTAGGGTTTCTTTTCACAGAATATAACTTATCTACTTGTTTTCTTTTTTTTTTAGTTTTGCTGTGGAAAATCCAAATCCGCTTACCTTTTTTTTTTTTTTAGCTGGACAGCTAGGGTTCTTAAAGTAACATTAGAATCAAAGATAAAAGTATTTGTAGATTTGCCTGATTGTTAATTTTAGTCTGTTAAAATTGTACAGTTGTAAATGTATGGTTTGTTTGCATTGTGTGCTGTTTTGTATTCACTACCAATTTTTTAGAATGAAGTTTTTTTAATATATACACACACACACTATTCTAATATGTATCACAATTTGTTTTTGCTATAGATTATTATTATCAGGCATACTATAAGGATATTAGTCTTCCAGATAAAGAGACAGAACTCTCAGTTCAGCAAGATCAGGATATTGAAGCCTCTACTTATAATTCTAAAGACCAGTCACAAATAGAAAATGATGCTTATGCTGGTACTGATGTAGCGGAAAAGTTTGAATGTGGACAAGAGGACCGTTTTGCCTTAAATTCACAGGTAATAAAATGTTTAACATGATACTCGTGATGCCGAAGAACTTGTCCTTCGTTGTTATTATTATGCAAATTGACTCACTTGGTCTATCACAACATATACAAAGGTTGTAAATATTCTGTATATAATTACGCAGAATATTACATTTTTAGAGAATAAAAAATGAGAATGACTTGTTCATATATTTGTTTCCTACTTTGTTGTATTCTAAAAACTTAGGATATATGCAAACTAAAATAAAATTTGTCAGGATATTTCGACTCAACCAGAACATTTTGTACTACCGCCACAGTAACCTCGTTCACAACAAAAAATTTTTCACACTTCCTTTATGTCATATATCCTGCTATTGTTCAAATTTCCCTGAATGTTTTACAGATTTTTTTCTGTAGCTTGTTTTTTATTTTATTTTATTATTTTTTATTTATTTTTTTAAAAAATTTATCTTTAGAGAGGAAGGGAAGGAGAGAAGGAGAGAAACATCAATGTGTGGTTGCCTCTCATGAGTCCTCTGCTGGGAATTGGCCTGCAACCCAGGCATATGCTCCGACTGGGAATCGAACAGCGATCGTGTGGTTCGCAGGCCAGCGCTCAATCCACTGAGCCACGCCAGCCAGGGCTATAGCTTGTTTAACCAGGATCCCAGGGAGGTTCATACAGTGCAACTGCTGATGCAGTAAACCTCACATACCCCATAGCTTCCTCCTCCATCTCTTAAAATGTTTTTTCCCTCTGGCCCTGTGATTATGGAAGAATCTAGATCATTTGTCTTAAAGAATGCTTCAGAGTCTGTATTGTGGGGATTACTTCCCTGTGGTAGCGTTTGTTTGTGAGTAATGGTCTCTCACTGTCTTCTAGTGTCTTCAAAACTGGGTCACAATTGAATTAACTGATGTACTGGTAAATACTTTTCGAAGTCGAGCAAACTGTAATTGATGGTCATTTTTTTCATTGCAGAAATTGAAGTCATTATTTAAAATAGCTTTTAAGTCTAGTTATTTTAAATTTGGCTAACTTTTAAGTTGATATAAGCACATTTTGTCTCACCTGACATGAATATCTTACCTAGGAGCCAGCCTCTGTTTTAGCAACAGAAGATCCATCTTTGGAAGGTTCATCTTTAGCTGAAAGTTTGAGAGCTGCAGCAGAAGCTGCTGTATCACAGACTGGATTTAGTTATGATGAGAATACCGGACTGTATTTTGACCACAGCACTGGTTTTTATTATGATTCTGTAAGTATCTGAGACCTCTTAATACTGTAATTATATACTTCAATGCTTGATACCTAATATTAAACCTTAAGCTGAACTAAGAAAAGCAAGAAGCTGCATTTAAAAATTGTTTGATGCAAAGGTGTTGGACGAGTAAAGAATTACAAAATAGCTTATGATATTACACTTCTAGGTTTATAGTTAAATAAATTAACTGTGATTATAAATTAATATTTTAGAGAGGTCTGATAACCTTTATTTCTAAAGAAACATACAGAATGTAGGAGCATTTATTGATAAAACCATACAGTTAACAATATTGTAAAATTTTTGAGAATCTGAACTTTTTTAATGAGAATTTATAAAGAAGTGACATTGTTAATTCTGGGCTTGGGGTGAGATTTATTTTGTTTCTAATGATATATAATACAGTGTGTTGGCTGTTGAAGTCTGGTACTTAATTGGATTTTTAAAAAAGATTTTATTTCTTGCTTTAGAGAGAGGATAGGGGAGGGAGAAAGAGAGGAGAAAAACATAAATGTGTGGTTGACTCTCAAGTGGCCCCCACTGGGGACCTGGCCTGCAACCAAGGCATGTGCCCTGACTGGGAATTGAACCAATGACCCTTTGGTTCCCAGCCCATGCTCAATCCACCAAGCTATGCCAGCCAGGCTTAACTGGATTTTTAATCAGGGTTTGACGTCAATGATGATGGAACTCACATCCCCATGTATCTCATCCTTGATGATCTACACATGTGATCTGATCCTCAGGAATTATAGAATGTAGTGCCCAGAAGTGGGCCAGATGCTCAAGATTCCAGTTCCTGGAAGTATTGTTAACTAACCTAGGGGACATAATGATAATGCTAAGTATCTTAGATAGGGATTTTGTATACATACTTTGTAAATCCTCTGTAAAGAGAGGGTTTTCTTTCATAGGAGTATGCTAATTGACAATGCTGGTTAATACCCAGAAAATCCAAATCTGCTTACCTTTTTTTTTTTACATTAATCTTAAATTAATCTTACATTAATTTAAGGTTAATATAAATTAATCTTACATTGCATCTGCTTACATTAATCTTAAATTAATGTTTAGCCTTGGCCAGTGCAGCTCAGTAGGTTGGAGCATTGTCTCGTAAACGAGGGGTTGAGGGTTGATTCCGGGCAGGGCACATACCTAGGTCGTGGGTTTGATCCCATGGTTCAGGCATGAAAAGTCCTTGGTGCAGGTGCATCTAGGAGGCAACTAACCCATGTTTCTCTCTCGAATCCATGTTTCTCTCTCTCCCTTTCTCCTCTGAAAGCAATGAAAAAATGTCCTTGGGTGAGAATTAAAAAACATTATTTAAACTCTTATTACTAAAGAGAGTAGCTTCCTGACTTGGTTTCTAGGAAAATACAGAGTTTCTGAGTATGTGGCATTAGTTTCTGCCATTCTTCTACCTTCCATTCTGTATCTTTCCTCCTGACATCTGTTCTCTACATGGTTGGTTATATTCTGTAGGTTATATTCTCAGTTAAATTAGGGACTCCATTGTTTTGCTAGTTTTCATCGTCTTTTAACTATTTTTACTAATGTAAAAATATTTTTGAAAATGTCTATTTTGGACTGAAGGACTTAAGAGATTAAAAGGTTTGAGTTATAAATGTTCTGTTATTACTTGAAATAAAGATTTGAATATGTCCATTCCATTTTTTAATAAAGCAAAATATAGAATTCAAAATATTTTTGTAAGAGATTTTCAAAGTGAATTAAAGACAATAGAGTGTAGTAATAGTATCAACAGTGAGAAAAATAAATTATTCTTTTCTAGGAATTTTTAGTTTAATATTAGTACATCATAAGATGTTTCTAGGTCTGATGTGCATGGATTTATGCTAAAAAAGAAAATATAGACTTTCAGATAAATTTTGGTTATAGATATTGGCCAGTATCTAAAAAATACAGATGATTACATAACTTTATCTTTTTAGTTTTTATCCATATTTGCCAAAGTTATTTTTGGGTGGGTGCTTTACTTGTAAGTCGTTTTTAGTTTCTTACTGTAGAATTAATTAAGTGAAGATCATTTTTAAAAATTCTCAGCCCAGGCATTTTTTTCATTGTTTTTAGAGACGGGGGAGTGAGAGAGGGAAACATCAGCTGGCTGCCTCCTGTGTGCACCCAGACCAGGCACTGTAGGCACCCGGTCTGGCGACTGGACCTGCAACCCCTCTGGTACAGGACCACACCCCCACCACTGTGCCACACTGGCCAGGGCACAAGATGATGATTTTTTAAAAACCAATATCTTTGTATGGAATGTTATGGTTTAATATTTATGGATTTAAATTTTATTTCCAAATTTTTTCAGGACTTTTAGTCATGAACATTAAAAGGCAAATCTTTGTTTTATGACATTGAGAGAATGGTTCAGAATTTATATTACCAAATTATTACTGTGTAATCTTAAGGATAATAAGTCTGGAATTGCTTTCAAATGCTCAGCTTTTTCTGATGCTTACCTTAGTTTCATAACTTCTAAAAGGTTTCTTGTTATAATTTTTTATTGACATATTAAGTTGAACCATATGGAATTGCTATCTTTGCAAGTTAAAAAATGATCAAATGTTGGCAATTTTGTGGTTCAATTTAATATTTAAATGTACTTATTTTTGCCTTAGGAAAATTAGAGCAGATAGTGAATGGTAAAGTATTTTGAAAAATTACAAGTATTTTTCACTCTGATACTCTTATTTACTATTTTCAGAAAATACTGTAGTTCTTACAAAGTAAACATTTACTATATTTGAATGTTTGAGATTCTCATAGTTTATTTTTCTGTTTTATTTTACATAAATAGTACTTATTGTTTTCTCACCTTTAAAAGGAAAATCAACTATATTACGATCCTTCCACTGGAATTTATTACTACTGTGATGTGGAAAGTGGTCGCTATCAGTTTCATTCTCGAGTAGATCTGCAACCTTATCAGACTTCTGGCACAAAACAAAGTAAAGATAAAAAACTGAAGAAGAAAAGAAAGGATCCAGATTCTTCTACAACAAATGAGGAAAAGGTATTGTCTTCACAATTTTTAAAATTTTCATAATGGTGATATAATTTTGCCAAAATTTTTGATGAAATTGAAAATCATTCAGTAACTCTGTATTACAAACATATCTATCCATCAAGATAATAAGGAATCAGAATCTGTTCACCAAGGAGCATTTAATGGGTCTGGAACACAATTTCTCAGTCACTGGAAGTAAAAGGAATTTCTTAAAAGTTTGAAGGAGGGAGATTTAGGGCACATAAAAATACCCTTGTTTACATAATTTGGAAGAAATTTCAGACCCTTAGTTGATTAAGTCGATGCTGGTGCACAGGTTGCAATGAAAGGAAACAGTCGTGTGGAGGCGATGCCTCACCTGTCAGGTTAGCAAACGTTTAGAAAGTCCGTCTGGCAGTCATAGAGCAGATATGGCTTTTAGGAGTGTGAGTTCCTGTCTTTTTGGAAAATAGATTGGATGTTTGTATCAATAACTAAAAATGTTGGTAATTTTCCACTAGAAAATCTCATTTCTGTTTTATTTTTTAAACCTAAAGAAAGAAAAATGTCTTTGTTTGTTATGTAGCAATATTTATAAGAACAGAAAAAAAATTAAAAGTTCAAATGGCTCACACGGTATTGGTTAAAAAATTATAGTAATTTTAGTTGAAAAACTATTATCTATGTCTTAAAATGGTAGTTATGAAAAAATGAGGGGAATTTTAGCAGCAGTTATACAGGGTTAAATTGAAAGAAGAAAACAGTTAAAAAGTTATTACTGCTCTTATTTCTGCTCACTGCACAGATTAATGGTTTATAGACAGGAAAGGAGGCTTATTTGTTGTACTGGCATTTTGCAAATTGTGGCAGCTATTTGATACTTCACTCTTAAATTTTTATCTCATGCTTTTTTCTTCTTAACCAAATACAAAAAATTTTTTAAAAGCCCAAGTTCAAATATGGAATTGGGATTCCCTTGAATTTGTTCTCTGTTCTCTATTTGATTTGTTTCTATTTCTCTACTATTCTCACTGACAGCACCAAGAAATAGAAGAGTATGTGGCTAAAATACTAAAAATGATTTTTCTCTTTGCTTTCAAGAACTATTTTAATGACTCTTACCTGTTACTGGTGCTTGAACTGTTTGAGAGGATAGGCTGTAAAAGTATTTTCCCAAGCAGTAAGACAACTTAAAAGGGACATCAAAAAGCCTTTCCTGACAAACTAGAGAATGTAGTTTCAAAGCATTCAGTGAGATTTTGGTTCAGTTAGTGCCTATAACTGGTTCTCTTTACCATCATTCTTCAAAAATATGTGAACTCTAGGACAGAGACTTAAGAAAAAGTCTTGATAGAATTTTGAGAATTCCTTGAAGATCCTAAAAGGTAGTTGTGAAGCATGGGGGACCAGTTAAGACCCCCTCACCATTTATTTATTTATTTATAAATATTTTATTGATTATCCTATTACAGTTGTCCCATTTCCCTCCCTTGATTCTCCTCCACCCTGCACACCCTCTCCCACCCATATTCTCCCCCCTTTAGTTCATGTCAATGTGTCTTAAGTTCTTTAGCTTTTACATTTCCCATACTATTCTTGCCCTCCCCCGTCTATTTTCTGCCTGACATCTATGCTACTTATTCTCTGTACCTTTCCCCCTCCCTTCCTCCCACTCTCCTGTTGCTAACCCTCCATGTGATCTCCATTTCTGTGGTTCTGTTCCTGTTCTAATTGTTTCCTTAGTTTGTTTTTATTTTAGGTGTTGTTAATAATTGTGAGTTTGCTATCATTTTACTATACATGTTTTTTATCTTCTTTTTCTTAGGTAAGTCCCTTTAACATTTCATAAAATAAGGGCTTGATAATGATGAACTCCTTTAACTTGACCTTATCTGAGAAGTGCTTTATCTGCCCTTCCATTCTAAATGAAAGCTTTGCTGGATAGAGCAATCTTGGATGTAGGTCCTTGCCTTTCATGACTTGGAATACTTCTTTCCAGCCCCTTCTTGCCTGCAAGGTCTCTTGAGAAATTAGCCGACAGTCTGATGGGAACTCCTTTGTAGGTGACTGTCTTCTTATCTCTTGCTGCTTCTAGGATTCTCTCCTTCATTTTAATTTTGGGTAATGTAATTATGATGTGCCTTGATATGTTCCTCCTTGGGTCCAACTTTTTTGGGACTCTCTGAGCTTCCTGTACTTCCTGGAAATTTATTTCCTTTGCCAGATTGGGGAAGTTCTCCTTTTATTATTTGTTCAAATAAGTTTTCCACTGGTTGTGCTTCCTCTTCCCCTTCTAGTACCCCTATAATTTAGATGTTGGAGCGTTTAAAGATGTCCTGGAGGTTCCTAAGCCTCTCTTCACTTTTTTGAATTCTTATTTCTTCATTCTGTTGTGGATGAATGTTTCTTCTTTCTGGTCCACTCCATTGATTCGAATCCCAGTTTCCTTCCCATCACTACTGGTTTCCTGTGTATTTCCCTTCATTTCACTTAGTGTAGCCTTCATTTGTTCATCTAATTTGTGACTAAAATCAACTAGTTCTGTGAGCATCCTGATGACTAGTGTTTTGAACTGTGCATTCGATAGGTTGGCTATCTCTTGGTCGCTTAGAAGTATTGGCTCTGGGGCTTTGAGCTGTTCTTCTGCTTGAGCCATAATGTTTTGGTCTGTTTGCACCTGTTACATATGAGGGGTAGAGCCTTAGGTGTTCACCAGGGTAGGGTGACCCAAGTGGTTGGGTTGTGACACTGTATGTGGGGGCAGGGTCTGAGAGGGAACAGTGGCACTTCGCTCCGCTCTCTGTTGCACCTCAGTCCCTTCTGCCACTCCCCGCAAGCAAACTGGGCCCTTCTGGTGCTGATTCCTGGGTAGGTGGGCTTGTGTATGTTCTAGGACCCTGTGGGTCTCTCCAAGGAACTCTCCTGTGAGGCTGGGAGTCTCTTCCTGTGCCTCAACCCCCCAGAGGTATTTTCAGTCAGTGTTTTGAGGCTTTGTTTCCTGGCGCTAGGACCCTGGGTTGCACGATCTGTCTTGCTTCTATTATCTGCGCAGGAACGTGGGACTCCTCCCCGGTACTGCCTTGGGCACCTGGGCTGCCTTGTGTGCCAGTGTCACTGCCTCCTGTGCCCTGACCCTTCTCCACTAGGCCACCCAACTCCGCCCTGCGTACTGGACTGGATGAATGTGTCTATTTTAACTCCTTGGTTGTCGGAATTCCATACAGTTCAATTTTCTCTCAGTTTTGATTGTTATTTTGTTTCTAAATTGTTGTTGTCCTTATTTTGGTTGTTCGAGGAGGCTTGGTATGTCTACCATGCCTCCATCTTGGCTGGAAGTCCTATTTATTTTTTAAAAATAATCTATTTATTCATTTTTAGAGAGGGAGAAGAGAAGGAGAAAACGGGAGAGAAATATCAATGTGTGGTTGCTTCTCAAGTACCCTGTACTAGAGACCTGGCCAGTAACCAAGGCATGTGCCCCAACTGGGAATCGAACTGGCAACCCTTTGGTTTGCAGCTCACTCTCAATCCACTGAGATACACCAGCCAGGGCTTTTTCTTTATTTTTAAAGATACTCTTGAGGTTCATTGTTTGTAGGTAGAGGGTCTGGGGAAAGAAGAGAGTAGATTGAGGAGAATGGAGTAAATAACACAAATATGCATAAATGCCTCAAATCCCTACTTATGGGCCCCTTTGTTATCTCTTAACAACTATTTAACATTCTGACAAATTCAGGGTTTTTTTTTAAAGATTTTATTTGTTTGTTAGAGAGAGGGGAAGGGAAGGAGAAAGAGAGGGAGAGAAACAGCAATGTGTGGTTGCCTGTCATAAGCCCCCCACCAGGGACCTGGCCTGCAACCCAGGTATGTTCCCTGACTAGGAATTGAACCTGCAACCTTTTGGTTTGCAGGCCTGCACTCAATCCACTGAGCTACACCAGCCAGGTGACAAATAGTTTTTAAAAAGTAGCACCTCTGGCAATTTCATTCATTTTTTTCTTGATTGTGTTGCCTTGTAAGCAGTAATAATGAAATACACAAAATTAGGAACTGCTTTCTTTAAAGTATATATATGAGATCTGTGCATAAATAGTCCAGCCAATTTTTATATAACCAGAATGGTTTGTGCGACATGGATGTAACCTGGCAGCCAAGGAGAGTGGACTGGAACGCATGTGTGTGAACAATGACAACTTCACTGTACTAGTCATTGGGGGCGGTAGTTGCCATTGAGTGAGCATGTGTACTGTGTGGCTGTCGCATTCAAAATGACTGAGCAAGGAGAGCAATGAATCTGCATCAAATTTTGCATTAAGCTTGAACATTTCTCTTGGGAAACTATTGGGATGAATCAGAAGGCTGCAGCTATGGGCAGGTGGTCATTGGCAGCTTCATCACAACAACGCACCCACTCATACGTTATATCTGGTGCAGCGTTTTCTGATGAAACATCAAATTATCTAGGTGACTCATTCCCCATCCCCTACAGCCCAGATTTGGCACCCTGCAACTTGTGGCTTTTCCCAAAACTAAAATCACCTTTGAAAGGGAAGAAATTTCAGACTGTTGATGAGATTCAGGAAAATACAACAGGATAGCTGATGGTGATTAGGAGAATTGTGTGAGGTCCCAAGGTGCCTACTTTGAAGGGGGGGCTGAGACGTTGCTGTCTTGTGTACGGTGTTTCCTGTGTCTTGTATTTTCTTCAATATATGTCTTTATTTTTTATATTGCATGGCTGGATGCTTTCTGGACAGACCTCATAGATAGGGAAACTTATTGCTATACTTCACAGTGGCCTCTAAAGTTCTTAGTTGTTCAACTCCTTGCTCTTGTTCTTGTCCCTGTCCTTGGTGAGTTTATGCTGCTAGAAGTGTATATAGTTCATCATACTGAGTGTAGCCAGTCTCCAAATTGAATTTATGCTGCTGTTAAAAGTATGGATTTAAGATACTTTAATATTTTATAAAATAATAGAAGAACATATGAATTCACTTTATCAAGTGGCTGCAAGGTAGAAAGAAAATTAAGTGTTTTGCAAACCAAAGAAAAAAGGGGACAATAACTCTGCTTCTTCTATGCTTAAAATAATAGATGTGCTCAGATATCAGAAGATATCCCCAATATAATTGTATAATCAACAAAAGGCTTATGCCAGGCAAGTTCAAATTTTGGAATAAAAGAGATGTAACTGATTCACCTGTACTTTGAACTGTTGTGTATAATCAAACCAACTTATAAAGTGCTAAATTTCAGCAAAACTACTGTTCTACTACATTAGGTACATTTGGATCTTTAGATCTCTGCTGTAATGAAAGCCAGTACTGTATTTTATGTGTTGACTTAATAATTGGTTTAAAGTTCAAGACAAAATTTAGGTTAGATAGTCTCCAGGCCTTCACTGTCCAGTAAGGTGCTGAGCCCTGGGAGTGTAGATTGACCATAATTCAGATGTGTTGAAGTGTAAGTAACACTCAGTTTTGAAGGCAGTACCAAAAATTCATGTAAAATATTTCATCGGTAGTTTTTATATTGATATTAATATATGTTAAACGATAATATTTTGTAAATACTAAGTTAGATCAAATAATAAAATGAATTTCACTTTCTTCTTTTTAACTTATTTTAATGTGCCTATTAGAAAATTTTAAATTATAAATACAGTTTGCATCATTTTTTTATTAGACAGCATTGGTCCAAGCAATATGTGATGAGGGTCTGGACTGGGACAGTTAGGGCATTGAAAATAGGTAAAGAGAGAATTGGGATAAATTGTAAACATAGTCTGTATGGCTTGGTAATTGATGTGGTGGTTAAGGGGATGTCAAATATAAGATTTTTGATTTGGATGCTAAGTAGATGGTGATGTGTTTACCGAAGAAAGGTAACATGAGCAGAAGAGGGGCTAAGATAATAGCTATTGTTACTTCTTTGCACGTATATCTTCACTAACATTTCGTTGTAACATTTAATATTATGGGATGGTCATGTTTAAAATTATCCTCCCTACCCACCTTTCCCCAGGATTTGAATCCAGAAGATCAAAAAGCAGCCAGTATTGAACATATAAACTACAGTGAGGGAGAAGATTGTGCAAATGTGAAAAAGAAGTCCAAAATAGACATTGGTAACAAAAATAGTTCCCCCAAGTTCACTGTCCCAGTGACTGGAAAGTCTATAGAATCTCCTCTTAATGAAAACATTTATAATTTGACTTCATTTAAAGATGAGAAAACCATAGAGACTGATAGCGAGCCAGAAGAAGGTGAAATTACAGACTCTCAGACTGAGGATGATTATGAAGAAGACACTTCCAGTGAAGATAATGTAACTGCAGAAGATACTGAGGATGAAGGTGAGTAAATAACCATTATTTAATTTTACATAAATGTCCCAGTTTGGTCATTGTAAACAGAGCAACACAATTAGCATAGACTTCCAGCCAAGATGGAGGTGTAGATAGACACATTGTGTCTCCTCACACAACCAAAATAAGGATAACAACAATTTAGAAGCAAAAAACAACCAGTACCAACAGAAAATTGAACTGTATAGAAGTCCAACAACCAAGGAATTAAAGTAGCCATATTCATTCAGATTCGTAAGAGGGGCAGAGTCAGGCAGCAGGGTGGAGAGGGGTTGCTGCAAAGTGGTGGCTGATAGACCCCATGCTTATCAGCTGGCGGACCCAGCAAGGCAGCTGATTATGGAGGGGTGTGGTGCACAAGGCGGCTGGTGGACCAGGTAGTCCCACTTTTGTGCACAGATAAACCAGCTGAAACTGGGGAGTGAGACAGACCATGCAACCCAGGGTCCCATCTTGGGGAACTAAAGCCTCAAAACATTGATTGAAAACATCTGTGGGGGTTGAGGTGCCAGGAGAGACTCCCAGCCTCACAGGAAAGTTCGTTGGAGAGACCCACAGGGTGCTAGAATGTACACAAGCTCACCCACACAGGAATCAGCACCAGAAGGTCCCAGTTTGCTTGGGGGATGTGGGGGTAGTGACTGAAATCTGGCAGAGAGCAGAGCAAGCACCATTGTTCCCTCTTGGACCCTGCCCCCACATACAATGTCACAAAACCCAGCAACTGGGCTGCCCCACCCTGGTGAACTCCTAAGGCTCCGCCCTTCACTACATAACAGGCATAACCAGACCCAAAAAAAAAAAAAAAATGGCCCAAGTGAAAGAACAGATCAAAGCTCCAGAACAAATACAACTATAGAATGAAGAGATAGCGAACCTATCAGATGCACAGTTCAAAACACTTGTGATCAGGATGCTCACAGAATTGCTTGAACTTGGTTACAAATTAGATGAAAAAATGAAGGCTATGCTAAGTGAAATAAAGGAAAATGTGCAGGGAGCCAATAGTGATGGGAAGGAAACGGACTCAAATCAGTGGAGTGGACCAGAAGGAAGAAAGAAAGAACCGAACAGAAAAGAATGAAGAAACAAGAATTCGAAAAATTGAGGAGAGGCTTAGGAACCTCCAGGACATCTTTAAACGCTCCAACATCAGAATTACAGGGATACTAGAAGGGGAAGAGGTAGAGCAACAAGTGGACAACTTATTTGAACAAATAATAAAGAAGAACTTCCCCAATCTGGCAAAGGAAATAGACTTCCAGGAAGTACAGGAAGCTCAGAGAGTCCCAAAGAAGTTGGACCCAAGGAGGAACACACCAAGGCACATCATAAGTACATTAGCCAAGATGAAAATGAAGGAGAGAATCTTAGAAGCAGCAAGAGCTAAGGGGACAGTCACCTACAAAGGAGTCCCCATCAGACTGTCAGCAGATTTCTCAAAAGAGACCTTGCAGGCAAGAAGGGGCTGGAAAGAAGTATTCCAAATCATGAAAACCAAAGATCTACATCCAAGATTGCTCTATCCAGCAAAGCTTTCATTTAGAATAAAAGGGCAGATAAAGTACTTCCCAGATAAGGTCAAGTTAAAGGAGTTCATCATCACCAAGCCCTTATTTTATGAAATATTAAAGGGACTTACCTAAGAAAAAGAAGATAAAAAATATGAACAGTAAAATGACAGCAAACTCAAAATTATTAACAATCACACCTAAAATAACAAAAACAGACTAAGCAAACTATTAGAACAAGGACAGAACCACAGAAATGGAGATCACATGGAGGGTTAGCAACAGGGGAGTGGGAGGAGGGGAGAGGGGGAAAGGTACAGAGAATACGTAGCATAGATGGTAGGTAGAAAATAGACATGGTTAGGGCAAGAGTAGTGTGGGAAATGTAGAAGCTAAAGAACTTATGACACATGGACAGGAACTAAAGGGGGAGAATGTGGGTGGGGGGGTGCAGGGTGGAGGATAAGTGAAGGGGGGAAATGAGACAACTGTAATAACAAAGTCAACAAAATATATTTTAAAAAAATGGTAGTGTAATGTGTCTGCCAAAAAAGGAAACTGATTGTTTGAATTACATCATTAAAAGTTAGGTGGGCTACCACTGTTTTTTCTTAGGGAGTAAAATGTGAATAAATGACTAACGCTTGGACCTTAATGTTTCATTGCTTTGAATGGTCTATGCAGTAGAATAGAAAAGTAAGTTACATATGCCTGATCCTAAAGTAAGTATTAAGTCTTAATTGAGAGGGATAGAGCAAATTGACTTTAAAAAGTGTAGTCTATCAATTCAGCTATGTATTATGATAAATTGTATGTGTGTGTGTGTCTGTTTTACTTCAGGATATGGAGATATACTTTAACACCCAGGCTTTCATGTTAGGGTATATGAGCTTATTTTGTTCTTAATAGAATTTCTTATATTTTTAAAAAGGGTAGACTTAAATGTTCTAACTTAATATTAAAATGCTCATTTGTGATATTTTCAAATTGCAAGACATTAAAAGAGAGAGATGATTATTTTATAATTGTGATATGTGCTGACTTTGCTGAATACCTGTAAATTGGTAAGTGTTAAGCTTTACTAATCGTGCATATAGCAGGATTTAAGAAGGTTGTTTAAAACAGAATTAAGCCTTTTGATCAATACATTTTTATTTCATGGATGCCTACTACTTTCCCTAGACATTTCTCATTTTTTTTTTCATAGCATTTGAATTAACATTTACCCACTTGTTTTCCTTGGCAGATGAAGAGAAAATTTGGCCCCCTTGTATCAGAGTAATTGTTATTAGATCACCAGTGTTGCAGACAGGATCTCTTTTTATTATTACAGCTGTAAACCCTGCTACAATTGGAAGGTAAAATGTTTAATGTCATTATATGTGTATATTTGTCTTATTCTAGTGGAGCACACATTTCCTGACCATTATCTTGAAATGTGTATGGTACTTGTTATTCAAGCACTTATACATGGTACTCAGAAAACATTATTGACACTTATGTCATGTGCTTCTGGAAATCAGTCAAGGGTTTAACTTCATGGTCCCAAAAGGGGACTGCCTATGTAAAGGGATAAAATCTCGGCAATACCCTTCCCAGAGATTTTGTCATTTTCTTACCTTTTGTACAGCCTGTTTTAGATCAAAATTACTTACCTAAACCCAGTACTGGCTTCCTTTTCTGCTTCTTTTCCTTTCCCCTTTGTAGCTCAGAGCCAGCTTGCTAGAGAGATAGGTTTTAATTGTGAGTAGGATAATTCCTTTTCTTAACTGGGAAGATAATCTATCCTTAATTCAGATTTTATGCAATATCTTAATTTTAAATTTTTGGAGGACTGTGTGCTCCCTTTATATGTTGTTGTAGAAATAGGAACATAGTCAGCAGATCTGGAATGAATAATTGACATTAGTACAAAGGCATTTTGTCTTACAGTATGTTTGTTAGCCTGAGGTAGAAGTACCAAAGAATAAAAGTAATTCTGGAACCTCAAGTACAAAATTTAGAGTGTGATTAAGGAAACTAGACTTAGTGAGATGGAGAGACTTGCAGTTTAACATCTTTAACATCATCTTTTAAAACAAAAAATCTGTTAAAAATTCTTTTCATATCTCTAAGTGCTACATTTATATATGCTTCAAAAATTATTAAAGACATTTTTCTTAACTCTGCAGAGAAAAAGATATGGAGCATACTCTTCGAATTCCTGAAGTTGGTGTCAGTAAGGTAAGCTCTTTGCTTTTACAAATATAGCACCTTGATATAATTTTATAAATAATCATCATGGCAAAAAGCTTAGGGTTTTTCCCATTTTAGTCAGTGTGGTAATGCTAATAAAAGCAATGCAGATTTGTTTTTTCCACTGCTTGAGAAAAGAAAAATGCTTCATCACAATTTGAAGTAACTAAATTATTTTTCACTTTCAACAATCTGGAGCAGGAATAAAATAAGTGGATTAATTTAGGTATTTAAGTAATACCCACTTAACGGATATTTATTGAGTGAAATTAATATGCTAGATATTATGACAATTCAAGAATGAATCAGACCTGGATTCAGGCTACTTTTAGTTGATGGTTACTTTGAGTGCAGAGTGTTTTACAATCCAGAAACAATCTGTCCCTGCCCAGAGCTCTTCATTTACAGTTTTTCCTAGTTAAGTCTCTAATGGTTTCTTTTAGAGAAAGAAACATATTCAGGAAAAAGAGCAGTTGAGTCTTCAAAACAAACAATAAGGGCAGAGTCGCAAGTTAAATCATAATTTTAAAAAGAAAGGTTAACCACTGAGATACTTTATATGTATCTGATACACATATCTGTACTTTATAAAGTATAGAACCACATCTATACTTTATATGTATCTTTTTTTTACTATATTTCCTGTAGTTTTACCTCCTCCCTTGTGTGGTTATCTGCCCTCTTCCTCCCCTGTTTGTTTTTCTTTTTTCAATCTTTAATCTCCATTTTGTTTCCATTTAATGCTCTATACAATGGATCTGAAATACATATTTTATATGATTTTTGTCTTTGAAATTAAATTTCTCACTATTAGTTTGAAAGTAGTTATTTTTACTATGTTTAGACTCATTCAGAGAGAAGTAAATCCTCATAATTTTGGCTCTAACCAAATTATCATGCTATTTAATTTTCTTATGACCCTTCATTCCCTTGCCCCCAAAGGAAACATGATCTGTGACTTAAATAGCAAAGAAGTCATTCCCCACTGCAATCTAAAAATATAGGTAGCTTTCTGATAGCAGTTTTGCTTTTTCTGTCTTTTGAACTAACATGTCCACTGGTGGGGTCAATAATTTATTAGCTGTGTGAAATCAGTTTGACAATATATATTATATCACACATATCCAGGTAGATGAAAAAATTAATACACCCTCACCCCCCACATACTTTTGAAGTTCTTTATATGTTAAGAAACACATTTAAAAGACAGACTAAGACAGTCAGACAAATATGACAAAATATGTTCTTTACATTTTAAAACTCATACACATTTAGCCCTAGTTGGTGTGGCTCAGTGGATTAAGTGCCAGCCTGCAAACCAAAGGGTTGCTGGTTTGATTCCCAGTCAGGACACATGCCTGAGTGCTACATGGATTTATTTAAATCCTGAGATTTAAAGATCATGATTAAATAAACATCAAACCTCTGAAAAGGAAGGGTGAGGGATAGACAGAGTGAGGTACACATCGACTGATAACCTATTTTAAATATCTGAGGCAACTATGGCAAAATTTATTAATTCTGTTCACAGGTAGATAGGTTCAATATATTTTTTTGTCTGTTCGAAACATTTTATAATGTTTATGGAAATTTTAAAAGAACAACCTATTGCAATATAGTTTATGTATCATATGTTAATACAATTTAGCCATTAAAAGTGTGTAATTGAAAGGCTTTTGGTATATTCACAGAGTTCTACAGTCATCATACCAATTTTAGAACCTTTTCATCACCATATAAATAAACAAAGTCAGCAGTAGTCACCCCTCAGTTCCTTCAACCCCCACAGCACTGGGCAACCACCAGTCTTCGTGTCTCTGGATTTGCACAGTCTGTACATTTTATGTAAATAGAATTAGATAACATGTAGTCTTTTGTAACTAGTTTTTTTTACTTGGCATATCTTCAAGATTCATCCGTGTTGTATCACGGATGATATTTACTTAATTTCTTTTTGCCGCCAAATAATATTCCATTGTATGGATAACTGCATTTCGTGATTCATCACTTGATGGGTATTGGAATTGTTTCCACTTTTTGGCTATTAAGAATACTGTTGCTATGAACATTTGTGTACAAGTTTTTGTTTGGATGTATTTTTTCATTTCTCTTGATATATACCCAGGAGTAAAATGGTTGGGTTGTATGGTAACTCTCGGTTTAACCTTTTGAGAGACTGCCAGACCCTGCCAAAACAGCTGCACCATCTACCACATTGTATTGTATATGAAATTTTAATTAAATATTTCTGCAGCTCTTTATCCAATTAAAGAGACATGTATTTTTTGAAGTATTTTTTAATTTAATTATTGTTCAAGTACAGTTTCTGTCTTTTACTCCCATCCCAGCCCACCCCCCCAGTGCTCCCCACCTCCTTTCCATTTCCACCCCCCTTAGTTTTTGTCCATGTGTCCTTTATACTTGTTCCTGTGAATCCTTCCCCTTTTCCCCTGAAATTCTCTCCCCTCTTCCCTCAGCCTATTCTCAGTTTCAGTGTCTTTGGCTATATTTTGCTTGCTTGTTTGTTTTGTTGTTTAGTTTCCTGTTAAAGGTGAGATCATATGGTATTTGTCTTTCATTGTCTGGCTTATTTCACTTACCATAATGCTTTCCAGTTCCATCCATGCTGTTGCAAAGGGTAGTAGCTCCTTCTTTGTTTCTGCTGCATAGAATTCCATTGTGTATATGTACCATCGTTTTTTGATCCATTCATTTACTGATGGGCACCTAGGTTGCTTCCAACTCTTGGCTATTGTAGATTGTGCTGCTATGAACATTGGGGTGCATAGGTTCTTTTGGATTGGTATTTCAGGGTTCTTAGGATATACTCCTAACAATGGAATTGCTGGGTCAGAAGGCATATTCAATTTTAGTTTTCTTAGAAAATTCCATACTGTTTCCCATAGTGGTTGTACCAGTCTGCAATTCCACCAACAGTGAACTAAGGTCCCCTTTTCCCCACAACCTCTCCAACACTTGTTGTTTGTTGCTTTGTTTATGATGGCCATTCCGACTGGTGTAAAGTCGTATCTCATTGTGGTTTGAATTTGCATCTCTCTGATAGCTAGCAATATTGAGCATCTTTTCATGTATCTCTGGGTCCTCTGTATGTCCTCCTTGGGGAAGTGGAGAAGTGTCTGTTCAAGTCCTTTGCTCATTTTTTAATTGGGTTGCTTGTCTTCTTAGAGTGGAGTCATGTGAGTTCTTTGCATATTTTAGAGATTAAACCCTTGTCTGAGGTATCATGGGCAAATATGTTTTCACATACATTTGTTTCTCTTTTTATTTTAATATTGTTTTCTTTAGCTGTGCAGAAGCTTGCTATTTTGATGAGATCCCATTTGTTTATTCTTTCCTTTATGTCCCTTGCTCTAGGGGACATATCAATAAAAATGTTGCTGCGTGAAATATCAGAGATTTTCTTGCTAATGTTCTCCTCTAGGATTTTATTGGTGTCACAGGTTATATTTAAGTCTTTTATCCACCCTGAATTCATTTTGTTGTATGGTGTAAGTTGGTGCTCAAGTTTCATTTTTTTGCACATAGCTGTCCAGTTCTCCCAACACCATTTGTTGAAGAGGCTATTTTTACTCCATTTTATGTTACTTCCCCCTTTGCCGAATATTAGTTGCGCATAGAGACTTGGGTTTATTTCTGGGCTCTCTGTTCTGTTCCATTGGTCTGTGTGCCTGTTTTTATGCCAGTACCAGGCTGTTTTGATTACAGTGGCCTTGTAATACAGTTTGATATCAGTGTGATCCCTCCTACTTTGTTCTTCTTCCTCAAAAGTGCAGCTGCTATTCGGGCTCGTTTATGGTTCCATATAAATTTTTGAAGTGTTTGTTCTATGTCTGTGAAATATGCCATTGGTACTTTAATAGGTATTGCTTTGAATCTGTAAATTGCTTTGGGTAGTATGGACATTTTGATGATGTTAATTCTTCCAATCCATGAACACAGTATATGTTTCTATTTGTTTGTGTCTTTCTTGATTTTTTTCTTCAGTTTTGTGTAGATTTCTGTATACAGGTCTTTTACTTCCTTGGTTAGGTTTATTCCCAGATACTTTATTTTTCTTTTTGCTATATCGAATGGGAGTTTTTTCTTGATTTCTGCTTCTGCTATTTCATTGTTAGTATACAAAAATGCCTTTGATTTCTGGATATTGACTTTGTATCCCACTGCTCTGCCAAATTCATTTATTATGTCGAGCAGTTTTTGGATAGAGTCTATAGGATTTTCCATGTACACTATCATGTCATCTGCAAATAATGACAGTTTTGTTTCCTCCTTTCCGATTTGGATGCCCTTTATTTCCTTTTCTTGTCTGATCGCTGTACCTAAAACTTCCGATACTATATTGAATAGAAGTGGTGAAAGTGGACAACTTTGTTTTATTCCTGATCTTAGTGGAAAAGATTTTAGTTTTTGCCCATTGAGTATGATATTGGCTGTAGGTCTTTCATATATGGCCTTAAGAGACATGTATTGAATACATGTTCCATATATGTGAAGCACTGTATTACGAACTGAGAGGTGAGCAGAAATGTAAACTAATGTAAGCAGTAATTGTATGCAATACAGTGCAGTAACTTCATATAATGTGTATATAAGTAAAGTGCTGAGGTGTGAGGTTAGAGTGATTAGTCCTGAGTATTCAAAAACTAGAAAATTTCTCTGAGAAATTGACCTTGAATATTTTAAGTCACCTTTTGTATTAAGAAGAATTTTTAATGATACAAACAAATACATAGGTAAAAAAAGTTTAAGCTGTTTCTATAGTATTGTCCCAACTATATTATAGAGGTAGAAAAAGCAGGAACAGTAAATTATTAATGGTAGTTTTAGGTGGAGTTATACCTGACTTCTTCATCTGTAGTCTTCACATTTCTACCATAAGTATTATAATGTGTTTGTATTCAGAAAAAGTAATAAATAATAAAATTTAAATATCAGATTAAAGTCCTTTGTATCTTATCATAGAGAAATTGTTATCTATGGTTAAGAAAAAGTATGCTACTTTATAATTACCTGGTTTCTTCTTTTTTTAAGTTTCATGCAGAAATTTATTTTGACCATGACTTACAAAGTTATGTCCTTGTGGATCAAGGCAGCCAAAATGGTACAGTTGTTAATGGAAAACAGATTCTTCAGGTGAGTGTATATGTATTAATTAATTACTTGCATGTTATTCAAAAAGTTGAGCTAAATTTTTTTATTCCTGATGTCCACAGTTATGTGTATCATTTGGTTAGGTGAGTGTTCAGGTCCAAATGTGTTACATGGAAGGCAGTTCCCAGAAAGGGCTGAAGAAGTATGTAATAAGTGGGTACTTGGCTATTGACTTTTGACTTCAAATTATACCTTGTTTTTAGAGATAAGTGCACTTCAAAGCTATTCAAAGTAAATTTTTTTTCAGCAACTTTAGAGGCCCTTCTTTTTTGTGTGTTTTTTAAAATGTATTTTAATGAAAATGTTGCTAAACAATTAACTCCTTGACGCCAAGGGCTATGTCTACTCAATTAACTCTTCTATCTTCAATATGTAGCAAAGTGCTTGGCTCTTGTTCTTAGTCTTTAAGAATAAAAATGAAATAAAACTGAATTATCATGAGAAAAGAAGAGGTAAAAAGAGAATAATGATACACTCATCCTTTTAACACTTACCTTTTTTCCTGTGATTATTCGTTTTGGTATTTTTAGCAGTTCGGGTTGGGTATTTCTCTGGCAGGACTGGGCATGGAGATAGGACATTGTAGTGTAGATAATGCAAAAACCAGCAGTTTCTCGATTCAGCTGTCTTAGCCAATAGTAGAGTATCATGGATCATCAAGTTATGGATATGTGTGTGCATATGTGTGTCTGTGTCATTGAGAATCATCTCCAAAAAATTTTTTTGTTACAATGAGATATTACTTCCATTTGACATAAAGTAATCATATATAACACTTAGGTTTCTGTTTTGTGATATTTCCCCTCAGCCTAAAACTAAATGTGACCCTTACGTACTTGAGCATGGAGATGAAGTGAAAATTGGGGAGACTGTATTGTCCTTTCACATTCACCCTGGCAGTGACACCTGTGATGGCTGCGAGCCAGGGCAGGTCAGAGCTCACCTTCGTCTTGATAAGAAAGATGAACCTTTTGGTATGTGAAACACAGTCTTATTTGTGAGCATGAGACCTTTTAAATTCACTGGAGTGTTCTGAAAATGTATTGGTTAGCTATCAGCTTTATGTCTTGATATAAGGAATTTTGGTATAATACTATATTGAGATAATCTATATTTCCATGAATATTATTAAATGAGACTCAGAAATGAAATATTTTTCAAACTTGAGACCTAGGCTAGCTGATTATGATTGTACCTGATTTTTTTATGTAATAACTTAGCTAGCTTTTATAGCGTTAGGTTACTTTTTGACCAGGAGATAGTCATTAGCTCTGTTTTTGCTGATGTAGTTTAGTTGGCTTTTGAAGCAGCACTGCAGTGGTAGCTAAATGTTCTTCAGAAGAGTAATTGTGACATAACTACAATAAAGGTTAGTTTCATTTTAAAATCTCTTTACTGATATGAAAAAGTCATCTACCATTAAACTCTGTCATATAATATTGTAACAGAAAATAATAAGCCAAAATATTAAGAGTTATTGGCTGATATATTTACTTTCCTTACATTGGAAAAGTAGTTTACATTGATCCATCATCTGTGTATATACCATTATTTCCTATAGTAGATAACACTGCAGGAAGATGCTGCCTTGCTTTAAACCCACTCATCTAAGGCTTTTAAAATTTAAATATACAGTTCAAATGAGTAAGACCAATTTTTTTCACGTTAAGTATGACATATTACAAAATAACGTGAATCGCAGGTTCTGTGACTTTTCTTCTGCGCATGCCTACATTTCTTTTGCAAATGCACAGTATTTCTGCATTTGGGATTTTTGTATAATATACCAAAAAATTAAGATGTTCAGTGTTTCTTTTATCTATACTGTAACATTCCTATGATCTTTTGAGTTTTGGTTTACTTTCCAAATGGATTTTATTACCAAAATATTGAAACTACATCATCACAACCCAAGATTTCTTTATATTAATGTTTATTTGTATTTTGATTAATCTACAGATGGACTACTGCTACTATTAACTATTAATTATTAAATACAAGCATTAATTATATAAAATCTGTCAGATTTAGTGAGTTTTTCTTCTTAAACCAAACTCACTTTTTCCTTTTAGTTGGTCCAGCACTAAGCAAGGAGGAAAAAGAGTTGGAAAGGAGAAAAGAATTAAAGAAAATACGAGTAAAATATGGTTTGCGGGTAAGGATATTAAATATTGCTATATGTGTTTAAAATTGTGTACCTGGTTTTGAGTAAAAATGCCTTTAGTACATTTTATATGTAAAATTATTTAGAATTACTTTGAGATTTATATAATTTCTTTTATTTGTTTATTGTTAACAACTGTTGAGGTTGAAAATGATGATAGGAAGGCAGGTCAAGGTGCAGGCATAGGCAAACACACTTCGTCTCCTTGCACAACCACAGCAAAAAGTGCAACTAATCTACAAAATGAGTATCACCTATATGCGTCAGAAAATTGAGCCATATGGAAGTCTGACGACCGAGGATTTAAGGAAGCCACGTTCATCCAGATGGGTAGGAGGAACAGAGAGGCAGAGAGGCACAGAGGTGCGGCGAGGGGCTAAGATGCGGAGTGGCCCAGAGAAGTGCAGAGATGCAGAACGGGTGGTCCCACATACATGTGTGGTGGATAAAAATTGGGAGGGATAATTTGGGAACAAGGGATAACTCGGGAATGAAGGATCCTAGCCCTAGACCAGACCACCCAACCCGGGTTTTCAGCACCAGGAAGATAAGTTCCCATAACTTCTGGCTGTAAAAATGAGTGGGGGTTGGGGCAGCAGAAAAAACTGCAGGATTCTCAGGAAACTCCTCTTAAAGGGTCCACAACAGACTTAGGACTTACACAGACTCACCCTCTCTGGGATTCAGTACCAGGGCAGTAGCTAAAAGGGCACCAGTGGCATGTGGGGAGAAATTGAAGTGACTGGCAACACAGTGAGTGCCGAGAGACAGCTTACTCCTGGGCAAAACTCTAGAGTCCAGATGGTGTTGTCCCCTTTCTAAGCCCTCCTCCACATAGAACCACAGAATGGTAACATGGGTTGCCCCACCCTGGCTATGACCAAAGGCTGTGCCACATACAACTTAAAGGTGTGCTTTTATACAAAAGGCCACTCAGCTAAGAGGGAGTCAAAGCAGCTCCAAGTAATACATAGAAACAAACACAGGGAGGCTGCCAGATTGAGGAGACAAAGAAATATGTCTCCTCAAATGAAAGACCGTAACAAAACTCCAGAAAAAGAGCTAAACGAAATGGAGATAAGCAACCTACCAGATGCAGAGTTCAAAACACTGGTTATCAGGATGCTCAAAAACTCATTGGGTACATCAACAGCATAAAAAAGGACCAGGCAGAAATGAAGGTTACATTAAGTGAAATGAAAATCTGTAGGAAACCAACAGTGGAGGGGACGAAGCTGAAAATCAACAATTTGGAACACAAGGAAGAAAAAAGCATTCAATCAGAACAGCAAGAAGAAAAAAAGAATCCAAAAATCGAGCATAAGCTAAGGAGCCTCTGGGACATCTCCAAATGCACCAACATCCAAATCATAGGGCTGCCAGAAGAAGAGGAAGAGCAAGAAATTAAAAACTTATTTGAAAAAATAATGAAAGAAAAATTCCCTAATTTGGTGAAGAAAGTAGACATACAAGTCCAGGAAGCACAAAGAGTCCCAAACAAGATGAACCCAAAGAGGCCTACACCAAAATACATGATAATTAAAGTGCCAAAGGTTAAAGATAAGGAGAGGATCTCAAAGGCAGCAACAGAAAAATGGATAGTTACTACAAAGGAGTTCTCCTGACGCTATTGCTGATTCTCAAAAGAAACTTTGCAGGCAAGAAGGGACTGGCAAGTAATATTCAAAGTGATGGAAAGTAAGGACCTACAATCTAGATTACTCTATTCAGCAAAGCTATCATTTAGAAAGGAAGGGCAAATAAAGTGCTTCCCAGACAAGGTAGAACTAAAGGAGTTCACCATCACCAAGCCATTATTATATGAAATGTTAAAAGGAGCTATATAAGAAAAAGATCAAAACTGAACATTAGAATGGTGACAAATTCACAACTATCAAGAACCGAATCTAAAAAACAAACTATTAAACAACTAGAACAGAAGCAGAATCATAGATATGGAGATCACTTGGAGGGTTATCAGTTGGGAGGTGAAAGGGGGAGAATGGGGGGAAGGTTATCATTTGGGAGGTGGAAGGGGGAGAATGGGGGGAAGATTGCAGGGATTAAGAAGTATAAATTGTAGGTATAAAATAGACGGGGATGTTAAGGATCTTATAGGGAATGGAGTAGCCAAAGAACTTACATGCACAACCCATGGACATGAACTAAGGGGTGGAGATTGTTAGAGGGAGCAGGGTACAGGGTGGAGGGGAGCAAAGGGGGAAAAATTAGGACAGCTGTAATAGAGTAATCAGTAAAATATATTTTTAAAAGGATGATAGTTCCCTACATTGGAATAGCCATATCTGGTTTTTAAAAACTTGCATGAAAATGTTGCCACAGAAGAACACAGTTGAAGAACTAATGCTGCATGATTTCAAGGCTTATTATAAATATAAACTACAGTAGTTAAGACAGTTAACATTGGCATAAAGATAAACAGATAGGTCAGGGGAATGGAATAATGAATTCAGAACAGATCCATATAGATAGATATATGTATGTGTGTGTGATTTCAACAAAGACGTGAGAGCAGTTTGGTACAGAAAGGATAGTCTTTTTTTGACAAACAGTGCTGGAACAGTTGGACCACGATATGCAAAAACAACAACAAAAAGAACTTTGATTCACACCACGCAATATATAAATGAACTCAAAATGAATCACAGCGATGGATTTAAAATCTAAAACTATAAAACTTTCAGAAGCAAATTTTTTTGTTTAGATATCTAACACCAAAAGCACAATCCATAAAAAAACATATTAATAAATTACTCTAACTGCAATGATTCTCTTTCTCCAAAGTTACTGTTAAGAGAACAGAAAGATAAGCCATAGAACGGGAAAATATTTGCAAATCATATATCTGATAAAAATCATGCCTATTTTTTGAATATATAATGAAGTCAAAACTCAATAAAAACAAGTCAATTAAAAAATGAGCAAAAGATTTAAATAAACACATCAAAGTGTCTGATGTTCATACAAAGGCAGATAAACACATGAAAAGATGTCCAGTATCAGTAGTCATTAGGGAAGTGCAAATTAAAACCAATCAAAAAGACTGACCATACCAAGTGCTGGCGGGCATGTGGAGGAACTGGAACTCTCATACTGCTGGTGAGAACATAAAATGTTGTGATTACATTGGAAAACAGTTTAGTAGTTTCTTTAAAAGTTAAATATTATGATTCACCATTCTACTCTGTGGTATTTACTGAAGAGAAAGGCTAGTAAATAAATGTTCATAGCAGCTTTTTTTCTAATAGCTAAAAATGGAAAAAATTATGTGTTAATCATGAATGGATAAGTAAACTGTGATATATTTATATGGCCAAATAATAGTTGGCAATAAAAAATGCATGAGCTATTGATACAGGCTGCAGTATGGATGAATCTTAGTTATGCCGAGTGAGAGAAGTCGGACAGCAAGAGTACATAGTATGTACTTCTGTATATAAATTAATAAAATTCCAGGAAAGCAAACTTAACCTGTGACAGAGAAGATGTGGTTGCCTGAATACAGGGAAAGAAAGATGCACAGGACGGATTACAGAAAAGGATAAGGATACTTTTATGGGAGATGAATATGTTTATTATCTTGATTTTGGTGGTGGTTTCATAGGTGTATACACATCTCAAAAGTGTCTAATTGTACACTTTATGTGTAATTTAATATATGTTAATATACCTCAATAAGGCTGTAGAAAAATGTTGCAATTTAATCCTGTAAGTAGACCAGGAAGGTAATTAATATTTTCAGTTTACATTTAAGAAACTAAAGCTAAGGACCCCCCCAGCTAGGTGTTAAGTGTATTTGTCCAGTGCTTTTTACACTTCGTAAAGATGAGGGGAAAGATGTGCCAAAATAATATGCATTCTGCAAAATTGTATTTGTTGTTACTTTTGTACTAAGGAAGAGAAATCATAGTAAAAAATATCAAGGGGCTAATTTTGGAGGAAAATAGAAGGTATATAAGGAGAGAATAAAATGTTTTCTCAAAAAATTTAACTTGGTTTCTGTATTTTCTGGGGTAGAACAATTCATTAGGAACAGTGGTTCTGTTTTTCTTCTCTGATTAAAAGCAAAGTTGAGCCCTGGCTGGTGTAGCTCAGTGGATTGAGCACGGGCCTGTGAACCAGAGGATCACGGTTCAATCCCCAGTCAGGGCACATGCCTGGGTTGCAGGCAGGTTCCCTGCAGGACAGTTCCCTGCAGGGGATGCACTAGAGGCAACCATACATTGATGTTTCTCTCCCTCTCTCCTTCCCCTCTAAAAATAAATAAGTAAAATCTTAAAAAAAAAAAAAAGCAAAATTGAGTAAAAACTTCTGTGGTGCTTTCTCTGAATTGCTCTACAGCCCCTAACATCTCTGTGGATGAATGTCATAATCCTCTCACAAGGATATGTGTGTTGATTTTAGAGCCAGTGGGGGAGGTGAGAGAGAGAGAATCATAAATGTAGGGGAGAAACAGTCATTGGTTGCCTCCCATACAGACCCCAGCTGGGAATTGAACCCACAACCCAGGTATGTGTCCTGATGGGATTTGAACCCACAACCCCTTGCTACATGGGATGATGCTCCCAACAAGCTGTGCCACCTGGCCAGGGCAATGCCGTACTTTTTATATAAAGGTCAGCAGGTGATAAGGAAGGGTGGAGAGAAGCCTTCTGTGATGCCACAGGCTGAGCGGGCTGCCTCCCTTTGTGCCACTGCCAACACTGTGTGTGCCTTTTTGGTTGCACCAATCACACTGTAGTTTGCTGAAGGTTACGTATGTCTTAGGGGATTATACATTCCTTTGCATTCTGTCACCTAGCCTGGAGTTAACACACTTGTTATGTAGTAAATATTTTTTGCGTGACTGATTAATTTTATAAATGGAGCTGTATTGAAACCAAAAGCTATTGTTTATTACTAGAATAAAAGTGTTAACTTTTTATCCATTTAAAAAAAGCCTTTCTGCATTTTCCTTTCTAAGGAGCAGTAATTTAACTATTTTAGGTCCTGAGAGAAAAGGAAAAATAGATTTTTTGCCGATCCCAGAGTTTCTGCATATTTTTTGAATACTGGTAGTTAATATGAGAATATGAGTGTATAGCATTAGTCAAAGTAAACTGTATTTCATTATGATTACATATTATAATTTACGTATTTATATTTTGTGTAAAATTTGTGGTATAGTACAATTTCAGATAACAAACATCTTAAAGGAGATAGAATAAAAATAGCATCCAGTGACATAGTTGTCTCTATTTACATTATGGTTTTAATTCATTATTTAATAGAGACCACATTGAACCGTATTTTCAAAGTGAGTCAAATACACAGACATTACATTTTATTTATCAGCTTTGTTGGTTTTTATGAATGAATATTTTGTGTTTTTAAAGAATACAGACTATGAAGATGAAAAGGCATTGAAGAATCCGAAATACAAAGACAGAGCAGGAAAGCGTAGGAAGCAGATTGGAAGTGAAGGAACTTTCCAGAGAGATGATGCTCCTGCATCTGTTCATTCGTAAGTGTTAACTTGTCCAAAGTAGTTTTCTGGAGTAGTTGTACCAGTTATTTTAACTTACTCATTTATTATAAATGTAACCTAAATGGTGTTTTAGAAGTCAGCTACCATCTTAATTTTTTTTCTTAATTTTTTTAAAAAGTGAAATTACTGATAGCAACAAAGGTCGGAAGATGCTGGAAAAGATGGGCTGGAAAAAGGGAGAGGGCCTAGGGAAGGACGGTGGAGGAATGAAAACTCCGGTAAGACTTGCATTTTCTTTCACTCTTTATTTTTACAGTGGGTATATTTAGTGTGTACCTGATATGTGCCAGGAATTGCCTTAAGAGCTAGTAGCGTGGCAGGGAGTAAAAACAGATGATTACTGCCTTTGTGGCATTCATGATCACCAAATATATATGTGCATTATTTTGCTTTTTATTTTTAAAGAATTTATTTATTTTTAGGGAGGGAGAAAGAGGAAGAGAAACGTCAATCTGTGGTTGCCTCTCACGTGTCCCCTAATGGGGACCTGGTCTGCAGCCCAGGCATGTGCTGTGGTTCTGAAAATCGAACCAGCAACCCTTTGATTCACAGGCCAGCACTCAGTGCACTGAGCCACACCAGCCAGGGCCATTATTTTGCTTTTAATGTTTTTAGGAATCCTCTTAGAATTGAAGTTTTCTTCAGTGGAACTAGGATAGTAAATGTTACTTTCTGAGGCAAAGGTTTTCCTGTATCTTTTAGTTGTTTTTAATGATTTCCTGGTACTAAGCATTGCAGGAGCAGGTATAATGTTAATTTACAAATACACAGGTTCTGTTAGCTGGAGAATTTGTTTTGGGTCCGGGAATCAGATTATGTAACAACAAGCAATAGAAGGAAGAATGTTTGAAAAACACTGTACAGTGATTTAATTAAGGTTCAGATTATCCTTCACAAAAACCTAACAAAGTAACATGACTGAAGAGCTTTCTTATTTATTACTTGGTATCTATGGATCACTGGGAGTTTATGTAAGCTTTCTTATTTCATTAAGATATTATGGGAAGAACTTGGGTTTTATAGTCAGACCTAGGTTAGAATATGTGCAGTGTCACTATCTGTGGGACTTAGGGCAAGTTGGGACTTCAGTTTTCATATGTAAAAATGGGGATGATAATAACTTTTTCAGTGACACCGTGAAGATAAAGGCCTCAGCATGGTGCCTGACGTATATTAGATACCCAGTAACTGGTAGCTTTTAATGGTTCTCAAAATAATGAGAAGTATTCCCCTCTTATGAAACTAAGCAATCACATTCTTTTTGTGGCTCTTCATGTTTAACCTACCTGTTCACTTACTTAGGTGAGGGTAGGACAGTAGGTTTAAGTACATCTACTGCCTTTACCTTTGGGTAGAGTGGGATGGCAGAGTCTGCAGCATTTCAGTGAAATTCAGTGCTATTTTAGGAGCAGCGACAGCTGTCCTTATTGACAGGCAAGACAATGCAGAAAAATGAGTTTTTATAGAAGTTCCATTTATAATCATGTAGGTATTCTTGTCTGTATCTGTTGCGTTAGATAGGTTTTTCTTTTGCATTAATCTTTTCTAAATCAAAGAATTATAGTTAAAATACTAAGTTGCACAGAGCAGATTTCAGTGTGCTTTGACTTGCACAGTAAATAAGCCCTCTGCTCAACAGATCCAGCTTCAGCTTCGGCGAACACATGCAGGCTTGGGGACAGGCAAACCATGCTCAATTGAAGATGTCCACCTTCTCCAAAACAAGAGCAAAAAGAACTGGGAGAAAGCACGAGAGAGGTTTGCTGAAAACTTCCCAGAAACTAAACCTCAACAAGATGCACCAGGGACAGTGCCTTGGGTCAAAGGGACTGTAGAGTGAAGGTCAGTCATGGAACAGTTCAAACTTTTTTAACAGAGTCTGGAAACTCTTATTTCGTTGAAGAACTTTTCCCTCCAAAAGAGCCAGTGGCATGAGGGTACTGTATCACAGTTTGCCCCCTCATGATTCAGAAATGTGTAATAAAGTGTATTTTGTAGTTTTTTTAAAACCCTAATAAATAGTGACTTAATCAAGTTATTTGATGAATGGATTAAAGTTCACAGGGCATGGATGAGCTTATCAAACTTTGTTATTTTTATCTTGTCATTTATAAGAGGCATATAAGTAGCTAGCCATGTAGGTAAAATTCATGTACCCACTAATGATTTAAATGTACATTTGTCCTTGTCTGCATAGATTCATTATTGTAACACGTGCAACAAAAAACCCAAAAGTTTATAAAAACAATTCTGATTATATACATTCTTGTTTATGCCCTTTAGAACTTAGATAAAAAATGTTGAGAAAAAGTCGGCAGTGGTGCATAAGTTTTATCCTTGAAATAACGTAAGTAATGTTATTGAAGAACTAACGAACAGGTGACGACAAATAGAAAATTAGCCTTTCATGTTTTCTTCTGTGAAGAATCTGTTGATTTGTACTATATATTAAGCATTTACATTGGTTTGTTTCATAGCTGAAATATTTAGATATGAACAATTGAGTATAATATTGAAATATTCAGTGTGCTAGCATTTGTAGTTTTGATAAATCCCATTTCTGGCAATAGAGTTTTGCCACAGAAATCTGATTTCTAATACAGAGTAAAGTACCTAGCCAAGTCTCAGACTGAAGTATTTATTGAAAGTGTTCTCAAATGCAATAAAAACATTATATCAAAAAGAGTGATTCTTTGAACCAAGAATTTAAACTCACTACCAGCCAGAATTTTCCTTCTTAAATTGTCAGAGCAGTCACAAAGGGATCTCTTCACATGCTGGAGAACTGCACGCAGCTTTCCGAGTGCAGGCAGCTCTGCTCTGCCAGTGACCACTGCCCTTCATTCAGAGTTTCTCTCAGCTCTTTGCTGTGAAATTCATGCCGGACTCTTTCCTGGCACTGACCATAAGCCTCATCTACTATAAAGAAATGTCTTCAAGATTTGGAATAGGAAAGGGAAATTCTCAAAAACAGTTGTACAGAAGAAAAGATAATTCAGAAAGAAAGGCTACCTGTTGGAATTTCTAGTCTAAATGGTATAGGGTGCTTAGAAAGCAAAGGGAATGGGAAAATAAAAAAGAGATTCATTACTGAAGATGAGACATGTTACCAAATTGTCGAGTCCCTTTAGGCCTGTGCTGGGATAATTAGAGGCCCTACAGGTCCAGATCTGGATTAAGTATTTTTCTGTATCCTTCCTGGCCACCTACTCCTCCTAACACATATATACGTACATTAGACTCGGAGTCAACAGGAGTTGCCTGCATTATTTTCTCTAAAACAGAAAAATGTTACTCACTTAAATGTGGTTTTGGTTCTGGTGCCCTGTATGTAAGTAACAACAGAACTACCAAAGTAGAGGTTTTTTTCTGGTACCTCTTACTTGTTGGGTTAGTATATTATCTATGTATTCCCATTGTTACTATTGGATTGCAGAAAACTTTTCATTGTTTTTTTTTGTTAAGAAAATGGAAACTTGAAAATGGTGATAAAAATCGAAATGTATGTGATATTTGCATTATTCAGACCATTTGCAGATCAAAGTCTCAGGGCTATACTGTATAGTGGTTAAAGCACTCGTAATGTCTGAGTCTGATTTCCAACTGTGAAATAATATTTATCTCACATGTCTGTCTAGAGTAGAAAATGGGAAAATGTATATAAAAGCACTTTGTAAACTTTAAAAGTAGTACAGTTGTGAGCTTTTGTTTGTTTAGAAGCATAGGTATGAATTATGTGCAATATGGGTTACACATAAAATCATTTTGTTTCTAATATCTTAAATTATAGTTTATTCACACAGTATACAGTAATTTAATACATTATGCATTATATATTAATTGAATAGCCTTTTAAGTATTAAAGTGGAGCTATAAGTTGCTGAATTTGAGAAATCTAACATCTTATATTTTTGTCAGAACATGAGAAGCTGGTAAAATTGAGAACAGAAGAAACCATCAACATTAGGGCAAAATAATGGAGTATTTTCAAGAATAAATAGCTAGGAAGCACTTTCTCTTAAGAGAGGATTTTTTTTTCTTTTAAACAGTTTTCACTTCTGATTGTTGCATTTTTATACTAGTTATAAGCTTAGGAAAAGTAATGGTTCACCCAAATCAATTACCTTTCAACTTTCCATGTAAAAGATTATTTCTTAATGTGGTACATTTTCAAAATGCAGCCAAAAGGAGGTAGAAATCACAAAGTACAGCGGGACAGGTGTCAGCGGTTGTGCTCAAAGGTCCAGTTGCAGGACACAGGTGTTTGCTTGGCAGGGAGCCAGAAAGGCGTTTCTGGTCCCACACGTAAAGGCATCTCAGGGACAGCTGTATTTTCTCTAGCATCTTGTTCTAAATGTGCTGCTTATTTTTGTAGGGCATCACTTACGTCTTTGAATCTTTGATTCAGAATGTTTTATTTTACTTTTTTAGACTTTAAAGTTGGAAATACATTTGGATCCTTTAAAATGAGTCAGTGTTCGCGTGTGTGTCTATTCGTGTTAGCTCAGGCTTCCTCTCCGCCTTTCTGCTTTACTACTCTCAGTGCTGGCTCATGGCTTTGTAGTTGCAAAGTTTCTTATGGAGCTTCCTCAGTCATCACATTTATGTCCAAAATAGGGAGAAAGGGTAGAGAGAGTGGTACTCATGTTCATTCTTTTATTTGGAAAGCAAAAGCTTACTCAGAAGCCATCATAGCAGACTTCCCTTTAAGTTCATTAGCCAGAACCTGATGACATGACTACCCAAAGCTGCAAGGGAAATTGAAAAGGTAGGCGGTAGGCTCGGGATGGATAACTCATTTGGTTAGAGCATCATCCCAGTATACCGAGTGTTGTGGGTTTGATCCCCAGTCAGGGCACGTATAAGAAGCAACCAGTAAATGCATAAATAAGTGAAACACCAACTCAGTATTACTCTATGACTCTTTCTAAAATCAATGCATTTTCAAAAAATATTTTAAAGCCTAAAAAAATAAGAAAGAAAAGGAGGACAACAGCATGGTCTTAATTGACTCAAGCCAATCATGAACCATCGCCTGAGGCTGACCATGTTGCTGTTGGAATGGAATCGGGATTCGGTGAGCAAGGCAGGAGGGGGACAGTAGAATGAGCAGGTAACCAAGGGGGTTTGTTAAATTGTGGCACAGTCCTGCCATACAATACTTTGCTGCCCTTCAGATGAGTAAGATAGAACTATATATACTCTGATATAGAAGAGTATTTTTACTATATTGTTGATTTTAAAAAGAAACATTATAGAAAAGTGTGCATAGCATAATCCCATTTAAAACATATGGGTATATATTGAGCTGTTAATATTAATTACCCAAGGAGTGAACAGACTTCCACTTTTTGTTTTTGTATTTCTATATCTGAACTTTAAAGTAGATATAATTGTGTGGTTAACTAGGTGTAATCACACGCATTTACAACAGGCAGGAGAGAACACCAGGAAACAGAGAGGCCTTCAGGGCTCAACCCCAGGCATCTTCCTCACTCGTATGCCCAGTTTCATTTACCATCTGTGAACTCGTGACTCCAGGTTCTTACGGGACACATACCTAATTCGAAGTCACCATAAATGCAGCCTCTCTAAGGTTGAATCCATAATCTCCAAACCTGGTCTTTTCCAGTTTACTCTTAGCTGGCAGCACCATCTAGCCAGCTGTACAAGCCAGAACCTAGGAGTTAGCCTCTGTTCACTTCTCTTGCCTTCCCCCTGATTTCCAAGACAGGAAATCAGTTCACTGTCACCACTCGCCTGGACTATTCTGTAGTCTCCTAACTCGCCCCCAGGCAGCCACTCCTTTCACCCCCAACCCCATCCACACTGTAGACACCGTGTTTTCACAACTCCCTTTTTATTATCTCTGTTGAAATCCTCCAGTGGTTTCTTCCCCTTACTCTGAGGACAGAACACAAAATCCTAGCCCATTAGACCCACCTGGTCTTGTCACTGCTAGGTTTCCCAGTCATCTTGGATCTCTCTCCCACTTGTTCATGGGCTCTGCCATGCTGGCCTCTTCTTCAGTTTCTCAAATATGCCATGTCCCCTCTCCTCCCAGGGTTGCTTATATTCCATTATGTCTGGAATGCTCTCTCTACTCTTTTACCTAGTTAACCCTGCGATATTCTTTAGATTCTGCTAATTGATTCTTCTTCAGGGATGCCTCCTTTGTCCCCCTAGACTGGTTAATTGCCTTTGATAAATCCATTGAAAAGTCATTGATAAATAGATTGTCCAAAATCCTTTGATAAATCCATCGTTCTTGAAAATCCATTGTTTCACTTAGACTGGTTATTTTGGTTCACAGTTATATATTAATCAGGGTGACCTGTAGGATATTTGTCTCTCTAGATGGTTGAATGTCATGTGGTCAAGACCTTGGTTTTTCTCATTGTGCATTTCTAGTGCCTAGCACCAGGCCTGGCGTGTGCACTCGCAGGCATAGAAGTGAAAGAGCAAGACGTGTTTGGGGGACCGCGAGTGGCTTGCTGCAGATGGAGTTTTATGTGACTGAGGAAACATGGAAGGAACCGAGGCTGCTTAGAAAATGTCATACAGTGGCTCTCAGGTCCTTCTGACCATGATCCACACTACGGAATACAGTTTATATCACAGTGTGGTGTATGAGTATCTGTGTGTACATATCTAATGGGTTTTTTATACCAGTACTTGGCCATTAGTTCCTGTACTGCACTCTTTCTTTTGTTTGCCAAATCACTGATTCCGAACACTGAATTGATTTCACAATCCACTAATGGATTGTGCCCTGCAGTTAGAACAACACCTGTGTAGAGCTTGGTGGCAGAACCTGGGGCGTGGCTTTGGGAGCTGCAGCTGTGTGTGCACGCACACACTTGGGGAGGGTGGGAAGGGGTTCGGATGCCAGATCAGGGCCTCCAGTTCTCATGCCTGTTACCGGGATAGGTCTCTATTGATCTGGTTTTCAGTTCAGGCTTCCAAACAGATTTCATATAAAGAAAGGTTTTCACTGCTTGAAGAAGTGCAGGTAGAGTGGGGTAGGGTGGGGACCTCTCACCGAACTGGGCCACTTACCTACAGCCATTCTAGCATATTGTGTTAAGAAATTAGGATTTTATCCTTTTTGAGGATAAAGGATGTTAAGCAGGGAAAGGCCCTCATTAGATTGCTTTATAGCAGAATAGCTGGCTGATGGATGAGAGGTAGAGCAGAGGTGGCAGACCCCCTTGAAGGCTTGTTTCATCTATGGAATGTTTGCTGAGCACCCGCCAGATGCCGCACAGTCCGGTGCAGGCAGACGCCTGCTGTGTCTCTCCTGCTGCTGTGTCTTCAGCCCCTCCCCAGGGGGTGCGTAGGGGGTGCGTACCAGGCGCACAGCAAGCACTTGTCGGTGGGATGGATGCCGCACATTTGTGGTGTGTCAGGCACTGTGCTAGGCACTTAACATATTATCTTCTTTATTTCTGACAGAGTTTTATAAATTAGAAAATTGAGGCTTAGAGAGGTTTTAATTTTGCTCAGCGTCAAAAAGCCCATGGGACAGAGTGGCAGAGCCAGGGTTTATTGTGATTAGTTTTACCCCACTGGTTAAGATCACAGGTTAGAGTCCAACTGACCGGGGTTCAAATTACAGACCCACCACTTCTGAGCTGAGTGCTGTTTAAAAATGTATTTTTTAAACTTTTTTTTAATTTTTCGTTTTTTAAAGTATATTTTATTGTTTATGCTATTACAGTTGTCCCATTCCCCTCCTTCATTCCCCTCTACCCTGCACACCCCCCCACCCACATTCCCCCCTTTAGTTCATGTCCATGTGTCATAAGTTCTTTAGTTTTTACATTTCCCATACTATTCTTGCCCTAACCATGTCTATTTTCTACCTATCGTCTATGCTACTTATTCTCTGTACCTTTCCCCCCACTTTCCTCCTCCCATTCCCTTGTTGCTAACCCTCCATGTGATCTCCATTTCTGTGGTTCTGTTCCTGTTCTAGTTGTTTGCTTGGTTTGCTTTTGTTTTAGGTGTGGTGGTAAATATTTGTGACTTTGCTCTCTTTTTACTGTTTATATTTTTTATCTTCTTTTTGTTAGATAAGTTCCTTTAACATTTCATATAATAAGGGCTTGGTGATGATGAACTCCTTTAATTGACTTTATCTGAGAAGCACTTTATCTGCCCTTTTATTCTAAATGAAAGCTTTGCTGGATAGAGCAACCTTGGATGTAGGTCCTTCCTTGTCTTTCATAACTTGGAATACTTCTTTCCAGCTCCTTCTTGCCTGCAAGGTCTATTTTGAGAAATCAGCTGACAGTCTTATGGGCACTCCTTTGTAGGTAACCCTCACCTTTTGTCTTGCTGCTTTTAAGATTCTCTCCTTATCTTTAATCTTGGGTAGTGTAATTATGATGTGCCTTGGTGTGTTCCTTCTTGGGTCCAACTTCTTTGGGACTCTGAGCTTCCTGGATTTCCTGGAAGTCTATTTCCTTTGCCAGATTGGGGGAGTTCTCCTTTATTATTTGTTCAAATAAGTTTTCCACTTGTTGCTCTTCCTCTTCCCCTTCTGGTACCCCTATAATTCAGATGTTGGAACGTTTAAAGATGTCCTGGAGGTTCCTAAGCCTCTCCTTACTTTTTTGAATTCTTGTTTCTTCATTCTTTTCTGTTTGGTTGTTTCTTTCTTCCTTCTGGTCCACTCCATTGATTTGAGTCCCAGTTTTGTTTCCATAACTATTGGTTCCCTGTGCTTTTTCCTTCATTTCACTTAGTATAGCCTTCATTTTTTCATCTAATTTGCAACTAAAATCAACTAGTTCTGTGAGCATCCTGATCATCAGTGTTTTGAACTGTGCTTCTGATAGTTTGACTATCTCTTGGTCACTTAGATGTATTGGCTCTGGGGCTTTGATCTGTTCTTCCGTTTGAGCCCTTTTTTTTTGGGGGGGGGGTCTGGTCATGCCTGTTATGTATGAGGGGTGGAGCCTTAGGTTTTCCCCAGGGTGGGGAACCCAGTTGCTGGGTTGTGACACTGTATGTGGGGACGGGGTCCGAGAGGGAGCAGTGGTGCTTGTTCCACTCTCTCTCAGATTTTTCAGTCTCTTCTACCGCTTCTCACAAGCAAACTGGGCCCTTCTGGTGCTGATTCCTGGGTAGGTGGGCTTGTGTACGTTCTAGGACCCTGTGGGTCTCTCCAACGAACTCTGTTGTGAGGCTGGGAGTCTCTCCCAGCTCCTCCACCTCCACAAGTATTTTCAACTGGTGCTTTTAGGCTTTCTTTCCTGTTGCTGGGGCCATGGGTCTGTCTTGCTGCCCGTTTTTGCCTGGTTTATCTGCATGCAAATGTGTGACCTCAGTCAGCCAGCCACCTTGTGCATCTCACTGGGTCTGCTCGTTGCCTGTCCACACCCAGGGTCTGTCAGCCACTGCCTTTTCTTGCAGAGACCCCTCTCTGCTGGCTGCTGACTCGGCCTCTCTCACTGGTCTGGATGAATGGTTGTTGGACTTCCATACAGTTCAATTTTTTGTCAGTTCTGGTTGTTTTTTTGTTTCTAAATTTTTGTTGTCCTTAATTTTGGTTGTGCAAGGAGGCACACTGTGTCTACCTACACCTCCATTTTGGCTGGAAGTCTAAAAATGTATTTAAAAATTGGGTAACTTAATGGGGTTGTTGGAAAGTTTAAGTGAGACAATAAGGCGTATGTGGTACTGAGCAGTGTCCAGCACATAATAAAAGCCCTCAAATACTAGAAATTATTAGTATTATTGTGCCATGCAACCATTACCAAGGGCACAGCTGTAGTAGATTCCAGAGTGGAGATGGTGGTTATTGGAGCCGGGGTGGGGGTGGAGTGAGTTGGTGGGCTGTCTTCATTCCTTAGGGTGATGCTTGGAGAAAGGTATGGACCAGAAGACTGAGCAGGAGCTAGGTTTCTTCATGAATATTGGAGAATGAGCAGGAGATTGGTAATGAGAAAAGGTGGAAACTATTGTAGATGACCCTCGCAGTCCTCAAAGGAGGGATAGATTCTGCATGACTTGGAAAGAGGAGCTGTCTGGAGGCCTAGCAGGGAGACCTAGCAAGCTCCCCCTGGTTCTCAGTTCCCTGTGGGAGCAAGGAGCTGCAGGGAAAACTCTGAGAACTAGATTTCAGACACTCTTACGTGAAGATATTTCAACAGCATGCATTCATACAGCAGGTATCCATGAGGTGCTTTATACAGGCCTGGCACAATTCTCAGCACTTGGGGATATAGTAGGAAACAAACTGGGTAAGACTTCCTGCATTCTTGGAGCTTACATTTATTTCTTAGATACTATTTGGTAGAATGTAAACGTCATGTAGTCAATGAAGGTCTCAGTAGTTCCCAAAAGAGTATTAATCTAAAATAGTTTTTATTCATTTAAAAGGTTTTTCACAAGCCAGAAGTTCTTAGGGTAGAGGAGGAAGGGGCAATTTGGTTTGTCGTTATTGTTTAATGTTTTCAGATCTTCAGACCTTTTTAGGGTGATCTTATAAACTCTGCCTTCAAAAAGATCATAGTCATGGTTTTGAGGGATTTGAATGTGTGCCCCTTAGTGATGCTGCAGCCCCTCATTTTGTTATGTATTTCTCCTCATTACCTGAAAATAACAATAGCTCTGCCTGCTCGGACGTTTGGGTTTTGTGGTTCGAAGTCTAACCAATAGATCATTGAAGTACAAAAAAAATGCTACACGAATCAGGTCACTGGATTGGAGCTGATGGAGAATATATAAATCAGAAACTTTGCAGAGAATGAGGAGCAGATGCGTTTTGCAAAGTTCATGTGAATGGAGGCAAACAATGTCTTCTGCCTGCTGAGTAAGGATGATCTTCTAGAAATTTTGTAGCAAAAAGCTAGCTTTTTTGTCTATGTAGAAATGCCATGGTATTTCATTGCCCAGAAAGCAAAAGACAGGGACAAATCGGTGGAATATTATTCAATGTATTTTAACACATGGCAGTGCGTTGCTTAGCTTCCGATCACTAGTAGACTTCAGAGGCCAGGAGGGTTGCTGGCGCACTCATCTTGGTCATTACTTATTGTGCCCAAAGGCCCAGGAGAATATATACTGAAATAACAAAGCGTCCATTAGCATTTAGTGCTTTTCCTTAGTCTTCATTTTAGTACTGTGAAATCAGATCTCAGAGAATGTCATAATTATGGTCTTCGGAAAAAGAAACATTCAATGTTATTTCAATATGTAATGACTCCTAGTGCTCTCTGAATTCATTCACATCACAATGACCATGCTACCTTAACCTTAATATATAACACTATCAGGGCCAGTTTATGAGCCTCACAAAAAATCGTTACTGTTGATTTATGATAATCATACTATATTATCCAGAAAAGTTAATTTGATTAATCATCTACCACATTCACCGGAGTGGGGTCTGAATAACTGTCAGCTCTTTTAAAAAATCACATTTTTTCCTGGAAAAATGAGTATTTGCCAACTAAGGATTTTTTTAAATGATTTATTTATTTATTTATTTTTGAGAGAAGGGAAGGAAGGGAGAAAGAGAGGGAGAAACATCAGTGTGTGTGGTTGCCTCTTGTGCACGTGCTCCCAGCTGGGGACCTGGCCCAGCCATACACAGGCATGTGCCCTGACTAGGAATCGAACTGGCAACCCTTTGGTTCACAGGCCAGCACTCAATCCACTGAGCCACGCCAACCAGGGCTTAAAGATGTTTTTTAAAGAGCGTGCCAGCAACTGGGAGAACTACTCTTAAAGAGTGGTTCCAGAAGTGTTTAAGCATGGAAGCATTTGGGGGAGTCACTGTATCTCCCAGTGTGACTACTTTGCAGGGAAAGTACTTAGATGGGAAGGTGCTGACATAGTTACTTGTGAGATTGGTAAGGTTACTTTGTAGTCACAAGTCGTGTTGAGCTGTGACCAGGGTAGCTCATTTGGCAAATTAAGTTGGAAATCATGTTTTGACAGGAAAATGTCTCTATCACGAAGAGAAATGGCCTGGCAAACCTTCGTGATTTGTGTGCATCTGTTCTCAGGAATCACCCCAGGGAAGCTGCTCTCTCTGAGATTCTTTGGACTGGTTTTGAACTCCCGTTCAGGTCCTTGCAGGGCACTTGGTTCCATCCAAAATGTCCATGTCAACATTTGGTCCCTGCCAAAATGTCCTTGATATTTGGTCCTGTACCAGAACATCCATGGAGACATTTGGTTCACACCAACCCATCTATTTAACCCCAGGAGCTATGTATGGCTGGCTAGGTTACCGAGGCAAGATAGGCTATTGGCAGTAGAGCTACTGCAGAATTATTGGGCCAGTAAAAAAATGTATGAATCCTGTAAACCAAATGTATAAATAAACATTATGGGCTCTTTGAACCTAGGAGTGTTTGCGAAACATGGATGTTTTGACAGGACCAAAACAGGGACCATATATGCTTATGGGCAGTTTTGACTGGACCACATCTCAAGGGCTGCTGGGTGTGGACTGGATGTCTCCCTGGGCGTTTTGCACAGGACCACATGTCCACTAAGCATTTAGATAACTAGAAGTCATAGTGACTGGGTTTCAACTATATGTCAGCATAATATTGTGCTTAATCTTCAACAACCCTTTAAGGTATGTACTGTCCTCATTTTCCTAACAAGGAAACGGGATTTCAGAGGGCTTAAAGTGGTTGCCATGGTGACACTTCACATGTGTAGTTGGAAACATCTGACTCCAAAAGCTTGTTCACCTCCACAGACATCACCACCTGGCCTTCCTGGTCAACAGGATCCTTGTTAGTGCAGAAATTCACCAGTATCCTCAGAACAACGGAGGCCTCCAGTTTCCCCCAGAGGCATGTTTCACACCTGCCCTCCAGGTATGTCCCAGAAGAGTCTGAGTGGTGCCCACAGGGGCAAAGATGATGAAATGTAAGGGGGAAATATTAGGATCCCCACTGAAGTACTGATTTCTGGGAAAGGGGCCCATAAGCACCTCTCACACCCCCTCCCAGACCTGTGCCCGGCAGTCTGGTGCTGCAGTAAGCAGGGTTACCACCCTCTCTCCATGTCTGTCCTAATCCTGGGAAGCTTTCAGTATGTTACCTGGCAGGGGAGAATTAACATATTAAGTCTAACCGTGAGGTTAGGAGAGTGTTCTTCTAATGTGCAAGAGGGAGACCTAGAGATGCAATGTGAGAATGGCTGGCCCTTGCTGAAAGGGGCCACAAGCCCAACGCATGTGGGAAACCCCATGCTTTAGAAGCCAAAAGAGGCAAAAAACACTGAGAATCTGAGATTCTCACAGAGCCTTAAGAGAGCCAACACTTTGAGATCATTTCCTGACTTGCAGGACTATAAGATAAATTTATGTTGTTTTGAGCCACAAAATTTGTGGCAATTCGGTACAGCAGCAACAGGAAACTAATGCAGAGGCCATTGTTGCTTCCCCAGGGAGAGCTGGCTGGTACCCAGAACTAGGTGGGTGGGAAATAGCCACCGGCGACCCAAGTGTTGGCAGGCACTCGTGCCAGGACCCAGAAGTCTTAGCCCCGATGAAGAGATGGGCCAGAAGAGAGGCCTGGGAGGAAGCTTAACTGTTTGGCCCCAGATCTGACCAGGATCCATGGATGGAGCTCCAGGCTCCAGTCTGCTACTTGCTAGCTGTGTGGTCCTCAGCAGGCCACTTGGCCTTGTTGAAGAGTGGGGTCTCGTTTGTAAAATGTGGGCATTTACCCCACCTGTGGTGTTGTGAGCACAGAAAGTGTATACTGAGGGAGCCCATGCCGATCACTGCTGCCCACATTTCAGTTCTAAGTGTGAATCTGAGAGGTCCGTACCTCAGTGCTGTGGAAAAAGCAGCTTGATACACAATTACTATTTTTAATAATCGTACATATGTGACTTTCAACATTTTCTTCTAAATCTCCAGTTGACAAGAGAATCCAATTCAGCAGAGCAACTGATTCATTCACTCAGAAGTCAATTGATGTTTCACTGTATTTCATGTCACCATAGCACTATAAAGTCAAAAGGGACCTTAACAGTCACCTCATCCATTTTCCAAAGGAAGAGGCCAGTTGTAGAAAGGCAAGAAGTTCAAGCCCTCAGCAATAGACTTCCCTAATGACTCCAGGGCAGCAAAACAAAGCCCGATGTTTTGGAGTCTATTCTGAAATACTAAGAGACTTGGACAGCTATTTCATGGACATGAAACTCAGCCCAAAGCAAGCCAAACCCTTTTCTTCTCCAACCCCCAAGGATGACAAATGTAGGTGCCTAAAGGGCCCTAACTCTTTCAGGCTTGGTTGTCATTGCCCTGATGTACCCATACCCCCTCTCCATGCCAAATTTCAACCCAAAGTGGCATTAGGGCAGGAGCTGAGCTAGGTTCAGGGCGGTCTGCACCCCAGTCCCAGCCATCCACCTCGTTAATGCAATGCATGCATTGCTCTCAAAGGCAGCACCTGGGTGCTGCCATTGGCAAGTCCAGGCACATAGATCAGGGAAGCCCTGCTACTATAGGTGAGGCGTATCACTGTCACCCATCAGTAGTGACAACTCTGTGAGCAGACAAGGCCATAGCCAGGAGGCCAAAGCAATTCCCAGAACCTACCTGGGCACTCCCCCAGTTGGGTTGACATCCAGATGCCAGCTCATCTGGTTGGTCCTGATAGTTCCTGTGTTTTGCCAGCAGAGCACTCACACCCAAGGGGGCAGAACCTGTTCAGGAGGCTGGAGTCACGTGAACTGCCATGGCCACTATCTCTTGGTACCAGACAAGGCACCCTGGGACTCTTGTCTCTGTCAAATGATGGGGTTGGGCTGCATAAGGGCCACATTTCCTTCTAGGCTTTTCTGGAAGTGGGGATTATATCAGTCCTTGTGTTGAAGATTTTATTTTAATTGAGGAAGCTGAGTGCAAATAGTGAGGATTCTTCATTTGCAAAATGTAAGTAATTTTATATTCTGCTACGAAATTGCAGTGGTGTAGAAAGCAGAAAGCAGAATGCCTTCCCTTCCCTCCCACGGCCAGCAGTCAGCAGTCAGGCTGATGTTCTCCACCCTGCCCGCCCCACCGCCTGTCCCTGCAGAGCCATCCCGTTCTCACTGGCTCTCTTTCTTGAGGGAGTGATTATGATTCCAAAAGTGAATCTTTGCCTGTTTTAACAGTTCTAACAATTGATGAAATACTGGGTTAGCCAAAAAGTCTGGACAGTTTTTTTTGTAAAACAAAGATACTATTTTCATTTTTACCAATAACTATCGATTTGGATATTTTGAGAATGTCGGCTATCTCCTTCATGGTAGAAACATTGATCGCTGTCTACTTCAGCTGGTCTGCCCGACCATGGAGCATTGTCCAGAGAGAAGTCTCCAGCGTGGAACTTCACAAACCACTTTTGAGACGGTTCAGGCAGTCACAGCACCTCCTCCATACACGGCACAAGTCTTTTTTGTGTGTTTTAGTTGTGCTTCTACCTTTCTTGAATTAAAAAATCATGATATGCCCAAAATATTGCTTATTTTCTTACATCTTCAATATTAAAATGGCTGCAAAAAATTCAATTTTGATATTTCTTTTGTTTTTAAACGTGCATGATGTGACAGCTGTCACAATAAAAATCTAACAAAATTGTTTCAAATGAAGTTAAAGACAACTAAGTGCTACTAGAACCATCTTATGGAAAAAACCAAATGAACTTTTTGGCCAACTCAATAGAAGAGTGACATTTGTAAAAGTTTTTTTTTCCTGCTAAGAAGTCCAAATTCAAACCTTATATCGAACTTATAAATCCACATAAAGAAGTTAAATGTCAGTACTTAAGAGAAATAACTTTTACTATTATTAGAGAAATGTGAAAATTGCAAAGGGAGAATAAAATGCATAAACATGTGATTAGCAGTTTTACCAAGTTCACAGGACTGTGTGGGGTGGGTGGTTGATGATTTTCCTGCTGTTCTCCCCAGATTGGGGCATTGCACTTGTATTACTTCAGTAATGAAAAAAATATTTTTAAGAGAATCATTTCTGATAATGACATGCTAGAGTAGTTGATTGGATTCAAATCAAAACAGCCCAATAACTGATACTAATTAACTTTTACTGACTAGGCAGCTTAAAAAAATCATTACTGCAATTTCATTTTAGGTTATTTTTTGTTGTAAATTCTACTTAGAGAACTAAATGAATAGATATGTTAATAATTATGAGAAAACTAACCCATAAAAATTTTAAACACATTGAGTGGATTTGATGCCTCAAATATTTATTAAGCAGCTATTTTCTGCAAGGCATTGTGGGCATAGAAGGGTGACTGAACTCCAAGGGCTCAGGGTCTGGCAGAGAACCCACCTAGCCATGCACTAGATGGCCTGTTCTAAAGGTCATGAGATACAAAATGTGATAAGAGTCCAGTGAAGTAAGGAATCATCTGTAAACAATGAGTTACCAAGGAGAGCTTCATGCAGGCAGTCAAATTTGGGCTTGATCTTAGAAAAATGAGTGGATGTTTCATACTCAAAAGTTAATGCGATTTTTAAGTAGAGGGAGGGTGAACAGAGGCAGAGAGGCACGAGGACCAGGGCATGTCAGGAAGAACAAGGAGTCCGATTTGGCTGGAGAATAGGTAGGGGAGGGGACACCTTAGCCTGGCCAGGGTGGGTGGATTGGGAGGTCAGGCCACAGAGTTGAACCTGTAGATGATAGGTGATCCTCGGGGGCTTTTGAGCAGGAAAAGTGATACCAGCACTGGCTCAGTACAATTCTTCTGGCCTAGGTGAGTGTCAGGTAGGGGACAGTTGGATAGGACAAGGACAGGAAGATGAACCCCAGATGACTGATAAATGGGGCCTGAGTTTGACAGGCGGCATCTTAAGGAAGACACATGTGATGACTCAGTAGCTTAGTGGTCTAGGATTCTGTGAGACCAGAGTTCAAGTCCTATTCTGTCTCTTAGTAGTCATGTGACTCGAAAGACATTACTTAGCTCCCCTGAGCCTATCTCTTCCTCTGTAAAATGGGCCTAAGAGCACTTATGTCATGGGGCTGCTGCAGGATAGACAGTTATTCTTGTAAAGCATTTAGCGTGGCCCTGGCACACGGTGAATGTTTAGTTCCTCCTAATGTCACTGATGGTTCGACCTGGAATTGGAGTTAGAAAGGAAACAGGTGTGTCAGCCAGGTGACTGAGTAATAAGGGTGACAGTACAGCCGGTAGGAGCCTGGCATCTGGAGGTGAAGACTGGATTTGTATCTCAGCTCGGCTACTTAACAGCTGCATTCTTGTACAAATTACTTAACTCCTTTCCATGTCAATTTCTTTAGCTGTAAAACAGGCATATTATTGGGTTGGCCAAAAAGTTCTTAGTGTTTTCTGGAGAAGACACGTTTCTCATTTTCAACAGTAACTTCATTGATTTGGATATTTTGAGTATGTTGGCTGTCTCCTGCATGGTATAACATTAATTCTCAATTAATGACTCAATTTGATTGCTATCAACTTCAACTGGTCTACCTGACCATGGAGCATCATCCAGAGAGAAATCTCCAGCACGAAACTTTGCAAACCACTTCTGACATGTTTGATCAGTCACAGCACTTTCTCCACAAATCTTTTGTATGTTTCAGTTGTGTTTTTACCTTTCTTCAAACAATAAAGCATAATATGCCTAAAATGTTGCATATGTCTTCCATCATCAGTATTAACTACATAAAAACTTTGATAAGTTTTGATAAGTTTTAAAAAATACACACTGATATGACAGCTTTCACAATACAGTCTAACAAAATTGTTTTGAATGAAGTTAAAAGCTAAGTGCTACTAGGGCCATCTTATGGAAAAAAACAAGTGAACTTTTTAGCCAACCCAATATTAATACCTCCTTGTGGAGCTGCTATAATAACATAAGAATGTATGTAAAGTATGTATGTACGTGGTACATTTTAAGAGTCCAGGAAAGACAAGGGGTAGGGGTGTGGCATTGAATAGATTTGTCCTTTCCATCTGTATTGGCAGTTTTACAAGTAGAAATGGAAACATGCAGCAGGGAATTAGATATGAAAGGCCAGGGTTTGGGGTGGGGCAGAACACCACGCTGGAAGTGTTCAGGAGCCATGGGCCCAGAGGTGATTACTGTGGCTCTTACCAGTAGATGAACTGAGAATGAGCGCAGACTCTGGCCTCAGCAGACAAGTACAGATGTAGGACAGTCTGTAAGGCAGATGGCTGGGACTCTTTAAACAGTGTCAGGGGGGAAAAGTAAGGGGGATGTTCTAGAATAAAAGATTATAAAAGGGTTATAGTCAAAAGTAATATAGTAACGATGGAGCCTATTTTTTAAATAAAGATTAGACATTCTTGGGACAATTGGGGAATTTTGATTAAGGAGTCTATATTAGAGGCTGTTAGGAAATTGTTTATATCCTTAGGTATGATAATTGCACTGTAATCATGTAGAACAATGTCTTCATTCTTAGCAAATACATACTAAAATACTTGGGGATGAAATGTCAGGTATGTGTGGGGTGTAGGGAAGAAAAGGTAAATATGGCAAAATGTTAACAATTGTTGAGTTCAGGTGGAGGGGAGATACGGATATTCATTGCATTAGTCTTTCAACTACTTCTGGATGCTTCAAAATTTTCAGTATATAAAAATATGAGAAAAAAATAGACCTAAGAAAAATCGTTAAGGAACCAGTCTATCATGAAAAGGAATTCTCTACAGGAAAAGTAGGTTCCCCCTACCAAAGGAGAAATTTCACGAAGGGAGAGATTAAGCAAAATGAAGTTTGAGTAAATCATTGTATTTAGCCACTAGGGGATAAAGGTGGCCCTGAAGAATCCAGTGTAGCATGGAAAGCTGACCATCGAATGGAGGAGACAAAGAACAGGGAGGAAGAATAGGTAGGACCACCTCTGTTGGACGGTGGTTCAGCTGACAGCATCCAGGCTGGGGAATTCATTCTTTTCAGTGCAAGGGAAACTGGGCATTTCTGAGAAAGAGGAAGTGTGGGGAAACAGAAGGGAATAAGGGGAACAGAGGAACACGAATGGAGCAAAGAGCCAGTGAAGGTGGAAAAGGAATGGATGTAAACATAAAAGGAGGTTCCCTCAGGTGCGAGGGATGCTGCCTTTGACCCAAAAGTGGGCACTGGAGTCAGGTGGGGAAGGAAGTGCTCTTCGTAGCAATGAAGGATAAAGTCATGTTTTCCTGGTAATGAGGCAGGTGTGAGGCAGAAAGTGAGGACATTGACCACAGCTGCCAATGGGTCTGAAATGGGATAGAAAGCGGCTGAGATGAAACAGAACAAGGTGCACTTGGTATTGTGCAAACTGGGGAGAAGAGTAAACAGAGGGCTTCTCGGGACTGCTATGCCAAGGCACAAGAGATAATGAGGGTAAAGAGCAGTTGTGGAAACTGAGTGGGCCCCCTTTTCTGAACTTGATGCTGGGCAAAGATTGCTCATCAAAGATTTACTTACTAGGAAATGATTAAAATTCTTCCTTTCAGATAAAATGCTTTACCATTATGTCCATGGACCCTCTACCCTCGGTTGTCCCAGCTGGTGTACAGGCACGTGGTGTGGTAGTCTTTGGTGTGTAAGGAAGCTTCTGTCCTTTTAGAGTCATCAGGTGGAAGGCCAGGGGAGATTAAGGTTCCATGGGCGGCTGGAGCTATCATTCCCAAAGGCATTAGGAGGGAAACGGCTCCCTGCACGATGCCCACTAAATGCCAACAGCAAGGGGGCAGCTGGAGCCTGCGCTCTCAGGCACCCCAGATGACCCCAGGATGGAAATGATTTTTGGTTTTGTTCAGGCCTCAAGCGCTTTTCAAGGCCTCCCATTGGAGATCCGATTCACTAGGAGGCAGCGGGCCAGAGATTCAGCTCCCAGGTGAGGCTTAAGACACTGGTCCGTGGACCACACTTGGAGTACCGCTGGCATGGAGTGGCGGGAGCGACCCAAACCTACAGCTGGACCTTAGTGATCATGTAGCCGTCCTTCTCCCCCTCGGGCTCCTCTTTGAGAGGAGTCTGCAGCGGAGCGGTAGTCAAGGCGCCTTCGCGACGGCTCAGTTCCCGCAGCCGCGCCTGCAGCGCCTCCTTCTCGGCCTGTAGCTCGCGCCGCGCCTGGGCCGCAGCTCGCTCCTCCTCCTGCAGGGCCCTGCGCCTCCGCTCCAGGGCGCGCTCGCCCTGCTCCACAGCTGCCTCGCGCCGCGCCAGCTCACGCTCTCTCAGGCTTCCCCGAATGGCCAGCGCGCCCATCTGCTCCAGCAAGCGCGCCCAGTCGCCTTCTGCGGCCGCAGCAGGGCCGGGCTTGGGTGGCGGTGAGCGGCGTGCGGCGCTCTTCTCCAGTTCGCGCCGGTGCGCGCTCTTCAGGTGCCTCCACAGCGCCGGGGTCCCCGCGTGGAAGCCCGGGCCTCGGCTCACCTGCTCCCCGCACAGCCGGCAGGTGGCCCAGTAGCCTGACGGCTGTCCAGGCCGCGCCGGGGCCAGGTGAAAGTACCCCCAGGCCTCGGAATATGGCGCCCCCAGGCGGCCCGCAGGCGCCGGCTCCAGGCCAGGAAAAGGGCTGCCCAGCGTAGCTACATTGTCCTGCCCACCGGTCTCTTCCATGGTCAACACCAATTCGTCCCTCCTCATCCTTTTTGCAGCATCTGCATACAAGAGGGGAGAAGAGGTAAGAATAACAACAAATTTTACAGAGAGAGAGATATACACCACTCAAACAACTTCTACAATTATAGTTAGCCTGTGAAGAAACCATGCCTTCCTTTATTACAGCTAAAAATTCTACCGTTAGTTTTTGGTAGATACTTGGGTTTCCTTTTTCAGTATTATTAATTATTGATTCCTCAGGAAAAAAATGTTAAAAATGTTCAGCCCTCTTTTCTTAACTAAGAATTCTCTTAGAAATGGGTCCCAAGCTAATGAGTACTGACACTAAAATTGGGACACCAAGCTTCTTAAATGAAAAGAACTAGCTATGTAAGTGCTATGTGCATATATTAGTTTTAAAATTTGTTTATTTTTCAATTAAAGTTGACTGACATATGATGTTATATTAGTTTCAGGTGTGCAACATAGTGAGTAGGCATTTTCATAACTTGGGAAGTGAGCACCCTGAATACTCTGGTACCCACCTGACATCATACACAATTATTACAATATTACTGACTATATTCTGCATGCTGTACCTTATACTCCTGTGACTGTTTTTATAAGAAGCAATTTGCACATCCTAATCCCTTCCCACCTTTTTACCCATCTCCACAACTCCCCTCCTACTTTGCAACCACAAAAATGTTCCCTGGGGAAAAAAAGTTCTCTGTATCTATTAGTTTGTTTCTGTTTTGTTTACTTTGTTCTTTAGATTCCACATATCAGTGAAATCATATGGTATTTCTTTCTCTATCTGACATTTCACTTAGCATAAGATCCCCTAGGTCCATCCAGGTTGTCACAAATGGCAAATTTCATTGTTATTCATTTGTCCATTGTCAGAAACTTAACTTGCTTCCATATCTTGGCTAATGTAAGTAATGCTGCAATAAATAAGGATGCATATATCTTTCTGAGTTAGTGTTTTGGAGTTCTTTGGATAAATACCCAGAAGTGGGCTTGCTGGGTCATGTCGTAGTTCTATTTTTTAATTTTTTTGAGGAACCTCCAAACTGTTTTTCATAGTAGCTGCACCAATTTACAGTACCAATAATGTACAAGGATTCCTTTTCCTTCACATCCTCATCATCACTTGTTATTTATTTATGATGATACCTATTTTGACAGGGGTGTGATCATATCTCATTGTGGTTTTAATTTGCATTTCCCTGATGATTAGTGATATTGAACATCTTTTCATGTCTATTGGTCATCTCTATGTCCTCTGTGGAGTAATATCTGTTCATGTCCTCTAACAATTTTTCAGTTGGATTGTTTGTGCATGTGTGTGTTAATTTGTATAAGTACTTTATATATTTTGGGTATTAACCCCTTATTGGATGTGTCTCGTGAATATCTTCTCCCATTCAGTAGGTTGTCTTTTTGTTTTGTTGATAATTTCCATCATTGTGAAGATTTTTTTAGTACTCTCCTATGTTTATTTTTTCGTTTCTCTTTTTCCCAAGGAGACATGTACAAAAAAAAATCACTAAATGCTACATTAAGAGAGTTTACTACCTAAGTTTTCTTCTAGGAGTTTTAGTTTCAGGTCTTATATTTAAGTCTTTAATTCATTTTGATTTTTTTCCTTGCATATGGTGTAAGAAAGTGATCCAGTTTCATTCTTTTGCATGTATATGTCCAGTTTTCTGAACACCATTTATTAAATAGACTCCCTTTACCCCATTGTATATTTTTTCTCTGCTATGATGTATTAAATAACCATATAGGCTTGGGTTTATTTCTGGGCTCTCTATTCTGTTCCATTGATCCATGTGTCTGTTTTTATGCCCATTCCATGCTGCTTTGACTATTATGCCCTTATAGTATAGTTAGATATCATGTCAGGTGATATCTCCAACTTTATTTATTTTTATCAAAATTGCTTTGGCTATTTGGGATCTTTTATGATTCTATGTAAGTTTTAGGATTATTTGTTCAGCTTCTATGAAAAATGTCATTAGTATTTTGATAGAGATTGCATTGAATCTGTATATTGCTTTGGGTAATGTGGACATTTTAATGGTGCTAATCCATGAGCACTGTATATTCTTCCATTGATTTGTATCTTCTTCAGTTTCTTTAATGTTTTATAATTTTCCACATACATGTCTTTTACCTCCTTGATTAAAAACTTATCCCTAGGCATTTTATTCTTTTTGATATAAACATAAATGGGATTCATCCCTTAATTCCTTTTTCTGATAGTTTGTCATTGGTGTATAAAAATGCAATTCAGTTCTGAAAATTAATTTTGTATCCTCTTATTTTACTGAATTCACTTATTTGTTCTAATAGATTTTTAGTGGACTCTTTAGGGTTCTCTGTATATAGTATCATGCCATTTGTACATGACAGTTTTTTCCCTCTCCAATTTGGATGCGTTTATTGCTTTTCTTTGGGGGGGGGAGTGTCAATTGCCATGGCTAGGAGTTTCACTACTATGTTGAGTAAAAGTGGTAAAAGTGGACATCTTTGTCATGTTCTTGATCGTAAGGAAAACACTTTTATTAGCTTTTTATTATTGAGTATGATGTTAGATGTGGGTTTGTCATATATGGCCTTTACTATGTTGAGGTATATTCCCTCTATTCTCACTTGGCTGAAAGTTTTGATCATAAATGAATGTTGGATTTTGTCAAATGCTTTTTCTGCATACATCGATATGATCATATGATTTTATTCTTCATTTTTTATGTGCTATATCATGTTAATTGATTTGTAGCTATTAAACCAAGCTCACGTGCTGGGAATAAATCCTAATTGATCATGGTGTATGATATTTTTAATGTATTACTGAATTTGATTTGTTAATATTTTGTTGAGGATTTTTGTATCTATATTCATCAGGGATATTGGCTTATAATTTTCTTTTTTGTTTTTCAAGTGTCTTTGGTTTTGGTATCAGGGTAGTGCTGTTTTCATAAAATGAATTTGGGAGGCTTCTCTCCTCTTCAATTTTATGGAATATTTTGAGGCTAGATATGTTTTGAATGTTTTATAAAATTCATTTGTGAAGCCTCCTGGTCAGAGGCTTTTGTTTGTTGGGAGTTTACCGATTAGTGGTTTGATTTCAGTAGTAGTTATCAGTGTCTTTAGGTTTTGGGGTTTTTTCCTGATTCATCCATGGAGGGTTTTATGTTCCCAGGAATTTACCCATTTCTTCAAATTTGTCCAATTTGTTGGCATATAATTGTTTGTAGTATTTTCTAACATGTGGTCCATCCTGGAAAAAATGTTTCAGGTGCACTTGAAAAGAATGTATAGTCATCTTGTCTAATGTGTCACTTAAGGCCACTGTTTTCTTGTTGATTTTCTGTTTGGATGACCTACCTATTGATGTCAATGGGCTGTTGAGGTCCCCTACTATTACTGTATTACTGTTGATGTCTCCCTTTATGTCCAACAATATTTACTTTACATATTTAGGTGCTCCTATGTTGGGTGTGTAGATAGATATTAATGAAAGCTATATTTTCTTGTTGTATTGATCCCTTTATCATTATGACATGCACTTCTTTACCCCTTATCACAGCCCTTATTTTAAGTGTATTTTGTCTAAGTATTGTTATCCCAGTTTCAAGAAAATTTCCGCTTGCTGAGCGCGGGCCTGGGAATCAAGCAACCACGGTTTGATTCCCAGTCAGGGCACATGCCTGGGTTGCAGGCCAGTTCCCAGCAGGGGACACACAAGAGGCAGCCATACATTGATATTTCTCTCCCTCTCTCCTTCCCTTCCCCTCTAAAGATGAATAAATAAAGTCTTTTAAAAAATTTTTCCACTTGCAAGAAATATCTTTTTCCATCCCTTTACTTTGAGTCTGTGTGTGTCTTTCAATCTAAAGTCTTTACATTTTGCTTTTTTCTCCCTGATTCATCCATGGAGGGTTGTATAGTCAGCATTAGTATAGGTCTTGGTTTTCTAATAAACCATTTATTCACATTATGTCTTTTAATTGGAGCATTTAGTCCATTTACATTTAACGTAATTATTGATAGGTATGTCATTATTGCCATTTTATTGTTTTCTGATCATTTCTGTAGTTCTGTTCCTTCCTTAGTCTCTTGCATGTTGATGACTCTCTAGAGTGTTATAATATTGGATTCCATTCTCTCTCTTTCTTGTAGATTTTTGGTTTGTGACTACCATGCGTTTGTCATATATATCAAGATATGTTTATGTTGGGTTGGCCAAAAGGTCTGTTTAGTTTTTTTTCTGTAAATGAAAGACACATTTTTTAATCTTCACTAATTTTATTGATTTGGATATTTTGAGTGTCAGTTATCTTCCACTGTTGGCTTCTAGTGGGTAGAGGCCAGGGGTGCTACTAAACATTTTCCAATGCATAAGACAGCCCACAGCAAAGAATTATTTGGCTAACATATTAATAGTACCAAGAAACTTTGCAAACCACTTTTGACACATTCAACCAGTCACAGCACTTTCTCCATACACCGCACAGATCTTTTTTGTGTTTACCTTTCTTGAAATAATAAGGTATAATACACTGCAAATGTCACTTATTTTCTTCCATTTTCAATATTGAAATGGCTGCACAAAAATTCACCAATTTTGATATTTCTTTTTAAATTCACACTGATATGACAGCTGTCACAATACGGTATAACAATTGTTTTGAATAAAGTTAAAGACACTAAGTACTACTAGAGCCATTGTATGGAAAAAAGTAAACGAACTTTTGGCCAACTCCATAGTAGTCAATTTTAATTGATGGTTGCTTAAGTTCAAACACATTCTAAAATCACTTCACTTTATACTCACCCCTCCGTGTTTGTTTTTGTCATTATTTTTTACTTCTGTGTGTGTGTGTGGGTATCCCTTAATTTACTATTATAAATACATGTTTTCCCCACTTTTGCTTTGTAACTTAATACTAGCTTTAGAGTTGTTTGACCCATTGCTTTTACTGTATGTCAGTGAAAATATTTTTCTTTCCTCTGTTTTCTCATTCATATTTTAGATTTTTCTTTTTCTACTTATAGAAGTCCCTTTAACATTTCTTTTAATACTGGTTTAGTAGTGATGAACTCCTTTAGTTTTTTTCTTATCTGGGAGACTTCATCTCTCCTTCAATTCTAAATAATAGCTCTGTTGGGTAGAGTAATCTTAGTTGTATGGTTGGGGGTTTTTTCATCACTTTGAAAATTTTGTGCCAATTCCTTCTGGCCTGCAAAGTTTCTGTTGTGAAATCAATTGACAGTGTTATGGGTGCTCCCTTGTAGGTATCTAACTGCTTATTTCTTGCTACTTTTAAGACTCCTGTTTGTCTTTAATCTTTGGCATTTGGGCTTCTTTGCGTTCATCTTGTTTGGGACTCTGCATTCCTGGACTTGTATATCTATTTCCTTCACCAGATTAGGGAAGTTTTCAGTCATTATTGTTTGAAGTAGGTTTTCAGTTTCTTGCTCTCTCTTCTCCTGCTGGAACTCCTACTATGCAAATATTAGTATACTTGATGTTGTTCTAGAGGTCCCTTAAACTATGCACTTTGGCTGGGGGATTCTTCTTTTTCTTTTTTGCTATTCTGATTGTTTTCTGCTACCTTGTCTTCCAGATAACTGATTCAGTCCTCTGCTTCATCTATCCTCCTGTTGATTCCTTCTAGTGTATTCTTCATGTCAGATATTGTATTCTTCATTTGATTCGTTTTTTTATGGTTTCCATCTCCTTTTTGAAGTTATCACTGAGTTCATCTATTTTTCCCTCAAGTTCACTGAGCATCCTTATAACTCCTATTTTGAATTCTGTCTGTAGTAGACTGCTTGTCTTCATTCTGTTTAGTTATTTTTCTGGAGTTTTGTCCTGTGCTTTCATTTGGAATGTCTTGTCATCTTTTCATTTTGGCTGACTCCCTGTGTTTGTTTCTGTGTATGTAGATCTGCTACATCTCCCAGTCTTGTTATAGTGGCCTTGTGTAGTAGGTGTTCTGTGGGTACCAGTGCTGCAGTCTCCCTGGTCCCCTGAGCTGGCACTCCAGGAGTGTCCCTTGTGTAGGTTGTGTGTTTCCTCCTGTTATAGTGAACCTCGATTGCTGGTGGCATGTTAGTGGGTGGAACTGACCATCAGGCTGAGGGCCACACCATGACCACAGTGGACAGGCTCTTGAGTGGGGGCTGACCCCATGAGGTGGGAGTCACTTTAGTGTGGCTCTGGTGCCAGCTGAGTCTGCCCTTTGGATATGTTGTTTGTGGAGCTGCATGGGTAGTTCTCTGTGTGGTCTGAAACCAGCCACCATGTGTTGGTGATGGAGCCTCTTGGGAGGACTCTGGTGCAGACCAAGATCAGCTTCCATTTCTTCCAGGCTTGGGGATGTCTGGTGGGAGCTACAAAGTGATCTGTGATTAGCTGTTACTTGTGCTTGGCTTGGACATGCTTGGGAGAGGCTATGCTATGAACTGAGGCCAGCTGCCAGTAGTGCTGCGGTGGGGACCCTTGGGTGGGCATTGAAGTCAGCCACCACTTTTTCCAGGCTGTGGCCCCTACGCTGAAGTTATGTTCCAAACACTGGCTGCAGCTTATGTAAGGATTGTGGTCACATGATGAGAAGAGTTACAATGCAAGTTGAAACCAGTTGTTCTTTGTGCTGGGCTTGGGGAAGCAAGAGGTAGAGAAGCACACTGAGGCCAGCTGCTGTTTGTTTGGGTTTTGTGGATCTTTGAGAAGTTTCAGGAAAGTTCACAGTATTAGCCAAGGCAGCCCACTCATGTGCAAAAGCCACTGGATGTGGCTTAGGTGGCTTGGTTGGGGTGGCATCTCAGGGAATCAGCAGGGCTGGGTGGTGTTAGCCAGGTTCATGGAGAGCACAGATTTGGTACCTGCCTGCATTGCGGGCTTGGTGGGAGGATTGCTCAGCCCAGGAACAATGGTTCCTGCTAGCACTTCCATTCTGGGGAGTTGCCCTGATCTCTGACCCTCTTGCCCTTGCCCCGAAGCTAGTCAATTTAGTTTCTCCCTATATGTCTCTAGCATTTGGGGGGCCGCTGATCTTGCACTGGAACCCATAACAAGTGAGTTTGTGAGTGAATACATGTACATGCCTTTTGAGAGGATGCTTGAGTCACCAGAAGCCCCACATCTCTCTTGACTGTAATTCCCACTGGTTTTCACAGCAGGATGTTGTGGGATCTCCTCTTTCTGGGGCTGGTGTACTTGGCTGGGGAGTTCACTGTGTGGCTGGGACCCCTCACTCCTTACAGGAGATCTCCACAACTGAGATATTCTTCTAGATTCTTGATCATCATGCTATTTGTGTGGGACCTACCTGCTCCATGTCTCTGTCCCTCCTACCAGTCTCATTGTGGCTTCTTCTATATACATTTAGTGGTAAAACTTCTGTTCAGCTCATCTTCAGATGGTTCTCAGTGATGGTTATTCTATAATTTAATTGTAATTCTGATGTAGTCATGAGAGGGGGTGAACACAGCATTTACCTACTCCTCCATCTTGACTGGAAGTCCGCTATATATATTTTTAATTAGTCTTTTCTGATCTCCTATTAAAAAGTTATTGTCACTGGGGGAGTAGGCTGGGATGGGAGTAAAAGACAGAAAACTATATTTGAACAATTAAATAAATACATTTTTTAAAAGTTATTGTCTCTTTTTTCCATAATAAGAGCAAGGTTCCCTTTTGTAGTTTCCGTGTTGCAGAGTAAACTTTAGAAATGAGCAGAAAAAGACTTTTAGGAGTGGAAAATTAGTTTCTTAAACTTCAGGGGTGAAAGTGCTAGTAGTGAACAGCCTTTTAATAAAGTTTCAACAGGATACTTTGTTCAAGATAAAAGTGTCTTCATTTTGTGATTTTTAAAAAAAAAACTTTAAATTTTATTTTTCCATTACAGTTTATATTCAATATTATTTTATGTTAGTTTTAGGTGTACCATTTTGTGATTTTAAAAACAATGTTTATGAGAAAATCGACAGTACTAAAAGCCATTAAAATATTTTAAAATTTGCACATTTAGGAAAGAACAATATACAAAGCAACTTTCTAAACTTTTACCTTTAAATTAGTTGGCAGGCCATGTCCTGAGGGTACTGAGGTCCCTGCCATTGCCTCAGGGTTTCCAGCCAACCCAGGTTCTCGGGCAGAAGCAGTGCAGCATTAGCCCTGAGCTTTGAAGGACAATCCACAGTACTAGGAGTAAATTCAGAGTAGAAGAAATTCAATTAAACAGCCTTAAAGATAGAAACTAGAAACACTGGTTAACACCATGTCCCTCTGGTGTTCGCTTTTTCAGACCCTTTAATAAGTAAGTGTTTGAGTCATATAGCAAATAAAATTGATTTTCCACATTGCTCATGCCAACTAACTGGTCCCCCTCTCTGTGTATTTGAAAGATACATAGGTTGGACAATATTTTTAATTAAGAAAAAAGTAAAGAAAAAGAATAGCTTCTTGCTTTTCCCAACAAAATATCTGTGTCAAAGGGATCCAAACACTGCGTGGTGACCATCACTGCAAAGACTCTTCCATTAGGAAAACAATTTACCACTGCAATAACCCATCGCACAAGGGGGGTGGGAGAGGTGAAGTTTATTCTTTAGGAAATAACCTCACAAAGAACCAAATGCATGATTCCAGACAGACTTGCTTTGAAAGTGTAAAGATCCTGAGAGAACACAGGACAGGCTCTTGGAACTCATCTGAGAACTTATTTCAGGGGGGAAGTCAAGGCCAAGCTGGGAGGATGCTGCACAGGGAGGTTGCTAATGCTCCTTCATACTGCCAGGATTTGAACCAGCAGCAGTGAGATGATAACGTTTCAGAATCTCATTAAATGCAACGATGAATGACAGAAGACAAACATGAGAACAGGAGAAATAAGTAGCAGTATCAATAGAATTTACTTTAAGATTTTAATTCAATTGCTAATAGCCTTGTTACAGATGAATTACCACTTACTAAACCTCATTATTTCCTTTCCCATTAAGCAAGTCTACTTAGGATAAGTCATGGCATTTAACATATCTCTCTCATTTTGAAAAAAGATAATGAATTTACAAGAATAAGCAAAAAGGATAAGTACCAGGTCTTTTTAAATAAAAGAAATAGCCAGTTACATATCTTCTGATCCAACAGGCATTGATTTGAATAAGGTTACTCATGATGATCGATTAGTATAAAAGCTCTTTAGAAATTAAAGGCTAGATTTCCCCCAAGAGATTAATTAAATTACTGAAGTCCCCAAAGTGGGAGTGGGAGAATGAGAGGAGTTAGAGACCACTGCAAGAACCATTTTTAAAAATTTATTTATTTAGTTATTTGAGAGAGGGGAAGGGAGGGAGAAAGACAGGGAGAGAGACATCAGTGTGAGAGGGAAACATCGATTGGTTGCCTCTGGCCTGTGCCCCAACCTGGGACTAAACCTGCCACCCAGGCGTGTGCCCTGACTGGGAGTAGGACTGGCGACCTTTTCCTTTGCAGGACAATGCCCAACCAACTGAGCCACACCTGTCAGGGTGGATTATTTTTTTTCTTATGATTAATAAAAAGAATGAGATTTTAGTCTTAGGAATGCTTTTTGTTATCCATCTATATCTTAAAAATTTCTACACTTCTTTTTCCTTTGTTTATAATACCATTTTTTCCTACATTTGAATCTAGCTTTCTTTAACTATCAGACATACATAAAAATAGGCTGAATAGTATAATGCATTCCTACTTTTACTGGATATATGAAAAGAGATTTAAAGTTTTTCTGTAGTATCAAGACTATCACTTCGCATTCTGATACGCTTTCTTGAGCTGGGATTGAAAATTGCACATAACTTACAGACTCTGTTACCTGTGCCGAAGTCTGAGAGTCCCCCCAAAAGTGCCAGAGTGACCAATTATTGTCATGCTTTACTCCCCTGCAAGATGAGTCTGGGTCTGCAAAATCTGGGATGCTTAGAGGAGTGCCACTGACACAGGCACCATCTTTTGTAAGAGTGAAGGTGGAGACAAGGGTGAGAAGCACTAATTTTGATGGGCGAATCCTTTAGACTTAGTAGAACATCTAAGCCAGGGACAAGCAGCACCACAAATGTCGGCCAGCTCAGCACTGTCCCTCCAAGGGTGACAGAGGGACATCCTCTGCCTTGGTAGGCCTTTTCTCTTGGAGGTCTTAACCAGCGGAAGGCAGCACGGTGCAGAACTGCCTCACCTTCTCAGTCCTCCGCACATAGCTACATTCTGGCTCAATACAATCTTTGTTCAGACTCAGTAGTTAAAGAGAGACCAGCAGTCTGGGACTGCCTGTCAATAACGGCCTGCCTATCTCTGCTAAACAGTCCCTGAGCTCATTTCAACAACCCCTTTAAGTGCAGAGGGAGCAAAGCCTTCCAGTAAACCACCTCGGCTTGGAAATGAAGCCTTAAACTCTTCAGCTACAAACCTAATACATGTAGAACTCACACAAACTTATAAGGAAGAGACAAAAAACCCAATAAAAAATAGGCAAGAATTATGAGTAGGTGAAGGACTAAGTATAAAGTCAAATGGCCAGGACACTTGTGAAAAGATGCATAACATCACTTATATTCAGGGGAGTATTGTTAAAGTAATAATGAAATCTCATTTCAGATCCATCACAGTAACAAAAATGAAGAGGTCCATCAGCCAAAGCTGGAAGAGGGGTAGAGAAAAGGGTACACTCATGCATTACCAGTGGAGATATGAAGGCTTTTAGGAAAGCAATCTGACAATTTCTACTGTTTAACAACAAATTTAATCAGAAATTCCACACATGGGAATTTTTCTGAAAAATTAAAAGTATTAATGTGTACAGTCATATGTATACAGTATTATTTAGTATGACAAAAAGCTGGAAACAAAGGAATAACTATCAGTGAATGGCCGGGTAAATAATACATGGTCACTGCAGGGAGTATTATGCAGCCATTAAAAAAGATGGATTGGAGCTCGGCCAGATGAGCTAGAGGGGTTTCTGGAGGAACTGTTCAGTTTCTTTGGAGAAAAGTACATTTCGGAAAATTTAATGTATGATCTCATTATTATTAAGCAATATGCAGATCTGTATAAGTATAAAGATAGATAAGGAAGAAGACATATTATGGGCTGTGGGGTTGACAGCTGATGTAAAAGGAGGGAGAAGGGTTAGAGATAAATAGAAAAAGGAAGGAAAAAAGTACAAAGCATGCATGTGATCATGTGTATACATTTAGGCAGCATATGTATATGGCAGGACCTATACATAAATATATAAAAATTACAAAACATTCCTCATGCATGTGAGGTCAGGCTGGACTAGGTCATCTTAACTCTGGAGGCTGGAGGGAAGAATCCTGTGAGGCAGTAGTGCCATCTGGCCCTGGGGGGATGGGGTGAGTGGGGTTGTTCAGTTTTGGGTGGTTCGCTGTGCCCTGCCCAAGCAGGACTTTCTGCATCCACAGGAGCTGCAGGATGCCATGGGAGAGAAGCCCGCCTCACTCATCCCTCTCCCGGGCACAGGGCAGGTACTCCGGACACTGCATTAAATGCAATCTCAACTCTGTTTCCTAGACCCAGTTCATCTGAATCTCCATATCTCTCTTTGTCAAGGGATGAGATAAGATTATCTGTCTCTAAACTGGTGGCTGACATCAGATGACACAAGTGACTCATTGTTGGACTTCCCAGTGCTATATAAATTCAAGGCATGAACACAAGAAGCTATCAATATTTACTGCACAAACATGCCCACATTTAGGTCTTAGTGGCTAAAAGGCAGTGTTATTTTCCTTTTGACATTCTATTATTCAATACAGTAAGTAGGTAGTTTAAGTTGGAAGAATTCTCATGAGGATTTTTGAATACGAAAAGCAAATAAAGAATCATAGATCCACCACCCCTCCCCAGCCAAATGTATTTTTCTCTTCCTAAATTGACTTTCATGTAAAATATGTTACTCATTACTCAGGTAGAAGATAGTAGGGAGGTCTGGTTAGCAGGAGCCCTGTGATATGCATTTCTTCCTTACCAAGTACTTAACAGAAAGCACATCCATGAACTCGATGGCTAGTTAACAAGAAGAAAATGAAAAAATGAGAGGTCCCTTAATTTCTCTTTAAATAGTTTTTAAACCATCAGAGAAGTGCCAGTGAATGTCAATATTTTGCCCACATCCATTTACCACAACTCTTCTTTCACTCAAATGCTCATTTCAACACCTGCACCTGCTCAGGGTCAGGTGTCTACTTGCTGCCCAGGATGCCAAGAGGATAACCATATAGTCAGTTCCCGCCGTCTGGAAGCTCACCATTGGGTGGTGAGAGATGCTTCCAGCAATAATTCTGATATGTGTGGTAAAGTTTCACTTAGGGGGGCGGATTCCATCACATGGTGTCCACACTGGGGAAGGGGTGGGTCTTTGGGCCCTAAACACAAATGTTCCTGGTTCCTGCAGGCACTGCTGCTTCAGCCTCCCTTCCCTTCCGTGCCCACCTCAGGGCACAAAATTCACAAAAACACTTTACCACTAGTGCTGACTCATAGAATTCCAATTCTTTAGTCAAATAGCTAGGCTTCCAAGCTCCTATTTTAAAACAACATTTCTTGAAACTAAATAAAAGCACTGCTGCCATGAAATTAACAGTGGAAATTCTTCAGCCCAATTTCAGGAGAAAAACAAGCTGGAGAAAAAAGTGGTTTTTAGTTATGCCGTGGAAGGTGAGAGAGTAGCAATGCTGGTACCATGTCTCTGAACTGTCCTGTGAGTGAGTTTCATTAAGAATCCCATATCTGGAAGAGACAATAAGAAGTCTAAGCCTGTGGAAGAAAATAAGTTTACATTAATTACCTTTGCATTTGTAGTTCTATTTGAAGTTCTATTCTTCTAATAACCTATCAGATTAAAACCTAGATTCCTCAGTATGTTCTCCTTGAATACTAATATAGAAAATAAGGGAAGAGATCAAAACCTGGGTGAATAATTTGTATAAATATGATAATACTTAGTATACAACTATGACATTAAGATCATGCTATAGACCACCCGTAAAAGTTCACTATAGTATTTTATACTTAATGTTTGCACACATACAAAATACTCCACAGGCTAAAGGCCAAAGAACCAGGCAACGTTCTCAAAAAGAAGTAGAGAGTGGATTGCAGCTCTGTTCTTCCACTGTCAAGGCTAATCACTTCATTTGGATTAATCCACCAGAGTTTTAAACAATCATGTGTAGGTTGAATCTGGATTTAAGCTAAGGAATTGACACTAATGTGAAATCTACACAGACTTGTATAAAAACACTAAAATAATTTTGTCCACCAGTAATTTAAATCAAGGCAGAACATATTAATTAAGACAAATAATTAGCCTTGACAAGGGAAGTATCAAAGAAACCATAATTCATTTATGTTACCTGTCCAACTTATGTTGAAATATTAGTTTACTGCCATGTATTAATCTCTTTATAAAGAGATACAATTAGGAAAAGTAGTCTGGAATCACCAAGCTTAATTTTAAAAGCCTGTAATGAAGTTTAAAAGCAAGTAAAAATGCCTCCAAATTGTAAGATGTGGCTATCTGGGTCAGGGAATAAAGGGTCAAGTATGAAAATATTTAGAAAAAGCTTAAAGATGGACTGTAAAAAATTTACTGGACCTGCAGCTGTTTATTTGGTGAATCAGAGATGCTCTCTAAATGTCATTAGCCAAACTCTTAGATAACTCTGCTATTAGCTAAAAGGCTCAGAAGCATTCTCTATTAATGCATTTTTTAATGAAAATCCTAAAGTGGACCTTTATTTCAGTCCTTCATTACTTTGTATGTTCCTTAAAAAAGGGTGGTGATCCATTTTATCTTGTAAAAATGCATAACTTCATATCAATTAGAGGGATATTAAGCGGCACTTTTGAAGGCTTTTGTAACAGTAAGATTTTTAAATTGAGAATTATCTGGTTTTGGCTCTTGGCCTTTTTGCACATTGTTGAATACTTTTTATTGTGGGTCGCCTAAAGCTATTTTTGGCCAAAAAGGATATACAAATAATGAAAAGTGCAAAAAATAGTTACCTTAATGATATCACTGTATTAAGCTATTTCTATGACAGTTTCTCTTAAGACACAGTCTCTGTAGTCTGGGCTGATGAGAAGTTCAGAAGGTAGCAGCAAGTACCTACTCTTTTCTTTCATGGAGGGAGAAACAAGCTTGCCTGGTGAGCTTCAAGGATTTGGTTAGTGTAAGTAGTTACAGCAAATGGGTCCTGTACACCCGGGAAGGATCAGAAAACCCTTTTGTGTGGGCGCCCGGAGGTGGGGGCAGGGCAGGGCTCTGGTCTGAGCATCTGGCTCGCGCTGGGCTTCTCCTCCCCAGAGTGGGACGCAGTGAGCAAGTCTCCACTAGAGGGAGAGGGTGCGCACCGGTGGCAGCCTGAGCGTAAGGAGGCAACGTTAACAAAGGGAGAGCAGAAGATTCTCCGTGCTCCCAGTCACTTTTTTGAGAGGATACTGTAGAGAAGGAGAAAAACGAGGTCCTGGAAGAAATTAAACGGCGCCATTAAGCAGAAACCAGGGCCACAGCATCCTTTACAACAACCCCAGCAAAGTGGAGGAAGGGCGCAGCCTGCACCCAGGGCACAGCGAGCTAGTGATACCGGGGCTGCAGCGTGAGAGGGCCGGGCTCACCTGTGGCCCAAGCCTGGGGCGGCCCCTGCGGCTTGGGGGGGGCCCCTCCCCCCTCCCACCATGACACCCCCAGACCAGGCCTCGGGGAGGTTCCCCGCCTTGCCCTGGGTACTCGCTGCACCAGCCTCGAGTCCCACACTCACTCCATCATCCCCGGAGCTCGGAGCATGGCGGGAGGGAGGCCGGTGGCATTGGACTGCTGGTCTCTTGCATAATCCTCGCAGACATTTTGTCCGGAGCGGAAACCTCCGCGCGTCCCCCTTAAAGACACAGCGCTCCGTTCTCCGCATCTGGTGGGGGTGGGGGTGGGGGGGAAGGGGGAGCAGTAACGTGTGAACTATAGTTAAAAGAACTGGGGAGTCACTCCTAAACCATCTAGGACCCTGAATGATAGATTTATGTTTGTCAAGCTTTAGAAATGAAACAACAGTTTAGTGATTTTTTAAAAATGTAATTTTTGTTCTGTCCCTTTCCATTAACCTTCTAAGACCTAGATTCCTGTCTTCAGTCTCTGAATGCAGCTTGCATCCTTTCAGGTTCAAGGTGTGTGATGGCACAAGTTAGAAGAAATTCCTTGAACCAAGGTCTGGACAGGTAAAGGTAGGTAGGGCTCATTGGTGTTGACTAAAACTTAGTAACACCAGCAGGGTGTATCGGTCAGCTTTTGAGACATTGTATTCAAGATTTACAACAAAGATTTTTTTTTTTCCAAGCAAATAGCTTCTGCTGTTGGCAGCTTTGGCTCCATTCCACCAGTTTCCTTTATTCCAGGCCCCACGTTGAATTGAAGGTCAGCTTTTTGGAGACACACTCACTGTGTGCTGGCACCAACTGTGAGGGAAGAGGAGTCCTGATTTTGGTATTTGCTATTTCTATAATAGCAAATGATGTTTAGCAAAAAACAGTTTAATAAGTGTCTTGCGAAGTTTCTGGAAATGTAGCAATCAGGTCTCACCACGGTCACATGCTGCTTTTTAAACAGCTCACTTTCTGTGAACCTCAATTCTGCTCACATTCTATTGGCCAAAGCAAGTCACGTGACAAAGCCTGCTGTCAATGGGGCCTGAAAGTACACTCCTGTCATTAGGGAGCCTTGTAAAATCATATGACAACGGGCAGAGATGGTATAATCCTCTTAAAAGGACAGGGAATACTGGTCACAATAATGTAATCCACTTTCCCTGCTTTGGTTCAGGGAAATTTTTTTTTAACCTCATCTTTTCTAGAAAGTAGAGATTCGAAGTGCATTAAAGGAGTTTTCACTTTACCATTCCAAGAAAGGTTTCAGAAGAAGAAAGTGGTTGGGAGTCTTCAAAGGGTTAATTTTCAGTGTGGTTAACTATTAGGTTAATATGTTTCTTCTCATTCAAGGGAACACTGATGGCTGTGAACATCTGATTGAAAGAAAAGCAAGTAATATAAATTAATTAGGTTAAAGACATCTCTTATTCATGGTTTAATTCATAAACAAATGTTTAAAGTTTGTTGTATCTGCTAATCCTTTTAATGAGAGACTTTAAAAAATTATATTGTTTTTTTTTTTTTAAGATTTTATTTATTTATATTTAGAGGGGAAGGGAAGGAGAGTGGGAGAGAAACATCAATGTGTGGTTGCCTCTCATGAGCCTTCTACTGGGGACTTGGCCCACAACCCAAGCATGTGCCCTGACTGGGAATTGAACCAGTGACCCTTTGGTTCAGAGGGTGATGCTCAGTCACACCAGCCGGGGCTTAATGAGAGACTTTTTACTTTGAGTACCTTAAACATCCATTTGGCTTTAAACTGACCATGTAATGAGATACATGATATTTTCATCAGTTCATAAGACAGTTTTTAGTTAAGTGCTCATTATGGGCAAAGCACTACCTTAAATTTGAAGAAGAATCTGGAGATTCAAGAGATCATTCCTAACCTCAAGAAGATTATACTTCGGTACGATAGACAAATGCAACTTCAAGAAGAAAGTGAAAAATGATGTAAGAGGAAGCACTGTGGTGCCACCCCAAACTGAGAACAGCTACATTTTCTTGAAGGTGGCAGCATTTAACCAAGACCTAAAAAGGGGTAGGATTTGGATTCCTCGAATATTTATTATCCTAAGAGGGTGTGTTTTGGATTTATTTTTAAAGTCCACAGAAAAGGAGCTTGGCTTTTCTGTGTTTGAGTCAGTGCTTATAATCCAAAATCTCTTCCTTGATGTTTTATATTAAATTTAAATCAAATTATAAAATACTTCTCAAATATCTGAGAGCTTTTTTTTTCTGCCCCACATTTTTTGTTCAGCTTTTAGTAAGAAAAACACCTTTTAGTCTGTATTTTGGTAATGGCAGTTCCCCTAACTTTCATCATGCACTTAACTATAAAAAACAGTTAATTTTCATAAGAAAACCTCATTTCTATCCCATCCCCTGGAGGTGGGCAAAGTGTGAGAGTGTGCATTTTACTGATAGTGCAGAGTATTTACTCTCTAGGTTCTTGCCAGAGATTATAGCTTCAGAATCTGCTGTCTAATTCTTACCAAAAACCCAGTTTGAGAAAACTATTTATGGAAATTCCCTCAAAAACATGAAATTACAGAGCAGCATACATGGACCACACTCTTCTGATGCATCCTGTGTGTGCTTTGAATTTGTAGTTTTCTTGTGATGCTTTTGTCTGGCTTTGGTGTCAGAGTAATACTAGCTTCGTCAAATGAGTTGGGAAGTATTCCTTCCTCTTCTGTTTGTGGGAGTTTGTGAAGAACTGGCATTAATTCTTCCTCAAATGCTTGGTAAAATTTAACAGTGAAGCAACCTGGGCCTAGGCTCTTCTTTATGAGTAGTTTTTTTTTTAAATTACTAATTCAGTTTCTTTATTTGTTATAGTTATGTTCAAATTGTCTATTTCTTCTTGAGTCAGTTTTGGTAGTTTGTATCTTTCTAGGAATTTATCCATAATCACCCAAGTTATCTAATATGTTAGTATATGCTTGTGCATAGCATTCCCTTATAATCCTTTCGATTTCTCAGGTTGATAGTAATGTCTCCTCTTTCATTTCTGGCTTTTTATTTTTTAATTTAGAAAAATTAAATTCATTGGGGCAACATGAGTTAATAAGATTTTATAGTTTTCAAGTATATATTTCTATGATAGCCTGTGTGTTGCATTGTGTGCCCACCACTCAAAGTCAAACCACTTCTCTCACCATGTGTTTGGTCCCCTTTACTCTACTCCACCCCCCCTTCCCTCGGCAACCACCGTGCTGTTGCCTGCGTCTGTGAGTTTCAGTTTTGTCCCACATACTAGTGAAATCATATGGTTGTTAGCTTGTCCTGAGTGACAGACTCTACTTAGCATGGTGTTCTCAAGGTCCACCCATGTCGTCCCAATTGGCTGTATTTCGTCCTTCTTATGACCGAGCAGTATCCCATCGTACGCGTGTGCCAGGTCTTCTCTCCCCAGTCCTCCAACAAAGGGCACTTCGGTGTTTCCGTGGCTTGGCCACTGCGGGTAATGCTGCAGTGAACACAGGGGCGCCCATATCTTTGTGAATACATGTTCTCAAGTTTTTCCAGGAAGGTACCCAGAAGAGGGGTTTCTGGGTCATATGGTGACTTTATTCTTAATTTCTTGAGAAGCTTCCATATTGTTGTCCACAGTGCCTGTACCAGTTTATGTTCCCACCAGCAGGGAATGAGGGCTCCTTTTTCTTCACATGTTCTCCAACACTTGTTGATAATAGCCATCTGTGGCTTTTAGATGTGCTTTTAATGAGCTGTCCCTTGGGGTTTATGTCATTTGCCTTCAGTGAGGCACCTTGCGGGAAAGAGCTGAATGAAACTTATTATCAGAGCTAGTGTCCTGATGTCGTTCACTGCCATTGCCCACCGATTCCCACAGTGTTTTTTTTTGTACCCAGAGGAGACCATTCTCTGATCCTGAGTGATGAAAAGCTCTGCGTCCCCTGAACAAATGGGATCATTTCATCCCGTGGGCACTGTACAGCATGCAACAGACTGCGTCCTTGCTTTAGCTGCTAGGAAAGCTAAGAGTCACATATGGGATGCCTGCTCTATTAGTTTCCTAGGGCTGCTGCAGCAAAGTACCACAAACTTCAAGGCTCAAAGCAATAGAAGATTATTCACTCACAGTTCTGGAGGTTAGAAGTTCAAAACAAATGTGTCAGCAGGGCCACACCCCCTCTGACATCTGTAGGGGAAAGTCTCCCTGGGCCTCTACCTGTCTTTTGGCAGTGGCCAGCAGTTCCTGGCTTGGAGATGTATTACTGCAGCCTCTGCCTCTATTGCCACACAGCACGCCCCTTGTGTGTCGGTGTCTACATTTCCCTCTTCTGATAAAGACACCAGTCATATTAGATGAAACCCTACCCTGACGGCTTCATCCTAATTTGATTACATCTGCAAAAACCATATTTCCACGTAAGATCACATTCACAGGTATCCGGGGTTAGGACTTCGACATCGTTTTTGGGGGAGGGAGCGTGATTCAGCTCATTACACAATGTCACCTTTTCTGTATGCTAATATTTTATTCCTCTACCTCTATTTTCTTTTCATTATGATTCCATGGGTTACTTAGATTTTCCTTAACTATATGCGTCTTGGCAGGGCCTGAAAGAAAGAAGGCAGAATGGAAGGAGGAGAGGAGGGGGAAAAGGGAAAAGAGAGTTTGGAAGGAAAGTTTGCTCCACAAAAATCAGACATGGAACTTGGGAACAGAGTTGTAGGAATGGGGGATGGGAGTGGGCAAGATGGAAGGGACAGTGCTTTTGTTGTACGGGCCTCATCAAAGCCTTAGAGTTACTCTTTTGGGGGGATGAAAACACTAGTTACCAGCTGCCTACAGCTTTGCTGACATAGAGAAAAGTTGGAAGGTAGCTTGAGGAGCCGAGGATTGGGAGAAACGGGGTACGACCTAGCAACGTTTAATGCCCACACTAACTGGCACAGTGTGGGCCTGGGTTTTGTGGTGCTTAAAAGGTTATACAGTGTTGAGGACCCAGGTATTGGAGTTACTGGGGACACTTTTAGCTGAAATTTTAATAAGCTATTCTGAAAGTCTGTCATGCTAGCTACTTCTGGGCGTACATCTGACCCTTGAACATTGCAGGAGCTAGGGCTGCTGGCTACCACACAGTTGAAAATCTGCGCATAACTTTAGACTCCTCCAAACGTAGTAACAGTTGTCCCTCAGCATCCATGTGACGCTGGTTTCAAAATCCACAATGCTCAAATCCCTTATATAAAATGGTGTAGAAGAAGCATACATTTGTCCCTCCATATCCACGGTTGGTTGAATTCACAGATGCAAACCCCAGGGATGCGGAGGGCCAGCTGTATGTTTATTGAAAAACAAAACAAAACAAAACAAAAACCCCCCTACATATAAGTGGACCCATGCACTTCAAACCTGTGTTGTTCAAGGGTCCACTGCATATTTTTATTGGATCAGCCAAAGCTACTGTATAAACAAATATTCCCACTTTCATCTCTTCCATATCTTAATCCAGCACAGGCGAGAATCTTAATCCTACAGCACCCTGAGAGTTACCATCACTCCACTTACCACCAGAAAGGAGGTCCTGGTTACCAGCTGGTGGGTACTGCAGGTCCAGAATCCCATCCTGAGGTTTGGAGGTTCAGCGGTCTTAAGCTTTTACTTTCTAGGGCCACTATGGTACCTACATTCCTAGTTTGGGTTCCCTGAAATGTTGGAACTAAAACAAGGACTAGGATGCAGGTAGTTTGAGAGGTGATCACAGGAAGCAGGACTGGGGGAACAATAATGAGAGCAATAAAAGAAATGCATGCTGAAATAAAGAGGCTTTTAAAAACTATAAATAATTGTGTGTCTTTTAAATAATGTATTTTATATTTGTAATTACAATTGTAACAGCAGTTATTCTACAGGATGAACTGTTTTTAATCTTTACCTCTAGGCTTTTTCAGACCCAACTTCCTCATTTTTAAACTTTCTCATTTTCTGTTATATAATATTAGAAAAATGTTAGTATAGTCTTTATTTTCATTTCATAAAGTCTGTGTTATGCTGGTTGTTGACTTTTGGCTTGGGGACTAGTGAAATTTTTAAACCTTATCTTTGAAACTTGATGTCTTCACTATAATGCTATATGAGGAGGGACACAACCAAACACAGAAAAACTGGAATTATCTTCTGGAGGGCGGGACCCTTGTAGTACAGGCTTCCCCTGCTCTGTGAGTGTTCTAGGAAGCCATCTGTATCAGCATACCAGCTGGCATTGTTGTGAGAGGCTGCATTCAGCTTCAGTGGATTCTTTTTTTGAAGACTCAACGCGTTTACCCCTCTCACGACGGGTGATTTACAGGTGCACCTGCCCACACTGCTCTAAGTGTTCAGCAGTTTCTGCACCAAAACACCAGTCCCCTCTGCTCCACCCTCCTGAAAAATCACCTGATCTCGCCCCCAGTGACTTTTTTTTTTGTTTCCTCAGATGAAAAAAATTTCTCAAAGGGAAACATTTTGCTGGATATGGAAGAGGTGAAACAAAAAAAAAATGGCAGAAGCGCTAAAAGGCATCAAAAGCAAAGAGTTCAAAAACTATTTTGAGCAGCGGAAAAAACATCTCAATAGTGTGTTGCATCCAATGGAGAGCACTTTGAAGGTGACTGAAGTTTAAACATGTAAGATTAAATACACACTTTTTAATAAATAAATTCCAAATATGTTCAGGTCCCCCTCATGTATGCAAGTCTCCTTTTACTTGAAACATAATCAAGCTTGGAGTTTATCCTGGACATAATTTTAAGCAAGAGAGTTATATAGTGGGATTTATATTTTAAATGCACCACTTCAGGGCAGTAGGGGGAATGTGTTTGAGAAAAACAGACTAGAGGTAAGTACCAGTTGGACCGTTGCAGTGTTGTGGACCAGAACTGAGATATTTTTAAGATTCAGCCTGTTTAGTATGTAGCAGGAAGGAATAAACAAGAAAATCGATGGATAATGGAATTGGTTGAAAGTAACTCCAATGTGGTTTGCAGTTCTCGTGGCTCCCTGGTATCTTTTACTGGCCATGGTGTCCTTGAGGAGACTCAGCTTCAGCTCAAAGGCCACCATCTCTGTGGTACTCAGCTCTAGAGAGTCCTACTCCCCATGTGACATTGTCCCGGTCTCTGCAATCGGAGGGAAACACTTGTAGTAGAAATGGCTCCCTTTCTACGGGAATTCTGAGAGAGGCATTAGACATTGAGTTCTATTTCTCAGAACTATTAGGAGGAAATAGTGTAAGAATTTATCTCAGAATTTTACCCCCTTTTCAGAATCCATTAGTCTCTCCTCCTGCATTTGGTTATGGTTTATGTGCATCCGTTCACCATAAGCTGTTGCGTGCCTGTGACTGTGGGGGGCTTGCAGGTTATCTGGGCAGGACCCACTTGCTGTCATTTCACGTCTTTCTTCTCCTAGGGCTGAAAAGTGCCCCGTAAAGCCCCACAGTGCACTTCCTGGCTGCTTCACTGAGCCCCACATTTGCGATTTCTGGTAACATGCATATAGTTGAAAGGACAGTCAGAATCAAACCTACCTGCTGTGGGACACCAAGGAATGTTTATGTCTAAAAGTAGAGACTACTTTTTTCTTCTTACCACATCTTGAGAGAAAAGGTGAAGAAAGAAGAAGAGAAAAGACCAGGCAATCTGAGGGACAGCACTGCAGGCCTCCCCGTCTTCCTGTTCGTACTCACACACAGGGGTCTGCAGCTGAGGCTTATGCTTGGGAAGCAGACAGAGCAGGAGGAGACATGGAAAGAGAGGTGGGCGGTAACCCTGCACAGGCAGCCTTGTAGAATGCTGCTCCGGCGGTCTTTTGCTCAGAGTGCTGGCAGGGGTGAGAGTGGGGGAGGAACTCCATACTGCTTGTTTAAAAGGCCAGTGTGACCAGAATGACTGGTTAGAGCATCTGGAGGCTTATTTCTCTCACCACAACTCCAAGAGTCTGTGACCCCAGCTGTGGGCAGGGTTGATGTGACCTGACCCTGGTGATGAGACATTCTCCACAAACCTCAGAGTTTTTTCACAAACTCCTTTTGCCAAAGGAAAAATACACACTTGTCCAAAAGAGCTGGTTTGGCTATTTTCTGAGATAATCATAAAGGATAACAACAACAACCAGCACACAAAACCCTTGATTTTCTTTTGTGTCTGCTTTGCGATAGGAGAAGAGGAAACTGTTGTATGTGGGCCTTTGGGATGCAAGCAGAAGTCTGACCCACAGATGTAGGGATTGTCATCCCATCCTCAGACACCGGATCAGAATGCTGTGGCCCGCTGGTTTTGGCTGGGTCTACTTGGTATGATCCAGCCTACCTGGATTTGTGAATGATGGAATCAGTCGAGAATCTTCCTCTCTGCCCAACCACCTCATTCTCAGTCCTCTTATGAAGACTTTGTAGACTATGCCAGCATACAAGGACCTCTGTCACCCCAAATTCCCCTGCTCTCCAAGTCGGTACCATGTATATACATATCGTTTCTTAGAATCTAGCCTCGTCTTTGTGGCTCAGCTATAATGATCTCAACAGCAGGAATTAGTCTTCACATTTTATATATTCCCCCTAGCACAGTGCTGAGCAAATAGGAGGTCTCAGTAAGTACTTGGAGGGGTTGAAAATTCAGAGCACATTCTCTACCACTTATATGAGGTACCCAATGTAGTCAAATTCACAAAGATGGAAAGTAGAAGGGTGGTTGCCAGGGAAGGGGTGGGGAGAGTGGGGATTTAATGTTTAATGGCATTACAGTTTGGAAAGATGAAAAAGTTCAGGAGATGGATGGTGATAACAGTTGTGCAACAATATGAATATATTTAATGCCACTGAAATGTATACTTTAAAAGGGCTAAGTGGTAGGTGTTCTGTATATTTTACCACAATAGAAAATAGATTTTTTTAGAAAGGCACACACTGTAGAAATCTGAGGCTTTCCCCTAACTCCACCTTCAACTGGCACCCATGTGCAGGATCGCTGTCTGTGTGTGAATGAAACCTGCAGTGTGATGGGCTTGCCGGACAGGCTCCGGAGACTTGCTCAGTTTTCTAGTTACTAGCTCCAGTTTTTAAAACTTTGGAACATTTGCATGAGGCTTTTAGTTTAGATTTATTTTTCTTAGATCATACCTGCACAGGAATGGTTAGCAGGGATCCCAGATCCACACCGAGCAGTATCACAACTGTGCTCAAAGTAATGGGAAAAGGCTAGTGATGGTGTGAATGTGGCCAAGTCACGTAAGGTCTCAGAAAATCGAGCCCATAATTTTGTTTTGTTTCTCATCTGTAAAATGGGGATAAGTATACATAGTACCTTCTTCCATGGGGTTGTTGTGAGGATTAACTGAGATAAATTATGTGAAATTCCTCATACAGTATGAGACAGAATGGAAGCTGGGAAGGATGGCCGATTGTTTCTGAATGGCAGCTGGGAGTTGTTTGATTTTGTGACTTCAGCTTGATTTTGAGAAGAATGAAAGTAGACCACAGGTCTTGGTAGACTAACAGTGCCTCGTCTGGCACTGTGACCCCACATGTAACCAAACCCCAGGAGGGCATCAGGTGGGCAGCCACAGGAGCAGCCCGACCGGGACAGGTAACGACTTAGGGCTCTTTCTCTCAGACCGACTATCCCCACTCAGCCAGAACACATGATCCCTGCTATGTTCTTTCTTTAGTTTAAATTTTAAAAAATTCTGGGGGAAGGACTCGAAGAGACCAGCTTGGCTGGCCTTCTTACCTATGTGGTCAGGATGCCACATTTGGCTGCTTTTACTTGACCTTGATGTTGGAGTGGTGGAGGGCAGTTTTCAAAATAAAGAGGTTGCTGCCTCCTAAAAAAAAGACTTTTGGGCAAATAAAAATGAGGTGTTCACCCACACTGAGCTTCACGCTCTAAGTAAGCCAAAGAGAAAACAATACAGGTGAAGTATGACAGAATTGTATACTTGAAACCTATATAATTTTATTAACCAATGTCACCCCTTAAAATAAAAAAAAAAAAGAAACAGCCATGGGTCCCACCCTCCAGGATCTTGGTCTTCAGTGACCAATGCTGTGCATGGCATGGTAGTCGGTTTTCAAAGAACAGGTACCTTATGGTTCTTCTTTTCTGAGGGAGTTGAACTCATTGATCTTAAGGTTTTTTTCAAGTTGACATCTGAAATTATTTGACCTTGGTTTACTTATTGGGATTTAAAAATGAAAATGCTTAATGAAAAATACTTGAAATAAACCCAAGGCCACATTCACATTTAATGCAAACTTCTAAACAGAAACTATTTTGATCATTCCTCTTTACTAGTATGATATACTGTAGTTATTTCCCCCATGACTCAATATTATGGGATATTTTCCCCCTTTCTTTAAATAGTCCTCAATTTGAATATAACACAGAGTTCCCATTTTCCCCATAAATTACGTATTTATAGCTCTTGGGAATAGCTATGTGTCTCTTAAAAGTACTTCTGCATTTGAATTATAGAGAAAATGACTAAATAGGATTCTGAACTTTGGGTGCTCTCAAGGTAGCTGGAACAGAGAGAACAGGACTCTGTGTGCTGAGTCGGGGTCCTCTTTGCTATGAGCCCATCTCCAGCTGTGTGTGCTTTGGTCAGGGTGGGGCCTGGGAGGATGGGCATGTGCTCAGGAGTAGAGCTAGTTCACCAGCAGAGGCAGGGTTGCAGTTATAAATACAGGCTTTGACCTCATGTGCAGGGGTTCAGCTGCAAAGCTTGGGATGTTTTCTTCGGCTCTTTACTTCTGCTGTGTTTTCCTCTTTAAGTTGGCATAACAGGAGTTGTGCTTAGGGTTATGGTAAGAATCGAATAAGGTACCACATGTTTGGCATGGAGTGAGTCATCAGTAAGTAGTGGTTATTGTTTCTGAGTGAGTTATAAAGCAGAAATGACTAGGATGTCTTCCCTTTCTTGCACCCTTCTTCCCCTTCTAGTTTACTTCTTTGGAAGCCTAGTGGTCACCTCCTAAAACCAGCTGAGCTTTCTGCTTTGTAGGAAGTGCCCTTCATTCCCCTAGAAAGCTGAGTGTGATCCTAGGTAGGGGAGCAGAGAATTAGCTTTGCACCTGCCTCTGTTGTAAGTCTCATTTATGGGTTCATGTGAGGCTAGTCCTCTCCGCCACAATAAAAGACCACAGGACAGCCTGGTAGCCAAGTATATATTTGCCTGGAAGGTCTTTAGTAAAGAAGTTGCTGCTTTTACAACCCTATACCCAAGGTGACAATGGGCAGCTAGTTGAGCACTGAGGAACTTAGCTTTTTTTTAAAATATATTTTATTGATTATGCCATTACAGTTGTTCTATTCCCCCCCTTCATTCCCCTCCACCCTGTACACCCCTCCCCCACCATTCCCCCATTTAGTTTATGACCACATGTCTCAAGTTCTTTAGATTCTGTATTTCTCCTACTATTCTTGCCCTCCCCCTATCTATTTTCTACCTACTGTCTATGCTACTTATTTCCTGTATATTCTCCTCACTTCTCCTCCTCCCACTCCCCTGTTGCTAACCCTCCATGTGATCTTCATTTCTATGGTTCACTCCTGATCTAGCTGTCCTCTTAGTTTGCTTTTGTTTTAGGTGTGGTTCTTAATAACTGTGAGTTTGCTGTCCTTTCACTGTTCATCTTTTTTATCTCCTTTTTCTTAGATAAGTCCCTTTAACATTTCATATAATAAGGGCTTAGTGATGATGAACTCCTTGAATTTGATCTTATCTGAGAAGCGCTTCCATTCCAAATGAAAGCTTTGCTGGATAGATCAATCTTGGTTGTAGGTCTTTGGATTTCATGACTTGGAATACTTCTTTGCAGCCCCTTCTTGCCTGTAAGGTCTCTTTTGAGAAATCTGCTGACAGTCTGATGGGAACTCCTTTGTAGGTGACTGTCCCCTTAGCTCTTGCTGCTTCTAGGATTCTCTCCTTCATTTTATTCTTGGCTAATGTAATGATGATATGCCTTGGTGTTTTCCTTCTTGGGTCCAACTTCTTTGGGACTCTCTGAGCTTCCTGGATTTCCTGGAAGTCTATTTCCTTTGCCAGATTGGGGAAATTCTCCTTTATTATTTGTTCAAATAAATTTTCCACTGGTGGCTGTTCCTCTTTTCCTTCTGGCACCCCTATAATTTGGATATTGGAACATTTAAAGATGTCCTGGAGTTTCCTAAGCCTCTCCTTATTTTTTTGAATTCTTGTTTCTACATTCTTTTCTGTTTTGTCATTTTTTTCCTCTTTCTGGTCCACTCCTTTGATATGAGTCCCAGTTTCCTTTCCATTACTATTGGTTTCCTGTGAATTTCCATTCATTTCAATTAATTTAGCCTTCATATGTTCCTCTAATTTTTGACTAAAATCAACCAGTTGTGTGAGCATCCTGATCACCAGTGTTTTGAACTGTACATCTGAAAGTTTGGCTATTTCTTCATCACTTAGATTTATTGGCTCTGGGGCTCTGAGTTGTTCTTGAGCCATGTTTTGATCTGTTTGTGCCTGTTACCTATGAGGAGTGGAGCCTTAGATGTTCACCAGGGTAGGGCCCCCAGGTCGCTGGTTTGTGATGCTGTATGTGGGGGCAGGGTCAGAGAGGGACAATGGCGGTCCCCTCTGTCACTTCCCGCCACCGGGGCCTGCATGGTCTGTCTCACTGCTCGCTCCTTCACCGGTTTATCTGCGTGCGAACATGTGACCGTGGTCAGCCCTCAGTGGGTCCACTGCCTTGGGCCCTCAGTGGGTCCACCTGCTTCTCCACACCTGGGATCCACCTACAGCTGCTGGTGCGCCTGGGTTGTGCACCTGGGTCAGTTCGGTGGATCTTTCCTGCCAGACCGTGCTCTGCTGCTGGCTTTGCCCCTCTTACTGGTTTGGCTGAAGGGTTCCTTGTTGTCAGACTTCCGTGTAGTTCAATTTTCTGTGGTTTTGGCTGCATTTTTGTTGCTAAAACTTTGTTGTTTTTAAACTTGGTTGCGTGAGGAGGCACAGTGCTTCTACGTAGGCCTCCATCTTGGCAGGAGTCCTGAGCTTTTTTTTTAAGCATGAATTTTACAGTGCAATTTATATATTAAAAAATACTTCAATTTTAAATCTACTTTATAATGGATTTTGAAAATTATAGACAGCCATGTAAGCCATACTTCATTCCAGATACAGAATATTTTCATAAGCCCCCAAAGTTTTCCTATATCCATTCAATTAATCTGTCTTCTTTCCTGCCCCTAGACAACCACTGACTAGCTTCTGTTACTATAGAAGAATTTCATTTTCTAGAACTCCATGCAGAAAATGGAATGTATCAGGCTTCTTTTATTTATTTATTATAACACTTTGAAATGTACCCACTTGTTGCATGTATCAGTGGATTCTCCATTTTCATTGCTGAGTTTTTCCATTATATAGATACCATAATTTGTCTATCCATTTTCCTGTTGATGAATATTCAAGTTGGTTTTCACAGATAACATTATTGTGTCCTAAAATACTAAGGGATCTATGGAACCCCCACACAAAAATGCCAGAAGAACTAATAAGTTGAATTTAGCAAGGTCATAGAATACAAAATTACTATATAAACCCATTGTGTTTTTGCATATCAGCAATGAACAGTTGGAAAGTGAAATTAAAAATACAATTGCATTTACAATACTATTTTTAAAATGACATACTTTGGAATAACAGAGCATGTGCAAAACCTGTGCACAGGTTCTAACTTGACAAGCCAAATCTAAAGTTTTTATGGAAAGGAATGACCTAGAATACCATGGTTTTCTCAAGACTTACCATAAAACTATAGTAATCAGGACAGTGTGATGACAGCAAAAGGATAGACACATAGGTCAAAGGCACAGAGATAGTCCAGAAATAGACTCACAGGTACATGGTCAAGTGATTCCCAAGAAATGCGCTGCAGCATTTCAGTGAGGAAAAAATACACTTCAACAAATGGCGAACAATTAGATGTCCATTTCAAAAATATAAGTAATGACCTCATAGCACACTCAATAATTGACAAAATATATAACAGACAACATGTAAAAGTAAAAAGTTTAAAACTCCTAGCAGAAAGCCTGAGAAAAAAATCTTTGTAACTTTCATATAGGCAAATATTTCTTAGATAGGACATGAAAGCCATAAGCTATTAAAGATTTACTTGGTAAACTAAGATTTTACAAAACTAATACTTCTGCTTATCAAAAAATACTATTGGGATTGGATATTTCCAGTCAAGATGGAGGTGGATATGGTAGATATGGTTCACTTCCTGGCACACCCACAAGAAGAATTACGGCTAAATTTCAAAACAAATAACACTCAGAACTGTCATAAAATTAAACTGTATGAAAGTCTGACAACCAAAGATTTAAAGTAGCCACAATCTTCCAAATGGGTAGAGGGGCAGAGAAACAGAGACTGGGTGGAGAGGTGAGGTGACTCGATGTGGCACAGAGAGGCTGCAGTGGTGGTAGAATGGGCACAGGTGTCCCACATTCCTGTGTGGTGGATAAAAATCAGGAGGGATATCTTGGGAGCAGGCAATACCAGCCCCAGGCCAGACCACACAGCCCAGGGTTCCAGTGCCAGGAAGATAAATTCCTATAACTTCTGTCTGTAAAAACCAGTGGGGGTTGGGGTGGCAGAGGAAACTGGAATTTTTAGGAAATGTTACTTAAAGGGCCCACTCGGTCTTAAAACATGCACACACACACACACACCCAGTCTGGGATTCAACACCAGGGCAACAGCTGGAAGAGTGTCAGTTGCATATGGGGAGTGGGTGAAGTCATTGGAAATAGGCCGAGTGCCAGGCAACCCCCCAGAAACAAGGCAGCAGGACAGTGCCCTCTCTGAGCCCTTCCCCACCTCCACAGAGCCACAAAGCAGTGAAGCAGGTTGCCCCACCATAGAAATTACCTAAGGCTCCACCCCACACACTTTACAGGTGTTGTTTACAGGGAGTCAAAGCAGCTCTACCTAATAGACAGAAACAAATACAAGGAGGCTGCCAAATTGAGGAGACAAAGAAATATGGCCCAAATGAAGGGAACAAAATGCCAGAAAAATAGCTAAATGAAATGGAGAGAGCCAACCTATCAGATGTAGAGTTCAAAACACTGGTGATCAAGATGCTCAAAGAACTCATTGAGCATATCAACAACATAAAGGAAGAAATGAAGGTTGCACTGGGTGAAATAAAAATCTCCAGGGAACCAACAGTGAAGGGAAGGAAGCCAGGATTCAGATTAATAATTTGGAACAGAAGGAAGAAATAAACATTCAACTGGAACAGAACAAGAAAACAAGAGTATGAAAAAAATGAGGATATTATAAGCAGACTCTGGGGCATCTCCAAATGTGCCAACATTGGAATCATAGGGATGCCAGAAGAAGAGGAAGAGCAAGAAATTGAAAACTTATTTGAAAAAATGATGAAACTTCTCTAATTTGGTAAAGGAAATAAACTTACAAGTCTGGGAAGCACAGAGAGTCCCAAACAAGTCAGATCCAGAGAGAAGCACATCAAGACACATCATAATTAAAATGCCAAAGGTTAAAGATAAAGAAAGAATCTTAAAATCAGCAAGAGAAAAGCAGTGAGGTACCCACAAAGGAGTTCCCATAAAGACTGTCAGCTGATTTCTCAAAAGAAACTTTGCAGGCTAAGAAGGGACTGATAAGCAGTATTCAAAGTGATGAAAAGCAAGGACCTACAACCTAGATAACTCTATCCAGCAAAGCTATTCATTTAGAATAGAAGGGTAAAGCTAAAGAAGTTCATTATCGCCAAGCCATTATTACATGAAATGTTAAAGGGACTTATTTAAGAAAAAGAAGATCAAAACTATGAACATTTAAAAGGCAACAGATTCACAATTATCAATAACTGAATTTAAAAAACTAAGCAAACACCAAGAACAGGAGCAGAATAATAGATAAAGAGATCATTTGGAGAGTTATCATTTGGGAGGGGAAAAGGGGAGAATGGGGAAAAATTTGCAGGGATTAAAAAGTATAATTGATAGGTACAAAATAGTCAGGGGGATGTTAAGAATAGTATAGAAAATGGAGAAGCCAAAAAATTATATGCATGACCCATAGACTTGAACTAAAGGAGGGGATTGCTGGAGAGAAGGGAGAGTGCAAGGCACAGGGGGCAAAGGTGGAAAAATTATGACAACTGTAATAACATAAACACTAATAAAATATACTTAAAAACACTATTAGGAAAGTGAAAATGAAGCCACAGAATGGGAGAAAATATTTGAAATGCATATATCTGACAAAGGACTTGTATGCAGAATATGTAAAGAACTAATACAACTCAACCATGAAGACAGAAACCAATAAAACATAGGCAAAATATTTAAAAAGACACCTCACAATAACCAATAAACACATGGGAAGACCTCAACCTCATTAGCCATTATGGAAATGTAAATTAAAATCAAATGGAGATACCCTTCATCCTCACTAGAATAAGCAAAATGAGAGACAGAACAACTAAGTATCAGCGAGGCTGTGCACACCTGAAGCTCTCATACATTGCCAAGTAGGAGTATAAATTATTACTGTTACTTTGGAAAACATTTTGGCAGTTTCTTATACATTTAAACATATACTTGTCATATTATCTGGTAATTCCATTTCAGGTATTTATCCAAAAGAAATCAAAACATTTATCCACACAAGAACTTGTACACAAAGTCACTTTGGCTGCAGAATAAAGAATGGACTGTAGAGAGATGGACAAAAGTCAGAGACATACTGTCATCTAGGAGTACTTCAGGCAAAGCTTAAAGCTTAGACTTGAGTGGAAACCAAAGAAACGAGAGGTGTGTGAGAGGCAAAATCAGGGCTTATTCACAGACTGGATATGGGGATTGAGGGAGTGTGGTAAGGATAACACTGAGGTATGAACTTACTCAGCTGGATGATGGTGCTGCTGTTCAATGAGCAGGAAAATCAGGAAGTTGGGAAATGTCCATTTGCTTCTGCAGTGACCTCTACTCTCTATGCCATGGCTCAAAAATATCAATTAGGTTTGAAATCTGGCATCCATAAAGGAGATATATATTTGGAAGGGGGGTGAAGTATTTTGAAGCTTATGAAAACATATTAAAATACACACTCCTCCCTGACTACACATGGGCATTTAAGGATAAACACACGTTTTAATTAAATAATTATTGGGAAGACATGACAATATTGAGATTCCAGAGAGGTGACAATTATATATTTCAAGGTGTTTTACAACAAATCTCTTTAATATGTTGTCTATGTATCATCACAGCTGTGTGAGGTAGGTTATTTTCAGATGAGAAATTAATCTCAGATTTATTGATTTGTCCAATGATAACAAATGCCAAAATGGGTTTTTAAACTTAAACCTTCTGATTTTACTGTCCCCATCTTTTCAGTGATACAGAGGGTTAATTTCAGCTCCAAAGAGTTATCAGAAAGTTTTCAGTTCTGTACGGACTGGGTATTCTCTCATAGGCTGTTCCCCGGCTCAGTCATATTGACCCTTCAAGGCTCAGTTCAGATCATTCATCTCCATACACTTGTCTTGTCCATTCCTGTCCACTGATATATTTCATTCAAACAAGTTTAAAATTTTTTATTTTATTTAACCTAAATGCTTACTCAGTGGAAATACATGTACTTAAATGAACTTGTATAAGGATGTTCACAGGAGCATTAGTCACCATAGTGAAAAACTAGAAACATCATATTAACAGAATATGTTGTTGCAAACTGTGGTGCTCATGCAGTGGGCGAGCCCAACAATACTACCCAACAATAGAAAGGAAGGCAATTTATAGACAATACAGAGAAATATTAAAACATGTTGGGTGAAAGAAGCCTTACACAAAGGAGTACTCTGTGGTTCCATTGGTATGAAGCTCTAGAACAGGCAAAACCAATCTACAGTGAAGAAAAATTTAAAAACAGCGGTGCATGTGGAAATGGGAATTGATGGAAAATGGGCATGAGAGAAGGCTCTGTATCTTCAGGGGGTTGGAGTTACACAGGTACATTTATTTCTCAAAACCTATCAAATGGTACACTTCAGATTTGTGTATTTCATTGCTTAAGAGTTTTCCCTTAAAAGAATTGTAGACAGATACTGAATTGTAGTTAAGTACATGCTGAAAGAATTGTTGCATTGTTAGCAAATTACACTGAAAGGTATTTAAAAATGAGATGGCTAGAGGGATAAATGAACAGACATGTGATACAGAGTAAAATGTTAATTGTACAATCTTGGCAGTGGATATATGAGCTTTGACTATAAAGTTTTTCCTACTTCTCTGTATGTTTGAAAATTTTCATAACAAAAAGTAGGGTAAAAAGAAAAACACATCACCTTTAGTTATAACTGAGCAACTGGTACTCCAAACTACCAGAACCTTCTCAGAAGTCTTACAACAGCCTGTTCAGAATGTAACACATGAGTGGTGAAAGGGAAAGCATTTTTCCATTGGTTTCTTTTTCATTGTGTGAATGCTGGAAGGCGTCTTGCAGGTGCCCACACATTAGACCAGGGGTGTCAAACTTATGTTCACCGGTGGCCACATCAGTCTCATGGTTGCCTTCAAAGGGCCGAATGTAATTTCAACTCTGTAACAGTTAAGGACTAGTTATTTACACAGTCCTGAAATTATTTTGGCCCTTCGAAGGCAACTACAAGGCTGCAACTGAGTTTGTGGCCCCTGGTGAAAATCAGTTTTGACACTCCTGCCTTAGACCATTCCCAGGGCAGCAAACTAAAGGTACAGAGCATGGGCTAAGGTGGGACGATTCAGATTACACCTGGGTGTAGCTGGCCAAAGCCTATACAGAAATGGTCACTATAGCAGTGGCTACATTTAAGAGTCAATCAAGAGTTTCTGTTACAGAAGTATTGTGTTATTACCTACCTATTGCTGCATAACATGTTACTCCAAATTTAATGTGTTACAAGAAACAATTATTATCCACAGTTTTTGTGGGTCCAGATTCTAGGAGCAACTTTAACTGGGTGATTCTGGCTCAGGGTCTCCCATGATATTATAGCCAATACTTTAACCCAAGGCTCAATTTATCTGAAGCCTTGATTATGGCTGAAAGGTCCATATCTGAGGTGGCTCACTGCATGAGTGTTGGCAGGAGGCTCCAGCTTCCCGCGACCTGGGCCTCACAGTAGGGCTGCTTGAGTCTTCTCACGACATGGCAGCTGGTGGCCCCCTGAGCCAGTAAAGAGACAGAGCAGGAGTGGGGGGGGGGAGAGGAGAGGGAGGGGGGTATGAGTATATGAATGGGAACATCGCAGTGGCTTTTATGACCTGGTCTCAGAAGTCACATACTGTCACTTCCACAGCATTCTGATTTTTAGAATTGAGTCACTAAATAACAATCCACACTCAAGAGGAAGGGAATTGGGCTTCACCTTTTGAAGGAAGGAGCATTAAAGAATTTGAGGACATATTTTGAAAATACAACAGGTTTCCAATAGAGTTCAACCTTGGTACTCCTTAAATACTTTTATGTTCTGCATGAAGTCCAGCTGGTCCAAAGTCATCTTCAAAGTAATTCCAAACCCTTCAAAGATTTAATACAAGAAGGTTAGTAGAAGTTAATTCCCTGCTGTGGCAACATGTCCCAAGCCCATCATTAGTATTTATCATGTCGCTTCCCCACTCTCTGCTCTAGATTTTCCTTAGCCTCGGCCAATTCTTTTGCTGATCTAGGCTGCTTTCCTGATAGATGACTCAGACCTTCATCTCTTAGGGGCCGGAGCCTTTGGCTGTCTTTGTAAGGCTGTGATTGCTGCAGTTGCCTATTTCATCATCATAGTCATGGAATCATCAGCTGATGCCCCAGTGCATCTTCTGTGTTCCAGACACCCCTCCCTGAGCTCACTACTTAAGAGCAAACTTTAGCTCTTACAGTCAGTTTCTCTTGCCAGCATAGTTACATCTTTGTTTGCTTGCTGATCTGCTGTCATAAGGAGACCAAAGTTAACAAACAGGTGGTAGTCATACTTCCAGTTCAGTGGGAGCCCTACCTTTTCTCCTGTAGGAAACATTTTCCTAGCTGAAAGTCAGATTATTAGTTCAGAAGAATCTAAGATTGTGAGATGGTAAACATGAATTTTTAGTTGGATTGGGTGAAATGCAGGTGGGAGGGGCAATTCTAATTTCAACTCACTCTTTCTGGACCAATGTTCCTGGACATGGGGACATGGCACCATATACCAGCTATTGTTTTAGCGCATACATCAGTATTCCGGAGGCCTAACAGGATGTTGTCCCTGAGCTGACACTTTGGTTGACTTGCCATGGCCGGGTGGTTCCATCGGTTGGGGTGTCATTCCATACACTGAAAGGTTGTGGGTTTGATCCCCAGTCAGGGCACATACCTCAGAAATCACATATTGTCACTTCCATCACATTCTAATTTCTAGAAGTGAGTCACTAAATAAAGGTCGTGGGAGGCAGCTGCTCGATATTTCTCACATTGATGTCTCTCTCTCTCTCTCTCTCCCCCTCTCTTATCTATATCTATATATCTATATATCTATATCTCTATATCTCTATATCTATATCTATATATCTATATCTATATCTATCTATATATCTCTATATATCTATCTCCCTTCCTCTCTCTGTAAAATCAATAAGCATAACCTCTGGTGAAGATTAAAAAAGGACTCTGGAGTATAAGCAACTAGAAAACTGAACAGAGTATAGAAATAATTGTTTTCAAATATTGGATAAGAGTCAAATAAGATTATGATCCCTGAGAAAATGAACATAAATGGAGCAAGACCTACCATTACATAGACTTCCTGCTTTTAGGTCCAAGACTGTGATTCAGGGAAGGGAAATCATACAGAGTGAGGCAACCTCACTGAGTTGTTAGTACACACTATAGTGCAGGAATGCCAAGGTAACTGTAATTTGTATGACATAGTACCTGACAGGGGAAGAGCTACACAAAAAGAGCTCAGAAAGTCTTGGCAGGAATCACCATGAGTCTGTCTAAATACCAGTCTACTTAGGAGTAGGGTGCAGTTCCAGAAGTCTGGGCCAGAGCAACTCCCAAAGAAAGAACAGTTCTGTTTAAGTGGCAAGGCAAATAAATTATAACTGGAGTTCACACAAGGCTCACAATCATTTGAGTTTCCTCTAGCCAGAGTAAGAGGTCTTGTTGAATACACAGGGAATTCAGAAGAAATCCTGGAAAGGCAACACTTTGAGGTAGGGCTAAGGTATCTCTCACATAAATGCTATTCTAGACCACGCTAGAAGAGCCAAAAACATACCTCAAAAGGATAAAGCAAATCTTTAAGTAAAAGTTCAACAGAAAATGTCCAATACTCATTAAAGATAGATAGCAAAGTCCAGCATCCATCTATGAAAAATTTACAGTATCAAGAACCCAACATAAAATTAATAGATGTATAAAGAATCAGAGTGTAAATGACAACCAAAAGAAAAATTAGTCATAGCCTCAGATTCACCCATGACAGAGGCCGTGGGGGTAACTGACAAGCATGTTAATGCAGCTATTAGACATGTGCTCTGTGTTCTCATGGATGAAGGAAGACGTGGATGCACGCAAACGATGTGCATTTGCAGTATCAGAGGAAAGGAGAGAAAGAAGGGATAAAAAGTATATTTGAAGAAGTAATAGTCAAATTTTACACCTGAAACCAATATAATTTTATGAACCGATGTAAAGCCTCTCTGTGTGTGTTTTCTACAAACTTTTAAAAACACAAATGCTTGTAGAAACTTAAATTACATTTTGCCTCTATTAATCCCTGATAAACACTGTATGTAATCTGTCATAAATAATCAAAAGAAAAATGTCTATTCTAACATAACATTTCCACCCGAGAGCTTTCAGGAGCTTTCCTCAGAGCTGTGCCAGTGAAGTTTAGCAACTAAACTTTATTTATTGCAGGCAATTATGTTGTTCAAGCCTCAAGAAACTACCCTGGCAGCGGATTGCTCCAGGTGTCCTTGCCAGGACAGTTTAAATCAAGGGAGAGCCTTCCCATGTCAATAAACTCTCTGCTCACCAACCCTGGTCCCACATGCTCAAGGGCCATGCCCTCCACCGTGTTCAGGTTTCTGCCTGCACGAATTAGCCAGGGCCTTCGATTCCTTCAGTCAACTATTTCCTACAGGAGAAGGGAGATATTTTCCCTCCTGCTTGAGCCCAAACCTGGCTCTAGTGCTGGAGACAGTGAGTGGAGGTAGGAGAGGCCGTTGAGGAAGAAAGAATCATATGGCAAGGCAAGGTTCAGGCCGGGTTTTTTCAGGATCTCCTGAGTGAGGTGGGTCTCTTCTCTCAAGGGGAAGGAGGCTGGTTCTGCTCGTAGAGGATTAAAATCAATCTAGTGACTCAGTATACTCAGACTTGTTTACCCTACCCCATGTCTTAGTATCTTCGAGTTTTCCTATAAGGGGCCTCGCTGTGAAATAGAGTCCTGTTGAGGCTTTGTATTCTGTCTCCTTTTAACATTGTCACTTTTGACTAAATCATTGGCTTAAGGTTCCAGACAGTATCCCCTGCACCTGCAGGGTCCTTATTTCTGTCCACCTACAGCATCCTGTCCAAAGCAATCCTCAAAGGTGGCAATTGCTCAACGTCTCTGGATTGTGTATCGGTGACTGCCAAGCCACTTTCCACAGGTGTCACAGATCTCGGTTTCAGAGAAGCCTTGGAGGGAAATCTAGGGACCCATATTGTGAACTGAGGTGCTAGCAGATTACACCTTGTGGAGCTGGTCCAGACTTTCATGGACTGGTTGCCCACAGCAGTGGCTGGAGTGAATGGCAGGGCCAGGATAAGAAATGATGCTCAGGAATCCTTGTACCCAAGAGGCTTTGCCTCCAAGTGTACCAGGTGTTAGTATACAAAACTTTGGCAGCCCAATCTAGTGTTTACGTGAGCCAGTGTAAATGGCAGGCCAGTTCTTAGACGCATTTGAGCAGAAGTAGGCCAAAGTCTATTTGTCTAATCAATTCCCTACTCTTATCCACATGGTTCTGGTACCGGGTTTGGTCTGGGTCTGAGGACTGTGATCATAAACCCACTCAACAGTGCATTAGAGGAAAATCCAGGCTAAAGATTCTCAAACATACAAACATCCTTGCCTTTATCAGATACTAACCCAATGGTCTTCATTCACCAACATAATTTGAACACAGTTTTCAGTTTCACAACTGTCTGAATAGTTTATTTTCTTGTTCAGTTATTAGATATATAAGCTATTAGATGATCTAATCCATCATGTAAAAATTACCAACATTTTCCCAAACAGTTTAGTAGTGATGGTACTTACTAAAAGCACCTTCAGGATGGGGGAAAGGGGGGCAGATTCAACTACTAGATTGTCAACATTTTTTTTACAAAGTTATTGCTTAAAGATCTTTCAAGACATTTTTTAAAATTTGTTTTTTTTATCTTCACCTGAGAACACGCTCACTGATTTTAGAGAGAGGAGAAGGGAGAGAGAGAGAGGGAGGGAAACATTGATGTGAAAGAGAAACATCTATTGGTTGTCTCTTGTACACACTCCAACAGGGAACCGAACCCGAAACCCAGGCATGTGCTGTGACCAGGATTCAAACCTGTGACCTTTTTGGTTTACAGGACGGTGTTCCAACCTACTGAGTCACACCACCCGTGGCTCAAAACATTTTACTATGGAAATTTTTAAACATACGCAAATAGAAAAACTAGAATAACAAATCCCTAGGTACCCACCAGCCAGCCCTTAAGGTTCTTTACCAAGACTCTAAGGGAATCTAGAATTCTAGGCACACTTTTCAGGGAGCCAAGATGGCCAGTGTATAAGAATAATGTTTTTCTCACTATTCCCATCACAGCTTGAGTGAATAATCACAATGTCCATTCTGGAAATGGATTTCTTTCCCTTCAGTGGGTTTACTTGCTTGGGTTCTTTTTAACCAGCAGGGGTCAAGGACAAAGATGAGGAAGGGTCCAGCTGTGCCCACCAGAGGGAGCAGTGTCCTCCTGTTTCGTGTAATTTGCTGTAAATTCGTGCTGATGACTTGTCAGACTTTTATTTCACTCTGTTCTTCTCTTTCTGTTGGAGTGTCATTCATTTTTCTTGGACTGTGGGATACAGCCCATGACCTTCACCCAGCTCCAGTGTTGCTATCTGTAGTATTTCACAGTAAATGAATTGGCATCACGTCACCGACCTTAGTTGTACATTACTTGACTCCTGCATTTTAATCAGTCTGGGCTGCTTGCTGTTTTCTTAGTTCAGGGGAACTGGAAAAAATTGCTTTGAAATTGAAATTTTTAGTATGTTTTTCTGATGAAGCTCTGTGATTGCCTTCATTATGTTTTTCCAAATCTCCTCCCAACTCACTCTGTTTTCACACTGAGACGCAGTTGTTTTTCACAGTCTGGAGCATAGAGAAATGTGAGCTGTACTATATGCTGATCAGACTCCACACGGACTTCTGGGCGTATGTGGGGTGCTGCCTACGAAAGGATGACTGGCAAACTGCAGGGCGGCAGGGGGAGAGCTGGCAGGTTGGTCTGGGGGCAATACGGGGGGGCAAAAGCAGGTTTACAACTGTTCATATGGAAAATAATACAATAATTAATAAATAATACTACAAGAGTAGACTTTGTGTTTTGCATGCTTGCAACTGCTCTTGCCCCACCCTGTATATAATGAACAATTAACTGTGCTGAAAAGACCCGGGGAGATGCAAAAGCTGTACTGAAATTTAATAGTGACCCATGGGGAGAGGTTAGAGAAAGGAAAATTCTAGTTTATAAGATTAAATTAGAAATATTCAGCATTTAAACTAGGTACCTCATAAAAAAGTAAATTCACCTCTCCAGGAGTCAGAGAAATGCCAGATAACATGTCTCAGGATTACTGGTGGAGGGGTTCCCAGTGGTAACAGCAACCTGTCTGGAGCACTTATTTCGTGCTAAGTACTATTCAAAGCACCTTCCCTACGTATCACTACAGTAGGTCCCACTCATCCGCCATTTGACCTTCTGTGGTTTCAGTTACCCTCCGTGGTCCAAAAATAGGAAATAGGAAGCTCCAGAAATAAGCGATTTATACATTTTAAATTGCGTGCCATTCCAAGTAGTGCGATAAAATGTCACACTGCCCTGCGGCATCAGCACGTGACCGGAATGAGTCCTTTGCCCAGCATCTCCTCTGTACACACAGCGCACCATTAGTCATGGAGTAGTCGCCATCTTCGTTATCGGATTGACTGTCATGGTATCGCAGTGCTTGTGCTCAGGTAACCCTTATTTTACTTAAGAATGGCCCTGCAGCATGGAGTAGTGATGTTGACAACTCAGACATGTTAATGAGAAAGCAGTTCTTTTACATGCAGAGGTGAGTATAGTACATAAGGTATTTTGACAGAGTGAGACCATGTTCACACAACTTTTATTATACTGTGTTGTTTTACTTGTTCTATTTTATTATTAGTTATTGTTAATCTGTTACTGTGCCTAACTTATAAATTAAACTTTATCACAAGCTTGTATATAGGAATAAAACAGTATATAGGATTCAATACTCCTTGGGATTTCAGGCATCCACTGAGGGTCTTGGACCATATCCCTCATGAATAAGGGAGAACTACTTAACTTAATCCTCAGGACGGACTTTGAGATAAGCACTTGAGATTTACAGGCCTTTATCCAAAAGCCACAAGAACAGATGTGTTTGTAAACTCTTTGGATTTTCAGAAAGGTACATGGCATATGTTATGAAATACTCCCATGGGACTGTAGTTCATAGTCACATATGTTTCTGTGGTGAGGTATATAAATTTTTACATAAAATGGAATAAATACTTTTACATGAATTGGGTTAGATTTTGCTGCCAAATGAGTTCAGATCAATTCTTTCCACCAAATAAGTTTTGAAATAATTTTAGGTTTATGGATTTTGAATTATAGATAAGGGAATATGGACTCATTTTGCTATCCCTAGTTTACAAATGAAAAAACTGAGGCATAGAGATTAAATAACTTGCTTCAAGTTATACAGCTCCCACACAGAGAGAAGCCAAGTTCAGACCATGCTCTTACCCAGGGCGTGTGCTGCCTCTCACTATACTCTGCCTCTTCTCATTGAGGAGCTGGGTGAGTTCCCCCAAATGTCTTTTCCAACCCCATAAGTCTTTGATTCCCTGACCTCTGACTTCAGTGAGCCTCGGGCTCTTCCCAGAGACAAACCAGGGCCTCTTCTCTGAGGCCAGGTTGACATGACAGACACCCAGAGCCCTACGCTTCCTACTTCATGTGGGTTGCGTCTTCCAGGAGGCATTTCAGTGCAATGGCTCCCCAGCCACTAGGCAGAGCCAGCTGAAGATAAAAGTCCTGATCTGACTTCAGGGACTTTAAAAAAAATCTTTCACCCTCACCCATTACCCAGAACAATGCCACATGAACCCTGGTGGCTCAAGCTTATCCCCTTTCTGCCATGTTTCACAACTGGTTTTCTAATGCCTTTTAACTTTTCTTCCACCATCTAGAGATGTGTTATGGAGTAGCAAAAAGAAAGTGGATGTAGACATTCAAATATCCGGGTTTAAGTCCAAATATGTAAACTTGAGCAAAGCCAATTAACTTCACTTATCAATTTGTAAAATGGGATAGATAATACTTATTCGGGGATGAATTCAGGTTGTATGGAGACTGAAGCTTATACTATTTGGGAGAGCTCTTCTTATTTTTTAATTTTTAAGTATATTTTATTGATTATGCTATTACAGTTGTGCCTTTTTTCTCCCCTTTATCCCCCTCCACCAAGTACCCCCAACTCCCCAGCACTCCCCCCCACCTTTAGTTCATGTCCATGTGTTGTACATACAAATTCTTTGGCTTCTGCATTTCCCATACTGTTCTTAACCTCCCCATGTCTATTTTGTGCCTACTATTTATGCTTCTTAATCCCTGTACCTTTTTCCTCCCATTCTCCTTCTTCCCCCTCCCCACTGATAGCCCTCCATGTAATCTCCATTTCTGTGATTGTTCCTGTTCTAGTTGTTTGCTTAGTTTATTTATTTTTAGGTTAGCTGTTGATAGTTGTGAGTTTGTTGTCATTTTACTGTTCATAGTTTTGATCTTCTTCTTTTTCTTAGATAAGTCCTTTTAACAATTCATGTAAAAAGTGCTTGGAGATGATGAGCTCCTTTAACTTTACCTTATCTGGGAAACACTTTATCTGCCTTTCCATTCTAAATGATAGCTTTGTTGGATAGAGCAATCTTGGATGTAGGTCGTTGCTTTTCATGGCCTTGATTACTACTTGCCAGTCCCTTCTTGCCTGCAGAGTTTTTTTGAGAAATCAGCTGTTAGTCTTATGGGAACTCCTTTGTAGGTAACTCTTCTTTTGTCTTGCTGCTTTTAAGATTCTCTCCTTATCATTAATCTTTGGCATTTTAATTATGATATGTCTTGGTGTGTTCCTCCTTGGGTCCATTGGGACTCTCTGTGCTTTCTGGGCTTGGATATCTATTTCCTTTGTCAGACTGGGGAAGTTTTCCTTCCTTGTTTTTTCAAATAAATTTTCAATTTCTTGCTCTTCCTCTACTTCTTCTTACACCCCTATGATTTAGAAGTTCGAATTTTTTAAATTGTCCTATAGGTTCTTAAGCCACTCCTCATTTTTTTTGAATTCTTGTTTCTTCATTCTGTTCTGGGTGAATGCTTATTTCTTCCTTTTGTTCCAAATCATTGATTTGAGTCCTGGTTTCCTTCCCTTCACCCTTGGTTCCCTGTGTATTTTTCTTTACTTCACTTTGTATAACCTTCACTTCTTCCTTTATTTTGTGGCCATACTCAATCATTTGTGTGAGCATCTTGACTACCAATGTTTTTTTTTTCTTTTTTAAAACATATATTTTATTGATTATGCCATTACAGTTGTCCCATTTCCCCCTTCATTCCCCTCCACCCTGCATACCCCCTCCCCCACCATTCCCCCCCTTTAGTTTATGTCCATGTGTCACAAGTTCTTTAGATTCTATATTTCCCATACTATTCTTGCCCTCCCACCTATTTTCTTTTTTTTTTTATTGATTATGCCATTACATTTGCTCTATTCCCCCCTCCCTTCCCCTCCACCCTGCATACCCCTCCCCCACCATTTCCCCCTTTAGTTCATGAACATGTGTCTCAAATTCTTTAGATTCTGTATTTCCCCTACTATTCTTACCCCCCCCCTATCTATTTTCTATCTACTGTCTATACTACTTATTTTCTGTACCTTCTCCCCCCTTCCCCTCCTCCCACTCCCCTGTTGCTAACCCTCCATGAGATCTTCATTTCTATGGTTCTGCTCCTGATCTAGCTATCCTCTTAGTTTGCTTTTGTTTTAGGTGTGGTTCTTAATAACTGTGAGTTTGCTGTCCTTTCACTGTTCATCTTTTTTATCTTCTTTTTCTTAGGTAAGTCCCTTTAACATTTCATATAGTAAGGGCTTGGTGATGATGAACTCCTTGAATTTGGTCTTATCTGAGAAGCACTTTATCTGTCCTTCCATTCTAAATGAAAGTTTTGCTGGGTAGAGCAATCTTGGTTGTAGATCTTTGGTTTTCATGACTTGGAATAACTCTGTCCAGCCCCTTCTTGCCTGTAAGGTCTCTTTTGAGAAATCAACTGACAGTCTGATGGGAACTCCTTTGTAGGTGACTGTCCCCTTAGCTCTTGCTGCTTCTAGGATTCTCTCCTTCATTTTAATCTTGGCTAATGTAATTATGATGTGCCTTGGTGTGTTCCTTCTTGGGTCCAACTTCTTTGGGACTCTCTGAGCTTCCTGGATTTGCTGGAAGTCTATTTCCTTTGCCAGATTGGGGAAATTCTCCTTTATTATTTGTTCAAATAAATTTTCCACTGGTGGCTGTTCCTCTTTCCTCCTTCTGGCACCCCTATAATTTGGATATTGGAACATTTAAAGATGTCCTGGAGTTTCCTAAGCCTCTCCTTATTTTTTTGAATTCTTGTTTCTACATTCTTTTCTGTTTTGTCATTTTTTTCCTCTTTCTGGTCCACTCCTTTGATATGAGTCCCAGTTTCCTTTCCATTACTATTGGTATCTTTTGTATCAGCATTCATTTCAATTAATTTAGCTTCCATATGTTCCTCTAATTTGTGACTAAAATCCACCAGTTCTGTAAGGATCTTTATAACCAGTGTTTTGAACTGTGCATCTGAAAGACTGGCTATTTCTTCATCACTTAGGTCTATCGGTTCTGGGGCTCTAAGTTGTCCTAGAGCCATTTTTTGGTCTATTCGTGCTGTTAAGTGAGCGGAGCGAAGCCTTAGTTGTTTACCAGGACGGGGCGACCCAGGTTGCTGGTTTGTGACGCTGTGTGTGGGGGCGGGGTCAGAGAGGAAGCAATGGCTTCCTCTCCGCTAGCCCAGAGCATCCAGTGACTCAAACGCCTCGGGCTTGCTTATCCGATCCTAATTTTGCGAGCCTGCTGCACCGCGCGGGTTTCCCTTCTCACTGGTTTCTCCACACGTAAATGCGCGTGACCGACCGACCCACCGCGCCTCCTCTTCCGGGCGCTCCAGGCCTCGCTGGCGATCAGCCCTCGGTTGCCTGCGCGCCCCGCGCACCGCCCCAGGAATTTTTTCTTGCAAACCTGCTCCGCTGCTGGCCTCGCTCCTCGTACAGGTCCAGCCGAGTTTCTAGTTGTCCTTTGGACTCCGTATTGTCGATTTTCCGTGTGGCTTGGTTGTGACTGCTGTTAAAAATAGTTGTTCTTAGATTTGGTTGTGCACAGAGGTGAGGTGGAACCTCCACCTACTTCTCCATCTTGGCGGAAGTCCCTTGACTACCAATGTTTTGAACTCTGCATCTGATAGGTTGGCTATCTCCAGGAGAGCTCTTTTTAAACAAAAGAATACAAAACTGTGAATACAAATTGAATGGGTACAAAATGTATTTGTTTAGAAATAATGCTGTTGGCCACATTAGGTGAAGTATGATGCATTGGAGGTGTGGGTGGGAAGAAACAGTCAATTTAACAAAGGCTGCTTTTATATAACGTACAAAAACATATGACATGTGAACCTATTGCTAGGGCTCCTTCCTGGAGTTAGGAAGTGGTCCATTCATGAAGGGGTCCTGAAGCTTAAGATTCATTAGCATCATGGTAAATTTGCTTTTGTATCACCCTTACAGAATGGTTAACATTAAATCACAGGACTGTATGTAAACCTGCTTTGTAATCACTAAACACTGTGTCATATCAATCATTATTTTGATGCCCAGAACTAAGCATAAATATTTATTCAGTAAAAGATACAACAGATGCAATTTGCTCTCACCAAAACATTATTCTGAGTTATTGTATTAACTTTTTTTAGGCCTTTAAAAATTATCAGAGTAGCTCTGGCTGGTGTAGCTCAGTGGATTGAGTGCAGGCCTGTGAACCAGAGTATCATGGTTTGATTCCTAGTCAGGGCACATGCCTGGGTTGCAGGCCAGTTCCCACTGGGGGACCCATGAGAGGCAACCATACATTGATATTCTCTCCCTCTCTCCTTCCCTTCCCCTCTAAAGATAAATAAATAAAATCTTTAAAAAATTATCAGAGTAATATGTCCTGGCTGGTGTAGCTCAGTGGATTGAGCATGGGCCTCTGAAGCAAAGGGTCACAGGTTTGATTCCCACTCAGGGCACATGACTGGGTTGCAGGCCAGGTCCCCAGCAGGGGACACATGAGAGGCAACCACACATTGATGTTTCTCTCCCACTCTTTCTCCTTCCCTTCCCCTCTCTCTAAAAATAAATAAATAAAATATTTTTAAAATTATCAGAGTAATATGTGCACAACATGTTTTAAAAGAATCAAATATTGATAAAAAAAACTTGTCAAATAGCAATCCCATTTCCCATCCTCCATATTGTTTAAGTCTACTTTCCAGAGTCAATACTTTTTTCCACATTGCTAAATATTATGTATTATATTGCTTTCTCCTGATTTATCAAATGTTGATATTTTTCTAGTGACTTTATTGTGGTAGATAAGGATTTCAGTTTCCTTTCACATTCTCCCAGTATAATTTTGTGACTATCATAATATGAAATATTGTTTACAGCTGAACCATATAGTAAACTATGATTTATTTCTTTTCATATACATCTTTTTAATTTTCTGTTAATAATTGTGCCACTTTTTTTCATTTGCTTAGTTTTTCATTGTATTGTACTTGAGTTTTCCTACTTTCTACAATAGCATTTTATATGTTTTTCTGCACAGTTAAATTCCCCATGCTGCGGAGAGTCATGGAGCCCTTCATTCCTCTGCTCCAGATCCATTCTATCTAGCATGCTAGAAACTTGCTCCATCTCACTTCTATGTTGGTTTCCTGTTTCCTGAATTCCTCATCTTCCTCTTCTTTGGTTTAGTCCCTTCTTCTCCTTCTCCTCTTCCTTCTTCCTCTCTTCCCCTCCTCCTTCTTCCTCTTCTTTGGTGGGCCTTACTCTCCAGTAGCTTCCTGAGGAAAGTTATGTATGGCAGATAAATTAACTGAGATTCTGCATTTCTCAGATGTCTTTAGTCCACCCTTATAATTGACTCTTAGATGGATATGGCATTCCAGGTTTAAAATCATGTCATGCAGAATCGGGAAGGCATTCTTATTGTCTTCTAGCCTCTGGCATTGCTCTGAGAACTTGTGGCATTCTAATCTCCAATTCTTTGTGCTGGATGACTTTCCCACTTTGGAGGTGATCCAAAATTCCATAATAGCATGCGGTAGATTAGATTGTTGCTCAAAAAAATTTACAGTTCTCCCTCGGCCCCCACCCCTGTCTATGTGGGTGGCATGCACTTCCCTGCCCTTCAGTTCTAGGCCTGGCCACCTGAATTGTCTTGTCTATTGGGATATTAGCAGATAGGTTGCAAACACATGTTTAAAAGGCCCTTGTGTGGTTGAATTTGCTATCTCATGCTGTGTCATTAGAAGTAGCAGAACACACTGATGACTAGCCCATTGATTCTAGGAGGAGGATGAGTAATATATGGAACAAAGCCAATCAGTCCTAGCCAACCTCAACCTAAATCAGCAGAGCTGCCAAGCTGAGCCCAGCTGAGATCCGCCAAGCCTCAGCTGACTCACAGATCAATGATAATAAATTACTGTTATTTTAAGCCACTGAGTTTTTGGATGTTTGTCATTGTAGATTTTGTGGCGATGCTACAATGCTACATTTGTTATCAGAGGTCTAAATGGTATTAGAAAGTGGTATTAACAATGGCATTTATTTTGGGACCAAGTGGTGGGCACAAGAAGGCTGCATAGGAGGCTGGAAAGGAAATGGGCATCTGTGTTATAAGAGGGAGAAATATTTTATAAATATTTGGTAACTTGGAAGTTAGAATATGCACCTAAAAGATTTGGATTTGTGCCAAGAGCTCTCCAGACAAAATGGTGTAAGTATGAGCTAGTTGGACTTCGCTGCATATAATAAGACTATAAGAAAGAGATGAATTCATAGACAAACCAGCAAGTTTTCAAAGAAATATAGATGGAATAGAGAGAGCCCAGGTATTTTGGGATTTGCTGAGTTGGAAAATAAAACAGTTTCATCTCCAACTGGCTACTTAGTGGCAAATCAACTAATGTGTCCCTTTGTCCTGGAAGGTTCAGCAGTTCATCCTCACAAGGTTAGATGACCTGTGCTGGTTCTAGGTTTGCCTTTCTTACCCACAGAGCTTCAGCAAGCATCACTATCTGGAGGCTCAGGAAGTGCCTGGACTATAGTCATGGAATCACACCCAACATAATATCAACCAGGAGATCCACTCCATACCCAAAGAGGCACGAGAGTAGGCCCATGACCATGGGATGTACTGGTCATATCACCACACGTCATTGAGAAGGAGCCAGCCTTGTGTAGCACTGGAATGGCTACTGCGGCACAGTGCAGCTCCATCATGGAGACAATACTCTGAAACGGCGGGCTGCCATCCTTCAGGAGGCACTATACATATTAATTTGGTCTTCTATGCAATGGGTTTGGGAACCAAGGGGTGGAAGCAGGAGTGGACCCACTGATCATCACTTGCAATGACCCACTGGGGAACTTGGTTTCTCATCTCTGTAACTCTGGGCTCTGAGGGATTGCAGGTCCTGCTCGCCCCCATGAGGTGCACTCTTGACAAAAGACACCAAAAGGATCCTATTGAACTATATGCTATGGCTGCCACGGGGGCATTTTGGATGCCTTACGGCTAAAGACCAGCAGGTGAAAAGAGGAGCCATCATCTTGGCAGAGGTATTTGAACTTCATGAACAGGAGGATGTTGGGCTGCTTTCCCACAATGGGGGTAAGGGGAAATATGTGTGGGTCCAGCTAATCCTTGTGGGCATCTCTTTCTGCACCTTTGCTGGGTCTTTGGTTGGACATGGCAACAAATCATACTTGAAAAAAGCGTGATTACTAAGACCTCTCTAAAATGAAAGTTTGAGTCATGCTACCAGGTAAGCTGCCAGGAGCTGCAGAATTAAAAGCTGGTGGAGAGGGGAATTTAGATGTGATGGTGCCCATGGAAAAGGATGAGTACAGTTATGATCTCAAGACAGATGACAGCACCAGGAGCTATAGTTCTTCCCACTAACTTCCCTCTTATGTGTTCCTGGGGAGAGAGGCCCACAGGAACCACGGACAATTGGGTCTGTACATGGTAAGACATGGATTTGTCGGTCATGCAGGTACACTGCTTAGATGTCCCATTGAGACAATCTGCCACAGAAAGTGTAGTTAGTTGACTGACAGCCCAGCTGCCACACCTCTGGGTCCACCATGTGAACAAAGAGGCCATACTTCCCTTAGCGGACTTTTAGACAGTAAGTAAGGTGAGGGTATTTACCTGATGGCAGTCCCCTCTAGCAAACAACTTTTGACTCTGAGACTGCCTTTTGGCCTGGCTGAGACTACTGAACTGTGCTGTTGTCTGACACTTTCTCTCTCAACGCTCTCTTTCTTCTCTCCTCTTGCCGGTGTTGGACTTACAGTGTGGTGGTCTGAAGGGTCTCCCTACCTACTCTTGCTTTCTATCCCTCTGTCCTTCACGGGCATTTCCCCCAGAAAATCTCTTGTACATCTAATCTTGTATTGATATTTGCTCCAAGGATGTACCCCACAGTATTTTGGGGGCAGTAGCAATCAATATACTCTAAATTGCTGTGGTTTTCATTCATTATGCAAAACACTTGGGGGACCCTTTCAGTTGAGGGACTCAAGACTTGCAGTTAGAAAAAAATTTTTTTCTTTTAAATACTTCTTTCCAAATTTCTCCTTCTGGAGGTCCAATTAGTTGGATATTGGACCTCCAGGATCAAGCTTCTAATTTTCTTATCTTTTCTGTTGTTCAAAGATATGAAAATCTTTGTGTATTTGTTCTACTTTTGGGAGACTTCCTCAACTTTATTACCCAACTTTGCTATCAACTTTTAAAATTTCAGTTCTATTATGCTTAATTTCTAAGAGCTCATTCCTATTTTCTAATTATTTGTTTTCTATAACATTCTATAGAAAGTATTCAGAAGTGCACCTTCTTTTCTAATCTATCTAAGCATGTTCTTTCTAGCTTTTTTTGGACTTGAAGTGTTCATTTATTCCCTACATTATCTCTACTTCTTCTAAGTGGACTTTTCTGTTTGTTTGGTTTGGTTGGGTTTTTGTTTCTGCCTTTCATGCAGGAAGCTTCCTAACTGTCTATTGATTCCCGACTATCTGTTCTTATTTAAGAGCCAGGCTAGTACTAACCAGCTAAATGGAAAATCTGTGAGCTTTGGGAGGGGCCCCTGGCTCCCCTGTACTGTACATGGCAGTAAGCAGGCTTTTTCAGTGGAGGAAACTCAGGTGTCAGTACCTATTGGGACCATACCTCTGGGGACCATTGATGTCTGGAGAGAAGATGCTTTCAATCTGCTTCTTAAAGGGTATGAAGCTGGCTGCTAGCGTTTTTGCAGCTGAGTTGAGGGGGATGTTTGCATCATTCAGTATTTTTACTGTAGAATCTAACCCCCATTATACAAAATTTTTTGGAGGGTTCATAACTTTTCAGAAATATATACACACAAACACACATGCACACGTACATGGAAGGGTTTTTATTACTTTGTTTGGGTTGTTGATAAGGAACAAATGCTCATTAAATAGATTTTGAACAAATCTTCCTATTTTTATCAGTCACCTAGCCCAGCTAGTGCCTCAGAGCCTTAGCTTTGCAGAGCTTGTGAAGTGCAAAATCATTTTGCTTCTTGATGATTTCATTCTCTGGAAGCCAAGTTCTACCTTTCTTCAAAGGCCACAGACTTCCAGTTACGTTCTGTTTTTACATAGGGTGATTTAAAAACAGAAGGGTGTGCACGTGTCATCAGTGCTCCTGTGTTCTCATCTTACTTGTTGCTGAGAGGGGAAAGGAGAAAAAGTGTCATTTCTCCTCCAGATTAGAACTGAAAGTCTTCCCCAGGCTCTTTTTAATGTTAACATAGTAAATGCCTAACTCATAAGTAGCTTGTGTAAATTATCCCAGGAGAGCCAGCAATGCAATTGTATGTGGATTCAATGTCAAGAGCAGGAGCACGTTGAGCTGGGAGAGAGTATTTTTCTAGTCTGTTCATGAATGAGATTAAACTGTAATTGGGTTGATGGTGGGTCAGTCAGATATGCAAGAAGGAACAGATATGAGATGTTCTAGACTTGATAGGGTGACAAAGGCAGAGTCAAGGTGGAAGCAGCTTATTTGAATTTTTGTGCCAGGTGTTCCAGTGGCCATGTCAGGCCTGCCTTGATGCCACCGCCTGGGGAAGACTGCTTCCTGGTTCTCAGTGCCTTAACACAAAGGAAGGAGCTCCAGTGGGCAGATTCCCGTGGCAGCAAGTACCCTTTGCGTACCCTGCAGAAGACACCTCCTTGCCGAAATTTCATTCTTCCTGTTGCTCTAGCTATGAGTTCTATTTACTTTTCCTCACATTTTGCAGATCTTGTCCAATTTGGGCATTTTCCCCCTGCAGGAGTTAAACAGGGTGTGATGGATGTGGGGTGTTACGGCTAGATATTAGTCATCATCACAACGATGGGGAGGCTTCAAAGTCTGAGATGGTGACGGGGGATGCCAAGTCTACAGGCAAACGACCAAGGGCCCAGACTGCTTGCCCACCCCAGAAGTCATTAAAATAAGAATGGTGGTCCAGGTAGCAGAAAGACTCCTTCTACTTTCCTAGCACCTTAGGCTGTCCATATTGACAGTGACCAAATTTTAAAAACCATGTGATCATCTGGTATGACAAGTCTAAGGGCACTCATGAGGGAGGGAGTCTGAATGCCTGAAGTAGAGGTACCATCTGTGGAAATCTGGAGGCTGGGGCTGCCATCTCTGCAGTGCTTTCTTGTCCCCACCCTTCCCCAGCCCTTTATCCTCTGTCCCTACTTTAGCATCCTAAATGGATTAAGTTAGGAGTTTCCTGGGACTGGTGACATTTTTCCCTCTTGCCCCTTAGTTCCTATGTGCCCTCAATAGCTTGTATATTTTGAATAGAACACTCTGTGACAATTGTCTGGGTGAGCCGTTTCCAGACCAAGGTGGTTCCAGACCAGAAGTAAAAGGGCTACTGTCATTCATAAGCCTATTGTGATTAGTAACAAGATTTCCTTACTCCCTATGAGTTTGTTTATAAAGACTCTAATGTGGAGTTTATTCAGGAAAAACAAATTCCTTTTTAGCTCCCACTTGGCTGAGAGAAATGGAGATTCATAGTGTAGAAAGCTAAAATAAGAAAATCTTCTTCTTCTTTTTTCTTAATTGATCTGTGTTTTCCAATTTTTCCAGCTGCTTTTACTTCCCACGGTCCAGCTCTATCTTTCCTACTTTGCCCATCCACCAACCCACAAAACTGTACAAATATAATTATTGAATTTTTAAAACATTACCCATAATTTTTTTAAAAAGGTCTTGGTACTGCAGTCCTCGCAGGGCAAATCTGAATGCTGACCTGAGAAATTCACTTTTTTGTTTAAATACTTTGAGCTGAATTGGGAAGGGGAAGTGGTCATAGGTAAAACTAATAGTTAGTTACCCTGAGCTTGCAACAGAGGCAAAGAAATATTAAGTCATTAATGAAAATGAGCCCAACTTCTGTCTTGGAACCAAGTTGTTCCCATGAAGTCAACATCTGTCACAATCTGTGTAAAAGGGCAAAACGTGCTACACAACAGCACGTTGGAAAACCCGGCTGCAAAACATTTTATCTGAGCGCAGCAGAGGCGTTTGGTCATTGCGAGGATACCCAGTCTCTGGCGTGATGGCTGCCGAGTGAAAGAGAGCACTCTCGCAGGGAGCCCGCTCGGGCTGAGCCTGCTCGTCCTCCTCCTCATTTCTCAGTGGGCTAATGTGAGTGAGGTCACCGCCTGCCTGACCACAGGTGTGGGAGTGACCTCTCCGCTGAGCCAAGCCCAAGTCGTGTGCCCACAGAACTGTGATTTAACTAAATAGTTATGGCTTTAATTCACTATGTTTTGGGGCGGTTTATATGCCACAGTAGATACTGCTACAGTGTACTCGTCAGTGTAAGAATCCGTCTTTCCCATTTTCTGTTCACCCCTTCAATAATTGCTATGGAATATCCTTTCTGTTTTTTATGATTCTGCCCTTTGTGGTTCTTAAAAATCTCATTCATTCTTTGTTTTCCATTTTTATCTCTGTTACATTCTGAGTCATTTCCTTGGTTCCAATTTCCTTATTTTCAATTCGGGTAACAAATATATTGAGTTATGAATTTCAATGGGCATAAGTTTCATTTATAAATGAACTATGTCATCCTTTTCCAAATCTTCTCTTTTTTTTACATGCTTTCCTATTTTTCATTATATTTTCTATTTCTTATTTCATCTTGTAAGTCATTGAAAACACTATTGTTTAGAGAGACAATAGTAGTAGAGGCTTTAATATGCTACACTGTGACTTTACCAAATCAAGAAAGTAAAAATTAAGTACAAAGATTGTGAGAGAAGGGGCATAAGGAGTATTTGAAACATGGAGACTTGGGAAATGTAGGGAGATCTGAGTGTGACAGCACCTGAGAGACTTCAGGCAGCACAAGCCTATTGGGAATTGGGATACCAGGGTAAGGACCCCCAGAGGTGGGAGAAGGCCCCCAAAGTTAAGAGTCACCCACTTCAAAATGTCCCCAAGGCACTGCTTCTGCTGAGGAACTGAGGAAGAAGTTTCCATTCCATCTTCCTGCATCTCGTATTCTTAACATCAGAGAGTTCTTTTTCTCCAATCAACCTGCTATCATTAGTGCTCCGTGACTTAAACTGGCTTTGGTTGGCTGGGCTGGGAGCCCAAGCACTAGATACAACATTGTGTCCATGGAAAAATGTGCCCAAATGTTAACTAACTGATCTACAAAGAAACTTTTGAAACATAACCTGTTATATGCCAGCCACGGATTCCTTAGGCATATAAATCTTTGTAACAATGAGCTACATTATAATGGAAATATTTTCTCAGGAATAATTTTTAATCTATAGGCAATATCAGTCATTAAAACATACTGTTCAGTCCTGGGGGCCATAAGTGGAGGACGTTATGGAGGAATTGGAGAGGAGCCAGGGGAGACAAAGTAAATGATGAAAGGTTTTTTGAAAAATAGCCCTTCAGGGAAAAGTCTACATCAGTTCTGAGAAGAGAAGTGTCAGTAGACTGACTATCAGTCTTCAGACTATAAAGGGATATTACCTTATTGACACCAAGTCTTTTTTTCACCATGTCCACAAAGGGTGATCTGAGGGAAGATGAGTTTAAACTACAGCTGAAGGAATTCGGGCCAGTCCGATGTCCCAACCTGAAGGTTTGAACCCATTCTTAAGTTATCACCAAGCTTCAGTCTCACCAGGGCGTACCTCAGTCACTCTTGAGGTGAGAGCTTTTTTCAAGCTCTCTGATTAGCGGTAGGCAAAGTTCACCCAGAGGTGGTCACCTGCCTGTGACTGTTTGAATATAATACTATTTGGGAAGCTGATGAGTTCTGCCCAAGTACAGCGAGTGTTTCAGGGCCACACAGATAAGGCAAGAATGAAATTGCCTTACTTGGGCAGACAAGGGAAATCTCAGCCCTCTGTTCATCATTGGGCAAGGCTGCTCCGAAGAGCCTGGAGCCACGAGAGTCGGGTGGTGTCAGCCCCATTGCACTGTGGGACGGGGGACCGCATGGGGGGGGAGTGGGCGTGGTTTTTGCTATCAGTGTGTTTTCGGGGGCTGTGCAGAAACCAGAAATGCCTCCAGAGGAGAGTAACTGGGCTAGAAACTGGAAACTGGGTCAAATGAGGAGCGGAGGAAGGAACTCTGTGTGTTGGCCTGGAGAAAATACACCTGGAGGGGTGGGAGGTACAGAAGGGGGAATGACAAGAAGCTGTGTTCAAATGTTTGCAGTGCTGTCGGGTGGAAGAGAGATTAGAATTGTGCCGTGCAGCTCCACAGGGCAAACACAAAGCCAGTGAGTGCCGGTAACCGGATAGAGTGTCAGCGGAACAGAAGGAAGCATTTTATAATTATTGGAGATACTCAAAGCTGATTGCGGTGCCTAGTGACGCAGGAAGTGTTTGTGCAAAGACTAGATGAATATCTCACAAGAGCATTGGCGGAGTAATTTCTGGATCTGTTCTTTTTTTTTTGATTTGGCTAAACAAGGGAACTTCTAGGAGAGAAAAATGACCTAGCAATGAGCATTTTTCTCCTGGTGCCTTATGGTCTGAACCACTAGAGGGAGTCAGGACAGCAGTGTTGCAGAGCCACCATCCTGCTCTCCGTCTTCCAGGAGCAACTGTATGTACGGGGCCTGGCTCTTGTCTCCCTAATTCCGCTGCTTTCAGTGTCTCCTCTGCGAGCCTTGCTTGCACGTTTACACCTGAGTAAAGTCTTTAATGTCTGAGGGGCCTCTGGACATCCGGAGGCACAATCACTTCTATTTGTACTTTGTTTAGTGCATGATTTATTCATTACATAAAAGTCCAAACACTCCTTATAGAACTAAACAAATTAAAGCTTATGAATATACGGAACATAACATTTTCTAGATATTTAAACATTAATTTTCAAACTAATTGATTATCCTAAAATCACAAGCATCCTATATCTGAATCCTTTAAGTGCTACAAATGCCCTAAAAAGCAGAAACAAACAAATGGATCATCAAAATGATTGCAGCACTTACTATAATATTTAAAGTGTTATAAGGTACTTATGTTTAGATTTATTTCTCATTTATCACTATCACCTTTTTATTACTCTTATAAATATTCTCATACTCTCCTGAGGACACAGTATCTTTATATGTATGTTTATATATAATATGTATTTATATTTATAAATATATATATTTACTTTTCTGATGATAAATTTCATCAAACTGAAAAGCCAAAAAAAAAATCATCTCTGAGTAGCTCAGGTTGGAGGTGTGAGGTTTTGAAATTTTTTATAAATATACAAAAAATTCCCATGAACTTTACCTAAAATTCTAGTAGATCTAATCAATTAAGCTTATAAAGTTACATTTTGGTACCTGAAAGTGGAAGTCTGCTGTAACAAATATCAAAACCAGTAAGAGTGACTTCAGAACTGGCTGGAGGCTGGAAAAATCTCGAGGAGCATGACAGTGAAAGCCCAAGTTGCCTTGATCAGACTGTTTAGAAATTTAGACTTGAAGGATGCTGTCAGGGAGGGCTCAAGAAGTAAGAAACATGCTATTAGAAACTGGAGAAAGAGGGTTTCTTGTTAGGAAGTAACAGAAAGTTTAGCAAAATTGTCTCCTACAATTATATGAAAAGCAGAGCAAGTAAGTGATAGACTTGCTCATCCAGCCAGGATTTCCAGGCAAAGTGTTGAAGATGCCGGCTGGTTTCTTCCTAATGCGTAGAGTCAGATGCCAGAGGAGAGAGATAAATCGACAGGAGAACTGTTAAGAAGGAACCAGTATCTGATGATTCTGAAAATTCTCAGACTCTCTACAGGGCAAAAGCTTTTAAAATTAAGTAATGACTTTCAAGCCTGTGGCATAGACATAAACCTTGGCCTAAAGGGGAAAAAAAACCTCAAGTGGATTGTACAAGCTTTTGTTAAAAACTGCAAGAAGATCAAAGGATCAGAATAGTATTCAGTCACACAGAGTCCTCTCCAGAGATTAGGGTCTGCCCCATATAACTTCTTAAATAAGGCCTTTTGGAAGTTTGAGTGGTTCCTGAACCATCTCAGCATCTTTACCCTAGGTAAAGGTGCTCCTGTCTCAAGAAGAACTGTGGATGTTGCTTTTATATAAAAGGAAATTGAAAGGAGACCCACAAAATATTTAAAAATTTTATTTCCGTGAAGGCACTGCTAACTTAAACCGAAAAGGACAGAAAGAGTGCAAAACCAAAGGGGGCCATTGGAACTCCAGACTCCACTTGCAGGAAATAGGATGATAAAACTACTTGGCAGCAAACACATGCTACCTTTCATGAAAAAGGGAAGATGACTCAGAAGGCAGAACCAAGAACACTTGTGGATTATTCCCAGACCTTGGAATCTAATCAAGGAACTGGCAGAAGTTTGCTCAGCTGAACTTCAAAACTAAGTTGGCGTGGAAACTCCATTCTCCTACCTCTCCCCCTTTAAATGCAATGTCTGTAACTATTTTACGGCTCCATTCCTCCATTTTGTGTTGAGTATGTTAGGAGTCAAATAGCTTGTCTTTTATTTTATAGGTTCAGAATAACTATGTCCTAGGAAATTCATTTATACCCGAACCTGATTTAGATGATGAGATTCTAGATTATAGAATCTAGTATAGATTCCAAATTCTAGAATCTAGAATCTAGATTCTTTATGAGCAGATGCCATAATGGTGTGAGGTTCTTAAGAAACTTTGGAGGGAGTAAATGTATTTTTAAATAATTTTATTTATTCATTTAGATTTTATTTATTTATCTTTAGAAGGGAAGGGAAGGAGAGAGGGAGAGAAATATCAATGTATGGTTGCTTCTCATGCGACCCCTGCTGGGAACTGGCCCCTTCTGAGAACTGGCCTACAACCCAGGCATGTGCCCTGACTGGGAATTGAACCACGATCTTTTGGTTCTCAGGCCCATGCTCAATCCACTGAGCTACAGCAGCCAGGGCGTAAATGTATTTTTTATGTGAGACATCCCTGAGGACCAGAGAGAGGGTGGACTGTGATGGGCAGAATCTGGGGGATTCCTTACATCGTTCCCTACCTCCTGGTTTCAACCCTTGTCTGAACTCTTCCTTTAACAGGGGTGTCAAACTCAGTTTCAATGGGGCCACATTAGCCTTGTGGTTGCCTTCCTTAAAGGGCTGGAATAATTTTAGGACTATATAAATGTAACTATTCCTTAACTAGGGGCAAGGAGCTTGGTGCTGCCTCTGGATAGAAACAAGGTGCTGCTCCGGATAAAACAAGGTGGAGGGCCAGATTTGGCCTGTGGGCCTTGTGTCTGCCACTTGTGCTTTAGGATATGAATGGGACTTGTGATTTGCTTTTAACTAGTAGAATTTGCAAAAGTAATGGGATGTGTGTGATTATATCTACTTGATTACATTACATAAGACTGTAATTCCCCTTGTTAGGAGACCCCCTCGGCCTTGCTGGCTTTGAATAAGCAAGCTGCCATATTTTTATTATTATTTTTATTTTTTTGCACTTCACTTATTTTTTCTTTATATTTTATTGATTATGCCATTACAGTTGCTCTATTTCCCCCTTCATTCCCCTCCACCCTGCACACTCCCTCCCCCACTATTCCCCCCCTTTAGTTTATGACCATGTGTCTCAATTCTTTAGATTCTATATTTCTCCTACTATTCTTGCCCTCCCCCCTATCTATTTTCTACCTACCGTCTATGCTACTTACTCTCTGTACCTTCTCCCCCCTTCTCCTTCTCCCACTCCCCTGTTGCTAACCCTCCATGTGATCTTCATTTCTATGGTTCTGCTCCTGAGCTAGCTGTCCTCTTAGTTTGCTTTTGTTTTAGGTGTGGTTCTTAATAACTGTAAGTTTGCTGTCCTTTCACTGTTCATCTTTTTTATCTTATTTTTCTTAGGTAAGTCCCTTTAACATTTCATAGAATAAGGGCTTGGTGATGATGAAGTCCTTGAACTTGATCTTTTCTGAGAAGCACTTTATCTGTCCTTCCATTCTAAAAGAAAGCTTTGCTGGATAGAGCAATCCTGGATGTAGATCTTTGGATTTCATGACTTGGAATACTTCTTTCCAGCCCCTTCTTGCCTGTAAGGTTTCTTATGAGAAATCCGCTGACAGTCTGATGGGGACTCCTTTGTAGGTGACTGTCCCCTTATCTCTTGCTGCTTCTAGGATTCTCTCCTTCATTTTAATCTTGGCTAATATAATGATGATGTGCCTTGGTGTGTTTCTTCTTGGGTCCAACTTCTTTGGGACTCTCTGAGCTTCCTGGATTTGCTGGAAGTCTATTTCCTTTGCCAGATTGGGGAAATTCTCCTTAATTATTTGTTCAAATAAATTTTCCACTGGTGGCTGTTCCTCTTCCCCTTCTGGTACCCCTATAATTTGGATGTTAGAACATTTAAAGATGTCCTGGAGGTTCTTAAGCCTCTCCTCATTTTTTTGAATTCTTGTTTCTTCATTCCTTTCTATTTGGTCATTTTTTCCTTCCTTCTGGTCTGCTCCCTTGATTTGAGTCCCAGTTTCCTTTCCATTACTATTGGTTTTCTGTGTGTTTCCCTTCATTTCCATTAGTTTAGCCGTCATATGTTCCTCTAATTTGTGACTAAAATCAACCAGTTCTGTGAGCATCCTGATCACCAGTGTTTTGAACTGTGCATCTGAAAGTTTGGCTATTTCTTCATTGCTTAGATTTATCAGCTCTGGGGCTCTGAGTTGTTCTTCTTGAGCCATAATGTTTTGCTCTGTTCGTACCTGTTAGGTAGGAGGAGCAAAGCCTTAGGTGTTCACCAGGGTAGGGCTACCCAGGTTGCTGGTTTGTGACGCTGTATGTGGGGGCGGGGTCAGAGAGGGACAATAGCAGTCCCCTCTGCTGCTTTCAGCTGCTGGGGCCTATGCAGTCTGTCTCAGTCTCACTGCATGCTCCTTCTCCAGTTATCTGCACTCGAATATGTGACTGCGGTCAGCCCTCAGTGGGTCTGCCCACTGCTACTCCACACCTGGGGTCCGCTCACCACTGCCTGCACGCCTGGGTCGCACTCTGGTTGGTCTGGTGGATCTTTCCTGGCTGACCCGACTCTGCTGCTGGCTCTGCCCCTCTTACTGGTTTGGCTGAAGGGTTCGTTGTTGTCAGACTTCCGTATAGCTCAATTTTCTGTGGTTTGGCTGTATTTTTGTTGCTAAAACTTTGTTGTTTTTAAACTTGGTTGTGAGAGAAGGTAGAGTGTTTCCACCTATGCCTCCATCTTTGCAGAAGTTCCCCCCTATTTTTTCCTTTCATTGATTTGATTGGGGTGACACTGGTTAACAAAATTATACAGGTTTCAGATGCACAATTCTACAACACATCATCTGTACATTGTACTGTGTGTTCACCACCCCATGTCAAGTCTCCATCACCATTTATCCCTCCCATACTCTCCTCCACCTCCCCCCCCTCCAGCGATCACAACACTGTTGTCTGTGTCCATGAGTTTTTCTTTTTTTTTTCACAATTTCTCCACACCACTAGCCCCCAAACCCTCACCCTTTCCCTGCCAGTGGTCACAAGCTACCATGTTGTAAACTCCCATATGGGAGGGCCATGCAGCAAGGAGCTGAAGGCCGCTTCCAATAATAGTCAGCAAGAAAATGAGGTTCTTAGTTTGACAACCTGCAAGAAACTGAATGCTCTAATAGCTACATGAACTTGGAAGCAGATCTGACCCTGGTTAAACCTTGGAAGTCTACAGGCAGAAAGGTGGGAAGGGGAGATCACAAGCAGGCCAGAACCCCACAAGAACAGACTGAAGCCTGTGTTTGTTCTTGTTGCCTTTGACTTTGTTGGCAAGAGCATCCTGTAGGAACTGGGGTCCTTCATCATAGAGCAAAACACATACACCTGGCCCAGGAGTCAGAAAAACTGAGAGAGGATCTAGTTTAGTGTGTGTGTGTGTGTGTATAATGTGAGTTCATGTTTTTGCATGTAGATATGTAATATAGCCCTGGCACCATTTGCTAGGGAAAAAAAAAAAAACCCTCTCCACTTCTCCACTGAATTATTTTGGCACCTTTGTTAAAAATGGACCATACTGCGAAGGTTTGCACCAGGACCATCCATTCTCATCCACTGTTTGCATGTCTGCCCCAGTGCCAGTATTACACTATTGACTCATGAGGCTTTACAGTAAATTTTGCAATCAAGAAATATGTCTTTCAACTTTGTTCTTTTTCAAAATTCTTTTGATTATACATTGCATTTCCAGATAAATTTCAGGATCAGTGTATCAATTTTTACCAAAAAATCCTGCTGGAATTGTGACACGGATTGCATTGAATATATAGATCAATTGTTGAATATATAGATCAATTTGGGGAGAACTTCCATCTTGACAATATTGAGTCTTCCAATCCATACATGGGACTGTTTCTCCGTTTTTTTGATTATTCATCATTTTTGTCCTAGTAAAGCTTTATAATTTTTAGTGTACTAGTTTTGTACTTTTTAAAACATTTTTTAATTGTTGCTCAATTATGGTTGTCCCCATTTCCCCCCATTGCTTTCCCATGCTCTGCCTACCCCCTTCTCCTACATTCAATCCTCTCCCTTATTGTCCTTATCCATGGGTTCTTTTTTTTTTAATTTTTAAAAATATTTATTTATTTATTTTTAGAGAGGGGGAGGGGAAGGAGAAAGAGTGGGAGAGAAACATCAATGTGTGGTTGCCTCTCATGTGTCCCCTACTGGGGACCTGGCCTGCAACCCAGGCATGTGCCCTGACTGAGAATTGAACTGGCCATCCTTTGCTTCACAGGCTCGTCTGCAATCCACTGAGCTACATCAGCCAGGGCCATGGGTTCTTTATACATGTTCCTTGACCCTTCCCCTTCTTTCCCCTGTTATCTCCCTCCCCCCTACCTTCTGGTCACTGTCAGTTTGTTCTTTATTTCCATGTCTCTGGTTCTATTTTGCTCACTTGTTTATTTTGTTGATTAGGTTGTACTTATAGGTGAGATCATATGGTATTTGTCTTTCACTGCCTGGCTTATTTCACTTAGTATAATGTTCTCCAGTTCCATCCACACTGTTGTGAAGGGTAGGAGCTCTTTTTTTCTTTCTGCTGCAAAGTATTCCATTCTGTAAATGTACCACAGTTTTTTGATTCACTCATTTACTGATAAGCACTTAGGCTGTTTCCACCACTTGGCTATTATAAACAGTGCTGCTATGAACATCTTTAACTAAATTTATTCTTAAGTATTTATTCTGTTTATGCCTTGTGAATAGACTTTTTAAAATTTCATTTTCATATTTCTCATTACTAGTATAGAAATACAATTAACTTTTGAATATTAATCTTGTATCCTGCAATCTTGCTAAACTCATTTATTAGTTCTAGTCATTTTGCATGTGGATTCCTTGGGATTTTCTATTCATGGGTGGTTTAATCTATCAATCGACTTTCTTTACTTCCAGTCTTTTCATGAACTATTATATCTTGCATTCTGCATTGGTCAGACCCTCTCTTGGATCACAGTATTTATTTCTGACCATCACATGTTCCTTGAGGAAACAAAAACAAAAGTGATACAGGTAAAATAACTATCACTATAATCCCTGTACCTAGCCACAACCTTTATGAACATGTGGGGTGGACCCTCACAGTTTTGTTGGAGGCATCATAGCAGAGCTTATGATGTAGTGAGCCACATCCTCCAGCCACTGTCTTTCAAGGTGGCTGAGGTGGACATTGCCATGCATTTTGCCAGCATCTGTACAAGCTCATGTCATGGTGTCCCTCACCTTTGCTTTCCAGAAGTCTGGGAAGCCTGCCCAGCTACATGTAGGCACAATCCATAATTGAAAGGCACTTAGCACCCGTGGGCTAGAGGAAGCCCTGAACCAGTGAGAAGAGTATATCAGGAACAAATGGCTCACCCTTCCCATCCTACAGGACAGAGAATGTGGGACAATTCTAAGGTGCCTCTACATGGTTCCTCAGAGCACCCTATGGCACTGAGCTTCAGTTGCCCACAGCTGTAACTTGCTCATTTATTGACTTTTCTCCCTTACTCTTTCACTTCTGTTTCCTAAGATTACACCCACCCCCCAAATTATCTGTGCCTGTGTCCTGTCTCAGGCTCTGCCTTCAGAGAAACCTAAACTAAGACAGGTATCACGCTGGGTGTCTTGACAAACTGGGGTATGACCATGGAACAGCCATCAGGAGAGTGAGGGGATTGGCAATGACATCATGAAAAAACAATGAAAATAGCCTAGGAAACTGGGAGAAGAAAAAACTTAAAGAAGAAATCGTAGTTATCTTTAAATATCTGGAAAGCATTCTATGTGGAAGAGGAGACACTGGCATTAATTAAGCCCCCTCTGGTTAATGTGCTGGGTATTCACAGTATGCTGACACATACATTATCTTTTTTAAAAATATATTTTATTGATTATGCTATTACCCTTTTCCCAGTTTTTCTCTCTTTGTCCCCCTCTACCTGATACCCCCATTCTCTCCAGCAATCCCCCTTTTAGTTTCTGTCCATGGGTTATGCATGTAAGTTCTTTGGCTTCTCCATTACCTATACTGTTCTTAACACCCCCCTGTCTATTTTGTACCTACCAATTTGTGCTTCTTAGTCCCTGCACCTTTCCCTCCACTCTCCTGCTTCCCCCCACTCAACTGATAACACCCCAAATGATCTCCATATCTATGATTCTGTTCCTGTTCTGCTTGTTTGCTTAGTTTGTTATTTGGATTCAATTATTGACAGTTGTAAATTTATTGCCATTTTAATATTCATCTTTTTCTAAAATAAACCCTTCAGCATTTCATGTAATAATGGCTTGGTGATGGTGAACTCCTTTAGTTCTACTCTGTCTGGGAGGTACTTTGTCTGCCCATCCATTCTAAATGATAGCTTTGCTGGATGGAGTAATATAGGTTGTAGGTCCTTGCCTTTCATCACTTTGAGTGCTTGTCAGTTCCTTGTAGCCTGCAAAGTTTCTTTTGAGAAAAGAGTCTTTGAATCTCAGTTCCAATACTTGCTAGCTTTGGACCTTGGGCAAGTTCCTTAAACTCTTGAAACACAAAGATAGTCATTACCTCTCTGAGTTGCTGTAAGGATTAGATATGATAATGAACTAGCTCTTACTAGCACATTCATTATCTTATCTCATCCTTCCAACCACCCAGGGAGGTAGCGACTATCTGCATTTCAAATGAGGAAAGGGGCACAGAGAGTTCAAGTAACTTGCCTGGGGTCTAAAGCTCACAAATACTGGAACTGAGATGCAAATCCAAACCTATGCACAACTTGTGTCTTTCCGCTGTCCTTCATGTGTTGTACCAAAGGGCAAGACTGGAACCAACCGGCACACGCTCTGAGTCTGCAGATTGTCCAGATGTTCACCAACTGTTCTCGCTTCCTGGACACAGCAGAACACTTCATGTCCAAACTTCCTTTACAACTAGGATGGGGCTTTGCGATAGGAATTCTTTCATGTGGGAATGTGCAGATGTGATATACCTGATACCCTCCAATCTCTCTATTAGCCAGCTGAAAGCAGAGAGGACTCTGGGAAGGTCCTGGGGGATGGCAGAGCCACGGATAGAAGGTGCATGGATCCACAGAGCACAGAGTGGAATAAAGCACCCCATGTGTTGGCCACATTGGACTGGGACATGAGCAATAAATGACTACACATTGAATTAAGCCACTGAGATTTGGGGATTGTTCTACAGCTGTCATTCCCTAAGAAGCTGTGAGCTTCCTGTCTCAGGAAGCACACAGCATGATTAAATGTTCAACTGTCCAGGCCATTGTAAAGAGATCTTTGGGAGAGGAGTACAGGTCACTTGTGAAAATAATAGCTCACATTTATTGAGCTGTATATCAGGCATGTACACACATTCTCTAATCTAAGTCTACAATATTCTTTTTTTTTTAAGATTTTATTTATTATCTTTAGAGGGGGGAGGGAAGGAGAGAGGGAGAGAAATATCAGTGTATGGTTGCCTCTCATGCATTTCCTGCTGGGAACTAGCCTGCAACCCAGGCATGTGCCCTGACTGGGAATCGAACTGTGATCCTTTGGTTCGCAGGCCCACGCTCAATCCACTGAGCTACACCAGCCAGGGCTACAGTATTCTTTATGATACTCATATTATGCATGAAGAAAGTAAGGCACAGAGAGGTTAAGTAACTTACCCAAGGTCACACAGCAAGCAGGGGTAGAGCCAGATACCCTGTTTACCCCTTCCAGGTACCTTGCTCTTAATCACTATTCCTCTCTGTCTTTAATGCAGAAATTACAGTTTGAAGGCTTGGGGACTGGGTTGGTTTTGTCCGTGCAGGGTTTTTTGTTTGTTTGTTTGTTTGTTTGTTTGTTTGTTTTGTGTTTATTTTTAAATTTCAGCCTATACTTAAAAATGAAAGATTTTACATAAAAACCCTGTTTTCCAATTTCTCTTGGAAACTCAGAAAAGCTGAGACAATTGGCTTGTAGTCCTTATGGCAACAAGCAGCTGGAGCTGCAGAGTGGCATAAACACGGTCCCTCCATTGATGTGTTATCTTCCAGCTCTGGCAGTTTTTGATTTTGTGAGACCTAAAGCGAAGTTCTCCCCAGGTGTAGAGCACAGCGTTGGGCTCGCAGTAGAAACTCAACCAATGTTTAGGAAATGAATGAATAAAAGCAGAACTGAATGCTCTCACCTTTTCACTCCTCCTCCAGTTCTCCCTTCTGTGACTGGAAACCAGTAAATCTGAGTCGCTAATGGGTAATACACGAAGCTAATTTCCCTCTTCTTCCAAGCAACCAGGACCCAGGTTAGAGGTACCTACAAATACTGTGCCTGACTTGGTCTCCCATTGGCATTTCTTATGAGCTGAAAATATTTACTTCTATACAACCAGCATTTGCTCCAAAGAACTGGCCAAAACTGGTGGGGTGAATGGCCACATGGGTGTGTTGGTTCTGTCTTAGATTAGATTGCGCACAATGGACTCTTTGTAAAGTCCTCAGAGAAGGGTGTAGACAGGCAGGCATGCTCTGCTCCCAGCTTTGGAGACTCTCTCGGTACAGTGCTCAAGACAGATGGGCACAATTTTAATCCGCCTGCCTTAGGGCGGCTGCAGACTGCTGGACTTCCATGTGGGTGTGTGAGCCTCACACAGAGGAAGCTTTTCTCCCAGGCTTGTTAGCAAAGCTCATTTGGAGGAGTGCAGGTCTGGGGCACGGCCCGGATCAGCTGCTATGACGCACGCAGCGTAAGCTCCAGAAGCTCCCTGATCCCCTTAGCAGAGCCCAAGCCTGTCTATCCCCACCCCCTACTCTGTCCTCCAGTCCAGACCTGGGACAGCACTGCCTTTCTCTGCAGGCCCAGGGTGTTGGCATCAGGGAAGAAAAGGGGAGTGCAAGGACTCTTCCAGAGGAAATCTCCTGCGTGTTTGATGGGAGGACAAAAGGGGTTACTCCACAGGCCTGCACTTCCGAGGCTCCTATTGTGTAAGCAGAGGGGTTGCTTAAAGCAGCACTTTTTGGTCTGAGGGCATCCCCTCTCCTCTTCCCACACCCCCCGCTTAAAGGATAACTTTGAAGTTTCAAAATTAGAAAAAGCAATTTATTATTTTATAATCAGAAAAATAAAATAAGGGCTATTTTAAATACAAAAACATAATAAATTTACCAAGTATCACCTTCTTTCATCATTTATAACAGCGTTGGTATATACAAAAGTAGGTACTCAATACCTATTATGCAATTGATAAATGACACACTGTAGTTGCTTCTCTTATTTAATGTTATAAAGTGGTTACTTCCTTCACTGAGACAGTATACAGCTCTTTCGTGGGCAAGAGGAGCAGTTACTGGATAGCTCGCTCATTCATTCATTCATTCATTCATTCACTTTTATGCTTCTGGCTTCAGCACCTCTCTTACTCCAGCTGCACTTTGTTTAGTAGAATGGTCAGATTTGCTAATCAGCTGGGACTCTCTCTTTTCCCTACCCTGCTGTTGCTTGGGTGGATTTGACCTGATAAATTTCCAATCCATTTGTATAAAAACCAGATTTGATATTGATATGGATTGTAGCCATATCAATATCACTGAGAATTAAAGATTTTGTAATAGAAAAATTAAATTGTTACATATATCTCTTGAATCAAAAGACTCCCAAATTAAGAATTTCATACTGTACAAAATGAGTGACCAGGTAGAATTGTAACACATTTCTGGTCCTCCTTGGCACCCGCCGGAATTGCAGACAACCCCTGTGGTCCTGTGGACTTTGCTTCCTTTAGTCTATAGCCAATGATTTCTTTGTGGCATTATTACCACCTGAAATTCTACCAGATATTATTTACTTGATTTAGTGTCTTTTTTCTCTTCTAGATGTGAGTTCTTTTAAGGCCAAGGACTTGTTCATGCTTATTCACTGTTGTATCCTCACTGCCAAGAATGATGCCTGGCACAAGGAAGGCACTTAATAAATATTTGTTGAGTAAATGGCAGAGCAGAGAGGCCCAGAGAATGAGTGACCTACCTGACATTAGACAGAGCCCCATCAGGAGAACCAGCCCCAGGCCCAGGTCTGGCCTTCTCAGCTGGCCTGCCCCGGCGCCGCCCCACACCCAGTGCCCAGTACGGGCACGCTCTCCTCGCACTGAGGAGCTGCCCAAGGAGACTGAGGAACCCGAGGGTGCAGTGTGATGGAGTCCTCATTTCCCAGGTGGGAGGGACTGCTGTAGGGGTGATCTTGTGGTGTGACACACAGGGTGACCCACCTGAATGCCAGGGACCAAGGAATCTCCTGGGATTCAGGACTTTCAGTTCTAAGAGCAGAGGAGTCCGGTTAAACTGGGATGAATTGGTCACCCTGTGTGATGACATTTAATGGAAATTTGTGGTGTCCTACAGTGGGTAACTCCTCCAGGAAATGCTTTCACGTGTTAGGGACTCATGGACTTCTAGTGGTAGACAGGAGAGACCTTCATGATCCAGAGGCTGTAGGCTCACATGTCTGCATAAAGCTGTGAGAAATGGCAAGGACTATTAATTTGCCCCTTATAAAAGGAGGCGGCTGCACTCAACTTGAGGTGAGTGATTACCTGTGGGAACAAGAGCCCACGTGGCCAGATGGGTCCATTTTCCAAGAGAAGCCCAAGATCTGTAAATGTGTGTGTGTGTGTGTGTGTGTGTGCAAAAGAGGGGGGAGAAATCTGACTTTGAAACATTGGCAACAATTTTTTTTAAATGTGACGTAGTCTGATGTTTCATTTTTACACAGGGGAAACCGAGGCACAGAGTACAGGGAGTACAAAGCTAGGAGTAAAAGACCCACGTCTCTTGACCAAGGAGCCTCAATAATAAAAAGTTTCTGTAAAGCTTAGTTAATTTGGCAGGGGGGTGAAGGGGAGGAGGACTTGTAAAGAAAAAGAATTTAGCACCGATTACATAAAAAGTCACGCTCAAGTTCTGCAGCCCTTTGAGTGTGTTACTTCATTTCTCTGAGCCTGTTTCCTTGTGTGTAAAATGAAAATAGTAGATAATTCATGAAGTCTTGTGGGAAAGATGAAAGGAATCAATTCATACGAAGTGCTTAGGACCAGAGAGGAAGCTTGTGTGGCTTGCCTTGTCTCGGGAATAGGTGTTGTTGTCAGTCATTTTCATTTCACGTGCAAAGAAACTGCTTTCTCAGAGGTTACCTAACTTGCCCGTGATTGGAGCGATAAATCAGAACCAAGACTTGAACCGATTGTTTGATTATAATTACAGGGGTCTGTCTTTTCCTGTATTTCCCCTTCCTATGCCACTAGGCTGGTGTTATAAATCCAAGATAAGAAAAACAAAAAAAGCTCACTTTTCACTTTTGGTAATCATTGTGCAGACAATCAAGGTCAGAAGTTCAGTTCTCTGGTTATTTCCCTGCCAGAGATGAACCAAGTATCATCTGCAATGATGGAAGAGAAAACATTACACAAATAAAAATGGTGGAGAATAAAAATAATTTCTTCTTGGGCATTCATTATGCAATTTGGGGGGCAGCTAATTCATCTTCCTAATTATGTTTTGCTTAAGCTGATTTTAAAATTAGTTTGTTTACCCTGAGCACACTGATTAACATCACAGCAGGGAAGAGGTGGCCTAGAAACATCTTGGGTGGTAGAGGGAAGGTATCTCGAGATTTGGGAGAATTTCCATGGGTAATTTTCATGTAGCTATGGGAAGGTAGAAGGTGGATAAGGTGGTGGTGCTCTGAGTATAAATAATTACTGTGACTCATTGTTGGGAGTTTTTAAATCCGTATAAGGCCATGGATTACAGACCCTGAGAGTTAGACCCCAAGCTCACTTCTTGTTCATCTGTAAGTGCAAAGAGTTCAGCCAATCCAGGCAGGTAAATCAAACAAGGAGACAGAAGAGAAGGGCCAACTGGAGTGACCCCAGGAGCTTCCTTTCAGTAAATATCCAACAAAACTAAATGCCTATTGTGCACTGTGAATTATGCCAGGAGCTGAGGGTACAAAGATGAATGAGCTCATGGACTTACCACAATCCGTTAAGGAAAACAGACTTGTAAACACAGGAATCATAGCCCAGAAGATCAAGGCTATAAAAACATAGGATCAGAATTGAGAAAGCAGAGAGAAGAAAGTGACAATCGCCTCAGGGAATGGGAAAGGAGGGGCAGCTTCAGCCCTCACTGTCCCTCTGCCCTGCTCTGCTCTGGGGGTGGGAGCACAGGGAACCCCTGCAGGCTCAGTGCCAGCTGGCTCCTGCTGGTTCTGTCAGTGAGAGGCAATGGTGACCCACGGGAGGACAGGGAAGAGCGAAAAGTCAGGGCATCTTTGCCTTGAGTTGTGTCTTCAAAATCTTCAAAGCATCTGGGTGTCCATGACAATCCATCTCCTACTTGGAAGGCCCTCTGGGGTCTAGATTTAGAGGGTGGTCACAGCCCCTGGGCTCTGGCGACCTCCTCCAATTGCCCTTCCAACCTAGGAGTGGTGGCAGCTGCTTGCTGGTTAACGACCTCTGGTTTGCCTCACTATGTCCTGGTTGGTGGTTCAGTTTGCCATCACCTGTGAAACCAACCCCTTAACCTCCATTCACAGTATTTGAATACAGAATGTGGTTTCTGTATTTCTGGGTGAGCTCTGAAAGATAGCTGGTACCTGAGCTGGTTCCTAAAGGGAGAGAAGAAATTCGCTAGGTTCCAGGAAGATTTTCCAGGGAAGACTGTGTCCCAAGTGTACTGAGGGCGTGAGACATCTGTGTGTGGAGATCCAGGAGGGACAGACGAGCCTGGCACTGGGGAGCTCCTAAAGATGTCCAGAAAGGGAATAAAGTGTTCAGGTATTTTAGAAAACTCTCCTAATTCTACTCAGTACAGATTGGTTTAAAAGGGGGGGGCAGGGGAGACATGAAACCTGTTAAGAGACAATCACAAAGAGTCGTATCAGAAGCCATGGAAGCTTGAACTGTAACGGCTTCACGGGTGGATAGAGAGAGGAGAGGCCACACCCTCGATATTATACTCTTCATTTACTCCAAGAAAAGAAATTTCTTTTTTTCCTGGCACATAATAGGTAGTATTCCTCGAATGAATTAATATTTGAATAACTTATTTGTGTTGCAAAATCTCCGCCATGCACTTCCTTCCCCACATTTGCTCCTCCTCACCCAGAACCCAGGTGCCACGACGGTATCCGCACTGCCCTTCGGTGCCTGTCGCATGAGGTCTCCAGGTTTCTGCTTCCTCTTTTCAGGACAGCGTGGGGTGGGGTTCAGACCACTCTAGAGCAGCCCTCTCTCTGTGTATTTAATGTTCTTCTCCACTAGAGCCATTCGATCCGCAGGTATTTACTAAGCACTTACATACTAATAGTAGACATGTGTGTAATAGTACTTGCCACACCTGAGGTGCTGTGCTAAACACTTGCCATGCATTTGTCTCAACCCTCATAACAGCTCTGGGAAACGGTGCCACTTTTGCCCTCGTTTGACAGATGAGGAAGATACACAGAAGCTGAGTAACTTTTCAAGGTCACCCTGCTAGTAAGTAGCGGAGTGGAAACTTGTGCCCTGAGGCTGGAACCCAGGTTCTGAGACACTAGACTACTCTGTCTAGCACTGTGTGGGATATAAAGAAATGTACGACGGGTCTGTGGGGAGGAAAGAAGTGAATATACAAAGAGTCAACCCTGATGCTAAAAAGTATATAGTAATTCAAGGCAACAAAAGACAAGCTGCCACAAACCAGAATGGGTATTGCCGATATGAATGGTAGGGATAATGAGAGAGAGACCATTCCAGAGTGGGTAATCAGGGAGGCTTAAGGAAGGAGGTAGGATTTGACTTGTGGTTTTCCTGCTAGTTAGGAGACATGTGAATTCCTTTGAAACAATGCAAGAACAACTTGGAGGTCAGTAATGGGCCGCTGCAAATTACAGCAGGAAGTTAAAGAACTTTATGCACCTATTCATTTGTGATTTTCTGGTATTTCTATAATGTTAAAGTTTGAACCTAAAATTAAAACTGAATGTAAAGTAAAAACATTATAAGTTTTTAATCTATTTGCATTAATTTTCAAAAATGTTAGCAAATTATCACAGCAACATTTATTGATATTCTATCCTCCCCCTCCCACAATTTAAAATACCATGTATATGAAATGTTAAAATATTTATAGATACTTGGGTCAGTGCTTGTCCTTTTATTCTGGTTTCCAGCCTGGGGAACAACTGAAACTCTTAGCAGCGCTATTACCATTTCTGCTTCGTACCCTGTGAATGCTGCTTTGTCTCTTCTCTTTCTCTCTTCCCCTTCCCCCTTTCTTTTTCTTGTTCTCTCTCTTTTCCCAGTTGATGTGTTAAATCTAATTATATTCTCCAAGCTAGCCTACCTTTCCCCATCAAACCATCTTGATGTTTTTTTAGGGGGGCTAGTATGAATATTCATTTCTTTTCCCTCCCCCCAATTTATTGAAGAGTAACTGAAATATATAATTATATACTTAAAACATACCATGTAATGATTTAATATACATATATATATATTGTGGAATGATCACCCAGATCAAGTTCATTAACACTCCTGTCACCTGTGAGAATATTTTTTATTGTAACATTGAAGTTATGTTTACTAGGTGGGAGTAATGCAGAAAACAGGAGTGTGGGAACTAACGGGAGGCTACCCTGTCACCATCCAATACTCAGTGACCCTGATTTTACCAATGAGGAGAGAAAAAATGAGTCACTTTTCCAAATTGCAGGGGCCTGAGTTGGAACTTGCCATTCCCAGGGTATGAATCTAAAAGTAGCCCCCAAAGATTTATTAACCATTTGCAATAGTTGTTTGTAGCAATTGACTTTATTTGCAAAAAGAAGTGATTTCCATACTTGCTTTAACTAGACCTAAGGACTAAATATACTTGACTTCAAATAAAGAAGACAGATTAAACAGGAGCGTGAATCTTACTCATGGGAAATGTACATGAAAATAATTTGTCTTCCCTTTCAAAGTAGCCATTCACCACTGATTTTATCCACGAGGCAGGCATGTAAATAAACACCAAGACAAAGACAAACAGAATCCCTTCTAAACTCAAATTTGTGGCAGGCGCAAGGGTCAGGAATAATATTTATGAGGATCCTAAATGAACACAGCAACTCATAAGGCGAGGGCACTGGAGACAGGCTTGCATAGTAGTCCCCTCTCTTCTTGGTGCAATGTCTCTCGGTTTCTTTCTTCTTTGGGAGATTTTGCTTTAGTTTCTTTAGTGATAGGATTCATAGGGTGTTCACGTGGCTCAGTTTAAGTAATAGACAAGAACATTTTGCAAAGGCTGACATGCTTTATAAATTTAAAGTGTTACTGTGCTTTCGAAAGTATAAGGTAGAGTGAAGAAAGGTGGTTATCAACTGAAATCTCTGTTGATAGTGGGACCTTGGGGGAAAAAAAAAACTCACTTCCCCTCAACCACTATTAACAGTTTAGTACAAAGTTTTCCAGTCACAGTGTGTGAAACGAACACTCTCACAAGGATATAATAAGGAGTTTCTTTCCCCCAGTTCCTTGGGTCTGGCCCAAGGACAGGGTAAGCAGCTGTTTTGCAAAAGCTGTCCTCTCTCCTTTACCCCCAATTGGCCAGCAAATTAATAAGGCTTAATGTCATCTAGTTTTTTGTAAGGGATTTATAAACCATGGTCTCATTATAGAGTGTTTGGGTGTTTATGGTGTGTGGAGTCACATTTTAGGAGCTCCATACTCCGTTTTCCAAGCAGAGCTTCCTCAGCACTTTCGGCTTTCCCTGGTGACCACGTGGCCTGTGGTCCCATGGCCTTGTGTCTTCTTCTTTGTACTCTGGTGCCATCTGTTAAGGACACTGAAGGTCAACCTGTAATCTCACTTTCTAGTAAATAAGCGGTCTACACGGCCAGGGTGAGTCTCTAAATAGCTCAATGCCGAGGAGCCAGGTGGAAGGCTAGCATGAGAGTGCTTGGAGGAGGAAGAGAGACAGGGCGGCACATCCTCTCTCTAGTGATTCGGTTGACTTCCAGTTAAAGCAATGGGCACGTCATGCTTCCTGCCTCTGTGAGGCTGACATTTTCAAAACCAGCTGGCACTGTGGAACCTAGCCTCTTCACAAACTAGGCAGTGGGCAGTGGTAAGTTAGGCAGAGTCTGTATCTCGGGTCCCTTTTGATCATAATAGGACTTGTAATGTGTGTGTTGCACTGAGCTCACGGTATTATCCTAAAAGCTGTGTGTAATAATAAATATGATAGGGCTTTTAAAGTGCAAAACACTGTTTATTCCTTTAAGGATAATTCCCCTTGACTCACTCACTTTAGGGGAAAAAAAGATGTCTTAAAAACCAGAGGTCTACGCTATAGGTTGACTTATAGTTGCTTAGCCCGTCACGCAACTCTTCCGGTTTGTGTCTGCTAAAAGAAAAAAAGAAAAAGAAAAGGAAAAAAAGTCTAGAGTGGAAGGCAAACCAAACATCTTCCAGCTTTGAAGTCAACTTTTGGGAGCAAATGGTAAGAGATGGTATGCCCAGTAACCTTATACCCAAAACACTCCATTGGCTGCTGCTTCATCCTCATACGCAGAACCCCCACCCCACCCCAGGCCAGCAGATTCTCAGCATCCCCAGAGTTGTACTGCAGTTAGCAATTCACCCCCAGCAGAGTGCGTTGACCATGAGAGCGTGCATGAATGGGGGAAGGCACAGGTATCTCTGGTGGGGGCGGGATGCGGCAGAGCGACTTGAGGGCATCAGCAGTTACCTGGGCAAAGCAGCTTTGGGAAGGCAGAGGCAGAGCTTTGGGGGTTCTGCAGACCTCTCCTCACATCGTGGAGTTGGATTATTAGCACTCCGAGCTGACTACAGGCCTGGTCCTGAGCCCACTGAGGGGGCGTAATAGTGGTATGCCGATTAATGCTTAACAACTGGTTTGGGGGGAAGAGCAATAAATAAAGCCTTGATTTGTAGAGTTTACCGAATTCTCTGGTGTAAATACTCTCACCCACCATGGCTGAGTTGAAGCTA